>NC_072790.1:240169896-240794896 GCF_028583425.1 Eublepharis macularius
GAGATTAGCAACTGAATGTTAAGTTGCTTCTTGAGAATTTTGCTGCATTTTCTGTCATTTTTTAAAAAGTTTGTTCACATGATGATACTGCTGCGAGCTGGCTTAGTAGGGGCTTAGAGAAGAGCTGAGATCCGAGAGGGCCCCTCGTCAAACCTCTCCTCCGCTACAGACACACTAGATGTCCTGAGGCAAGCCACTCTCCGTTTTTTGGGGGATTAATATTGGCAGCCTACATTACAGGGGCATTGTAAGGTTATAACAAAGTAACACACACACAAAGTAACACACACACACACACAGAGCTTTTTTTCAGCTGGAACACGGTGGAACGGAGTTCCGGAACCTCTTGAAAATGGTCACATGCCTGGTGGCCCCGCCCCCTGATCTCCAGACAGAGGGGAGTTTAGATTGCCCTCTGCGCCACTTGGTGCGGAGGGCAATCTAAACTCCCCTCTGTCTGGAGATCAGGGGGCGGGGCCACCAGCCATGTGACCATTTTCTCCGAGGGCAACCCACTGAGTTCCACCACCTTTCCCCCCAGAATAAAAGCCCTGTATATATATATATATATAGAGAGAGAGAGAGAGAGACTGCTTTTTCTCCCCAGTGGGTGACTCAGAAGCAGCTTAGGACATGATTCCCCCACCCCCCTCCATTTTCTTGCAACAACAAGCGTGTGAGGTAGGTTCAGCTGAGAGAATGAGTGGTGAGTGAGCTTCCATGGTAGAAGTGTGGATTCGAACCCAGATCTTCTAGGATCCTAGTTTGACATTATCCACTATGCCACAGTGACTCATATGGAGCCCTTCACTATTCTATTCCAAGCTCCTGGGCAGTTCCCAATAAGTTATCTTGCTGAATCTTGCACCTTTTCTCTACTTACCACTACCCTCCTCATCCTGTCAGTGCATGCTTATTTTCCTTTACTTGGAGCCCTGCTTTCTCACTGAGACCCAAGGCAGATGACACAGTGTAATACAATACAATTCAATAGTGGCAGAGATCAAATAAGATAAATATCAGGACCTTCAATGCAAATTGCAGGTTCCTGTTGCCTCAGTTTGCCTGGAGGCCATGCAGGGAAGGGACTCAGAGGTTTAACCCTTCAGCCTCTACTTGGTTTTGCTATTTAAAGCTGGGCTACCTGTGATTCTGAAGGCAAAAAGATGTTTATCCATTTAAAAACATGCCTTCTTTTCCCTTAAAAAGCAATGAACCCTGTATCGAGTAAGCAAAACCTGAGCTGAGACTGAGGGATAAAACGCCCCTCCTTTCCCTATTGCATTTTATGGATTGGTGATGGGTTGGATGGGAATTGCAAACAGGACTAGTTCCGACGGAAATGTGTGCATGACGAAGGAAAAATGTTTTGGTAATAGCTAGTGATGAATCACTCTTGAGTTTATCCTTTGTTCTTGTTCTTAGGAAAGAGGCAACCTGTTGTAATAGTCAGGAGACCCGGGGCGGGGAGGGAGATAGTGATGCAAGCTTGGCACAGATGAACTGTAGATGGAACTATCCCATGTGGGCTTGGCTCTCAAACTTTTTGAAGTGAGACCCACTTCTCAACCTAGAGGAGTTAGCCGTGTTAGTCTGTAGTTGCAAAATAGTAGAGTCCAGTAGCACCTTTAAGACTAACCAACTTTATTGTAGCATAAGCGTTCGAGAACCACAGCTCTCTGGGTCAGATGCATCCGACACAGAGAGCTGTGGTTCTCAAAAGCTTATGCTACAATAAAGTTGGTTAGTCTTAAAGGTGCTACTGGACTCTTCACTACTTCTAAACCTGTTATCCTTTTTTTTTTACCCACTTGCAGAGAAACCCCAGCTACTTCAACCCTCCCCAACAAAAAAAAACAGGAGTCTCATCTCAGTTAACACTTGAAAGAGTTTGTATTTTATTTTTTGTGGTTAGTATTTCTAAGTATTTGGTATGTGAGCCGCCTTGTGCAAGCCTGAATTTGCCATTGTGCCTCCCCCTCCTGATCTCATGCCCAGGGCCTGTTGCAGGTGTGTGGCGTGGGGGGACTGAATGCTCAGGGCCCCCATGCCCACTGTTAAGTTCCCCCTTGTGCCCTCGCACCCATGTGCCCTCAGCTGCCTGTGCATCTTTCCTTTGCCCACTTACAAGCTCTCCCACCGCCTGCAGTCCCAGCTGCCTGCACGGCCTTTCCCTGACGGTGCCGGGTGATGGGTGCAGCTAAGAGTGCGGCTGCTGCGGCCACCAGGAATGCTGATGCTTTGTGCACCACTCGTATGCCCTTCCCCGTCAGCGCTAGGGAGCTTATACAGCTGGGAATATGGCCCTCAATTGAGGTTTGATGTTCAGCATTACTCTGGTTGGATATGTTGAACTTCCCTTGGTTGGGGTTTTGGTTTGGATTACTACGACTACTACTACTACTACTACTACTACTACTACTACGCCCTTGATAAAGTTCCATGTACGAAATAAGCTAAGTTTGCTGGCTTCTCATCAGACCGGGGGGGGGGGGTGGGTGGGCTGTGTGCCCCCTTTGTATATGATGAACCAACCTGGAATAAGAATGCGGCAACACTAGTTTCACAACAGAACTCTGTCTGCATGGGGCTTACCTGTCTGTTTTCCACGGGTAGCATCTGTCCCTTTAAGTGCTTCATCCCAAAAGAAAGAAGGGGTTTCTTTGTACTGATGTTCAGAGACTTTGAATAGTGGCTACATATACTCTGTGTATTCATGTATATTTATTGTATTTATTGGATTATATTTATTGTTTTTATTGATGGAATGATATGTATAGGTACATTGGCGGCTTCATAGGCTTTTATGCAGGGGGCATTTCGTAGAAAAAGAGCGGGTGGAACTCATTAGCATACCTCATTAGCATATGCCACGCCCCTTGACATCACCGGAAGTGTGTCATTAGCATAACTGATTTGCATATGCCACACCCCCTGATATCACCTATCCTGGCTGTTTTGGACTCAATCCTGGCCGTTCAGGGCCGAAATTGGGCCCAAAATGGCAAAAAGGGGCTGAAAATGGCCAAAAAGAGGACCAAAATGATCAGGATCGGCCCTCTGCTGAGCGGGAGAGTGATCCACCACCCATCAGAGGCCCAATCCGGGCCGTTTCGGCCCCAATCCAGGCCAAAACAGGCCCAAAATGGCTGAGAGTCAGGTGGGCGGGGCTGCCTGTCATGTGACCTCTTTGGGGAACTGCCGGAACTGCGTTCCTGCGCGTTCCCCCTCCAAATGAGCCCTGATTTTATGTATTGTGTTTATAGGAAATATTTGCATGAAACTTTTTTAGGTGATTACAAGATGGGTTTATTTATCTGATGCGCTTTATGCTGTATAAATATCCTATGATTTTTTTTTCTTTAAGTGAAATTACTGTTTCTTACTCATTCACTATTCCTCCGGTTGGTTGGGCAGATGCCTGGTTTTGTTTCGTTTCCAGTCTTTCCCTGGAGTTGCCTCTCTTTGGTTTGTATTCCCTTTTGGGTCATGATGAGCTGTCTTAGCCTGTTGTTGTTATTTACGTCATACGTTTATAGTCCGCCTTTCTTACTGAGACTCAAGGCGGATTACACAGTGTGAGATTAGTACGTCCATATCAAGGACATTTCCATAAACAATGCCATAGGGTAAATAAATACAAGTTGATAAAGACCTAGCATTAGCAAGAATGTGGCATGCCTAAGGGGAGCCAGAGACAGAAGAATGGTAATTTTACTGAACGATTCCTTCCTTCAACGGGCCTTGATAGTTAGGAGAATGTCCAGCATCCCTCAGCGCTGAAGAAGGTGAGGTGACCCATGATCCCAGCTGCAGGTGAGGGAGGAGACAGATGATCTTCATCTCGTTGGAGTCTTCTTGGGCCACCGAACTCCTGGTGCTTGGAGGGGCCAAGACTTATAAGACACTGCCTGGCGATGCGGATTCCAGTTTATTCCAGTGGGAGCTGCTGTAGCACAGTGGTTAAGTGGTTCGGCTGCGAATCAGCACTCTATTGGTTCGAATCCCACTACTGCCATGAGCTCTGCAGGTGGCCTTGGGTAAGCCCCTCCTCTCAGCCCCAGCTCCCCAGCTGTATTGTGGGGATAATAATAACACTAACTTGTTCACCGCTCTGGGCGAGGCACTAATCTGTCTAGAAGAGCGGTATATAAGCACAGTTATCATCATCATCATCTGTTTGTGTGTTTGTTTGTGTGTTTGTTTGTTTAGGAAATGTATATGCCGTCTCTCTCCAGAGGCAGCTTACAAGTGAAAACAATACCCCCAAACAATAGATCTTTATCATTTATAACCCCTGCCTTTCTCCGCAGTGGGGATCCAAAGCTGCTTACATTATTCGCAGTTCTGTTTTATCCTCACAACAACCCTGTGAGGGAGTTCAGGCTGAGAGTGTGGGAGAGGCCCGAAGTTCCCCTGCAAACTTTCCTCTAACCACTACACATGCTGCCTCTCTTCATACTCTTCAGTATAAAGACAAAACGAGCCAAAGTTGCCGGCGGCCCTTCCAGCCTCCCCTATCCGACACGGCTTTTCTGATATTCCTCCTCCTCTCTCTCATTCAGGTGCTGCTTTCCAGCTGTTCGCGGTGCCAAGCCTGCAGTTCGTTGGTGTACGATGAAGAGGTGATGGCTGGATGGAGCTCGGACGACTCCAACCTCAACACCACCTGTCCCTTCTGTGCCCGCCTCTTTGTGCCCTTTCTGAGTATCGAGATCCAGGACTTCCAAGCCCTGCCCAGGTGAGGACCCATGAAGTTCTCCCTTTCTAGGTCGAGCTCATTGTCTATTAAATTTCCTGGTCGAGCGCCTAGGTACTATTATTCTTTGCAGTCACATTATATTTGACCCCAGCATGGATCAGGACTTGGCGTGTTGCACTGCAATCTATATATATAAAGACAAGTGTCCTGACTGACTCATCAACGCCCAGCCACACCCCAGGACCTAGAACCATGAAATTTGGGGAGAACATTCCTTTCATGATGTAAACACCCATTAAGAAGGGATTTTAAGAAATTCGCCTCCTAAGGGAGTAAAAAGGGGTAAAATGTGTGGGATACAGCTTCCCTGTGTGGCTGGCAGGCTGCTGCCTGCTTGCGCCTCCTCCCACTGCCAGTTCGGCCACTCTTCCCTGATTGGGCCAGCCTTTCAAGGTCATTTGCATATGCGGGCTGATTGGGCCTCACAACATTCCACACCTCATCCCCTCAACACACTTCGCTTTATTCAGACACCTTTGTGAAGCTTGGGTTACTATGCTATTATACTACAAAACCAACTAAAAAAACACATAAACCCAAAAATGTTACATACCCATAAGTATTGTAACTGGATTTCAAGTAGTTCAATAATGTAGCAAAGCACAGGTATCAAGCTAGTCTTTTATATGGAGCTGCAAAAGATCTGAAAGTTAATGCAGAGCCTGGGGGGCTGTTCTTGATGTGTGTGGCAGTGGTTCAGTGGAAGAGCCTCTGCTTTGCATGGAGAATATCCTAAGTTCAATCCCTGTCATCTCCAGTTAAACGGAGCAGGCAGTTGGTGATAGGAAAACCCTCTGCCTGAGAGCCTGGAGGAGCACCTGCTGGTCAGAGTAGACAATACTGACCTTGATGGACCGGTTCCGATTCAGTATAAGGCAGCGTCCTCTGTGTCTTGTGTATTTAAAGCAAGTTTCTAGCACTCATGTTCTAGCACAAATGTTTTAGATACATTTGGCAAGCTTGGTCCGGGGACAGATGGTAACAAGTTTTCCCTTCTTCTAGCATCACTGACAGCTCTGACACCAGTTCTGGCTCCTCTGACTGGCCGCGAGACAGTGAAGCACCAGCCCCAGGGGGCCAGGGCCCTGTGCTCAGCGACCGCTACCACTGCCTGTCCCTGGATGAAGCTGAGCCAGAACCGGAGAGGGAATCCCGGGCCGGCTCATTATGCAACGGTTTTGCCGATTCCCTGGTATGAAAGTGTTTGAGGACAGAGCTAATGGGCTCTGTATCTACCGGACTGTCTCTTCCCATATATTCCCCGGAGGACACTCTGATCAGGGAACAAACAGGTGTTGGTGGTCCCTGGCTCCAAGGAGGCCTCGACTAGAGCCAGGGCCTTTTTGATCCTGGCTCCCACCTGGTGGAACGCTCTGTCTGCTGAGATCAGGGCCTGACAGGACCTACTATCTTTTCACCAGGCCTGCAAGACAGAGTTGTTCCGCCAGGAATATGGCTGAGGCTGGGCCTCTGCCAGCCTGAAAAAAAAGGGGGTGTATAAATCTTAACCCTTCCTGTGAAGGCTGTCCACCATCCTGTTTTAAATGTGTTGTTTTTAATGTACGTGAATTTTTAAATTGTATTTTTAATATGTTGTCATCCACCCTGAGCCCGCTCGCAGGGAGGGCAGAATAGAAATCTGAACCAGATAAATAAATTAAATAAATAAATAGCATGCTCTGGCAGAGTCAGCAGGGGTTTTCTGCCCAGTGTCTTTCTGGATGTCTTCCGGTCCTCTTTAGATCACCCTGCTTTGCGGTGAACCATGGGGCTGGTTTCCACTGCAAGGAAGGAAGGGGTTGGCAATCTTGTCAGTCGCTTCAAGCAGATTCCATGATTCCACTGCAGCCTCAGTAGATCCTGATTTTGGAATTCTAAAATCCCCCAATGCATTTTGGAATCCAGAGGGATCCATGAGCCTTTGTGGGCAGACCATTTTAGCTGGGGGATCCCGTTTTGTGGGATATCTGGGCCATATTCACCCTTGACTTCACCAACTGGTCAGTCCATCGTTCAGGCCCAATCTCCAGCTCTGAAGTCCTGGGCTGGCTTGAACATGGAGCATTCAGCATGGATGTTGAAATCACCCAGAACGATCAGTCTCGGTGTCGCCCGCATCAAGTCCGAGAGCACCTCTGCCAGCTCAGAAGGGTGCTTACTGGGGAACTAGATAGCCAGTAGACGAGGAGAATGCCCACTATAGTTTGTACCGGGAGTCTGCGGAAGTTGAAAGTCACACGGAGTACAATAGCAGCACCACTTCCCTTTCTGGCTGTGCAAGGTTGGTGGAGTACTGCATAGTCAGGTGGCGTTTGTTAGGACAGGGAGACCACATCATTTTCTTCCAACCGTATGCAAGCCCGGTCTATTCTCTCGTACTGCAATAACAAGGGCAAGCGGGCAGATTTGTGCCTAGCAGAAATTGCATAGTGTTAGAGAGAAGGTGGGGAAGGAAGAGGGCCTTGCACCGTCAACTCTAGGGATCCCACAGAGGCTGGGCAGGCAGCGAGCAACCTTGCCTGACTTCGGCCATTTCTGATAAACTTTCATCCCCATAGCTACCAGCTCCCCTCTGTACTGAGACAGAGCATGCATCATGGGTGAAAGTGACTGCTTACTTCTTGCAGGCCCCTCAAGGTCCTGCCGTCCACGTGGAGCGCTTTACTTTTGCCTACCTGAGCCCCTTGGTGCTGCGCAAAGAACTGGAGACCCTGCTGGAGAATGAAGGGGGGGACATCTTGTCACAACCAGAGCTGGTGGACAACCATCCCATTATCTACTGGAACTTGGTGTGGTATTTCCAGCGCCTGGGTTTGCCCAGCTGCCTGCCACAACTGCTCCTGACTTCCAAGCATGTCCAGGCTGCTCCCCAGGTACTGTATTGTCTCTCCCCCTCCCAACTAGGGTACAAAAGAGACCTTGATTCCCCTGCTTCGCCCTGCCTTCACCCCATAGTGCGGCATAGGCATTCCAGCTTCAGACTGCTGAGGCCTGGATTCCAGTCCTCACTCAGCCACAAAGCTCGCTGGGTGACTTCAGCCCACTCTCGCCCTCTGAGCCTAACCTACCTTGCAGAGTTGTTGTGAAGATAAAAGTTCAGGAGAGGAGAACTGGGCTGCCCTAAACTTCTTGTAGGAAGGGTGAGAGGGGGGTGGAAATGGGACGGGCTTAGGTTTTATTGTAGGGGAAGGCAAAGAGATTATTGGAGAGGGGCTGACATTTTCAACCACGTTTTTGGCTTATCTCCCAGGCTATGTTTCCAAAGTAGTGGTATGTCTTAAGGGCAGTGCTTGAGGGGCTGGTGCAGCTTCTGGACGTTGTGCTGTGTTGGGTTTGTGAGTCATCTGCTTTGTGTCTCCCAACACTGTTCGATAAGCGTGTCTCTTGTTCTGCTGCATGTGCATGTGTTCTGCTAGTTACGGTTAATCTGATACTGCTGACTTTGTTCAGTGTTCTTGGAGGGAGGGACTTGTTCGTTTATTTGGGGTGTTTTTTTAAAATGTTGGCTTTCTACATCATTCTGTTTCTTTTTTAAATACTTTTCATTGTGAGTTGACTTGGAGGCCAGGAGTGGCTGAGAGCCCAGAATGCACAGGAATTAAATACTAATAGGAGATATTAGAGATATTAGGGATCCTGCTGCGTAATACCCCATGTGGGTCTGCAACATTGGGGGGGGGCAGGGAGGAAGAGATTTATCCCAGGCAGGTCCTGCTTTTGGTGCCCCAGAGTGATCGTTAACTCAAAAGAGCAGTCCTGTGTCCTTGTGGCTTTCCTGCTACAGCCTAGCTCTCCCTGCATTAAGAAAACCTAGGCTAGTTACTTGAATACTGCTCTGTTTTGGGGGCGGGGGATCCATGTCGAAAAATAGCAAGGAGAAATGTTCTAACCTCACCTCCTCCCTGATTTGCTAGCTTTCTACATGTGGGGAATTTCCATGCGAAAATGTTTTCCCTCCATGATGAAAACTAGCTTGTTGGGTAAAAGCTTTCTTCTAGCCAAGACCTCCATGATACACCAGCTTTCTGCATGCAAGGAGTGAGTTAGGGTTGTGACGACTCATGGTCTAAAATGGTTCAATCCAGAACCAATCTTGAATGCAAATGAGGTCTGTGGTTCTCAGCCTTTGGAAGGTGCCTAAAAGCAAATTTTGGGGTCTATAGGGGGCTGCTGGAGGGAAGACTATTCCCTCCAGCAGCCCCCTATAGACCCCAAAATTTCCTTTTGGGCACCTTCCAAAGTCCTTCCTTGTTCCCTCCCCCCGTCACCTCTCCAGTTTCCATGCTTGCCTCACAAGTCCGCCGTTCATGTTGGATCTTTCCATTCCAAAGACTTACTGTGCGAGTCTTTCTTCGCCGAACCAGAGTTGGGCAGCTGTGCAAAGACAACATGTATTTGTTGCATCAAGAGTTTCGTCAGACTCAAGCAAGCCGGCTCTCAATTTTTTTCTTTTTCTTTTTTTCTTGAAATCCTTTATTTCTGTAAATTTTCTCCAAACTTTATATAACAATAAACTATTTACATTGCAAAAAGATTAAACTTGTCATAGAAGAGATAGCAGGTTACATAACTTGGAGGCTAGCGCTGTCTTTACTACACACAGTATAATTATTCAAGTTAGGCCGATAAAACTGTAAGCAAATGGGTCAAAGATGCGCAATTATTTTGTATTGCTTGTGTGGCTTAAGAAGGGTAGCCATTGCTCAAAGAATGTCGATTGATATTGCGGGTTATCAATAAATTGGAGACGGTCAGCTATTTTATCCATGATAAAAATATCCCAAAGTTTCCTATCTGGCTCTCAATTTCTGAGGCTCACTTTACTGTCATTTTGATTTCCTTTAATGTCTTAATGTCAGATTCTTTGGGGATTTTTTTATGGATCATTTAAAAGATCCAAGTGAATGTCTGCTCCTTTCCCTACCAGCCTTTTTGGCAGCCTTGAGTGTATCGGTGTATATGTGTGTGTGTGGGGGGAGTCTCTTCCTTGTCTTCCAGGGCCTCTAAATTTTCAGGATCACTTCGTTGACGCCCCAGTCCTAAACTTGCAATCCCACCTTCTCCGTTATTACTTTCCCTTTGCAGGCCTCGAGCCAGGATGCAGCTTTGGTAAACGTGCGTTTGCTCTGGGATATCCTAGAACCAGATCCGGATAGCTTTCCTCCGCTCTATATCCTCTGGAGGTTCCATAGTAAGTGTGGGGGGAAGGGGTTTGCTGTATAAATTGCTGTGTTTGTTTGCGATGGGTGGGATAGAATGTGAGGCATCCTTTACAATCCCTCTGTAGATCAAAGCTCATGTTCTGGTGACCATGATGGATTCGAACTCAAGTCCTCCTTGCAGTTACCCCTCTTAGCAGTCTCGTCCATCCCCTGGCTACCCTCTGCAGAGTCTTGTACCTGCATTGAAGAAACGCCTGTTTGTCATTTTACAGAGTTTACAAAGAGGTTCTGGGGACGGGGGACATGGCATTTTTGGGTTCAGTGTACTGCAGTTTTTAAAAAAACCTATCTCATCTAGGTCTAAAAGCCAATAGGCTGTTTGACCAGAAAAAGACAACAGTGTAACAAAAAAGTTATTGCTGTTCAATATTCATTAAAAACAAGCAACGTTTAATTGCAGCAGCTATATATTTGCACGCATCTAATACAATATTAAAATCCAGGTCTGCTAACCGAGCCATTAAATGATAGTTAAAAGAACAACCAGGCTTCGTATTCAGATAGGGATTCAGAAGTTTTCTTCTCAAGTCCAAATAGATTACACAGGGGGAAAAAATGCTCAATAGTTTCTACCAAAGGCTTACCACAAATATAAACTCTGCATCCCCTTTGTTGGCCTGTAAATTGTCCATGTAAGATAGCAATGGAAGTGAATTCATTCTTGCAAGAAAAAAAAGATCTCCGATAACATGGAACTGTAATAGTATAAAAATAATATGGTAACCAATATTGATTGAAATATGAATATCCAAAATACATGGGCGAACAAACACGCCACATCACCGCTTAAACCACCCCCCACTATAAGTGGGGAGGGGACATGAAAAGCCACGGGGCATAGTTGAGGAATACATAGAGTATATAGCTTTCAGATGTTGAAAACAGAGTCTTATCTGTTTTGTGTTGGGTCGACTGAACCCTGCTCCTTTTATGAAGAAAGCAAGGTAAGTGATCTCAGGGTGCTTAATTCTGTGTTCCCGGTGGATCAATGAATGCGTTTAGCATTGGAAAAAAGGCCTATGACACTTGTTGTGGATCTTTGTCTTGATTCATCTTTGCGATGATGTGCTTGGGTTAGATCTGTAATGACCGTGTTTTTACAGACTGTGGGAACTGAGTCTGAAAAGGGACTACTTTGGGTCGCCCAGCAAACCTGGGATTTGGCCCATATTTTGAGCCCGTACTAACTACAGGAAGCTCCCTAGCTTTTCCAAGTTCAGTTTCTTGCCTTCCACATCACTTTCTCCCCTGCCAAAGGACCAGTTTCTACAATCCAGGGAATAAAGCTGTTTCCCTTTGGAATATACCACTTCTGGTTGCAGTTGAGCAGGGGCACACATTTTTTTTTTTGAAAAATGAGAATGCATTCAGCCTGCTCGCATAGAAAACTAGATGTTGAAGAAGAGGGTTTCGTCGCAGCCCTTTCCACAACAGGAAGGGATTTTTATCTACACAAAGTGATCAAGTCCAGGAAAAGGGTTACCGTTTCACTCCGATATGTGAAAAAACATATCTTTTGTTTGGAGTTGGGACATTGTAGCGGACTGTTTCATCTGCACGTCATTAAAGTTCTAAACTATCCAGTTTCTGAGATTTATATCTCAAATTTTGGTGAGTTTAGAAGCTTTAAGTGAGGCTCGAACAAGCAGAAAACTCTTTGATAGAAAACCTGCTTCTCCGTACAATGTATTTGTGAGTTTTTCTTGTTAACTTTTTTATCAAAGCACACAGAGACGTCTTTTATTTAGAGTTTAATTTTATTAATATAAACTTTAATTTTTTTAATTAAGTAAGATATTAAAATATAAAGGCTTATTAGAGGGAAACTAATAATTGATGAACATATGCATGCAATTAAAAGTAAAATCAGATTATGCTTAAGTCTATTATGAAATGTGTTGGGTTCTTAGTAAATACACAGAGACAAATATTTTTTACTTAAATTTTCTTTATGAGATTTCCTTTATTAAAATTTTAATTTTTTATCTGGGTGACTGACATCTTTTATACTAATTGACATGTGCTATCCATAAAGACATCTCTAAGATTCTTTATATGTGACAATAATATAAAAAAGGATTGGTCTTAAATTTAGCTGATTTTTCAGATTTTCAATCATGTGACATTCTACCAAAGCTAGGTGTGATATTATGGTGCAGGTGCATAATAAATTTTACAAATCTTTAAAAGTTAACAAAAATTCAAGCGAGCAGATTATTATTGGTCTATTTTAGCAGTTAGAATCATGAATTTACTTTTGTCTGACTCCTATTAACTGGCTGTTAGAAGATAAAATGAAGAGTTGTGCGCAACCTGTTAACAAACTACATTGAAATATATACAAAGTTCACTCGAATACACATATATAACTCGAGGATATTGTGATTTAATCTGTGTTGCTGCTTCAGGATTATGGTGGTCTGTGCTGGGTGGTCTTAACCTGTCACGCTTGAACCTCTGCCTGTATTCCTGAGGGGGAAGCCAAGGTGTACTGGAGTGGGGGGCACCCCAGGGGTCTGTCTGGCTAACGGGTCATCCATGTGTGACTGTGCGAACCTCCTTTTCCAGGTAACATCCCGACTCGCTTGCAGTCCTGGCGGCGTCACAACCACCCCTTCTCATTGTCCTTCCTGGAGGCCGTGCTGACCTCCGTTGGGGTGGGTGAGATGCACAAAGCGATCGCCCTCTTCTTGGAGACGGTGGCAGGCCAGCCCAACCCCATATACTTGCAGAGGTACGGCTTCTTTCCCTGCTCTCCAGCTTGTGGGGAAGACACTGCCCCGATGCAATCCCCTCCCATGCAAAAAGATTGTGAATGGTGCTTTGGGGGCATGCAGAATTTCATATCCTTATGAACATGGCTGCCCCTGAGAGCCAAAACAGACGAGACGCCTGACACGTGGCGGACACGCGTTGGTTTCCCACAAGGTTCCACAGGAAGTGTAGTGAGAAAGAACCTGTGCCAGGGAGAAGAGGGAGAGAATCCCTCTTCTCCTTGGCAGAGGTTCTTTAGGCATCTTGTCTAGTCCGCTCGGCTCCCTCTCGCCGCTGCCAGCTCCCCTAAAAGCACTCCGCAGCCAGAGGGAGCCGAGCGTACTGGCAGTGGCGAGAGGGAGTCGATTGTGCCGCCAGCGGTCAGAGGGAGCTGGCAGCAGCGATCCGTTCCTTGTCCCTCTCGCCGCTGCCAGCACACTCGGCTCCCTTTGGCTCAGATTCTGTCCCTCTTCTCCCTGGCAGAGGTTCTTTCTCACCTTGCGGGAAACTGACTTGTGTCCTCCACACATCGGGCGTCTCGTCTGTTTTGGCGCGAAGATTATCTGCTTTGCATGCCGATGGTCACGGGTCCAGTCTCCGGAATAAAGGCCAGGAAACATCCTGGGGAGATCAGTCAGGGATAAGTCAACACTTAACTAGATGTTAGGTTCGGTCACCCGTTGTATACTGGAGAAGGACCCATAGCTCCATCAGAGAGCCCATGCTTTGTGTGCAGGTCCCAGGATCCAAGTGCAAGAAAAAGACCTTGGCTGAAACTCTGGAGAGCTTGATCCTCCTCGAGGTGACGGTACCAGAGCAGACAGCTAGTCGCTGTGCGTGGCTTAAGGAAGCTCATTGTATTGGCAAGTTTATGCTATGTGCAGGCATTTCCATTTAAAGGATCTCTGATAGGAGATGTTAGGGAAAATCTAGAGCAGATAGCAGCGGATGGGGTAGGTAAGTCTCTGACTTGCTATGTCCTGCTTCCTAATACGAGTCCTTCTTCCTCCTCTGTGTCCGCCCAGAAGCGTTTACCGGGAGATCCTCTTCCTCAAGCTGGCAGCCCTAGGCAGAGACCACGTTGACATTGGTAAGTGTAGGAAGGGACGCCGGGATCTCCTCTCCCAGGACAGTCATTCCTGGAGGTGCCCGATCATAGCGGCTGTTTGTGAACGGAGCTGATGGGCCGGACCAGATGGCCTGGATGTTTTCTAGCCTGGGGAGGGGGGGGGTTGCAGGTGGGGTGGGGGGGACTATTCCTCCTCCAAGAGGGAAAGAAACTGTGTTCAGGCTGCAGAACTTTCACTGTGCCGGAGGCACTCAAACTTTTAAAGTTGGCTTTCACTTCTAAATTTTGTCTTTTTGGTCCTCCACTTTCTGAATTGCTGGAAGTAAGCTAAATTCCTGAGAATGAACGCGCAAACAGGACGGAGAAGGGATATGTCAGCTCCTACCTCTCTTCTCACAGTGGTAGGAAAAAGAGATGGAGAGCCCAGAGCCGTCTTGGCCAGGTCAAGAGTTTGAGCTTTATGTCTGACCTGCCAGAGAGTCATGACCCACAATTTGTAGACCTCGGCACTGGACGTCATCTTCACCACTCTATTTATTATTTATTTATTTATTTATTATATTTTTAACCCGCCCTCCCCACAAGCGGGCTCAGGGCGACGTACAACATTGATTAAAATACAACATAAAAACAAATAATCACAGCATAAAAACAGCAAGTCAATAAAACCATTCCAAGACGGGGCAGTCCTGCACTCCTGCCCGTCAGCATACAAAAAGGGGAGGTAGTAGCGGACAGATAGAATACTGTGGTGGTTGTGGATTTTCCGGGCTGTATAGCTGTGGTCTTGGTCAAGACCACGCCTGTCCAGCCCGGAAAATCCACAACAACCATCGTTCTCCGGCCGTGAAAGCCCTCGACAATAGATAGAATACTGTACCCCTTTTCGGGGCAGCCAGCAGTGGACTCTCCATAACCCCTCATAGAGGGAGACTGGTGGAAGGCTTGGCACTGAGGGACTAAAATTAGCCTCCACCATATGCCTGGTGTAACATCTCTGTCTTACAGGCCTGCCTAAATGATACAAGATCCTGGCGGGCCCGAGTGTCCTCAGACAGAGAGTTCCACCAGTGTTCTACTCAGTGAGCTCTAGAAACTTTTGTTTGTTTGTTTGTTTTGGTGAAAAGCAAGAACTGAAATTCTTGCAATGCTCCCTTTCAAATTCTGGGCCTTTCCCATCTTTCCTGTGGCATTGCAAAATGCGCCCAGCCCCCAGTGCCGGAAGAGAGGATCTCTCAACAGCGCCTGTTCTCTCTCTTTCCCTCTCCCTAGTGGACTTCGATAAAAAGTACAAGTCAGCCTACAACAAGCTCGCCAGCAGCCTCGGCAAGGAGTCTCTGAAGCAGCATCGGGCTCAGCCACTCACTTCCAAAGCCATCGACTGTCGCAAGAGCTTTGGCGCCAACCTGGAGTGCTAGCAGGAGCCGCCCGTCTCTGTGCTCTTCCCTCCCACCCCTGCCCGGCACAGTTCCTGCCGCATAGGAATAACCGCAGGACAGAACTGGAACTGATACTAAATTGCACTGGGGTGGAGGGGCGGTACGGGACACCGGCAAGAGCATCCCCCTCCTGTGATGGGCGGCCCATGGAGGCCATCGCCTACAGGTGGGGATGTCGGGAGGCTTTGCCACCGTCGTGCTAGAGGAGTGGGGCCACAGGCTCTCCGCAGTCCCTCCCCGTTTTGCTCTGACCGTCTTGCATTAATGGGGATGTACATGGAAGTCGAAAGGTCCTTCGGGTGCAGCATGGCTGGCCTCCATCAGCAGCTGCCGCCGCCGTGGTAGGATGGTTGGGTTTGGGGGACCACGTGTATGGGGAGGGCAGCTTCTGGCACTGCCTTCCTCGGCCCAACACTGCACTCTGCACGTGCATGTCACGCCCAGACCCCGCCCCTTCTTGCACGCACCCGACCCGGGTCACTCCCTAGAGTTTGTCTATTTTCGTGCAGTGTTATTTCTGGAAGGTTGATTGGCCAGCCATCTGTTGATTGCAGGCCCCCCCCCCAATCACTCCCGAGTTAATTTGGGAGAAGGCCGCCTTCCCCGCACCCTGGCGAAGTTGGTTTATTTTTTTACCAGTGTTTAAAAAGAAAAGAAAAGCTATTTTATAATTTATTTATTATCGAAACTCTTTTTTGTGTGTCCGTTCCCAACCCTGTTGCTTGTGCTGAAACCCTAAAGATGGCCAGCTGTATAGCTGATCATGAGTGGGGTGGGGTGGGGTGGCGGGGAAGCCACCACTCTCTCCACCTCGCTCTTTCCTCCCCTCCCTCCATACTTGGACCCACCCATAGAGAGGAACAGCCCGTTGTTAGAGACATTTTTCTTCTGGTGCTCTGGGCTGCTTTGTAGGAGGGATCAGAGTAGAGAAGGGAGTCAAAGTGGGGAGGGGGGTGCCATGTTGGTTGCCCCTCCCCTCAATTTTTTGCCAGGGCTCAGATTGTGCAATATGAAGTCGGATCTCTATCCACCTCCCCCACCCCACCCCAACCCCCATGGTTGCGTCCTTTTGTTCGTTTTGTTTCGATGTTCTTGGTTCTGTAAATAAAGATGCTTATGTATTTTGTCTGCCTGATGCCCCCGGCATTCCCATTTACAGGGGTGAGTGTTGAGGAGGAACCTGGGTGTCAAGGCGTACAGCATTGTTGGGGGTTTGGTATTCAGATCCCCAGTGTTGGTTCTAACCCTACTTTTTGAGAGCTGGTGTAGTGGTTGCGGGCAGAGTGTCAAGCTAGGAAGTGAGAGATCTGAGTTCAAATCCCCACCTGGCCTTGAAGCTTACTGGGTGGCCTGAACTAATTATGCCCTCCTGGTCTTAATAATAACATAATAATAACTCTTCAGGACAGCTTAATGCCATGCTCAGAGCAGTTTATAAACTGCGTCATTATTATCCTCATGACAATCACCCTGTGAGGTGGGTGGGGCTGAGAGAGCTCTGAGAGAGCTGTGACTGACTCAAGGTCACCCAGCTGGCTTCAAGCAGAGGAGTGGAGAATCAAACCTGGTTCTCCAGATGGGAGTCTTGCCACTCTTAACCACTACATCAAACCGGCTCTCACAGGGTAAAATTGGGAAGAGATGTATTTGTCACTCAGAGCTCCTTGGAGGGAAGGATTAAAAAAAGTCCACGGAACGGACTCTTAGCACGGCTCGTAACAATCGGATGCCGATGCAAACATCTGTTAAGGTATGATATAAAAAGCAGCTGTGGAAAGGTCCATACAAAGGCCCTCTTGGAAGCCTTCAAGCAGGATGTGAACTGGACAGCACAGGACAGCCCCCTGTTGCTTCCGTACGCCGCAGATGCCCCTTAGCGCCTTGGAGAGCCAGTGTGGTATAGTGGTTATCATGCTGGGATCTGGGAGAGTGAATTCCCACTCTGCCATGCAAGCTGGCTGGGTGACTTTGGGCCAGTCACATGCTCTCAGCCTGACCTACCTCGCAGGGTTGTTGTGAGGATAAATTGGAGAAGAGGAGAATGAGTTACGCCACTTCGGGTCCTCACTGGGGAGAAAGGTGGGGTAATAATAATAATAATATTAATAATTGATTTATATACCACCCTTCAGGATGACTTAACACCCACTCGGCACAGTTTACAAAGTATGCTATTATTATCCTCACAACAAAACACCCTGTGAGGTGGGTGGGGCTGAGAGAGCTCTGAGAGAGCTGTGATTGAGTCAAGGTCACCCAGCTGGCTTCCAGCGGAGGAGTGGGGAATCCAACCCGGCTCTCCAGATGAGAGTCCTGCCGCTCTTAACCACTACACCAAAGTAAAAAAAACAGAGGCAGACTCTCCCTCCTCCCATCCATTTCATCAGGTGACCTGGAGTCCTGGTGTTTTGGGAGGAAAACAAGATTCCCGTCCAGTATATCATCTTAAAAGACCAACTAGACTTCCAGGGTGGAAGCTTTCAGAAAGCAAAGCTTGGACCCCAGTCTTGCTCTTCTGCTGCAGACCGACACGGCTACCCACCCGAAACTATCCTTTGGGGAGGAAGGGTTCTGTTTCTCCATACTATGCCAGGTAGTGACGCCTCTGATGGCTCTCCTTTTGACGGCATCAGTGATGCAAGTCGGGAGGGGCGGGGTTCTTGGCCGGACCTGGATCCAGGCACAGGGGAAGGGGGTTTGTTGCCTTCTCATCCTCTGCTTCCAATGGCGTTTGGTAGCTCTGCTTGTGAAAGGAGGTCAGTGCCCCTGAACATGTGCAAAGTGCTTTTTCTGTAACGCTGAGCTAATCCTGGCTAGCTCTATTTATTGATGTATTTGTGTTATTTATGTCATTTGTAGTCCACCTTTCTCACCGTGGCTCAAGGCGGAGTACACAGGGTGAGATTAGTACAGTCCATCTCAGGAACATTTTCGTAAACAATGCCATAGGGTAAATAGACACGAGTTCACAAAGAGATTAGCAGGAATCCAGTACAACATAGGGGTGAGGTCTATGGTTCCTAGCTCATTAGCAGATCGTCTGAGACCCCCTCCCTACAATACAGCCCTCCTATCTGAGTAAAAAGCCTTTTTGAATAATTTGTTTTTGCATCGTTTGCAGAAAGCTAGGAGAGTAGGGGCTCTGCTGACCTCCTCAGGCAGGCCGTTCCACAGGTTAGGGGCCACCACAGAGAAAGCCCGTGTACAGGCTGCTGTCAGTTATACCCATGTGCAGGCAAGCACCTGCAGGAGACCCTGTTCTGATGAAAGCTGCCGTGGAGGAGCATAGGAAGGGAGGTGGTTCTTTAGGGATGCTGGACCAAGGCTGTGAAGAGCTTTGTAAGTGGTAACCAATACCTTGAACTGAGCACGGTAACTAATGGGTAGCCAATGGAGTGACTACAGGATGGGAGTGATGTTCATGCTGTAGGCTCATGGGGCACAGTGTTAGTGAGCACAGAGTGATAGAGGGGCAGGACTCGTGTGGTAGATTTGAGGTGTGTTCATAGAACAACCGCTCTGGCCCATGGGCCCGATCCACCAGCAAGTCCCTCTGCCCTGCTTAAGTACTTGAGATCAGCTCCTCTGCGTTTCACGGAAACTTGTGGCAAAGAACGTCCTATTGGTGTATGCCCCCCACGTTAAGATGGAGAGGAGATGTGGATAGTTTTATAAAGTTCTGAGGCCTCTCACTTGACCTCCTTGGCCTTGAGCAACATCTTTTTATGCAGTCCATAAAATTGAAAAGGGGGGGGGGGAGTCAGCTGGGAAGTCCGTCACACTTTCTGCACACGAGTGCCAGATCTGGGAAACCTGGTATGTCCAAAGCCTTACTGTGTCACGAAATTTCCTGGGTGGCTTTAAGACAGTCTCATTCAGCCCGGCCGACCTCGCAGGGTTGTGGTGAGACTAAAGTAGAGGGACCGTATGTGCCGTCCTGAGTTCACTGGAACAAGGGTGAGAGCTACAAATGTTGTAGATAGCTGAGAATCTGGAACCCCCACATGACTTCGTTCTGCCCGGGACAGGTTGCGGCTTTATGGGGGAAGAAATGATTGCCAAGTGACAGCTGGCCCACAGCTGCTGCCCTACTCCATCAAGGTCAGCCCTGTCTGCTTCCTTATTTTTTTTAAAAAATGAACATGCTCAGGATTGAACCTGAGCGCTCTTTGCATGCAAGGCAGGAACTCTACGGTTGAGCTATAGCCTCACACCAACACAATTACAGTTAATGGAATCAAAGCCTACAGCAGGCCTTGAACAGTTGTCTGGAGAAATGTCAAATAAGGGACTCTGTTCCCTTTTTTTCCCCCTTTTCACCTCACTGGAAAAGCATTCAAACCTACAACACCCCACCCCTGTCTTTTGAACTCATGACTATCTCCTGCTATCAGAGGGCCAGTTTGGTGTAGTGGTTAAGAGCGGCAGGACTCTAATCTGGAGAGCCAGGTTTGATTCCTCTCCACTTGAAGCCAGCTGGGTGACCTTGGGTCAGTCACAGCTCTCTCAGAGCTCTCTCAGCCCCACCCACCTCACAGGGTGATTGTTGTTGTGGGGATAATAATAACACTATGTAAACCGCTCTGAGTGGGCGTTAAGTGGTCCTGAAGGGCAGTATATAAGGCAAACGTTGTTGTTGTTACTGTTATTAATTCAACTGTGCAAGCAAAGTTTTCTTTCTAGATTGTGAAACTCTCCTCTGCTGGCTTTCCTGCATACCCTTCCTTGGAGTGGTTACTGTGTCAGGCTAGAATCCAGGAGGCAGGTTCAAATCCCGACTCGGTCACAGGGTTATTCTGAGGATTAAACAAAATGAGCAGCTTGCTGACTGCTCTAAGCACCTTTGGAGCGAGTAGAAAAGAACAAGAGTCTAGTAGCACCTATGAGACTAACAATTTTGTGGTATGAGCTGTCGTGACTCAGAGCTCATATCTTCAGATATCTGAAGAAGTGAGCTGTGACGACAGCTCATACCCTACCACAAATTTTGTTAGTCTTATAGGTGCTGCTGGACTCTTGCTTTTTTCTTTTGCTACAGACCAACACAGCTACCCATCTTGCTCTATCTCCTTTAGAGCAAGTAGAAGATAAAACTATTCTGGATAAACAGAGCCAGCCAGCCTCCTTCGCTCCTCCTGAGAGGAGACTTAGCCTGCTTCTCTAGGGTGAAGGTGATAGGCCAGGAAAATCACGTATTATACAGCTAGGGTTTTGTTCCCTGCTTCCCCCCAACAGTCTATCACCGCTCTCCTGGGATGACCTTGCCAGCCATTTTGCAGTGAAACTCACCAGAAATAGCCTGCGGAGGAAATCAATACATCCTTTAGCATTTGTTTTTGGTTCTGCATGCTTATTGGCTGGGACTCTTGGTAATTTCGCAGTCTTGAGAGGGGAACTGGCCTATCGGAGCCGAGCGTGTCAGGCTCAGAGGCTTGTCAGTCACCCGCCGGCAGCCAATACGGGCTGCAGAAGTGCAGATGAACCGGAGATCTAGGCTGGAGTCCAAACTGGCAGAGTGCCAAACTTCCTTTTGTAAACTGGCAGGCAATCTCTGGCCAGGGCAGGAATGGGTTTCGGGAATTGCTGAGCAGTCCCCCCGCCCCTTTCCAAGATGCTTTGCTTTTAGCTTTTAAGGAAGGCCCGTTGTCTGGAATGGATAGCCCCAGGAGCCCTCACTGAGCCAGTGGATTTAATTATTGGCTTTGGGTGGGACTGCACTTAGGTTTGGATCCGTGCACTAGCCTGGACAAACTGTATCCTACTTGAGAAGTAAAGGAAGGGCCGCTCTTGAGTGATGCGTCCACTCCAGCGGTACCTGCCCAGCTCTCTGCGACAAAAAGCCTGCTCGGCCCAGATTTCTGGGATCTGCTTAACTGGAGATGCCAAAGATCGGGCATGAGGATTCCTGCATGCCAAAATGAGAACGGGGGAGGGGGGTGCTCTCTTGTACTAAGGCCTCCCTTCTGTAAAGCATGGTTGGGAGTACATCTTCCTTGAGAAAATGAATATGAGAATGGATCGGTGGGATCCAGTTCGCAACCCCACAAGAATAATCTACTTTTCAGGTAGTGTGGGGGAAGCATAGTTAAAAAGATTGTTTCTTTTTTTGCATTTCCCCCAAGGAGTTCAGAATGACCTATGTTGTGGTCCCCCTGTCCCTTTTATCCTCACAACAACCCTATGGGGTAGGTTAAGCTAAGGGGTGGGGGGAGACTGGTCAGCTACTAAGTTTTGTGGCGAGCAGCAAATCGAACCAAGGTCTACCTGGTTTTAATCTGACACTTAACCTCGAGTGCTAATAGATGGGAAGCAATTTGGGCACTTGAAAAATCTTTTATAAATTGTATGTAGAATCGTAGGGTTTGAAAGGGTCCCCAGGGTCATCTAGTCCCACCCTCTGCACAATGCAGGAAATTCACAACTACCTCCCCTTCCCCCGCACACACCCAGTGACCCCTGCTCCATGCCCAGAAGATGGCAAAACACTGTCACGATCTGTAGCCAAACTGGCCTGGGGAAAAGTGCTACCTGACCCCAAGGTGGCGGTCGGCCTTACCCTGGGCATGTAAGAAGGGGCCATGAGAACTAAGCACTGATGTAACCCTTCCTGCCCTCCCTCTCTTGATCTGCCTGGGTTCACAAAATCAGCATTGCTGTCCAGTGGCCATCTAGCCTCTGCTTAAAGACCTCCAAAGAAGGAGAGCCCACCACCTCCCGAGGAAGCCTGTTCCACTGAGAGACTGCTCTCACTGTCAGGAAGTTCTTCCTAATATTTAGCTGAAACCTCTTTTGATTTAATTTCAACACGTTGGTTTTGGTCTGACCTTCTGGGGCAATGAAAAACAACTCCGTGCCATTCTCTATATGGCAGCCCTTCAAGTACTTGAAGATGGTTATCATATCACCTCTCAATCGTCTCCTCTCCAGGCTAAACATACCCAACCCTTTCAATCTTTCCTCATAGGACTTGGTCTCCAGACCCCTCACCATCTTCGTTGCCGTCCTCTGGACTCGTTCCAGCTTATCTACATTCTTCTTAAGTTGTGGTGCCCAAAACTGAACACACTACTCTATGTGAGGTCTAACCAGAGCAGAATAGAGCGATACCATCACTTCGCATGATCTGGACGCTATACTTCTATTCAGGGCTCATTTCGAGGGGGAACGCACAGGAACGCAGTTCCAGCAGTTCCCCAAAGAGGTCACACGTCAGGTGGCCCCGCCCACCTGACTCTTGGCTGTTTTAGGCCCGTTTTGTCCTGGATTGGGACCAAAACAGCCCGGATCAGGCCTCTGACGGGTGGTGGATCATTCTCCCGCTCAGCAGCGGCCCGATCCTGACCATTTTGGGCCCCTTTTCAGCCATTTTCAACCTCTTTTTGCCATTTTGGGCTCAATTTCAGCCCTGAATGGCCAGGATTGGGTCCAAAACAGCCAGGATAGGTAATGTCAGGGGGTGTGGCATATGCTAATGAGTTATGCTAATGAGTTTCTCCCACTCTTTTTCTACGAAATGACCCCTGCTTCTATTGATACAGCCTAAAATTGCATTTGCCTTTTGTAGCTACCACGTCACACACTCGTGTTCAGTGTATGGTCTACTAGAATATAAATTGATGTAAAAATTAGATTGATATAAGTGCTGTATAAAGTTGTCAGGGTTGTGCTCCCCGGAACATGCAGCTATACAAGATGAGGGTCAGAGGCAAACTGCCTGTCAACTGGCCAAGAAATTCTCAGCAGACCGCTGCCCTCAAAAGCTACGGCTGGCCCAGAGTGAGATGAGCAGAGCCCCAGTGGTGGTGGCTCCATGTAGGAGCCTATCAGCGACCGCCAGCTTGGTCCAGGGGAGGCATAGCTTGGACCTGGCAGTGACACTGAAAGAGGTAATTGGCAAGCCTGCACCTGCTCTTGTGGCCCCTGGATGGGTCTAACCCAAGCAGCCCCTGGTTTGCTCCCAGGAAATGTTTCAATTTGTCCCTGCCAGAGGCGCTCCTGGGCTCAGGCGAGCAGTACTCGTTACCCGCTTTGGATGGTGTGCCATGTGTGAGCCGTCCTTGAGAGAACAGACCTGATTGCAGTTGTGCGTCCTTGGCAACATCCAGGTTGGACTGCGGTCAGGTGCTCTAGGTTGGGGGAGGGCAGCCTTTGAAGACAGTTCAACAACTTCGGTGGGTGCAGAATGCAGCAGGGACTCATCCAGGGATGCAGCAGGCAGCCTCCTCTGGGAGCAGGCAAGTTTTCTGTGTGTGTCTGCATCGCACCAGGATCATTCAGTCACATCTGTGCATGGTTGTCTGGGTGGAAAGCTGCAAGGCTACTGGGCTCGCCGCAATGAACACGATGAGTCCGTCCAACTTGTTTCCAGGCCCAGTCCAAAGTGCTGGAGTACCCGTAAATCCCTGAATGGCTTACACCCCCAAGGACTGCCTTCTTCACTGTGTTGCTTTTAGGGCTGCCAACTTCCAGGCGGTGCCTGGAGATCTGGAATTATAACTGACCTCCAGTGGACAGAGATCAGTTACCCTGGAGAAAATGGCTGCTTCCGAGAGTGGGGTCTATGGCCAATACAGAGGCTGAATCCACATTACCTCGGCGCGTCCTGGTGTTGCACTAAATGTTCGCATTCAGAAATCACGCTTGAAAGATGCTATACTTCCAGGTGTTTAGCGAACATTTAGTGCAACACCGGGACATGCCGAGGTAATGTAGATTCAGCCCAAGTTGGAGAAATGCTGAAACAGAACATAAGCAATTCTAGGACTGACATTAGACCTCACGAAGCACAAGTAGCTCATAGGAGCATATATTTAAGGCAACAGATTGTACACAAGGCAACATAGTGGTGAACTCTAAGGTCCCTAACTCATTAGCAAAGCAACTGAGAGTCCCTCCCTGTAATACAAAAGCCTTTTTGAATAATTCAGTTTTGCATCATTTGCGGAAAGCTAGGAGAATGGGGGCTCTCCTGACCTCAGGCAGGCCGTTCCACAGGATAGGGGCCACCACAGAGAAAACCCATGTATGGGCTGCTGTTGATTTTGCCCATGTGCAGGCTGGCACGTGCAGGAGACCTTGCTCAGATGAGCAAAGCTGCTCTGGAGGAACATAGGAAGGGAGGTGGTCCCATAGATATGCTGGGCCAAGGCCGTGAAGAGCTTCATATGTGATAGTGGCTTAATGTAGCGGGCACGATTCTTAGTAACAGCTTTCATTCTTCTGTTAGTGTAGACCCTGCTCTACTTTCTCCTCCTTTTTCTTCTCTCTCTCTCTCTCTCTCTCTCTCTTTCTTTCTTTTACTCCTCCCCTCCAGTCCGGAGGGCCTAGTCCGCCTAGCAACAGACTGCAGCCTTCCTGCTGGGACACACTTCTAAACCTCAGCAATGAATTAACTTGCAAAGCAGCTATTAAAACACAGCACAACCTTATCCGAGATCCTCTCAAGAGGGCCTGGCTGTGGGCTCCTGGCATTTTAGAAGAGCAATGCGGAGAAACGTGGGGAGATCCTCCTTGGCCGTTGCCCCTAGTTTGGGGTGGATAGCCACATGGGTCTGCAATATTAGAAGAGGCAGATTTGGGTCCAGTAGCAACTTAGAGACCAACTAGATTTCCAGGATATGAACTTTCAAGAGTCAAAGCTTTCAAAGTTCATCTCTAAGATTCTCCTAAAGGTGTTCTTGCAGATTTGCCTTGTCATTTATCAAGAAAATCCCTGATGAGCCACTGTACTGTAGGGCCACTGCTAGCAAGGAGAAAATTGAGCTTCGGCCCATAGCCCCATTCCCTGACCTGGATAGCCAAGGTGAGGCTTATCTCATCAGATCTCAGAAGCTAAGCGGGATCGGCCTTGGTTGATAATTGGATGGGAGACCTCCAAGGAAGACTAGGGTTCCAGAGGCAGGCGATGGCAGACCACCTCTGTTAGTCTCTTACTATGAAAACCCTACCAGGGGTCGCTATAAGTCAGCTATGACTTGACGGCACTCTCCACCACCATGTAGCACCACAGGAGTTAGGGTTGCCAACTCCAAGTTGGGAAATTCCTGGGGATTTTTGCAGGTTGAGCCTGGAGACGGCATAGTTTGGAGAGGGACCTCTGTGGGGTATAATGCCATAAAGTCCACCTTCTGAAGCAGCTGTTTTCTCCAGGGGAACTGATCTCTGTGATCTAGAGATCAGTTGTAATTCCAGGAGATCTCCAGCCACCACCTTGAGGTTGGCAATCTTAGCTGGGGTGGCTTAGCTCCCCGTGCTCCGTAGCTGTTCTATCATCTTGGTCTACTCCTGTGTAACTCCTTCATCTAAGAATTGAGGTTAGCTCCATGAATGTCTGTGCCTGGGATTTTTTGGCTGTTTCCCCCCCCCCTCTTATCACTTTGTTATTTTTAAAGTAATATTTCATTTTTAGTGGTTTCTTTTTGCAAGCCACCTTGAGCATTTTTAACGGGAAAGCAGTATTTTTTTAAAATCACAGACCAAACGCCGCATTTATAAATGCTGTCATATTGATGATAATTTCCCCCTAACGTCTACCTGAATTAAAATTAGGGAAATGTTTTTGTTCTTCCTTCCCCCAAAAGATTTGCTTGTAGCATGGGAGAGCGGAACAATAACTCACCCTTGCATAATTCTGTGCCTTGCGTTTTGGCATGGGCCACTGTTCCGGCCAATGGGTCACTGTTCCGGCCAATGCCTTCTGAGTTGGAAGGAGATTAGCCCAGAGCAGCAACTCATCCAGAGATGCGGCAGGTACCTTCCCCTGAGAGCAGGCAAGCTTTCTGTGTTTCTTCTTGAAAGATCCATTCAAAGTGCACACCTGTATGGTGGGAATGCCCCCTCCCCAGGTTTTATAGGAAGATCTAAGGCCAGAGCACTGAATCACACATACAGACAGCATTCCAGCCCGTTCCTACTGTTCCTATGGATATGTGCTTTAATTATTTAATTGATTTCCTTAGTGACACCCAGTGCCAATTAGGGTTTACAATTCTACAATGGTTTCTATTCTATTAAGGGCTGGTTTTGTGCTCCTCCCCCACCTCCACCCCGCCCTTTTCCAGCATTAGGACTTGGCAGCGCTAATGATATTTCTGTCAATCTCGTGATACTGTCTGTTTCTCAAAACTCCCACCGCTTGTAGCCACCCGCATGAGAGATTTGCAGCTTTTCATCAGATTATCTCCAGGTTGTGACAAAAAGCGCCAAGGTGTGAATTGAAATCCAGATGGCTGCGGTAATGAGTCTGTTTGCTATCTGAACCAAAAAAATCTGTTGATTTTCTTCGCTTCTCTCCCGCCCAACTTCTGATTTCCCCCCCCCGCTCGACACCAGAACGGAGCCTTTTTTGTTCCATGTCTTGGCTTGCATTTAGAGCTATATCATCCACAAATTTGGGGGGGGGGAACCCAATGGAAGTGAGTTGTGTATTCTAAAATGATGATTCTTTCGCCCTTGAAATGCATTTTTGGGGCCCGCTCTGGCTCATGATGAGTGATCACTTGGAGGTAAAATGCAATGAAATCCTTCATCGCACCTTTTCCTTTGCCAAATCTCTGTGTGTAAGAACGGAGGGGTGTAATAGCATGGCTCACGGAGCCGTTCTCACTGTGTTTTTATTTTATGTGGGGGGAGCTGCATCTTGCCTTTCTTGGAACGCACGATGGTCTAGGCAGGCCTTTCAAGAAGTCTCTCCCATCCTGCACCCGTGTAGTGATTAGGGAATAAGACTAGGTTTGGGACACCTCCCTTTAAATGCCCATTTGCCCCGAAGCGCTCTGGGTGACCTTGAGCTTCATTGTACATTCTTAGCCACACCTACCTGGTAGGGTTGCCAGCATCCTGGTGTGGCCTGGATATCTCCGGGAATTACGACTGATCTCCAGATCATAGCATCATAAGGTAGGAAGGGGTCTCCAGGGTCATCTAGTCCCACCCGCTGCACAATGAAGGAAATTCACAACTCCCTCCCTCCTCCCCCACACACCCCCAGTGACCCCTGATCCATGCCCAGAAGATAGCAAAACACCATCAGGATCCCTAGCCAAACTGGCCTGGGGGAAATTGCGTCCTGACCCCAAAGCGGCAATCGGCGTTACCCTGGGAATGTAAGAAGTGGCCACGAGAACTAAGCGCTGATGTAACCCTTCCTGCCCTCTCTCTCATGATCTGTCTAGGTTCACAGAATCAGCATTGCTATCAGCTGGCCATAATAATAATAGCATTAATAACATTTGATTTATATACCGCCCTTCAGGATGAATTAACACCCACTCAGAGTGGTTTACAAAGTATGTCATTACTAGCAACAAAGCCCGTTGTGGGGGAAAAGTACAACGGGCTCTAGAAAGGGGATGGCGGGCAGGCAGGCATTCACTCCTCCTCTGTCTCTGATCCCGGCCGGTGAAGGAGGGGTGGGCATTGTCAGCTGCTCCCCGCCTGATCTGCCTGATCTCGGCCATGTCAAGGGGGGGTGGGCTTTGCTACCTCCTCCGTGCATGATACATGCTGGGTAAAGGGGGGACATTGCCTTCTGTTCTGCGCCTGACTACGGCTGGATGAAGGAGGGCAGGCATTGCCGCCTGCTCTGAGCCTGATCCCAGTTGGGTGAAGGAGGGTGGGCATTGCCACCTGCTTCCCGCTGGGTGAAGGGAGGAACAGGCATTGCCTCCTGCTCCACGCCTGATCCTGACAAGTAAAGGTGGGTGACGGGCTTTACTACCTGTTCTGCTCTTGATAACAGCTGGGTGAAGGGGGTGCGGGAATTGCCACCTGCTTTGCTCCTGATTCTGGCAAGTTGAAGAGGGGGCAGACATTGCTGCATGCTTGGCACCTGACTCCAGCAGAGTGAAGACAGGGTGGGCATTGCTGCCTGCTCGGTGGCTTAATCGGGTAGGTTGAAGAGGGTGGGCATTGCCTCCTGTTCTGCTCCTTATCCCAGCTGGGTGAAGGGAAGAAGGGCATTGCCTCCTGCTCTGCAGCTGATACCAGCCAGGTGAAGGTGCAAGGTGGGCATTGCCACCTGCTCTGCCACTAATACCAGCTGGGTTAATGCAAGGGAAAGCATTGCCACATGCTCCACTCCTAATACCAGCTGGGTTAAGGCGGCCGGGGGCATTGTCACCTGCTCAGCTCCTGATCTGAGTTGAGTGAAGGAGGGTGGGCATTGCCATCTGATCTGCTCCTAGTACCAGCTGGGTTAAGGTGGGGGGGCAGGCATTGCCACCTGCTCTGCTCCTAATACCTGCTGGGTTAAGGCAGTGGGTGGGCAAAGCCACCTGCTCTGCTTTTGATCCCAGCTGGGTGACGGGGGGGTGGGCATAGTCAAGTGCTCCACTGCTAATACCAGCAGGGTTAAGGTCAGGGTGGCATTGCCACCTGCTCTGCTCCTAATAACAGCTGTGTTAAGGTGGGAGGGGAGATTCCATCTGGTCCACTTCTAATACCAGTTGGGTTAAGGCAGGTGGTGGGCATTGCTATCTGTTCCGCTCCTAATACCAGCTGGATCAAGGCAGGGGGAGGGCATTGCCACCTACTCCGCTCCTAATACCAGTTGGGTTAAGGCAGGGGCTGGGCATTGCCACCTGCTCTGCTTCTAATACCAACTGGGTTAAGGTAGGGGTGGGCATTGCCACCTGCTCTGCTCCTAATAACAGCTGTGTTAAGGTGGGAGGGGAGATTCCATCTGGTCCAATTCTAATACCAGTTGGGTTAAGGCGGGTGGTGGGCATTGCTAGCTGTTCTGGTCCTAATACCAGCTGGGCTAAGGCGGGGGGTGGGCACTGCCATCTGTTCCGCTCCTAATACCAGCTGGATCAAGGCAGGGGGAGGGCATTGCCACCTACTCCGCTCCTAATACCAGTTGGGTTAAGGCAGGGGCTGGGCATTGCCACCTGCTCTGCTTTTAATACCAACTGGGTTAAGGCAGGGAGTGGGCATTGCCACCTGCTCTGCACCTGATCCCAGCCAGGTGATGGCATGAGGTGGACATTGCCACCTGCTCTGCCACTAACACCACCTGAGTTAAGGCTGGGGAGGGCATTGCCACCTGCTCCACTCCTAATACCAGCTGGGTTAAGGTGGAGGGGGGCATTGTCACCTGCTCCACTCCAGGGAAGAAGGGCATTGCCTCCTGCTCTGTGCCTGATCCCAGCCAAGTGAATGCGTGAAGTGGGCATTGACACCTGCTCCTCTCCTGATCCCAGCTGGGTTAAGGCAGTGGGTGGACATTGCCACCTTCTCCGGTCCTAATAAGAGCTGGATTAAGACGAGGTGGGCATTGCCATCTTCTCCGCTCCTATTACCAGCTGGGTTAAGGTGGGAGCTGGGCATTGCCACCTGCTCCGCTTCTAATACCAACTGGGTTAAGGCGGGGGGGGGCATTGTCAACTGCACCACTCCTGATCCCAACTGGTTCAAAGAGGTGGTGGGTATTGCCATGTGCTCCGCTGCTGCTACCAGCTGGGTTAAGGAGGGGATTAGGCATTGCCACCTGCTTCGATCCTAATATCAGCTAGGTTAAGGCTGAGAGAGGGCATTGCCACCTACTCTGCTCCTAATACCAACTGGGTGAAGGCAGGGTGTGGGCATTGCCCCCTGCTTCGCTCCTAATACCAGCTGGGCTAAGGCGGGGGGGTGGGCACTGCCATCTGTTCCGCTCCTATTACCAGCTGGGTTAATGCAGGGAGAGGGCATTGCCACCTGCTCCACTTCTAATACCAACTGGGTTAAGGCAGGGGGTGGGCATTGCTGCCTGCTCCGCTCCTTATACCAGCTGGGTTAAGGCAGGGGGATGGGCATTGCCACCTGCTTCGCTCCTGATCCTAACTTGTTCAAAGTGGGGTGGGCATTGCCATGTGCTCTGCTGCTGATACCAGCTGGGTTAAGGTGGGGGTTAGGCATTGCCACCTGCTCCACTCCTAATACCAACTGGGTTAAGGCGGGGAGTGGGCATTGCCACCTGCTCTGCTTCTAATACCAGCTGGGTTAAGACGGGGGGGGGCATTGCCAACTGCTCCACTCCTGATCCTAACTTGGTCAAAGGGGGGCGGGCATTGCCATGTGCTCCGCTGCTGATACCAGCTGGTTTATGGCAGGGGTTAGGCATCGCCACTTGCTCCGCTTCTAATACCAGCTGGGTGAAGGCAGGGGGTGAGCATTGCCACTTCCACCACTCCTAATATCAGCTGGGTTAAGTTGGGTGGTGAGCATTGACTTCTGCTTCACTTCTAATACCAGCTGAGTGAAGGTGGGAGGTGGGCGTTGCCACCTGCTCCCATCCTGCTCCTGGCCTGGGCTTCCCACCATGGCACGTTTTCTGGAGGGACATGGTGCCTTGCCTAGGTTTCCCTCCATGGCAGCACCCTCTGGTGGTGCACCAGAGTATAAAGTGAGTTGTCTGAAATACGCTTGCTCAGTTATATAGTAAGATTATGTTGCGTCTAATTTGAATAATAATGATAATGATAATAATTCCTTTGATGGAATTGACTCAGTGCTGCAAATGTACTTGGCCTGTAGACAGACACTGTATTGTGAGGGAACATCAGTACAGTGTGTGTGTGTGTATGAGGGGGCTAAGATTGCCAGGTCCCCATTGTTGTATTGAGATGGAGTCTCATGATGTCATGGTGGCGGTGTTCGGCGATGTCATCGGGTGGGGCTGGTGATGTCACAAGTGTAGCCGTAGCAGTGCTTCTGCATGCCATTAAGCGTGTAGCAGTCACACGCCTTGGAAGAGATTGGCTATTTACCAGACTAAGGAATGAAAAATAACATGGAAATTAACTAGGTGGTAAATGTAAAATGTAGTTGAGCTTTCAGTGCCAATTATTGCTTCTCTCCAATTTACATGAACTGTGTTGGGAAAGCTGGAGGTGGGGGGGGGGGGAAGTTGGCAATCAGTGTCTTAATTGCTAAAATGGGAGATTCCTACGTTACACCTGCCAACAAATTGCTTCCTCCATCCTAGAAAGTATCTCCTAATAGCAGGAAGGTAGATGTCTGAGGTTATGGGGTGTAAGGGCAAAAATACTCTGCACGTGTGCAGAGGGCTTGCAGTCTCTGCATTCAGAGAAGGGATTCATCTTGGCTCAGTTTTATTAGGCCTTCCCAAATACCTTTCTGTTCTGTGGCAAGAGGTGATGGGGCTTATGCCCATTTGACCCTTTGGATTTCTGTATTAAATTCCCATGTTTTCTGGGTTTAAACCTTGTCTGAGCGTAGTATCTTTTCAGTCCTTTAGCACTAATGGCAGGGGGAGCGGGACAGGGAGGGGGTGATCACTGGTGAGTAAAAGGCATTCTGCACATGCTCAGAGGCATCCATTCCTTTACACAGGCAAGTTATGGTAAGGTGGTTTGCAGTGAATGATTAAAACCAGATTCCAGGCTAAGTGAAACCAGCCCTTCGTTTTTCAGTTTCTACCCTCCCTTCATTATCTCACCTACTCACTACTGAGGAAAATTGTCCACTGGAAACAGAGAAGTCCAAAAGAGAATTCTGAAGAGGTGGCATAGAAATATTCCAAATAAACAAGCCAACCTTCTCACTCCAAGTTTTCTCACTTATATTTATGGGTATTCAGAGGAGACAAGCAGCTAGGGCCCAGTGAGAAAAGGTGATAGGACAAAGCAGAAGAGACTGTAGTGATCAGCGTTTTGGACTAGGATCAGGGAAGCACAAGTTCAAACCCCCACTTTCCTATGGAAGTTTGCTGGGCTGACGGTGGGCCAGTTGCACACCCTCAGATTGACCTACCTCACAAGGTAGTTGTGAGGGTCAGATGGAGATCCGGGGAATGATGCAAGCCATTTTGGATCCCTGTTGAGGTGACCTATAAATGCTTTATCATCATCATCATAATCAATAATAATAATAATCAGGGGTCATTTCGTAGAAAAAGAGCTGGAGGAACTCATTAGCATAACTCATTAGCATAACTGATTTGCATATGCCACATCCCCTGACATCACCTATCCTAGCTGTTTGGGACCCAATCCTGGCCATTCAGGGCCGAAATTGGGCCCAAAATGGCAAAAAGGGGCTGAAAATGACTGAAAAGGGGTCCAAAATGGTCAAGATCGGGCCGCTGCTGAGCGGGAGAGTGATCCACCACCCATCAGAGGCCCGATCTGGGCCATTTCAGCCCCAATCCAGGCCAAAAACAGGCCCAAAATGGCTGAGAGTCAGGTGGGCGGGGCCACCTGTCATGTGACCTCTTTGGGGAACTACTGGAACTGCGTTCCTGCACGTTCCCCTTCAAAATGAGCCCTGATAATAATGATGATGATGATGATGATGATAGGCATTGCCCCACCCTCATTCCTTCCTAGCTCATCATGACAAAAATTGCTTACACATTTCCCATTATATCTCCTCAACAAAAATGGGTTAGAGCCTTTGTTTTAAAAAAGAGAGCGAGCCATATATCTGGGTGAGGGCATTGCCCCCAAGTCCCCTCCCAGCTACAGGCCTGGTCTGTAGAAGGCAAAGGAATGAGGAAGGAGACCCCAACAGCTGTCCCTGAAGCAGCCATATGCTCTTTGCTTTAGTCCGGTACATCTTGTAATCACCTGGGCCAGATAGGAGCTTGATTGAACCACCAAGTTTTGCCACCTGGATGAGAGGCAATAATTCATTGAGCACCTACGACGACTGCCAGGCCGCATCATTTCTAACATTTAACAGGGACATGCCTGTACCACCCCTATTCTTGTACCCTGGATCACTGCCTGAGCTTGCTGTCTACCTCATAGGATAAATGGGAGCAGAAGAATGATACATTGAGCCCTGAGTGCTTTGAAGGAAGAATAGAATAAAAAATGCACTAGACACACACGCGCACACACATTATTACACACTGTTGAAAGCTCTTCTTCGGCTGCATTTCGCCTGCTTCAAAAGCTTCTGCGCTATTGATTTGAAAGCTGGGAGGGGGGATTATTCTTTGAGTTAAGATACGCTACAAAAACATACAATATCTTACCAACAATTCCAAATATATCTCTGCCTCTACGTCGTCTGACTTGGCAGCTTCACACTGTGTGGTGCTTTAGTGTTCACATGTATTGAGAGAGATGAGGCATGACACAGCCAGAGATTAACCTCTAGAAAGGGCCTTGAAAAATGACTAGATCTCTCTTTGTTACAAGGCACGCCCAAGAGCACATTTACTTATTCACAGGGCTTTTTTTCAGCTGGAACGTGGGGGAACGGAGTTCCGGAACCTCTTGAAAATGGTCACATGGCTGGTGGCCCCGCCCCCTGATCTCCAGACAGAGGGGAGTTTAGATTGCCCTCCGCGCGGAGGGCAATCTAAACTCCCCTCTGTCTGGAGATCAGGGGGCGGGGCCACCAGCCATGTGACCATTTTCTCCGAGGGCAACCCACTGAGTTCCACCACCTCTTTTCCCAGAAAAAAAGCCCTGCTTATTCGAAACATCTACAGCTTGCCTTTCCCACCAACTGTGGCAGCTCAAGGCAGCCATGATTTAAATATGATTTTTGATGGACTAGTAACTTTTTTCCGGTAAATCTGGAATAGTTAGAGCATTTGTGGGTTGGTGGGAGCGCAGGCTACGTATATCGGCAGGCTGCGCATATGGGCCAAATCTACCCTTTAGTTTGCTCATTCATTGCTAAAATGAAAAGGATGGTTTCTTAAAGGCAAACAGATTTATTGCCATTTAAACTTGCGAGGACTGCAGGTCACATTGGTAGCTGAATGAAATATGTCCTCCACAGATGTTCGGTATATCACATGAGATATAAAGCTGTAAGTAAGGTGGATCTTGGAATAATTTCTGCGAGTTTTAAGTGATCTTACTGACATTCTTTCCTTCTCCGTTATTTTATTTCTTTAAAACATCTTTATCGCTGCTTTCCCACCCAATGTAGGGTGGTCTCAAGGCCCTTTATTTACTTACTTTATGGTCTTTCATGCGGACGCTCAAGGCGGGTTACCACTAAAAACAATACAGTAAGAACAATAAAATGTGGAACAAAATGAGAGAACACACGAATACAGAAAATAAAGCGGCATTGTAGGACTGGAGAACGTTGCAGTGAAGTGTTATATTATGTGCAGCAGCAACAAAGCAAGGATGAAGCCGGGTTACAAAATTAGAAGACGTTTTAAAAAGCACAGCATAATATACACAGTGAAAACTATCTTAAATTCCAAAGAGAGTACATTAACTAGGACTTTATTCACTTTATGCAAATACCTTTTTGAACAGTTTTGACTTATTCTGAGGAACAGTTGGCACGGGGGAACCTTCTTGATTTTATAGAAACAAAGCCATTTAACACATTCTGCAAAATGACTGGAGTGTGGGATCTTTTTTGACCTCTTCAGGCAGGCCCTTCCTCCAGGTGAGAATCACGACAGAGAATGCTTGGGTAAGGACAGCTGCTCATTTTATCTATTTACCGGGTGGCACAGTTAGAATGCTTTTATCTAGAGGTGGGCCCGAACCAGGAAAATACCGAACCATGCGGTTCGTGGTTCATTGCGTTTCACAAACCATGAACTTTCACGAACTTGCCCCAGTTCGCAAACTGGTTTGTTTGGTTCGTGAAAACGTCACTTCTGGGGCTGCAGAAAGCCCATCCCCCTTGTTGCCTAGGAAACTGATTGATCGGTGCCAGGCTGTCTGCAGTGACGAATTGAAAAATGAACCAAACGAGCCGGCCTAAAGTTAATCAGAAATGGGCTCTGATGAACTGCAGGTTCACGAACTACAAACTGGCCTGGTTCGTGACGCATCTTGGTTCGTATTTCAGTTCGTGCCCGCCTCTACTTTGATCTGATGAGCAGAGCTGCTGTAGGTCATTGTTGCTAACTCCTGGTTGCAAAATTCCTGGAAAATTGTGGGGGGTGGGTTGAGCCTGGGGAGGGTGGAGTTTGAAGATGGGAGGGACCTCAGCAAGGATGTGATGCCGGGCAGTCCACTAACCAAAGCTGCTATTGCTTCCAGGGGAACTAACCCCTGTAGTCCAGAGACCAGCTGTAAAACAGGGCTTACTCCTGGCCCCACTTGAATGATGGCAACCCTACTGAGTGCAGCATATCAGGAAAGACAATCCTGAAAATATGCAGGCCTCAAGCCATGAAGAGCTTTCTAGGTGATACCCAGAATCTTGAACTGTATCTAGAAATTAATCTGTAGCTGCAGGATAGGTCAATATGTGTATTCTGCCTTGCTGTCAGTGATAACTGAGCTGTGGCATTCTGTACCAGCTGGAGTTTCCGAGCAGTCTTCAGGGACAGGCCCATGTAGAACGCATGGCAGTAGTCTAGCCATGAGGTTACTGTAGTATGGATCAATGTGGCCAGATCAGCCTGCTCAATGAATGGAGCTATCCTCTGAGCTAAGAAATGGTAGAAGAAATATTTTTTGCAGCGGCATTAACTTGCTTGCATCCAGGGTCATTACCAGATTTTTAATTGTGTCAGCAAGGATCAGTTCAAGCCCATCACATGCAGGCAGCATAAGACCTTCCAAGACCCCAGCCTCACCACTTAACCTCTTATCAGGATTCAGTTTCATCTTGTTCACTTTGACCACAGCATCTAAATATATGCTCAGGACTTCGACAGCAGCACTGCGTGGTCAGGACAAAATAATATGGAGCAGGGTGTCAGTATATTGAAGATGCCCAATATGAAAGCTATGAATGATGTCTCCCAAGGGGTTTTTAAAAATAAAAATCTACACGGGGGTAAAACTGAGCCTTGTGGTACAGGTACTGCCCAAGACAAGTCCTACGCCCATGGCAACTAGTCTCAGAAACCCTCTGAGTTGGATCGAACAGATATTTAAGCCTGATTCAGAGGAGTTAGCCATGTTAGTGTGTAGTTGCAAAATAGTAGAGTCCAGTTACCACCTTTAAGACTAACCAACTTTATTGTAGCATAAACTTTCGAGAACCACAGCTCTCTTCATCAGATGCATCTAATGAAGGGAGCTGTGGCTCTCAAAAGTTTATACTACAATAAATGTGGTTAGTCTTAAAGGTGCGACTGGACTCTTTACTATTAAGCCTGATTGTAGCCCAAATAGAAAAGAGTCCAGTAGCACCTTTTAGACTAACCAACTTTACTGTAGCATAAGCTTTTGAGAACCACAGTTCTCTTCTTCTTACCCTCCGTGCATCTGAAGAGAACTGTGGTTCTCGAAAGCTTATGCTACAGTAAAGTTGGTTAGTCTTAAAGGTGCTACTGGACTCTTTTCTATTTTTGCTACTACAGACTAACATGGCTAACTCCTCTGGATTTATTGTAGCCCAAGACTCTTCTAATGGAGGTGGCCTTGGGATAGGGTCTCCAGTGTTCAAGTGGGGCCCAGAGATCTGAAATTACAACTTCTCCCTATTTGCCACCTGGAGAACAATATTTTTTATTTGAAGGTTTGGACTATATCAAAATCTTTAGTTTATAAAGTGTCTCTTATATGAGAACAGGCACGAGAGGGGAGTGGAAGCCTAATGGTTTCCAAGCCACACCCAGGCCTGCCACAACAGAGATCAGTTCCCCAGTTAGGGTTGCCAGCTTCCTGGTGGAAGCTGGAGATCTCCCAGAATTACAGCTGATCTCCAATTACAAGCAGACCCACTCAATTGATTTAGAACCAGGGCATGAGTTCAAGCTGTACTGTATTTTGTGGCTGTTGTTATTTGTTTGAGTTATAATTTTGTGCTACTTTCTAAGCTGCTTTGAGTCCCATTGGGGAGAAAAGCACGACAGAAATACTTAAATGTCATGCAAAAAATTTTTGACATAGTGGAGCATGTTGCAGAGTTGCCAGTCTCCAGGTGGTGGCTGGAGATCTCCTAGAATTTCAACTGATCTCCAGATGCCACGGACCAGTTCCCCTGGAGAAAATGCCTGCTTTAGAAGGTAGACCTATGGCATTATATCCTGCTTAGGTCCCTTCCCTGGATCCACCCCAAATCTCCAGGAATTTCCTGAACTGGAGCTGGCAACCATAATACAGGTGTATAAATAAAGTTGGTTAGTCTTAAAGGTGCTACTGGACTGTTTACTATTATGCAACTACAGACCAACATGGCTAACTCCTCTGGATATATTTATGCTTGCATCTGTATTCAGACTTAATTTTCTCAGCTTAATTACCTCAACTAGGCTGAAGCCTCCTTGGCATGAGTCAGGTTAGCAGGGAGGGCCTTTGGCTCCTCTGACTGCCTGACTCACCCCGAAGGGGCTTTGGCCTAGTTCAGGCAGATGACCAGGCCAGAGGCCTAATCATGAACAGTGTTTTCTTAGACTTTTTGAGGGGGCGATAAACGATTTTTTTTTGAATGGCACATTTTATGAGGGGGGCAAGCAGGGCCACTACGGTGGCCTGCACTGGCTCAAAATACACGAGAGGGCGATTTCGTTTCCCCCTTTTCCCTCTCGCTTTTCTTTTTGCCCGCCGCCACATCCATGAGGCCACCGGTTTCCCGGATGTGGCGGCTAAAGGGGACCCATTAAAAAGGCGCCCCGCGGGGAACTCCGCCACCGCTCGTTGGCCTAACCCGATGTCACTCTATCCCCACTGTCAGCCAATAGGAGCCGCGAGGCGGGCGCCTCCGAGCCTTATCCCGACGCCTATTGGTTTTCTCCCGCGTCGCTCTGCCGGCCGGCCCAACGGGCGTCGTCAACTGGCGTCGGGAGGCGGAGCATGCCCGGCGGGCCCGCTGCCCAATCAGGATCATTGTTTGTGGTGGGTGCCGGCTCCGGCGGCGGCTGCTGGTGTCGGTGGCGCCGCGTCTCCTGTCCGCCGCCCCCCGCCCGGCCCGAGGGACCCCCCCCACCGCACCCCCCTCCAGGTGAGAAGGGTGGGGGCAAGAGAGGGGGCGGGGCTAGGCGGTGATTGATGGGGGCGTGCCCTATGGGGTCCCCCGGGGGGGCAGGATGAGGACCGTGTGGGTGGGGCCTAAGGGGGGAGGGGTGTGGGGGGGTCAGACTGAGGGGGCGCCGCCTGGAGGGCGTCTGGGGGGGTGAGGCGTCGTTTGGGGTATTGGGCTTCAGGAGGGTGGGCGTCTCTGAGGGCTTTCTAGTGGGACTTCATTGAGGACAGCAAATGGGGGGGTCTGAATATGGGGGTTAAGACACTGTATGTGGGCCAGTCTTGGGGGCCATTTATTGCATGGGGTTATTGAGGGGGGGGGGTCTGCATGTGAGAGTTTCTCGAAGGGAGGGGCAGCCAAAAGGGGGGTGTCTCATTATTGGGGTTCAAGGGGGGCTCCTGTGTGTGATGCTTATAAGGTCTGTTTTATTGCATGGGGGCAGCCAGTGGGGTTTTTTTGAGGGGTCATATATGAGAGTCAGTCAGAGGGGGAGCAGTAATTATAATCTTCCGGATATGGGGTTCACCAGGAATGTGTGGTTGTGAGGGGAACAACGTATTGCCAATGTGGGGGGGAGGACTCCCATGCACTTTGGGGCTTGGGTGGGGTAGGGGTTTTTTTTATAAAAAGGGCGTGCCAAATGTTGGGGTGCAGAAGGGGGAGTCTGTGGGGCAGGGCAGGCTCTGGGAAGATGCCATTTTTAGAGGATTGGTTTGTGTATGTTTGTGTGTGGGGGGGGTTAAATGAGGGGTGGGTGTCAGTCTTTGCTTTAGGGTGACAGGGTTCGAAAACCTTTGATTTTCCTCTCTGGGGCAGATTTGCAGTGGTGGGAGCCTTCAGTGGAGTTTGGGGGGGTGGGCGATCGAGGGATGAGTCTAGTTTATTATCTGGGGGCTGCATCTTGAACATCGAGCGTCTTGGCCATGAATAGGGCTTGTCTGGTGTGAGTTGTGGGGTTGCTCTTCAAGCGGCTGTGAAGCTGGGGCAGGTCTGGGGGGGGTGGATGGTGGCAAAAACTCTTGGGTCCCAGCTGTGAGGCAAGGTAGGTAGCTTAAATTATATTTTACATAAATCAGTGTGAGGGTGTTGGCAAGGATGATCCTGAATATTGGGGTTCAGAAGTAGGGGGTAATTTATGGGACTGTCTGGCTGAAAAGAAAGCTTGGGGGTGTTCCAGCAGACTTTATGTGAAGGCATGTGTGTCTCAAAAGAGGCAAAGAGCTCTTATTTTAGGGATGCTGGGGGAGCCTGCTTCATTGAAGGTTTGAGTAGATAATATTTTCTGAAGAAGAAAAGAACGCAAAGTTATCAGAGGGTTCTCAAAGCCCGAGGGAGGTAATTTTGGGGAGGGGGGTCATTGGGAGTGGTGTGATTAGTACAAAGGAGATTGCGGCAGGGGGGAACTAGGTGGTTTGGTGAGCCTTTGCAGGTTTTATTGGGGACCTTGTGTTGGTGATGACTGAGGATGTTTAATTGTGATCAGAAGAACCCAGTGGGCAGGTGCATCTTTAGGGGTGTTTCAGTGGAAGAGGAAAATAGCAGAAGGGCTGTTGTCTGGTGACAGGGGAGGGGAGGTAGCTGGTCAAGGTGATGCCAGGAGACTGAGGGCACAGGGTGAGGGGCATGCCCCTTCGCAGTGGGGTAGGCTGGCCTGCTTGGCGGTTGATTGGTCAGAGCACATTGAGATGCTCGAGCCAGGTATTGGGGCAGATGTGTTTGCAAATAGAAATTGGGAGTGAGGGAAAGAAGTGGGGTTATATGAGTGTACCTCTCCAGGGGGTGAGGAGGGGCGAAACCCTTAAGTTGGCTACAGGCTGGAGAGGGAGAAGAGGCCGGCAGCTATCCTGAGGGATGCATTCATCGAGGTACGGGAATCATTCATCAGAGGCTGCCTTTAGAAGGAGGGGAGCTGTCTCCCCCACATCCCCTTAAAGGAAACTGGATTTCAGCCCTGATCTGTGCTGGGGTGTGGGAGTGGGGAGGGATTGACCCTGGCATCTCTTGCCTTTGCTAGGCTCACAGCTCTTCCTTCTCCAGACAGGCAGGTAGGGGCACGTGGGAGAAGGCCAGCCTTTCCCTCAGGCTGGGGGCGCAGCCCATCTGGGCATCTCCTTCACCCTGTCGTGTGTGTGTGTGTGTGTGTGTGTGTTTTGGGGGGATGTGATGAATTCCATTGGGGCAGAGGTAGTAGCTCCTTCCTGGGGGGGTGACAGCCTTGCTTCACCCGCCTTCTGTTTTGAATCCCCTTTCCAAACCTGGCATCTTCTTTGCCTTTTAGCCAGCGCTGGTGCTGCTAGCTTTAGAAATTGGAGGGGTGGGGGGAGAAGGCAAGGGGCCCTGGCAGGCGTGGGCACCCCTTATCCTATCCAGCCTTTACGCTGCTGCTTCTTGGAGCCTGGAGTGATCTGCCTCATGACTGCTTTCTCCACCCACCCACCGCCACCTAGGCACTGCCGCCTCCCATGTGGGTGGCAAGAATAGGCTTGTTGCTGCTTTCTGGTTTTTTTAGAAGGTTTTTTGAGGGGCGGGGGACGACTACACACAGTTCTCTCGCCCTGGGCACATCCTTCCTAACCAGCGGGGAAGGGGGGGGCAGAGGTATGTCTTGAGAAGGCTTCTAATCCGAGGCACATGCCGGCAGGCAGCCTCCTAAGTGCCGAGGAGGAGGGGGGGGTGGTACGTTGGGCTGCTTGTCCCCTCCTCCTCCTCTGAGAGGACATTTTATTTGGAAGTGCGGCTTTCTGTTCCTTTGCTAGAGCGGAGGACTAATGCTTTCGGAGGCTTTGACCAGAGATGGTGGAAATCGACGTGGGGGTGGGGGAGAGGCGGCGCGCAGATGCTGGCATATCGATCCGTCTCCACCTGATTGTCATCGGCGGTACCCCCCTTCAGAAAATGCTCTGCCCTGGTCTGAGCAAGGCTGGGGGGCAGGGGACGGCTTGCTAGGGTGGAGGGGGCTCCAGTCCTGCGTCTGGCATCGGTGGCCAGCAGGGAGGGGAAAGGGGCATGGTTGTAACAAGCAACCACTTAGGGAGCACAGTTGTTCTTCTAGGCGGGGGAGGAAACAGAAGGAAACGGCGGAGTCATTGGCAGGGAGCGGGCAGCTTCTCACTTGCTGGATGCCCAGGGAGAGGGGTAGCTCCCTTCCTCTTCCCTGGAAGCGTCTTTTATCCAAATAAATCTGTCTCCTTTGGATCTGCGGGCGGATGGGATTCAGCTGCCCAGACCAGAAGCTTTGCTTTAATGAGGGTTGGCGGCTTTTTGCTGGCACACCAGAGCCCCACCCTAGCCCACGGGGAGAACAAGGAGTGTGTGCAAGTTACCCAATTGCTTTGCTGCCCTGTTGGGCACAGAGGTGGGTCCCTGCGTTGGGCTTTGGCACTCCTTGGCCCCCAGCCCTTGTGGGAAGGTCCCAAGCTGAGGCGATGGGAGGGAAGTTCACTATCCTAGGTATAAACTGGAAAAACCCATAAAAGTTTTATGTTAACTACACACAATCTAGACCATTGTGCAAAGCGGATTGCTTTGGATTTGCTCTGATGACAAACCTGCTTTCAGAAAATTGCCAGGAGCTGTTGGCCCACACCTTCCATGTGGCTGGCTGTCGCTTGTGGCTGGTATCCTCATACCCCCGCCCCAGTTGTTGTCTGTTGTCAGGTTTCTTTGGTGTTCTGTCTCTGTCTGAAGGGGATCTGTGAATTCCAAATCCTTTTTCTCCATCTTGAGTGGCCCGTTTAGAATTTGGATGTAGGGAAATGCCTGCCACGTGGTACCACTAGGGTTTCACACTGTGGAGCAAGAGGGATGTGTGTGTATGTGGTACGGAATGTTCTTGCCTGTAGTTAGAATGCCAATTTGTTGGATTTGTGGGTGGACTGGTTTTCAGTGCTCACCCAGTTTGGGAGCTCAGAGCATACAAAGGTGGCTTATTTTGAGTTTGAAACTGTGTACGATCAACCCTCCGCTGACTTACGATGACCCCAGCAAGGGTCTTTCAAGGCAGAGGTGGCTTGCCATTGCCTTCCTCTGCAGTGTCTTCCTTGGTGGTGGTGGTGGAGGAGAGTGCCGTCAAATCATGGCTGACTTATGGCGACCCCTGGTGGGGTTTTCATGGCAACAGACTATCAGAGGTGGTTTGCCATTGCTTGCCTCTGCAACCCTGGTCTTCGTTGGAGGTCTCCCATCCAATTACTGACCAAGGCCGACCCTGCTTAGCTTCTGACGAGATCAGGCTCATCTGGGCTATCCTGGTTTCTGAAGGGGATCTTTGAGTTCAAAATCCTTTTTCTCCATCTTGAGTGGCCCGTTTAGAATTTGGATGTAGGGAAATGCCTGCCACGTGGTATCACTAGGGTCTCACACTGTGGAGCCAGAGGGGAGACCTCACCTGGGCTATCCCTCTCTAAAGATTCCGAGATCTAATTAGATTGGGGTATCCCATCCTGCATTTCTCCCTGCATTCAGACTTTGCAGGGCAAGTGCAGTCAAGTTGCAGCTGATATCGTAGGATTTTCAAGGCAAGAGACATTCAGAGGTGGTTTGCCATTGCCTGTCTCTGCATTGCAATCCTGGACTTCCTTCATGGTTACCCATCCAAGTGCTAACCAGGGCTAACCCTGCTTAGCTTCCGAGATCTGATGAGATTGGACTAGCGTGGGCCATCCAGGTTAGGGCAGGCTACTGGTTTGTATAACCCTGTGTTATACACAAACGGCTTTTGTGGAGATTCTCTGGAAATGAGGCGCTTTATCCTCTTCATGTGCCGTGTCCTGGGTAGTCCAAGTGAGCTAATCTTTTCAGATCTCAGAAGCTAAGCGAGGTCAGCGTTGGTTAGTAATTGGATGGGAGACCTCCAAGGTAGACTAGGGTTGCAGAGGCAGGCAATGGCAAACCACCTCTGTTAGTCTCTTGCCTTGAAAACCCCACCAGGGGTTGCCATAAGTCATCCATGACTCGAGGGCACTCTTTACTACTCTCTTCCTCATGAGCGCAGTTTTAGGAGCAGTACTGTTATAGCTGGATACTTGAACGAATGCGCTCACGAAGCTGCCTTAAACTGAACTATGCTGTAGGTCTCCAGTATTGCCTGCTCTGACGGGCAGCAGCTGTCCAGGATCTCAGGCAGCAGTCTTTCACGTCATCTGCTACCTGATCCTTTTAGCAGGAGATGCCGGGAGTTGAACCCAAGACCACTTTCCACGCGCCAAGCAGATGCTCCACCACTGTGCCACGGCCCACGCAGCTCAGCACTCCCATCCGCAGATCGCTCTCCCAGCGAGCTAAGCTTTCGTCTCACGCATTGGGAAACTCCGGAGCATCCGGGGAGGGTCTCCGCAGAGATTTGGTGTTGAGTGGGAGGATCCAGAAGGTGAAAGGAGTTGAGCAGCCATCCTCCTGAGCCGAGAAAAACTGTGAGAGTGTTTGTTGAAGGCTGCAAATGAATTCTGCGGGAGTGCCTGAGTTTCCTTTGAGATTTCAAGGGAGGGGGACTGCGAGCCCTTTAAATCCAAATTGATTCCAGCAGGTATCTTTTGCCTGATTTCCCCCACCCCATCCTTTCTCCACGGAGCTCAGGGATATTTACTTCATTTATACCCTCTCTTTCTCCCCAGTGGGCACCCAACGCAGCTACCATCATTCTCCTCCATTTCTTCCTCACAACGGCCCTCTGAGGTAGGTTAGGCTGAGAGCTTGCAGCTGGCCCAAGGTCACCGAGCGAGCTTCCACGGCAGAGTGGGCATTTGAGCCTTGCTCTCCCAGTTCCTAGTTGAACATTCTGGTATGCCCCTTGGCCTTCTCTTCCATGTTATCTTCACAACAGCCCTGTGAAGTAGATCAGGCTGTAAAAGAGTGACTGTCCCGAGGTGGCTTCATGAAAGAGAAGTCTGTGGCTAAGGGGGTTTGAACCCTAGGTCTTTCCAGGCCTAGTCCAACATTCTAACCACCACACTGGCTTTTAACCCATTCTGTGCCTGGCCGTAGGAGATGGCGGAGAGGAAATCTCTTCACCCTCCCTGGAAGTTCACCTGCTGCTTCCTCCGCAGTCCTGGCGCCTATACTGTGCCCAAGGAGATATCAAAAGTTGAGGCATGGTTCCCTAAAGAGAAGGGGATAGTTACGTGTGAAGCTGGCCGCCTTCTGCTGATTTAGAGCTTTGCTCCATCTGGCTTAGCGTTGCTTTCTCTGACTGGCAGCCGTTTAGGCAGAGAAAGAGGGCTGTTCCCCAGCTCTGCAAACTATAAGATACTGGTGCGTGAACGCAGGACCTTCTGCATGCAAAGTCTGCCATGGAGTTGTTGGGAATTGGGAACAAAGCTTTGGGCCTTTGTAGAACGTACATTTCCAAGCATTTAAAGCACTTAGCACAAGGTAGGTCAGCGCAAGCGTCTCCTCTTCAGGAAAGGGTAGTGGTTTGCCAAAGGGGGGCAGCATCCAGCTGATTTGAACCCGACACCCCCTTTGCCACTGCCCCAGTACTCTGGCGCGGATGAGTGTTAATAGGTGCTGAACATCCTCTTGACTTTGCCTGCGTCTCAGATGTGCCTTGGTTGGGCCCTGCCTCTCTGTAGCTTTTGAAGTTGCCCTGCATCAGTCAGGGTTCCCAATCTGCTCTAAAGTGATTCCAGGGGGAGGCAATGTGGTGTACTGGTTAGAGCATTGGACTAGGATCCGGGATAGCCAGATTTGAATCCCCGCTTTACCATGGAGGCTTTCTAGGTGACCTTGGGCTAGTCATACACTCTCGTTCTCACGTACCCCACAGGGTTGTAGTGAAAATGGAGGAGAATGATTTAAGCCCCTTTGGGTCCCCGTTGATGAGAAAGGCAGGGTATAAATGAAGTAGATAAACTTGCAGAGCCCTTTCCTGCCCCTTTAGGGTTGACATAGGAGGTCCTTTGTAATCACAAGGAAGGAGATTGTCCCTCTGATGCTCACGACCAGCCCGATTTTCCTCTTGTTACAATAATGACTAAAAATATAATAATAGCGGGATAACAGATACTGCAGCTATTCCTGCTTCCCACGTCTTCACACTGCCCAGTTGGAATGTCTTATTATCCCAGTCCTCTGCCCTGCAAATTTGCATGGATTTTTACACCAGGTTAACTGGCCTGGCTTTTCCTGCCAAAGGATCTTGGATGCGGTACGAAAAGAAAATTACTTCAGAGATGCCTAGCTCCCTCCCCCTAAAACTACAATTCCCACTGTCCTTCAGGAATGACTGTGAACAGCAGTCTGATCACAGAGAATCAGTGCACCTGAAGAGTAAAGCGGCAAAGCTTTTTTAGGTCCAGGTGTAGCCATGTGGCAGGAAAAATAAAGAGAAGTCTCATGGGCCCTTAAAAGAAGAACGTGCTTTTTATTTCGGCATAATTCTTGTTTGCGATTGTGTTTCTTTGAGCGATGGGAATGCAGCAGGCGGAGGTGTGGGGCAAGAGCCTGTTGCCTCAGTTTCCCGGCATTTTTGTCTCTGGCTGCAACCGCAAGCTCCCGTTGAGATTGAAGCTCTTGCCTTACCGGAACACGCTTTGAACTGGTTTACGTGGCTCCAGAGGGGCGTTGGCTGCCTCTGTGTGGAATTGCTTGAGGCCAAAAAGCCTCCAAATGGGAAGATATGTCCAGGAGGTCCAAATGTTCTGCAGGTGGCCTGCTGGGTTCCCATCAAATGTGACGCAACGGCAAGCTGTTCTGAAATTTGGAAAATTCTGTCCGCAGTTGGCCGTGCAGATTTATTGGAGGAGGAGATCCAGGCAGTTGTCCGTGCAGGCAGAATCCTCCAGCCCAGCCTTTCTTTCTCCCAGACCTTGCAGTTTCTTGCAAGATTCCCACTGTGAATTTATTATTTATTATTTTATTTTATTTTCTGTCATTTATAGTCCTCCTTTCTCACTGAGACTCAAGGCGGATCACACAGTGTGAGATTAGTACAGTCCATTTCAAGGACATTTCCCTAAGCAATGCCATAGGGTAAGTAAAGACAGTTTTACAAAGACATAGCATTAGCAAGGATCCAATACAGAGTGGAAGAAATGCTGAAACAGAACATAAGCAATTCTAAGACTGACATTAGACCACATGGAAGCACAAGTAGCTCATAGGAGCACAAATTTAAGACAACAGGTAGTACGTGAGGCGACACAGTGGTAGAGTCTGCGGTCCTTAACTTATTAGCGAAGCATCTGAGAGCCCCTCCCTACAATACAAAAGCCTTTTTGAATAATTCGGTTTTGCATCATTTGCGGAAATCCTGGAGCGTAGAGGCTCTCCTGACCTCCTCGGGCAGGCCGTTCCACAGGGTAGGGGCCACCACAGAGAAAGCCCGTGTACGGGCTGCTGTTGATTTCGCCCATGTACAGCCCGGCACCTGCAGGAGACCCTGTTCAGACGAGCGAAGCTGCCACGGAGGAACATAGGGAGGGAGGCAGTCCCGTAGGTACCGTGAAGAGGCCTTGCAATAACCCATACCTTGCACTTAGCACGGTAGCTGACAGGTAGCCACTATCTTGCCCTGTTCACGCCAGTGACGGTGGCCATGTGAGTCACGTTATATGAGGCAGACTGGCGAAGCTCTGTGTCCTGGATACAACTGAGGACGAGGCTCTGGTTTGGGTTTTAATCCACACCTCAGGGGTGTTCTGAGGCAGGCCTGTTTTGATTTTGCTTCCAGCGTATCCCACCTTGCTCCCCAGTGGGGACCCAGAGTAGCGTACATAGTTTCCCTGTCCTCCAATTAGTCCTCACAACAACCCTGTGAAGGAGGTTAGGCTGAGAGTGTGTGGCTGGCCCAAGGTCACCCAATAAGCTTCCGGGGCAAAGGGGGGATTTGAACCTGGGTCTCCTAGGTCCCGGTCTTACACTGCAGCTAGTACAGCATGCTGGCCTTCTTAGGGAGCAAAGCAACGCATGAGTTCTTGGGGAGGTTGTATATAATAGAATAGCATTTGATTTACGTAGTGCTCTTCAGGACAGTTTAACGCCCACTCTGAGTGGTTTACAAAGTCTGTTATTATTTCCCCCCAACAATCACCCTGTGAGGTGGGTGAGGCTGAGAGAGCTCTGAGAGAGCTGTGACTGATCCAAGGTTACCCAACTGGCTTCAAGCAGAAGAGTAGGGAACCAAACCTGGCTCTCCAGATTAGCGTCCTGCCCCTCTTAACCACTACGCTTAACTGGATGATTGGACAAATTAATGCCACACTGAGAGTAGTTTACAAAATCACCGTCATTATTATCTGCACGAACAGACACCCTGTGAGGTCGGGGGGGGGGGATGAGAGAGCTCTGAGAGAGCTGTGACTGACCCAAGGTCACCCAGCTGGCTTCAAGTGGACGAGTGGAGAATCAAAACCGGTTTTCTAGATTAGAGTCCTGCTGCTCTTAACCACTACACCAAGCTGTAGCGTTTGGGGCCAATCTTTTGAGGCCACCCCTGTCAAGATGCATGCTTGTGCTTGCATTTTTCTATCTGTCTCTCAACTACACATCCTTCATCCCAAAACGGTGGGCGTTTTGCTAGTTGCAAAAGAACAAACTGAGCTCATTTTGAGGCTCCTCTCCTTGGCTTGGCTTTGATTGTGAATAGCCTTCCTCCCCAACTATAACGTGTCATTCCCACACAGATGCTGCCGGCATCTTGACAACACTGCGCTCTCACTGCATAAACACACAATAATGAGCACGGAGATGGCACGGGTCAGGGGTGGGGCCATGGCTCTGTGGCAGAGCATCAGCTTGGCAGAGCATCAGCCTGCAGAAGGTTCGGTTCCCGGCATCTCCAGCTAAAAAGGAATCTGGTGGTAGGTGATGCGAAAGCCCTTGGATTGAGACCCCGGAGAGGTGGTCTGAGTTTAACAGACCAGTGGTCCGACTCGGTAGAAGGCAGCTTAATGTACATTCATGCAATGCAGTGAGACACTACTAGGCTTAGCCTGGCGGCGGTGGGATGGAGTGAGGCATGGCGGTGAGAGCCCTAGCAAAAGACCCCGGACTGGGAGAGGCTTTAAATGGTCAAAAGCTGTCACGTGACCAGTTGGGAACAGGAGCAGGGTTTTTAAAATTATCCACTATCCTTGCAGTTCCTTCCGTGGCCACCTCTGAGTGGTGGCGCTCAAACAGAATATTGCGCTTGGCCTGAATCCTGATCAGAATCGGGAGGGATGGACTCTCGAACGGGACTTATAGCCCAAGCCGCTTATACAGGAGCAGCCTAGATCCTTGGAGGTTTGTCCAAGACATTTGAATTTGTCTACCTGTAGCTGGGACCTCTGGCCTGTATTGTGTCTAATGAGGTCAGTTAAACAGAAGGTTCCCAGAAGCAAGGCAGGAATAGATCATTGGTCTGTCTCAGTATATGGCAGTTTTTTTAAAGGTTGGCTGTTGTCTGGTAGGTGAGGCAAGTAGATTGACCCAAGTGTTGTGCCTCTCGGGATCAGTTTAGCTTTCTAGGAGTGTAGCACCCACGGTAGCTGGGAAGCCACTTTGCATGTAGGAGATTCCAGATTCCATCCCTAGCATCTCCAAGTCAAGGGACTTGGGTAACTGGGCTGGAAAAGACCCAAGATATTATAGAGATGCTGTCAGACACCAAAAATAATACCGACCAGTCATACACTCTGTGGATGGTCCAGTGGCTTGTCTTTGCATAAGGCAGCTGTTTGGAGAGGCTTTGTTTCTCACTTGGAGGACACCTGCTTTGCATTCAAGAGGTTCCAAGTTCAAGCCCTGGTAGTTCCAGTTACAGGCTCCAATATGATGGGAAAATCTTTCTCTGTATGAGATGAGGTGGAGTTGGTGCTAGTCACCATGGACAGTTCTGAGCCGGATGGACCCGCAGTCTGACTCTGTGTATGGCAGCCTCATACGTATTCATTGTTTGCTGTAGGGAGAGATCGAGATGGTGTGAGCAGCAGTCTTTTTCTTTCGAGAGAATCCTGGAGTTTGGGGTCAGGTCTTTCCCCCAGCCACAGCCTCATCTAGGTCTTCCCTGCCAAGCTGTATCATTGGGTCTGTGTAGTGATCAGATTTTTCTTTGGGTGTCGTACAGAGGAAGAAGTGGACAGAAAGAGCTTTTTCTCCCTCTTCCGGGATACTAGAATTTGGGGGCACCCTGTGAAGTTGTTGGGAAATAGGTTCGGGACAGACAAAAGAAAAAACTTCTTTATTCCATGAGAAATCAACCTGTGGAATTTGCGGTCAGTGGAGGTAGTGATGGCCACAGACATAGCTTTAAAAGGCGGTTAGGCAGATACGTGGAGGAGGGGTCCGTCAGCGGCTGCTAGCCATGGTGATTGAAAAGGAGCCTCCATATACAGAGGCAGCAAGCCGTTGGATCCCAGCGCTAGGAGGCAACACTGGGGGAAGGCCTCGATCTCTGTGCCCTGTTTGAGCATGTTAATATTTTGGTTTGCTGTGGAGGGTGAACTATGTCTGTGCTTTGGCAGAACGGGTAGTGCTGGCACAGATGTAGACAAGGAGAACTTGGGCAAAGTGGAAGGAAGGGGAAACTACATATCCCCTCATCACAGTGGGTTCCATCTGCTGTGTTTACTCAGTCGATGAATTTCTTAATAAATACAATATATAATTCAAAATAAACTTGTCGGGGGGCGGTTTAGTAAGAGTGAACCCTGTCTCCAGTTTTAATTAAAGGGCTGTCTCAGCTGGACATTTGGGAAGCCCTGGGTTCGAATTCTCCAGAAGGGTTTCCAGGTTTTACGCCACGGAGCATAGTGTGAGAATGTGTTTGGCCAAACCGCAGGACGATTAGTCAGGATGGAGGCCCTGTGCCCCACACAGCTTCTCATTTCTCACACCTTTTCTCCCCCCACTGCTGTTCCCGACCCGCCTTTTGAAGCTCACCGATCTCCAAATTCCATGTCCTTTTCTCCTTCCTCTCTTTTAATCAAGGCTTTGAAAAGGCCCAGGTGCCCTAATTCTGGCACTTTGGCACTGGAGCCTCCAGTTTCCAGCTCAGCTCAGGGCTGGCTCCTAAAAAATTCAAACTGGCGGTATCAGACTTGGACATCTTTTTCCAGGCTTGCCCGTAATGCTTGCCGGAGGAATTCCAGCTCTTCTGAAAATCCTGGCTCTTGGTCACAAAGTACATTACGCAGAATCAGCAGATCTCCTTAATTTGCGAAACATTCTGGGTGCTCAGTTGGGCGGAGTGTGTGTGTGTGTGTGTGTGCGTGTTTAGCCTGGGACACCCTGAGTCATGGCCACAAATCATCATTCCTGTGGATTTAAAGATGTAGGTCGGCATTCTGCTAGACCCTATTTCTCTCCTGCCCTCTCAGCATTAAATTTGGAGGTACACATCACTCTTATAACTAAAAAAGTTTTCATTGAGAGTGCATAAGAAGAAGTAGTACCCACCTGTGGAAAAGCTTGCCCGCAGTGTCTCTCTGAGAGTTACTGATTTGGAATGTGCCTTCAGAGTAGACGGAGACGAGCACCTGCAGAGAGTCAAGCGGCAGCCTCCTGTGAGGGCTGGCAGTTCTGCTGCATTTACATCAAGAGATGAATGACCGAACCTGTTGCATCATGCAGAGGCAAGGTAGAATTATCCACCTTCGGGAGAAGTCGAAGGAAGAACAGTGGCATAGGTAGTTGGCCTCCTCCTGTGTTCTGCAGCGTCTGAACCGGAAGTGATTGAGTGAACCAGTCTGACCTGATGGGTAGATTAGGAATTGCCCACGTCCCCAGCAAAAAGGCTGACTGGAAGGAGGCAGGGGCAGAACGGTGACTCACGCAGAGACACAGGTAGGCAGCCTCCTCCATTGGGGGAATACTTTAGGTTCTTAGAAGGCCGTTTAATTAACTGTAGTGTTCCCTGGGCCACAGTTTGGGAATTACGATACAGAGCTGGGCAAGTCAACACATCTGCTCTGTCAATTCCCCCCCCCCCCGCCCTGTCTGTGCCTTTGTTAGCCTCCCTGCCACCCGTCAACCCAGCACTTGGGGCGGCTTAGGCTGCAGTCGCTTGGCGGTGGTATTGAATCCTGCTTCTGAGGAGCGCGGGCGACATTAAGTGAGATGGATAACTGGGAAATGGTTCGGGAGACAAGAGTTTTACTGCCGACTGGCTTTTGCTTTTAACGGTTTGCTTGTCGGATTCTCACCCCCCTCCCCTTTTCCCCTGACTGTCTAATACTTGTTTGTATGAGGAGTGAGATAATTCACTTTAATGAATTATAAAACTTGTTTCACTGCAGTGGGTCTTCATTCCCCCCCCCCTCTTGCCGCCGCAGATTTACTGTTGGAGTAGAATAAAATTAACTTAGATCTCACTTGACTTGTTTGAGAGGCTGCAGTTTCCCCTCCGGCACGTGTGCGCGAAGCACAAGGACTTGCTGGAACCTGGATAACAGGGTGCTGTTTGGGCGGGGGCGGGGGGCGGGGAAAAGGATGGGGTCTTGGTCAAATTTGGAGAAACCTGGCCTCTTCATTGGCTAAGGAAGCTAGTGTTACGCGCCTTGGAATGGCTGGGCTGGGGCAAATGGCACTATGCTTAGGTCATAGCTTGAGAGGGGTGGTGCTTTTGCCAGAGGGGCGGAGCCTTCTGCTCAAAGAGCCCGCAGCAGAGGCTATTGAGCCCAGTGTGAACAGCTTATGAGCCAGCTCAGGGCAGAAATGGCTTGACTCTTTGGACTTACAAATAGTTGGTGATCAGTCACTGGCCGCTCGACCTTGCAAATGACCCTACATAAATCACTAGCCCGTGACTTGATTATGCTGCAGCCGCCAGCCCCCGCCTCACAGTTACCACCTACTGTTCTTGAGCCCAGAAGGGAAGAAGAGAAAGCAGCCAGGTGTCCCGCCATCCTGCCTGCCCCCATAACTTACTACTTCTCTGAGCACACTTTATTGTATATTTTGTATTTTAGATTGCTGTAAGCCCCTTTTGGGAGGTTATTTTGTTTGGAAAGGGGTGGTGGTGGTAAAAAGATAATACATAAATTGTTGGAAAGTGTGTGTGGAGAGAACCAGCTTCTGTAAGAGTTCACTGTCTAGTCACCTGTGAGCAATTCTTGCTCGCTCTAGGTGACCAGGAAAATTGGCTGTTTGCACATCTTCCATTAAGTCAAAACCTTCAGTCTTCCATGAAGTCAAGAATACTCCGATACATATGCAAGCTTGTCTTTATTGCATTATAGGCAGAGGGGAATGCATCAGATGGAGGGGGGTGGTCCCTTGCTCCCCATGCTTTTAGGAGTCAGGGGCACAGATGTGCATGCACAGACACACACGTGCACGCATGCATGCACACACGCACACACACCATTTAGGAGCACACATCGCCTGCTGTGCAATTCCCTTTGGAGAGCTTTTCCCTTCCCTGATGGCTTAGTTTCTGCTAATAGCCAACTGCTGTCTCTGAACAGGAATGCAAGGCACAGTTTGGGATAAGGCAAATTCATACAAACAGTCCTTATGATGCTACAGGTCACAAAAGTCTAGCAATTAAGGGTTGGTACTGTTGCATTTGTTACGGGGCTTCCATGTGATTTGGCATGGGACTGTATAAAATTCTGGGGTGGCTGGGTGCCACAGTCTTCTAGGCAACGGTTGTTTTTCTAATTAGCATAATTCTCTTTGTTGTGACTGTTCTGATCAATATAGGCTTTAGATACCTGTTATTTGACAGGTCAATTGACTAACATTTCCCCCTCCAGCAGTTCCAATGTTTGGGACTGGTATGGGTATGACTGCCTAATTTCCAATGGTTAAGAGTTTGGGAGCAGTCCCAAAAGCTTGTCTACCTTCTCTTCTTGCTTTCTTTTTCAAAATCAACCAGGGTTAGTTGCAAACCAAGAATGTGCAGCCATGGTTAGAATTGCCTTTACAAACTCGGGTTAGAATTAAGATTGGGCTGGCTCTGAAAAAGGAAGGGGGGGAAATTGCACTTGAGGAGACAGAGATTGGGGAGGAGCATATGAGCACACAGCCATTTCCCCTCTGCTAACCATGGTTAGAAAATTGGGTACGATGATATGCACACCAAACCGTTGGTGATTCAGAAAGTTCTGAAAAGTCATACATACCCATATGGTTGATTTTTTCTCAATGGAGAGATCTTGAGGCGACCTGTGCTGTCCATTAACATTGTTCTGAGTGCCTTAAGTGTGATGCAGGTAAAAAGATGGCTACTGTTGGTATCTTTGGAAAACTGCCATGTCTCTCTGCTAAAACAAAGAATTTGGGAAGGTTCTAGATGGATTCGCTGCGAGCAAACTCAGGGTGTGCCGCCGGAGCGAGACAGCGAGAATTGCTCTCCCAATTTTTTTTTTGTTCTCTAAAGGAAATCCGTCAGCCGGATGCTGGCGTTCAAAATGGTTGCCTAGGAATTGCCCCTCAGCTGGCAAACAAGGCCGAATTGGTTGCGTGCTCTCCCCCCGCCACCCCGTGAATCATTCCCTAATTCATTTCAGTTCCTAATTTAATCGGGTGGAGGGGGTCCTTGATGGCATAAAATCTGATTGCCTTGGTGTTTCAATAGCGCATTATTCAGGTCTTCTCAGCCATTATGGGCAAACGAGCAGCTTGGGGGAATCTGGGCATTCAAATGGGTGCTAGCGGAATCGGGCGGCCGGGTTGGGGGGGGGGTAATACTTCACATTCCGAAGCACCGGAATCAAATTGTAAGACATCTAATATCTCCCTCTTCTACCACCACCTTCCAAATCCAAGGTATTTACATAGTCAACTGAGTGGCAGGGCTACAGGTATGTCACCGTTCCCTGGGAGTGCAGAAGAGCCGTGGAATGTGGTTTGCTTGGCGCAGGGAGGGGAGGGGAGATTTTAGAGGCTCTGAACACGTGCTTGAATGTTTCTGAGCTGAGCCTGACGACATCTCAGAAACTGCCTTTGAAGATGGCCTGGAAATTTCCCCTTGTCCAAACTGTGGCAGCTGAGCTATTGTCAGGTGTGGAATTCAAGGGCTCATGTTAGTTCACTGCTAAACACTGGCTGCCCATTTGTGTTCAGGCACAATACAAGGTGCCGGTTCTTACTTTTAAAACCGTAAAATGGCTTGGGGCCAGGATACTTGAAGGGCTGCCCCTTTCCCTATTGTTCCCCCCTCCTTCTAAGATCTGCCTTGCAAAACCTGCAGGTGGCAACCAGAGACAGGGCCTTTTCTGTAGTGGCACCTTGCTTATGGAATGCCCCTTCCCCTTGAGGCTCACCTGGTGCCTGTGTGCCTTTCTTTTTTGTACATGTCTGTTCACCGAGGCTTTTAATTAAAAGGTTGATCTCTTAACAGCATTTTAGGGGGAGGGGTTAGTCAGAAAACTGCTGATAAGTGGTTTATATTTTTATGTTCTCTGTATTTATGTAGTACACAGGATTTTAAAAAATACTTTGATTTTATCTTTTATTTTGTAAACTGCCTTGGGCAGGTTCCCTGGAGAGGCAGCTTACAAAATTGTCTAAATAAATAAACTGGAGGCGTTGCTGAATATAATTTTGTTGGCTGGAAGGTGGGGTCGTCAGTGCCTTGTGTGGCTCCTCAGCTAACAGAAGAATATTTTATGCAGATGTGCTTAATCTGCATCAGTTGTTCTGGTCGCAGAATTTGGAATCCCTTGAGGCTGAGGCAGGCAGATGTGCAGAGAGTGGCTGCCAGATGTGGTGATGACCATGGCTTAGAGGGCTTGAAAGGGGGCTTGGGCAAACACGAGGCGGAGGAGAGGAAAATACGTCTGTCAGCCGAGGTCTTAGCAATGGTAGATAAACGGCACAAGGGGCGTACAAGCCTAGACAGAGCTCTTTAGTTCATTGTTAGTTCACTGTTACGAAAGGTGTGTTACAGCAGGAAGATTCCCAGGAAGGGCATGGACGGAATATGCTGGGACAGAGGAAGGGTCCAGCGTCCCATTTCCAGCGCCTTTAAGGAGCTCAGAAGCAGGCCTGGACATCCACAGCTCTCCCCTATTGTTTGTCCCCTAGCAACTGGTATTCTGGGGCATACTTCACCTGAACTTGGAGTTTCCATTGATAGATGACCTGTCCTCCAGGAATGTTTCTAATCAGTTTCTTAAAAAGCTCGAGCTTGTGGCCGTTGCTATATTCTGTGTTAGTAAGGTCCATGCATTAATCTTTTATTATATAAATAATTATACATTCTTAAAATACGTCCTGAATCTACTTCCCATCAGTTTCATTGGACTACCCTCCCTCCCCTAGAGGAACGAGGGAGGAATGATTCCCACCTGTTGACTCTTACCTAGATTTAGTCATTTGTAGCCTACAAGAGAAAAGGGCCAATTTAAATCATCCCTTAAATCATCCCTGGTTCCTCTCCTGGGAGCTGTGATTGCTCATCATAGCTGAGCTAATTACTGGGCCGTTTCCAAGCCCGGGTTCAATGAATTGGGGAATTGATAAAGGGGCATTTCTACCTAAGGCCTAACAGTTTTCTAATAATTTACCAAACCTCTTTGGTGCCAGAGAATGTCTCCTGTTGTGATTCCCATAGAACTCTATTCTAGGAAACAGTTTTTTGGGATTTTCCAAGGATTTTCCAAGGATTCCCCCCACCCCCATACCAGTCCTTCCCTCCTTCCTTGCCAGCAGACGCCAGACCAGCGTCTTTTCAGAAGTGCATGTGGCAAACCACATATGCCCCATGGGACCTTCTGTCCTTTCTCATCCTCAGAACCGTACAGCGAGGCCTTGTATCAGCGACACTTTAAAAGCAAGTTTTGTGCAGATGACCTACCAGATCAGGTTTCAGAGAATTACTGGTTTGATAGGGTTGCCAACCTCCAAGAAGTGGCTGGAGATCTCCTGGGATTACAACTGATCTCCAGCCCATAGAGATCGGTTCCCCTGGAGAAAACGTTGGCTTTGGAGGGTGGGCCTTATGGCATTATACCCCAATGATGCCCCTCCCCAAACCCCACCCTCTCCAGGCTCCACCCGCCCAGATCTCCCGGAATTTCCTAACCTGGAGTCGGCAACCCTAGCCGTGACTCAGCACGCCCTGACCCAGGTTCTAATCTGTTTCTCCCTTTTGCACAGGACAGGGACCTTGCCTCAGCTGAACAGGGGCAGAAATGGAAAAACTTTCAGAGCTGCTCACAGAAATAGATAATGCCATGCCAAACCTGAAAGGCTGGTATTCATCTGGGAGGTGCCATTGGCTCTTACGGTCTTTGGACGCGGAGAGACATCTCTTGCTGTCTCCTTTGCATTGGAAAACAGAGTGAAAGCCACTTCAGTTTTATCCCCAAAGAAGCTACGAGGTCTGCATTTGGACTGGACCTCAAATCGGTTAGGGTTCCTAGGGCGAAGCACTGCAACTCATCAGTGCATTTTCTGGCAAGTGGCCCAAGGCGATCTGGAAGCAAAGTGGCTGCAGTTGCTAGAGAGCTTTCACCCTTTCCCAGGGGTCCCTGGAGTCTGGTTGGAGAAATGGCTGTTCTGGAAGAATCTCAAAGGCAGTCCTCTTCCCCCCTCTGCTGTTTCCATGTCTGTCCCTTCATCCATCCCTTTTCTCTTTGCCCGCTGGTCTCCCCCAAGGCCACAGTCCTCCATGAACCTAAAACTTGAAAGCACAGCAAGTTATATACGTTCAGTGTAATTGCCGTGATTTGCATGATTTTGAACGGAGAATTTAAATTGTGGCTGTGGTTGTACCATGGCCCCCCCCCCCCCGTGTTTAATTACATCTTAATTACCCTTTCTCACTTCCATCAAGGGTCAGATTGTGCCATGTTTCTTAATGTGCTGAACTCACTTAGGCCCTGGCTGGGAATTCTGGGATAATTATAATTTTGAGTTCGTGCCGTGATGGTCAGTTGATGAATCAGACAGGATCGACTGAGAAAGCAATCCTGAGCAGATCTCGCCAGAACCCTGCTCAGTTCTGTTTAAATGAAGCTTATTCCCAGAAAAGCGTTTTTAGGTTCGCACTGTAAACTTCTCAGCTGAAAGCTGCCCCAATCAGTATGGCATCACAGTTTTTTAAAAGCTGAATTATTACTGTTACTATAAGTCTTTACAAAAACCAGAGAGGTGGAAATCGTCTTAGAAGAGGCATCCGTGCATCACACAGGGATGTGCCCTCATCTACTTTCACACACAGGAAGGAACGCGATAGCGTGATCCCTGGTGCAACAGGTGGGTGCGTAATTGAAACCCCAAAGAAAGCAATCTTCGAAGCGTTGGGGTTTATTGATATTCAGATGTATGCAAATTAAATCAGTTAATAGAACTGATTAATCGCTGAAAGCTCATATGATTATTTGATGAAGCTTTCTTTGAGCACCAGCCCTAGTTTGCATAAGTCACACAGGGACGTGGCGATGGGTCATGCATTAACCAGCACCCATTAAGAGAGCCGTTAAACTAGTGTTGGTGCTTCCCCCGACGTGAGTCTTCCCCAATGGGGAGGTGTCTTGTACTGACGGAAAGCACTGCTCTTAGCAGAATAAATCCATGCGGTCGCACCATGTTTTAATCCAGAAAAGTATCTTTTGATTAAAAATATGCTCCTAGCGCCCCCAGAACGGAGTTTGGGGATCTTCATAATGATAGATTGGTGCCACGCTGTAACTCTCTGTGCGCCTTCCCCAGCAAACCTGACCTCTGCTATGAATGTAACTCAACCCTGCCATCAGAATGGCGGAAACAAGCCCCCAAGTTACCAGTTCTACGTTAACGAAAGGTCGTTCGCAACCGTACTGGTATAATCCGTATAATCCAGAAACGAAAATCACAATCCACGCAGTACCTATATTGGGTCCAGCTTCTGTAATACAAAAGCACGCACAAGCAAAAGGTTGTGTCGTAGTCGCTGTTCCCAACGAAGGTACCGCTCGAATTGTAGTTTTCGTTTTTGGAGAATGCAAGTAAAGTTCCCCTTCTTTGGACACATGCAGGAGATTCTGACATCTGAAGGGTGTCTGGGCAAGCGGTATTTATAACTGCGGGCGCTGCGCATGGCAAGTGCGCATGGAGGTTTTACAGTGATATGATCCACCTGGAACATGCTCCTTGGTTGTGAGCTGGGAAACGCCAGGTTCCCATCGCTCTGCAGCCACAAACTCTCTTCCTCTCTCAGCCTCTACCTCCAACTGTAGAAGTAGGGGGAGGCGAACACTTAATACACGGTTGTTGTAAGGATTACTGAGAAAGAATATTCATGGAGCGCTTCAAAACTTCAGATGTGCTCAGCACATCCCAGTATTATAACCGGCACAGAGAATGGTTCGACGGCTCTTTTTTTTAAAAAAAGTTATTTAATTAATTAGATTTACCAAGGCTGCTCAGCAACGGCTGTTCTCTGAGCAGCTTACAATAAATACCGAACGAGTTGCAGCCAAGATAAGGCAACTCTGCCGCTGAAGCTAAGCGGGTCAGCTCTGGAAAAGTTGTTTGGATGAAGGGGGGTGGGGTGAATCAGAATCAATGCGAACTAGGCGCATGAGGTTTTGAGTAGCGAATTGGGGGGGGGGGGTCCCTTTAACATCCAGGGAAATCAGGGGTTCTTGGGCCATACCACTTCTGATGGTGGTGGGCAGGAAAGAGTAGCATGTTGAAATGCTCCCCTGTGGGGGAAGTGGAGGCAGCCGGCTCCTGACTAGGCAGCACAGCTTGCTGAGTCAGTGGAGAAAAAGAGCATCCCTTTTTGTGGCAGGTGCCAGGGACCAAGAGAAGGCAATTGTCCCCAGGTTCAGGCTGTCTTTTTGTCTGTTAATGGAGGGCTAACCTCTGCGCTCTTGACTGTGAGTTGGATCCCAGGGGGCTACGGAGAAGAGGAGAAATCAGGCAACGTCAACTCCCCCCACCTCCATCTGTTGACTAAGTAAACTTTCCATTGGTGCAAGAAGAAGCTGGGATGAATTTGCCCCATTTCCTCTCCTCCCTGTGGCTCCCTCTGCCTTGTGATGCCCCCCATGCTGGTTTTTCAGTGGCTTTAGGGGGCGTCTGGCAAAAAGGCAGGTCAGAAAAAGAGCGCCTTCTGCTTGCAGTTCATAGCATCCAACCCAGTCTTCTCTCTCTCTCTCTCTCTCTCTCTCTCTCTCTCTCTCTCTCACTCTCTCTCTCTCCCCCATCTTTTTCCTGCATTACTTTCCCCCCCCCTGTGCAAGCCTGCCATAGTTAGGCTGCTCTGCTTTAAGCCTGCCTCGCTTTCTCCAGTTTGCTTCCCGAGTCTGTGCAAGGCCTCCACTTTTTGAAAGACGCGTGTTTGTGCCTCAGCGAAGTTCTCTTCTGCCCCCGTTTGCACTTCGTTCATCTCCTTCACCGTGGAGCTTTCCTCATCGATTCCAAGTGCTGTCAATCAAATTCACTATCTATCTGTCTAAGCCAACTAACAGGTCCGTCACACCATAGCGTGACCAAGGAACAGACCGGCTGCACAGATGAAGGGGGGGGGGGCTCTGTCAGTAGAATCGCATGCAGTTCTCAGTAACTCCCACTAAGTTCTATAGGGCACGCTTAGACTGGTGGTTGCAATTTAAAATTTTTTATTCCTTTTGTTTATTTTGGGACCCAGAGTGGCTTATATTGTTCTGCTCTTCATTTTATATATTTAGCTGGTGGTGGGGAAGTTGTCCTGGATTTTGTGGCCACTGGGCAGGGAGGCGAAGGTTAGAATATAGCTTTCTATTCCACTGGGGTCCCTGAGCAAATCTCTTTCTTTATCCCCTGTAGGGTTATGGCTCCCATCGATTCGGGCGGGGGGGAGGATAAGTAAATGCTGTCCTGGGTAGGGGTGGGGTCACAGCCTGCCAATCATCCTTTTAGCCACCGCCATCCCTGAGGTAGATGGTAGTTTCTAGCTTGAGGACAGCTGCCCCAGCAGAAGCGAGTGATAATTCCCTTTCTTCAGTCATGTCGTTTCTACTTGTGATGGAAGGGACTTTCTCAGGGGTTGGACTCTCCAAGGGGCAGAGCAACATAGAGCAGCTTTGCAGCCTTCCTCTTTCTGGTATAAAGTCCTTCTCTTAATTTGTCTGTGTCCACTCGACTGGCATTCCTCTCATAAAATATCAAAACACACCAGGCATTTACCGAATTTGAAACACAGGATTTGGCGTGGGAGTCCGGGTCTTATGGATTCATGGCCCTCATGTGTAGGTTAGACAAAACATATTTGGGATTGACTCTCAACTAACATACCCCAGACTTGCTGTCCCGTACATAGAGGAAGGAAGGCCTTTAGAGCGACTCACATCCTGAACTTTTGGCAGTTTCGGAAAGCCATCTTCAGCCACTGCTGCTTGGGGCCATGCGAAAAGCTTGGTTTTGTCCAAGCGTCTTGTTGGTCAAAATCTTCTATGCTTGGCATTCGTAATTAGAGTGGCAGTACATTCGAGGTAATAGCAGAAGTGCTGTCAAGGCCCCTTTGCTCTCACACCGATGAACGGCCCAGGCACACCCAACCAGTTGTGTGCTTGACCAATCCAAGAGAGGTATGTAGATGATATGTTTCCTGGTTGGTTTGCTCCATCCACATTCGAGGAGACGTGCTGTTGTAACCCTAGTTTCTCCAACAATATTGGTTGGGGATGGAACTGCCTTGGAGTATTTGAGCCTAGGAATTGGACCTAGTCATGTTGGGGCAGCGGGGCCATGTGCGAATGTGCAGAATCACCGAAACTACACTAGGCGGTGGAGGAGATGTAGAAGAGTCAGTCTGCGAAGGTTATCTGAATATGATGTCCGTATAGCTTCACTCTGTAATGTGATGGCTTCTTCGTGAAGCCAGAGGAGGGTCTGTGACTGAGAGAGAGCACGTACTTTCCTTGCTGAAGGTCCCAGGCGTCTCCAGGGATCTCTGATAGCAGGCTTTAGGAAAGGCCTTTTTCTGCCTGAGTCACTGGAGAGCTGCTACCGGTCAGAGTAGTAGACAGTATTGAGCTATGTAGCCCCATGTCCTGACTCTATATAAAGGCAGCTTCACAAATGCTCCCTGGCCCTATATTGGGTAGCTTTGGTGAGATGCCTTCCTAGGCTGGGAAGATGGCTCATGATGGGTAAGGCGGCTTTTGAAGGTTGGGTCCTGAGAACGGAGGAGCATTTTGGATTGCAGAGGCCCAGCCAAGTACCTCTGTTTTGCGTCGTTTGTCGCTCGGTCTCACGCCTTTCGAAGTGGGCCGGGTGACCGGGGACAGGCCTTTTGCTTCATTTCTGATTTCTCTGCCGGGGTGCTCTCCTGGGCCGAAGAGACCGCTCAATTAAATGGTGCTATTTTTTTTTCCAAGCGCCAAATGATATTGCTAGATATTTTCGGCAGCCAAGCAGTTAAAAGACCCTTGGAGGAGAAGCCCACACTCATGAATGAAAGGCAAAGTTTGGCAAGGTGCCAGCATATGCTTTAAGGAGTGGGGGCAAGAGAGCCAGCGCGGCAGAGCTGATGATGGAAGTCGTGGAGAAGGAGGGGGGGGTGAAGCAGTTAGCTGGCTCTTATGCCACAACCAACTTTAAAAAAAAATTAAGCGATAATTCCATGTCCTGAGGTTACAAACCGGCTGCAACTGGTTTTATTTTTTTCCCCTGCCCCCGCTAGGCATCATGGGTAAAAGTAAGCATCCCCCCTTTTCTTTTGTTTAATATAACGGCACCACAGATGATTGGCAGGGACGTGCCCGTTCCGCAACTGGGCTCCGGCAGGTCCCTGGAGGGGGATGGCACGCCGCGGCCGCCCATGTTCCACCGAGGGGGCTTCTCGTGAAAAAAACCCTGGCTTTCCCCCCTGCCCTCGTGTGCTCGCAATCTGTCTTCCCCTCCGTCTGTCTGTCTCTCCCCTCCTCTTGACAAGTAGAGGAGCGAGGGAGAACACGCTACCTGTAAGTAGTCTGTCGGACTGTCTTGTTTTATATATATCTCTATATATTTAACAAAAGGGTCTTTAGGGAATAGGCAAGACCTCGTTTTTTAAAAATGTGTCTTTTATAGCCACAAGCTGTCCAGTGTTTGGTTTTTAACATTTTGGGGGGGGGGAAATCTGTGTAGTATAATTTTTTTGAATTGCCCCCTCCCCCTGTCCATGCGCTTGCTGATCTTAAGCCGCAGAGGAAGAGGACGGTGGGGGGGAGGAAGGTAAAGGAGGATTATTTGGGGAATATGGCAAAGAAATTCTATTGTCTCTCTGGCGTGCTGATAGTTTGATAGAATACCCCGAACCTTCTCTCTCTCTCTCTCTCCCCCTCCCTTTCCCCCCTTCCTCCTCCACCCCGCCTCCCTTCTTTTCATGTCAGCTACAACCCTGCTCTGTGAATGGAGGCAGCCAGCTGACGAGGGAGAGGGCTGGCACCGTGCCAAGGGCTGGAGACGCTTATGCGCGTGTGTGAAGTGTATACTGAGCACAAAGGGGGGGGGTAGAGTCGGCGGAGGCCTTCCTTGCAGTCTAGGAAATCGCAGGCTATTATATAAGGGAGTCTGCGTCACCCTGGCGGATGGGAGGGGGAGAAGGAGAAGAGGAAGGGGAGAGACAGGTCTTCAAACCACATTCTGCCTCCCCACCCTTTTATTGTATTAAAATGGCCGGGCGGTCATTGAGCGAATGCCAACATCCTTCATTCTCCAGCTTCTCCCTCCCCCTCCAAAAGAAAACTCTGCAGTTTAAGCTATGATGATAGCTGTGGGAAGCGTGTGTGTAGGGGGCAGAACCACCTTCCCCACCCCTCTCTGATCTCCTAGCATTAAAGAAATAAGACAGCAGACACATTGAAACCTTTCTCAGGTGCTGGAATTCATAATGTTCCCCCCCTCACCACAGGTTAAAGATTCCTTCTGTAAGGGGTTTTTAGTTTATTGTGATGGAGCAAAAATTTTGGTGAACCAGTTTTTTTTTTAAGCATCTATTCCTGTGCCTCGTGGCCTTGATTGTCCCCATGACAAGCCGGGCAAAGGTCTGCCTTTTCCCGATTTCCATCATTCTCTGCTCCGGAAACCCCAAACTCCACTGACCCTGGTTCCTCAGTGGCCAGGGAAAGGCACTCCATGTATTCCTAGTGTGTAATTGTTATTCCTTCGGCTCTCCCGTGGCATTCCACTCCGGTGCGAAAGTTCGAAGACGAAACTTCGGAGAACCTTGACCGAAACGGAGGCCTAGATTCCACAGACACCCCAGGGAACTAAGAGCTCGACAGAGGTTTGCGGAAGGCCCCCCGCCTCGTTACTGGTGGAGGAAGGATTTGAACTCAGCTGTGGCTCTCTCTAATGTGGAGTGGTCGGTACTCCTGTGGCTTTGAGGCAAGGCCTGGGAGGCCCTGCAGACTGTTATAACATTGAAATTAAAAAGCGGAGCCATGATCGGGAGAAATGTAAACGCCCCAATGATGCATTGCTTTCCCCCATAAATGTATTGGATCCCAGGAATCCATTTTGCTAGTGGTGGAGCCTCCCTCCTGTGAAACGGGTTTCCTCCACTTGAGCAGGGCTCTTTGCTTCACCCAAAGGCTTTACGCGGGTTCATAGATTCCAATCCAGTTTGTTATGCAGCCTCTCTCCCCTCTCCCATTAAAAATAGGAATTCTTTTCGAAACAGTTTGAGCCGAGGGTATATATCGATATTTCCTCTGCTTTCTTCTCTTCCCTCTCCTCCCCTGTGTGAATCTGAGGCCAGGTCTCTGTGCACATTACAATGCGGTGGTAATTTTGAGATGGGAGAAAAGACTTGAGCGCTTCAGGCTGCAGGGCGGGGAGCACTTTTTTAATGTCCAGATAGGAAAACGAGCATAGCAAGAAGTGGACTGGGCGAAAATCTCTCCAATGGATGTCCTAATTCTTGACTCGTAGGAGTTTTTCAGCATATGGGAGCGTTCAGAATGGCACCCCAGACTTGCACTTACCTCCTTTCCACCCTGCTTTGTCGTATGTATAGATGTGGGATGGTGGCTGTAACCGAAAGGCAACCTGAAGGTTTTCAGCCTGACCTCTCGTCATCCAGATGTTTTAAGCACTGGGAGCTGATGTGAGAGCCGGCATGGTGTAGGAGCAGAAAATGCGAATGGTTTCTAGTTCAGATCTTGCCTCTGGGTTGCTTTAGGCAATACACTGTATTCTTCCAGCTGAGATGGGATGTAACAATTCTGGCCCTCCTTGCTGAGTTGTTGTATGTACTAGAAAGTGTCCAAGCGCTTTATTACTGTGGAGAACGATAAGAGCGCTGGCTTGGAACGCAGGCAGTTCCTGGTTTGTTCCCCGAGCACTCTGGTTCAAGGGGAATTGGGGAAGGACCTTTGCCTGAGATCTCGTAGAGCCACAGCTAGTCAAAAGAGATGATCCTGAGCCAGATGACGGGTGGCCTGACTCGTTATAAGGCAGGTTCAATAGCGAAGGATTTCTTTTAAATCTCTTGGCGTGGCCCTAGCCTGAACTGCAGAGCTGGGGTCACTGGATCCTCTTGGAACAACTTTGACTGCCTTTGCATTCGGCCGGTTGCCCAAAGTTCTTATCTTCGCTTGTGGAAATTGAGCGCTGTGTCCCAGTTCTGCGTTTCCCTCTTCCCGTAGCCGAAGCGCTCCCTTCTCCTCCTCCTTGCCCCCTCCCGCGACTACGCTGCAGAAAGGAGACCACTTTTCTCTCCAGAGCCTTTACGATGTACCGTTTCTTCTTCTTTACAAAGAAAGCTTTCCCTGTTTGCTTGGTTTGTTCACCTCGGAAGGGCTGTAAAGGAGAGAGAAGTGGAGCTGTCTCGGTGAGCTCAAGCTTGGCTAAGGAGAGGCCGTCAGCAGCCGCTGCCGCTCACGAGAGCTCTGTGATGCTTTTGAAAACAGACAGCGCTCTGTCTGGAACTGTTTTTTGTTGCTGCTTCTCTGCAGTGCTTCACGCACAGACGGTTGAGATCCTTTTCTCTTTCTGCAATGGATCGCGATGGAATTTGGACTCCGTGCTTCTTGGACGGAAGACCCACTTTTCTTGTAAGCCGAGCTTTCTCTTCCTTCGGTCCCTGATTGTCACATTCCCCTCCCCCAAACACAGGCACAGTTGTGGCGTAGCACGTCTCTCTGCGAGTTGCGCGTGGAACGAGAACGTGAACAACTGTGTCGTGACCACTTACGGTCCGAAGGGATTATCAGGGTTCAAGGCAGCCTGCCTGGGCAGCAGGGGCGAGTCCCGGTGTCGATCTCTTTGCCTCTCCTCCTCTCTGGTCTGCCTGGCTGTCAAGTCCCGATTTCCTTTTTAGGCGATTGTCCTTTTTATAGCATTGTGTGGAAACCGTTTGTCTTGGGAGCCAGCCATTTTGTGCGTTCGGTCTTGAAATGCATCTTTATGACGGCAACAGTGCTTTGCATGGAGCGCGGGCGGAGGAGTTGAGATGTCGCAGCCAGCGGCGGGGGGGCTGATTGGAGTGACACTGAGCCAAAGGGTTAACCTGCACAGTGGGCTTGAAGAAATCACCTTGTCAAGGGTTTAGTTTGTGCCTGGGCTTTCTTTCTTTTTTGGGGAAAAGCGAAACAAGGATCTTGGAATTCAAATATGTCAAAAAGCTGTTACAGGCAGCACAGTCAGGGAAGGCTGAAGGTAAGAAGGATGGAGGCCAATTCAGTGTAGTGAGATGGATAACTGCTATCAGCTAGGATAGCTTAAGGAGCCTCCATGTACAGAGGTAGTATATTGAGAATAGCAACTACTGTGAATAACCTGGGAGATACTAGTGAAGGACGGTGCTTTCTGCCGGTGGAAGACGTCTTTCTTCCGCAAGAGGGAAGTATCTCTGTCAGTGGAAGAGGTCCACAGCGTCTGTTTCATCATCTTCATAACTTGACCGAGAGCTTCCAGAGGTGTCTGCCGGTCCCTACCAAAGTTGGGAGAGTGGCCTTGATACTCCAGCAGCACAGTTCTTTACTGGTGCATGGAGACTGCATAAGACATTAAAATCTTTCTTGTTTTATTTATTAACATTCTTTTAGATCGCCTTTTTTTTTTTTTTTTTTGCAAATGCGAGTTCAAGGCAGTTTACAGTAATGAATCTTTACAATGCTGGTTGATTAGTGCACCAAATTCCTCGGGGACCTTGGACCATACGGAATGTATCCCTTAGGTGCTAAAGAAGTGAGCTGTGACTCACGAAAGCTCATAGCCTAGCACAAATTTTGTTACTCTTGCAGGTGCTACTGGACTCTTGCTCTTTTCTACTGCTACGGACAGACTAACACGGCTTCCCATCTTGATCTATCCCTTAGGTCGGGGCTTGATATATCCAGGGCACCATGGCACATAGAAATTTCATTGTGCTACCCAGTATTTTCATCAGTCATTTCATGTATGTACCTCGATTATTCTCAGAAGCACAAAGCTTATTTAGGTGAGGGACAGAGGTTAGCTTTTTGTCGTGATGACAACCAGGGTTACGCCATATTTATTTATACACAACACTATTGTTACAGCTTTTTTAAAAAAAATGACAAGCACCTGTGAAGAGTTTAAGATTAGGCTTTGGGTAGCAATTAGAAAGCAAAGACTGAAAAATGGATCCTAAATTTTTGGGCTGGCTCCTAAAGCTGTAAAAAAAATTGTCACGGCCTGCATTGGGAGTGATTCCAGTACCTTAGAAATAAACCCAGAACTTGCTAACAAATGCACACAACTCAGCTCTGAAAACAGTCGGAACCCACAGCATACGTGTTGCTTGATAGCTAAATAGAGCCCCCCCACCCCCGGTATACCTCTGAAGTCTGGGTACTGCCGGGGGGGGGGGAGCACAAGAGGTTAGAGCCATGACTGTCACTTTTTCAGAGGCTGACTGCTCTTTGGTGCTGGACTAGGTTGAACTTCGGTCTGATCTGGCCAGCCTCGGAGCTATCTAGTAGGACCCAGCAACTGGCAGCCCCTAAATCTGGCCTTGTAATGGGTGATTGCTGGCCCCAGCGGAAATGGAAGGTGGTTGTGGATGCAGGCCATTGTGCCTGGGTGGCATCGGGGTCAAAGTTGCCGCTTCCCCTCCAACTTGTGTAGATAACCTTCACCCTTTCCCAGGGTTCCTCTGTCTCCATCTGCAGGCAATGGTAATACCGTTGATGCGTTCTAGCGGGCAAAGGCGTCACATTAAGGTGCTGTGATTTGTGGCTGTGGTGTTTCGCCCACAGAGGGACTTCCTTCCTCCATCCCTCTTCACTTGAGCTCTTTTTGGAAGGGGAATTACGGCACCCCAAAATTTCCAGGCTCTCGAAGGCTCAGACTATTCCCCGGAGCCTGGAGTTGTCCTCCATTAGAAACAGGATGTTGGACTAGATTGACCTTTCGGCCTGACCCAGATAGGCAAGGCTTTCTGCTCTTCAGATGAACCGCTAGCGCAAAGCACTGTTCTGTGTGTTTTCGCTTGGAATTGGTCCCAGCAAACAAAACCACCCAAGACCTTTGAGTCAGATGACAGCCGGTCTCATCCATGTCAGCCAAGCAGGCTCTTCAGAGTCCCCAGGGACTTGCTCTCTGCAAACCTATTTGTACTGATAATCCAACTTGTTTGTTTTCTCAGATTGACGCAGCCCTGGATCTGTGTTGGATGAGATGGCTCGGGGAGGGGGAGGGATTGGCTCCCTAGATCCGTCTTCTTGATATCTGCGATGCCGCTGCTTCTTTTCTGCCATCCCCAAGGATCTTCATCCCATGCCAGAACTTAGTAGGGTACTGACCTACGGGCAACAGGCTTTGTTCCTGCAGATCTTGGCTGCTGCTTTAAACGTTTTGTCATTTCCCCACCCTCTTCGCAACACAGAGCTGCCGTAGTGTAGAAGCCAAGAATGAATGACAAATGAGGGAAGCGCTCAGTTTGAATTCTGCCCCCATTGTGAACTCGCTGGGTGACCTCAGACATGAATTTGTCCCACAGTCTTTCGCTATGCACAGCAGTTCTGTGGCAGATGTGCAAAGCCTTTCGTTGGCAGATGGATCAGTCTCTTGCCGCTGAAAGTTTTAAAAAACCACTGCACCAAACTACACACGATCTTCTTGTGGTATCAACGTAATGTGTGAAGCATCTCTGAGCAGTCAGGACTTGCTGAAGTCCCCATAATCTCTCTGTTTGGTTTGATTGGTAGCGAGGGTGGATTGATAGCGGGAGGCGGGGTTAAGTGGGGAAAAACCACATGGCACCCAGCAAAGCCTCTGTCATGGACCAGCAGGTCAGAACAATGGCTAGAGGTTTAATACCGGAGGAGGGCAACTTACAGCAGACATATCTGGGAGATTGGGTGTGTAGGTGCGTAACAATTTGCCAAGAGCAGCAGCTTGATGCTCCCCCCAAACAGTAGATCTATCTCAAGGGCGGGGTGCCGTTAAGAGCCATTAAAGGCGACCAAGTGGCCCCATCTGGTTCCCCCTCCCTGCTTTTGGAAGTGCTGACTTGAAGATGCTGGCACTAGAAATGGGGAGAGCAGGCGCCCAACTTGGGAGCCCTTAAAAGTGGGTGGGGACCCAGATGTAGACTTCAGATTGGAAAAAAAATATTAGGAGCTGGTGCATGGCACAGTGGTCAGTTAGGGTGTCAGGCTAGGATCCGGGTGACCCAGGCTTAAATCCCCGCTCTGTCGTGGATCCTTTTTGGGTGATCACGGGCCAGTCACACACACTTGGCCCAACCCTACCTCACAGGATTGTTGTGACGATAAAATGGAGGAGAAGAGAACAGCTCAGAGCCACTTTGGGGAGAAAGGCAGGGTACAAATGAAGTTAATAATAAGTATAAATTTGCTCACCCTTGTTTTATATGGTGTTTCTAGCTAGTTGGAAGGCCAGGCTAAAAGCCAGTCAGGACTGCTTGCCTCATCAATGGAGCCTGAGAGGCCAAGGAGTTTCTGTGGCTTCCCTGTGCTCTGGGTCTACCTGTGGGTCCAGGTTCTAATCCCACAGATGTTCGAGTGTGTGCGCTCGCCTGCAAAAGTTCTTGGGTACCGTGTGTTTGATGGCACATGAGACGTAGATGGGAGTGGGGGGTAGGGTCAGCTCGTTGGCTTGTGCCATTTCTCTGCATTTACCACAGTTTGATTCCTTTCATCCTTAGTACCCTTGGGGTGCAATTTTGCTGGGATTTTTGGCCATGCTACCATTAAGGAAAAACAAGGGCCCATGTCTGTTTGTTTCTGTGTCTCAGCAGCGCACTGCCCAATTTCAGTTTCTGTAACCAAAACCGAGTTGTCGTTGGGCCTCTGCATACTTGCAAGGTATTTCCGCAGGTCTCGGAAATTATATCTGATACCCGTAGCAACTGTTTTGGTAGCTGGGAGTTGAAGAGCAGGCCTGCCGGATCAGAAGAGGGGTGCCGTCCACGAGCCAACCCAGTGCCCTTGAAGAATCCAGCAAGCAGAGCGCAAAGGCAGAAGTTCCGCAAAGATTTTTTTCCGCTGGGCAAAAGCTCTCAACCATGACTCACCTTGGACAGTGCTTCCATGTAGAAGGTGGAGGGTCGCTTGCGCTGATCACCCACCCTTGACTGCATGCAGCGAAATAGACAAATTCTGCAACCCCACATATGACAGCCTGTGTGTGTTTTGCACGTGGTGCCCTTGGTAGGAAAATGGTCACTTTTGAGGCAAGCATAAAATTGATGAGACTGACTCATTTGTGCATCTGTTTTGTTTTTATTTACTTCGTTTGTAATCCACCTTTTTCATGGACAGCAGGATTTGAGTCCAGAGGCACCTTAGAGACAAACAAGATTTTCAGAGCGGAAGCTTTCAAGAATTCAGAGCTCCCTTCTTCTGAAGATTCTCATATCTGAAGAAGGGAGCTGTGTGACCCTCGAAAGTTTCCGCTCCGAAAATCTTGTTGGTCCCTAAGGTGCCACTGGACTCAAAACCTGCTGTCCTGCTGCAGACCCAACTAAACTTTTTCTCGGAGACTCAAGGCAGACGACATTTAAAACAAGCAATATGAGTAGAGGGGTGAGAAGACAGTGCAGTTGAAGGGTTGGGCTAGGATTTGAATGAAGACCTGGGTTCGAATCCTCACTCAGCCATGAAAATGACTGGACAACTTGGGGCCGGTCACATGCTCTGAACCTCACCTACCTCACAGTGTTGTTGGGAGCATAGACTGGAGGAGGAAAACACTCTGTATATGCTACCCTGATCTCAGCCATGGAGGAAAGGAGGGGAAGAAGTGTCCTGGAAATGTATCTCTCTGAATGGTGTCCCTCTACTGCAGTGTGAAGTATGGTGGCTAGGAGAATGAGCTGTGATACATTTCGGTTCCCATCTGTTCAGAGCACTTACTTTGTTACAACACCCTGAAAGGTAAGCAACCACCATTTCTCCAGAGGAGTTAGCCGTGTTAGTCAGTAGTTGCAAAATAGTAAAGAGCCCAGTAGTACCTTTAAGACTAACCAACTTTATTGCAGCATAAGCTTTTGAGAACCACAGCTCTCTTCATCAGATGCCACGGCATCTAACGAAGAGAGCTGTGGTTCTCGAAAACTTATGCTGCAATAAAGTTGGTTAGTCTTAAAGGTGCTACTGGACTCTTTACTATTTAGCAACCATCATTTCTTTACTTACTTCATTTTTGCCCCACCTTTCTGCCCACTGGTGACCCAAAGCAGCTTTCCTCATTCTCCTCCATTTTATCCTCACAACAACCCTGTGGTGTAGGTTAAGCTGAGGATGTGTGGCTGGCCCAAGGTCATCCAGCCGGCTTTTATGGCAGGGCTGGGGTTTGAACCTGGTTCTCCCAGATCCTAGCCTGACGTTCTAACCCCCATGCTGTAGATGGGGAAGTAGCAGAAAGTCACCTAGTGAGTTTGTGTCAGAGGCGAGAGTGCAGTCCTAAAGAGAGTTACTCCAGTCTAAGCCCGTTGAAACCAATGGGCGTAGACTGCAGTAACTCTCCTTAGGATTGCACTGTAAGTTGGACCAGCTCACAGAGGCCTCTGGTTTGGGTTTGTACACATGGCTTAGTGGTAGAGCATTGGCTTTGCATGGGGAGGCTCGCAGGATTAATCCCTGGGTCAGTAGCAGGTGATGGGAAAGACCCCTGCCTGAGACGTGCTGCCAGAAGACGTGCTTGTGAGCAGGAGAGATGAACAGTATCATGACTCAGCTTTGTGTGGCTGTGTATGAATGCAAAGCATTAGGTAAGGAGGGTGGAAGGAGGAGGAGAGTGCCCTCAAGTCATCGCTGACTTATGGCGACCCCTGGTGGGGTATTCAAGGTACGAGATTTAGAGAGGCGGTTTGCCATTGCCTGCCTCTGCAACCTTGGTCTTCCTTGGAGGTCTCCCATCCAGTTACTGACCAAGGCCGACCCTGCTTAGCTTCCAAACTCTGAGGTGATCAGGTCTGCTGAAGGCACCGTTGTCAAATATAAATGTGCTCTCTGTTGTAGTCCTGAAATGAATGAAATCCCGTCTTCACGTCATAGTTGACTTGCGGCACCCCCTGCCATTGCCTGCCTCTTCAAGCCTGGTCTTTGTTGGAGGTCTCCCATCCAATTACTATCCAAGGCCAACTCTGCTTAGCTTCTGAGATCTGACGAGATCAGGCTCACCTGGGCTATCCAGGTCAGGGTAAGTATGGTGGGAAGGCGGTAGGACAGGTAATATGAAAGGAAGAGATTGAGGTGTGGGAGAAGATGTGAAGGAAGAAAGAAAACGTTGGGGAGTTCACCTATATCTACATTACAAATGTAATGCTGGTGTAGCAAAATCCCTGAAAGTTACTAATCCAGAGGAGTTAGCCATGTTAGTCTGTAGTTGCAAAATAGTAGAGTCCAGTAGCACCTTTAAGATTAACCAACTTTATTGCAGCACTAGCTTTTGAGAACCACAGGTCTCTTCGGTTAAAGGAGCTACTGGACTCTTTACTATTTTAAAAGTTATTAATAATTATTAAGACTAACCAATTTTATTGTAGCATAAGCTTTCGAGAATCAAGTTCTCTTCGTCAGATGCATGGTACAGAAACTGGTCAAATATAGAAGAGGAAGGGAGGAGAGAGAAGATGCAGTTAGGGGGGAGAGAGGGAGGGTGCAATCAAAACATTCCTTTGCTAGTAAATGTAAACATCTCCTTTTGGTGTCCTTTTGGGGTCAGTTGGCTTGAGTGAGGCTTCAAGGGAGTTTGCCCTGTTAGTTTGCAGCAGTAAAATAGCTAGACCATCCAATTCCTATGTAGTATAAGCCTTCGATAACCACAGCTCTCCCCGTCAGATGCATCTGACAAAGAGAACTGTGGTCCCTGAAAGCCCACGCCAGGCGCCACTGGGCTCCCCCAGACCCCGCCTCTGTAAAGGAAATCTGTTACCTGTGGTAATGTGATAACCATTCATAGTCCCTATTCAGTCCCAGCTTGACAGAGTCAAATTTGCATATGAATTCCAATTCAGCAGCCTCCCGTTGGATTTTGTTTTTGAAAGGTTTCTGTTGAACTACAGCGACCTTTAAGTCTTTGATGGAATGTCCTGGTAGATTGAAGTGTCCTCCCACTGGTTTTTGGATGTTTCCATTTCTAATGTCAGACACAAATCTGACAGTTTCTGTACCATGCATCTGACGAAGAAAACTTGATTCTCGAAAGCTTATGCTACAATAAAATTGGTTAGTCTTAAAGGTGCTACTGGACTCTTTTTGATTTTGCTACTACAGACTAACACGGCTAACTCCTCTGGATTAATAATTATTATTACTGCTGCCAACGCTGATTTGAACAAAGGCCTTGATCTAGGAGTTCTTGTCGAACTAGAAACTGAAGGCTACTTTGGACATTGCATGGTGGCGAGAACAGGATTGCTATTCAGCGTCCAGAAAGGCCTGAACCCCCTTTGCTGACCTCGTCCCTTGCGTCGCTTCACTCTTATAGGCCAGTTGCAAGTCAGTAAAACCCGAGTTTGGTGGAGAAGAAATTTTAATTTTTAGGGCTGTCACTCGCATGCCAGATTTTGAGGTTGTTTTTGTTCTGGGGGGAAAAAAGGAACCAAAAAGGAAAGGTAGCTTTTCGTTCTAAAATGGGGAGGTGGGAACACAACTTCATTGTTGACTTGCAAGTTAACATTCCGTTCCATGGCTGTCTCAAGAAAGAGTGCCACTTCACTCAAAGGGAATAAATCAGTGAGTCGGTTAGAAAGGAGGTGGATAATTGCCAGGCAGCAGTTCTGAATCGTCCAAGGGTCCTGATTTTTGAGATGTGTGCAGTTCAGATGCATGGCTTGCACACGTCTTCCTCCTGCCGCCCCTTTGAGCATGCCTCTACTTGTTTAACTATTTTTGGCTCTGTTTTTGCACTTAAAAATTCTTCTCCAACCCAGCTCGCTCCAGAGGGCAGGCAGGCTGGGCTGCAGTTTTAAAAAGATGCCTTCGGGCAGCGGGGGGAAGCATATAAATGTCTGTGGATGTGTGTGTTTATGCGCGTATTTTTTGTATCTCTTCCATGACAAGCTGAAGCAGCAATAAATTATGCAAGTATGTTCTGTGGCCTGCGGGAATGAGTGAGGGGGCACATACTTCGGATCCTTCCTTGGGTGTAGGGTCACTTAAGTTGGGGGGCACCTGGATAGCCCAGGCAAGCCTGATCTCGTCAGATCTCGGTAGCTAAGCAGGGTCGGCCTTGGTTAGTAATTGGATGGGAGACCTCCAACGAAGACCAGGGTTCCAGAGGCAGGTGGTGGCAAACCACCTCTGTTAGCCTCTTGCCATGAAAACCCAGCCAGGGGTCGCCATAAGTCAGCTATGACTTGATCGCACACTGCACCACCAAGTTGAGGGGCAGTAGACTCACAATAGACAGTGCACACCTTCACACAATACCAGGCTAACTTATGGAACTGACTGCCACCAGATACATTGATGGACATGAACCAAGATGGCTTTAAACTGGACACATTTGTGGAAGAGGAGTGGTCTGTCGGGGGTTGTTAGCTGTGATAGCAAGATGGAGCTTCCATAAACAGGTGCAGAGTACTTTGGAATACACGCTGCTGTCAAGCAGCAGGGAGTGCAGGCTGTGGGCAACAGGAAATTGTTCTAAATGGAATCTTGGTGTGATCAGCAGGGCTTTCCATACGTTCTTGCAACTATTCAGGGCCTTTTTTGTGGTGGTCCCAGGAATCTGGAATAACTTTCCTGCGGAGAAGTGGGCTGTCATCCCTCTCTTTTAGGAGGATTTGTATAGCACCCTTTTGAACATGCTTTTGGCAAGTCAGTCTGTTGATGCTGTTTTTGTGTGGGTTTTCATCTACTGCTCTGTCCCGCAAAATCTGAATATTTTTTTTTTGATGTAGCACCTCATAATATAAAATGGCAGCCGTAAAAAGCAACTTCAGTTTAGGTGTTATTCAAATTACAGACATCATTTAAGTTTGTCATTTTATTTTTAGCGCTTATTTTGTTTCTAGACGTTAAGTACAGGCTTGTAAACCGACATTCGCCCCGTTGCTTGTGTAAGAATTCCCTCCAGGTGATCAGGGAGAGAAGTTCAGCGAAACTTTGCTATCCCCCCGCCACCCCCTTTCTTCTTTTGTAAATCACAACATGTGTGGGCAAGCAGTCAGGCTCACTGGTAATTTTGGAGGACATTTTCAAGTCAGCCTTAAATGTATTTGTGAACTGCCTCGATCGGTGGGGAAAGGGCTGGGAAATCAATACAATTGGAGGTATGACAGCGATGGAGCTGGAGAGATGTTTATTTTATTATAGTTATATCTGGCTTTGAGAAAAGCCCAGGGCAGCCAACAGATGTGTAACTGACTCGGTGCGGACCACTGAAAGTGGGTTCAGTCTTCTGTTAATACAAAGCCGCTGGCTGTTGATGGAGACTCGGATTCTAGGTGGCCATTGGGTATAGATGCTTTTGAGAAAGGATGAGAACGCCGATTCACAGGGGGGAATAGATCTATCGTTGCCCAATAACCAGGGTGACTAAAATAGAACTTCCTCATGCAGAGGCAGCCTACCTCTCAATATGTGAAGCTACAGATGAACAATAAGGGGACGGCATCACTTTCACAGCCTTCCCAGAGGCGCCTGACAGATGAACAGGGCAGTTCAAACAGGCAAAAGGGTTCTCATACACTGCATATGTGGAACTCACTGCCGCAGAGGGCTTCCTTTTCCTGCCCTCTCCTTCAGCATGACCCCCAAAAGAGAGCTCTGTGCGGCTCAGGATGCCTCTTTGCCAGTCCTGACCCGCTGTCTCGTTGCTTTTCCTTTTCCCTGCAGGATGGACCGAATGACAGAGGACGCCCTGCGCCTGAACCTCTTGAAGCGGAGCCTGGACCAAGCCGACGAGCGGGATGACGTCCTGGCCAAGAGGCTGAAGATGGAAGGGCACGAGGCCATGGAGCGCCTCAAGATGCTGGCGCTGCTCAAGAGGAAGGACCTGGCGGGCATCGAGGTGCCCCACGAGCTGCCCGTCAAGCAGGATGGCCTGAAAGTCTACGAGGAGAAGCTGAATGGGAACCTGAGGCCCCACGCGGACAGCCGGACTTCAGGCAGGCCGGGGAAGGAGAACATCAATGATGAGCCAGTGGACATGAGCGCAAAGAGGAGGTAGGAGGCTTTATTTTGACCTGGGAAAGAAAGGTGCCTGTCTCGGGTCAGAGCTATCTTCCCTGTCCTGAAGACTAAATGCAAAACGTATCCCTGCCTCCAAGGGAATACAGTATTATCAGATTAACCTAACATTCCAGGCCTTTTCCCAATTTAACCCTTGAGTCTTGAAGACCAGGCAAAGTAAGTGCGTGTGTGTTTCTGAAAGACACTCCGGCATAGACTGTGGTGTCTCTGCAGTGCAGGGCAGGAGTTCAGTCCATGAGGAGGGGCCGACACCACAAACCCCGCATTCTGCTCCTGGAGCGTCCAAGTTCTCCGTTTCCCGGGAACTTTCTATGTTGTGGGCTGCGTGGAAGAAGCAGGATCAAACATGACCGTGTAAAGTTTCTGCTGTCTGTTGATTTAAAATACTTACAGGCTACATTAACGACATTCAATCTAGATAAGAACTGTAAAACAAAAGAGGAAGCAGCTACTATAAAAAACGGCTATATTGACCGGTTTAAAAGTCTGGCTGGTTTTAAGGAAACCCACTCGTGATTGGTGGCTCCTCATATGTGGAAGCAGAATGTTCCAAAGCTGTAGCACGGTGCATCTCACTATCACTGTACTAACCTTTCACAGTAAGGGCCTGTGAATCAGCTACCCGTAAAGAAGCATGGTCCCACGTGTGTGCAGGTCCTCAGGCTACACAGGGCTTGATGGGTCAACAGCACCCCTTAAACAGGAACAGGAAGTGCAGTACCACCCAGTGCAGCTGATGCGACATTGCTTGGACACATCCCCGCCTTCCTGGGCCCATTTAAAAAACAGGCAAGAGTATTTGCACCAACTGAACTTCCCGGGGTATCTTCAGGGGCAGTCTCGTGTAAAGCGCATGGCAGTAGTCAAGCCCAGAGGCTGCAGAAGCATGGATGTGGCCTTCTTGTCTCACAGAGCAGTGCGGCTTTATCATTTCCTGCTCCGTGGAATCAAGTTGGCAGGGGCTACAAATGATTAAAAAAAAACAAATAATCCCAGCCTTCTACCCCACGTGCTGTAATTTAAACGGGACTCGGTTAAATCTGTGATGATGATCTTGAATTTGAGCATGGCAGGCAGTGTCATGTAATGTGTGATCTCAGATGCCCAAGTGGGGCAGCAGGGCGGCATTTCCCCTGACTGGGGCTGGGGAGAGCATCGTTGATGTCCGGGGCCCTTCTGGAGGAGGGTCTGTGGCTCAGTGGAAGAGCCTCTGCTTAGCATGTCGGAGGCCCCAGGTTCATTCCTAGCCCTCACCTGTCGAAAGGACCAAGCGGTAAGAGATGTGAACGACCTCTGCCGGGGGCCTGGAGAGCAGCTGCCAGTCTGAGTAGACGATACTGACCTTGCTGGACCGATGGTCTGGTTCAGTATAAGGCAGCTTCATGTGTGTTTAATTCAGGGATGTTTAATTCAGCTTCATTTGCATAATTTACGCAGGTCATGGAATTCACGTTGTTTGGGGTGCGGAATTATCAGTTTCTTCCTCATTTTGAAACGCAGTGTATGATCCATTTCCATTTGTCCTCAGAGGCTGCTCCACAGCTGCTGAATGCCTCCAGTTAACTCACCAGAACTGGGGTGATCAGCTCTTGTTATTGCTGTGTGTTCCCCCTGGATGTGGTTGAGCTGGTTTAAGAAGCGTGACCATGTGCAGCCATTGGTACTGATGTCCCCAAGGGCAGTGAGACTGATTTTGAGAGAGAGAAATATTTCCTGGTCTGATCCTATGGGCATCCTAGCCAGTCAGGAACATGAAACTGCTTTGATGGTTCTTTCTTCTGAAAAGTGGGCCTTCAGTAGTTTAATAAATAAAGCCTCTTTAAAAGGCAGCGAGGGCTGAAATAGCAAAGACTTTCTTTCCTTTTGCCATAATTCCTGAAAAATCAGTGAGTAGTGGGGGGGACACTTATTTAAGAAGCATTGCCCTAGATAGGTTCCATTGGCCTTTAAATTTCTGATTGGCTAGGAATCTCCATGTGACCAGTTTAGGAAACAGTCGGGCGGATCTAACCATCCTCTAAGGAGCTTTTGTCCAGCTTAAGAGGCTCTTCCTCCCATAGAAGAGCCACTGGATTACATCTGGGCTCAGTGGAGCAAATGGATAGAGGTAGAAGCCAAACCAGTGCCTTTGTAGTCAAATTTAACAAAATCGTGTTTGTGACATGATCCCCAGTTGGTTGGGATCACGCTTTGGAGAAGAAGGAAATCCAAACCAAGGAAAGAACTTTTGGTGCTGAAACATCAGCATATCAGGGGACCAATGGCAGGGATGGGTGCAAAAAACAGTGACACTCCCCCCCTGTGGACTGGAGAGTGCCCTCAAGTCATAGCTGACTTATGGCGACCCCTGGTGGGATTTCATGGCAAGAGACTAACAGAGGTAGCTTGCCGTTGCCTGCTTCTGCAGCCCTGGTCTCCATTGGAGGCCTCCCATCCAACTACTAACCAAGGCCGACCTTGCTTAGCTTCTGAAATCTGACGAGATCAAGCTCACCTGGGCTATCAAGGTCAGGGGCTCCCCCCCTCCCGCAGTAGGGGATATTTTGTCCTCCTCCAAAAGTTCTGTGCTTGTCCTGGAAGATCCAAACTATTGAGGATTTGGCACAATCCTAGAAATAGTTAAGTTGGCTCAGCAGACACTTGGTTGTAGAGAGGAGGGGTCCTTATTGCGATCCCATGCCAATGAACTTTCAGCCCTTTGCCGATTGGTATTAGAGTACCACCCAGGGGCTAGCGAACATGTGCCTCCCTCTTGTCCCTGCAGTGTGTTGGCAGTGCGGGGGTGTGAACGGGTGTGAACCAGAGCCCAGCAGTTACTGCGGGTGCTGGCTCGAGCACTGAAATCCTGACTCACTGGTGCAGTCACGGGTGGCAGGGAGACAAGATGCCTGCCGTGGGCGGGAGAAAAGCATCTCTAATGGAGAACCGTCTTGGCTGGCGCTCTGTTTGGCTGGTTGCAGCCCCAGGCTGCGTGCCTGCCATCTGCCCCACCGCCTCCGGTCAACCTCCGTTCCCTGGTGCTGGAACAGAAGGATCTTGCAGTTTGGATGGTGGAGGTAGCCGCGTTGATGGAGAGTGTGCTGTAGGCAGCCAGTGAGCGGTACTCAAGAATGCGGCAGGGGTCTCAAGCCGGGGGGGGGGGTGTCATGCGCCGCGAATATTCTGATTACCCAAGCAAAGTCTTAAACTGACCTGGAAGCTTTTATCGTTCTTCCAGATCGGAGGGAACAAATGGTCAGCATAGGTGGTGGGCAGAATCACTCCAGAGCTTAGGAATATGACATGATCAAAATGCTAACCCAGTTGGGTGTAGTGGTTAAGAGCGGATGGATTTTAATCTGGAGAACCGGGTTTAATTCCCCACGCTTAGGCTTGAAGCCAGCTGGGTGACCTTGGGTCAGTCACAGCTTCTTGGAACTGTCTCAGCCCCACCCACGTCACAGGGTGATTGTCGTGAGGATCATAATAACACGCTTTGTCAGCCGCTCTGAGTGTGGCATTAAGTTGTCCCGAAGGGCGAGATATAAATCAGATGTTGTTGTCTCGTGTGGCACAGGGCACAGCAACATCACAGGGCAGCCCATTGTAGGTAGGAGACGGTGGGGCCTGTGCTTTGGTCCTGCTCCCGTTCATTTCAGCAGGGCGGGTGCAGGAGAACTTCCCATGGCTGGTTGCCCACGTTAAGCAGTGTTTTGTGGATAGGTGAGGATAGCATTGGAATTTTCCATGTCTGGCACCATGTCCTCGACTGGGCCTGTAGAGTCGCTTCTGCCCACAAGAAGGAGACCCCCTGGAAAGTAGCGGAGGAGAGTTTTGAAAAGTTTTTAAAGTTTTCAAAAGTTTAAATTAAGTTTTTAAAAGTTTAAACATATATGGTTTAAAGGCTACATTCATTGGGGAGAGGTTCACCAGCGGCTACTGAAGTGGTGATTAAAAGGGAACAGCAAACTTCTAAACAGCAGCGCTAGGAGGCAATGTCCGGGGAAGACCTCGGCCTCTAGGCCCTCTGCTTGGCCCTCCAGAGTAACCGGTTGGCCACTGCGTGCTACACGATCTCACACAGCAAGGCTCTTCTTATGTGGAAAGCAGGGGGTTTAGGAGGACAAAGAACAAAGAAATTCTGCAAAGAAGTACACCTTTCCTAGCACTTGAGCTTCTTTGAGAATTCAGAATGATATTTCCTTCAAAGGTGATAGATGATGATGATAATAACAACAACAACAACAACAACAACAACAACAACATTCGATTTATATACTATCCTTCAGGATGATTTAACACCCACTCAGAGCGGTTCACAAAGTATGTTATTATTATCCCCACAACAAACACCCTGTGCGGTGGGTGGGGCTGAAAGAGCTCCTAGAAGCTGTGACTGACCCAAGGTGACTCAGCTGGCTTCAAGCGGAGGAGTGGGGAATCAAACCCGGCTCTCCGGATTGGAGTTCCACACTCTTAACCACTATACCAAACTGGTTAACCCGCCCCCCCCCCCGCCCAAAAAAAACCCTAACAAAAACCATCTGTGGTGAAGACAGCTGATGACAAACAGATACAATGCATACCCCGAAAAATCTGTGGTCCCTGTCAAAGAGGAGTGTTTAAGAAGAAGAGCCAGTTTCATATGATGTGGGTTGTTCTTCCGTGGCTTTGGCTGCTAGAAGTCTCTGGATACCCTGTCATGGTCTCGGAAGCTATGGAGGGAAAGATGACTGAAGCCAGGGGAGGCAGAGTTTTAGGAAACCCTAAAGTGGTTTGTGGCAAAAAGGGAGTAGAGGGCGATGGTTACACGACATGGGAGCCGTCATTCCTTGCGTGCCGTGCTCCTGTCCTCTGAAATGAGTCGTCCTCTGTGCGGAGCTTCAAGTGTGTGGTTTTCAGTCTCTTTTTAATTATTGTTTGAACTGACATTTGGAATTTGTTTTCTTATTATTCTCACGGAGACCCTTTATAGCTGAAAAATAATGTCTTAAAAACGGCAACCGTCACAGCCTCAGAGGAGAGGGTTTCACATGGAGGAAGGGCTAAGGATACAGTAACGTCTGTCCTACGGACGTTATCCTTCGTGTCTGATCGCTTGCATAAAGAGCCCCATAAGTTCCCAGCACTCTTGGTGGCCGAGGAGAGATAGAAAGTGGGTGGGTCCCATTTGAGTCGCCCACGTTCAGCTTCGGTTCTCTGCAGCATTGAAGTCCAGACTGTGCAGCTTTCTGGCTACTCGGTGGCCTTATCTGGCATCTGCCCTGTGAAAGGAGCCAGTTTTTTGTCTTCTTGGCCGCGATGGGCTAAGTTTGCAGATGCGCCGGTGTTACCTCCCAAGGGTGAAAGGGCAGAGTTAGGGCTTCTGTTACTTCAGTGCAGGGGGAAGCTGTGCATCGATGCTCCGCACTGGCCTCTCTCTCTCCTCCCCCTAATTCATAGTTGCCCCTCCTTCACAGTGCTCTACAATGGAGAGGGGCCGTGGCTCAGGGGAAGAGCCTCTGCTTTGCATGGAGAAGGTCCCAGGTTCGAAGCCCCCCCTGGAGAGCTGCTGCCTGTCTGAATAGATGATCCTGACCTTGAGGGACCAAGGGTCTGAACACATGGGGGTTCATGTGAATTCTTCCTCTCCAGTGTTTGAGGCTTTAGCAGATCCCCCCCAGCTGTGGGGCCCAGATCTCGCAGATGGTCTCAGTTGTGCTGTCTCCACTTCCGTACGGGCCAGGCCAGGCCACCGAAGTTCCACAGTTGCAGCTTCGGTTGTGATTTCTTTCCCTCCGCATCTTTTCCCTACTTGAAAGCAGACCCTTGCTCCCGCCACCCTGCACGTCTTTAAGTGGCAGGCGAGACACGGATAAGGCATCCCTCTTTTTCTGTTACTGTGGCTTTAAGCATCCGGGGTGGGGGTGCTGTTTTGGATCAGTAAAATGGTCCGGTGCCTTTTCCTCAAGATCCTCACCGTTATCCCCCTCGTTGCCTTTTTAGGGCCAAAAGGTACATTGGGAATTCCCGTCACAGAACTTTAGCGCTGCACATGGTTTGGATCTGAGGGCCGAAGCTCTCTTTTCCTGCTGCTGTCGAATTTGGTTGTTTTGGGGACAGTTGCCAACAGAAGCCCTGGTTACGTCGCTGCCTCCCTCTGTGTGACGTCACAGTGCACGCAGCAGTGCTTGGTGACAGCTGGGGTGACATCACCCGTCTCCAAGCGACAGGAAGCGGCGGCCGCTTCAGATGCCTGAGGATCACTTCCAGGTCACACGTGGGTGTTTCAATCTGGGCTGAAACCGTTTCTCTCTTCAGAGGAGACACTTAACTGAGGTTGTGATGAATGTGGAGTTCAGGTATCTGCCAGCCTCAAAACTTTTGTCTTTTGAAAAATTCTCTCTCCTGCATCTCTGATCCGGTGAACTTTTTGCCACACCTTGCCTCATGTAAAAATGTTTGCTGTGGCCTCCATTTTCCCATTTGCAGTCGATGCCTCTGCTCCTTCATCGGGGCCTGGAATTATCCCTAAGCACCTGGCTTGTCCATCTGTTTAATTCCTACGGCTGGGAGTTTAGACAAAATAATTGCTTAACTAAATGTTAATTAGTGATTAGGCTAGGACACCCACCCTGGTTAGTTGAGGGGACTTAACAAGCAAGAACGCCTGGAATTCCGGAGTTTCTGACTGCCTGTACCAAGTTTGACAAAACAGGATTTTAAAACCAGTGCCTTTTCCTGCTGGTTTGCATTTGACATTAGCAAAAAATGTGCGTTTCCAAATGAAACAGGCCTGATTTTAAACATGACCCTGGCGAGGCCAGAAGCACTCCCTGAGGGACTCTGCACAGCTACAGCTTCTTATTTAAGCCGGGCAGCTCAATTTAAGCAAGACACCTTCAGGCTTAAAGTGCCTTGGCCTCACTAGTGGCTTTTGTCAGTCAAGCCCTGAGTGTGACTTCCCCAGCCTGGCAAACAAACCTATCTGAGTCAGTAAGGTTCTGCCTTGCGATGCCTTGTTGCCTGGAGGCGATATTTACTCACCCAAGGTGAGTAAGTCAGTAGTTGTTGGCACGCTTGGCTTTCTTTCCAGTGCTAAGATCCTGAGGCAGCCAACCCCCCAGGGCTCAGCTGAAATTGAGACCGGTTCTCAGAGCACATGGCCATTATTCTGCCACATGCTTGCCCGATCATGATGTGGCATATAAGAGAAAGGCTGAAGGGAGGAGGTGGGGCTTGCTGTTGTTTTTATCCACAGTTGGCCAGTGCGTTGTGCCCCTTACGTTAATCAGGATGGCAAAGTATGCCCGGCAAATCTTTCCAGAGAAGAGCTGCACGAATGGGTCACCACCACTGAACAGGCCCTGTTCCTGGTCACTCCCCATTTAACTTTTGGAGGTGGGGAGGCGGCCCTCGGGCTGGGGTCTCCAATGAAGATCTTAACGGGTGACTTCATAGGGGAGTAAGTGGATCCGTGTTATCTATCCGTTCTGCTCTCTTTTCATCCGTGCCGCAACCCTGTGAAATAGGTTAGAATCAGAGACGGTGACTGGTCCAGTGAGTTGCATGGCCGAGTGAGAATTTGAACCCAGGTTCTTCCAGGTCCTAGACTGATACTCCTAATGCCACACTGGCTTAGGGTGAAGCTGAGCCTGGCCTGGATTTCCACGTGGGGTATTTTTGCCTTGCCATTGCAGGCTGTCGCCCGGTTCTTGAAAACTGCAAAATTCAGCTTCTTTCTCCTAATCTCCCTCCCCCTCCTCCCCCCTCCTCCAGCAGCGACCAGGACAGGGGGCGGCTAACCCCCTCGCCAGATATCATTGTCCTTTCCGATAATGAGGCTTCCAGTCCCCGCTCCAGTTCCCGGATGGAAGAAAGGCTCAAGGCTGCCAACCTGGAAATGTTCAAGGTGAGTGGCTTCTCCACCCTGGCGCCTGAGAATTAAGTGGCAAGATCACGTGCAGGCTCCCAGATGGTGCAGAATGCTGCTTCAGGCAGAATGCGAGGTAGTTCTTTCTCCACTTGGCTACACAGCCTGCAGGGTCATGGCCTCCTCCAAGGAATCTTAGAGTCTGTAGTTCTACAGTGCTCTACAGCACGCTTTCATCGAAGCCCTTACTGTTTGCTTACTAAACACAGATTTCTGGGTGATTCTGTCCTTAAGATGTGACTGGGGCACCAGGGCATGCAGCTGTTGTACCACTCGGGTAACCTGAAAGATCCCAACAGAAACTCAAAAACGCATTAATGGTTTTGCCAAATGTTGTTGCCGCTTGTACTCCAAGTGATTTTGGCATCCTAGGCAATTTTGGCTGGGGCCGTATCCTGCCCTCGCCTGCTTGCGAGTGAATCTTCGGCTCCCTAAGAATGAAGGGTGCCTCTCGCATTGACCCGCATCCTCTCCTCTCTCCCCAGGGCAAAGGCGTTGAGGAAAGGCAGCAGCTCATCAAACAGCTTCGGGACGAGTTGCGGCTGGAGGAGGCCCGGCTGGTGCTGCTCAAGAAGTTGCGGCAGAGCCAGCTGCAGAAGGAGAACGTGGTACAGAAGGTGATGCGTTGGGTGGGCCGTGGCCATTGGAGGAGGGGCAGCCCATGCACATGACACACTGCAGTTCCCAGACTGCATGCTGCAAGAGTAGCTGAAAATTTGCCCGTCAGAAAGTGCACGCAGCATCAGTTCCCACTTCCTATACCTTGCCTGCGGCATTCGATGGAGAGTCTGCTAGCATTCCCTGATGAGGCTGCTTCTACACCTAAGGACTTCACCAGTCACCAAGCATGGCCTCATCTGTGAGCCCCAACTCTCTGAACAGAGTGTAGCTCTGTTCTGGTGTCACTTGATCCCCAGGTTGCAGTTTAGAACCCAGTCCACGATTTGCACTCCCAGCACCCCCGCAAGCTGGACTTTTAACACCGCTTGTCCACTTTCGTCGCCCGTCTGTTCCTGGCTCCAGTCTCGGGGGGGGGAAGTGGAACAGCAGCCGTAACTGTGGGTTTGTCAGTTCAGACATGGTGGCCAGCTACGATCAGCACGTCCCGTAGTTAGCAAACCCGCTTCAAACCTTAGCTTTGGTCACTGACCTGCTAGTTAATTCTGATGTTGCCCATCAGACCGGTTCGCACATACAATGCCAAGCCATGATTTGGCGCTTTGGGGATGCTCCCGTGCTCGTCCCCTTCGCTCTTCCCCTTGTGTACTGCAGTTTAATTAAGGGCCTCCACATTGGCGCAAAGCGTTGTTTACCAGAACACACAAATCAGCAAACTCGGCCATGGGCTTCCATGGCTTGCAGGTTTGGAGGGGAAACTCAGATGCCCAGACTGCTGGTGTCTCTCTCATGGGAAACTGCGTTTTGTGTTAAACACAACAAACTAAAGTGCAGCAAGTAAGGGAGTGGGGAAGGAGTATGTGAAGTCCGGGATTATTCCCATAACGCTGGATAGGTCATTTGAGGTTACATGTGAGCTGATCCACAGTTAAGCTTCCTTAACCACTGCTTGGCGGCACATCTGAATTAAGCCAATATTATCTGGGCTGTTCCACGTTTGCTGGGAACAATTACTTTCCTGTTATTCTCAGGACTCATTGAGAAGGAACACGTGTATCATTTTGAATGTGGATTGAAGCAGGTCTCCAGTTTTGCTCCACGGAGAAATGGTATGGCAGATACCAACTGAAGCTCCCCATTAAAAATAACGCCAGCCTTGCTCTCTTTCTTCTCTGCTAGACTCCGGTTGTTCAGAATGCAGCATCTATTGTCCAGCCATCTCCTGCCCATGTTGGACAGCAGGCTCTGTCCAAACTTCCCTCCCGGCCTGGAGCTCAGGGGGTTGAGCCCCAAAACCTCCGAACATTACAGGTAAGGAAACACTGGTTGGTTGCTCCTTATGTCGCCTCCTAAGCAGTTCCTTTGGGGCTCTGGAGAGTGACAGTTGCAAACCCTTGGGAGACTTCCGTCACTTATCTGTAGCAGAGCTGAGTCCCATGGTCACCAGTGTTCAAATCTGCTGTTGCTCTTTCCGTGTTTAATGTTTGGTGTTTCACAAAGGTTACTTTCTGTGAGTTCCTGAAGGAGAAAGATCCCGAAGATCTTTTTCAGGGTTCCAGAATTTTTTCCGGAGTCTTGCTTTCTTGTCATACCCACCCACCAAAATGTAGTTGGCTTGCCTCGAAAGTGAGAATTCTGTATGGTGTAGTGCCCTTCATTAATTTGATTTTCATGTACTTTCCCCTTGCATACATACATGCATACATGTGGTTTGCAGCCATGCCCACTCTATTTGCTCTGTGTACGACTGGCAAAGCAGCAAGATGCAAACAAATCGCTATCTCCTCCAGTCTGCAGGGTGCAAACAAAATGCTTCCTTCTCCGCTGCGTCAGTAGGTTGCAAATAAATGCTTTCTACCTGTAGCACCGCATGGTGCAGGCTGTACATCAACACAAGCATGAAGCATTTGAGGAAGCATACGCATACACATAAAGAACAGAAGAGCCATTAAAAAGTAAATCGTTCAGGGGTTGTCTCAGTAACAAGCCTGCTTGAACGTGTCTGCTGCTAATTATGGGTTTCTTTATTTTCGTTGAATGTTGCAGAGGATAAGCCAAAACCCCAGAAGTGGTTAAGATTCCATTAGTCAGTTGTATGATAGGATAGAGCACTGCACAACCCCGGTGCCAGCTTATCTCCTTGCCAAGCTGGAGGAGGTGGCACCTGGAGACGCTTTGCTCATTCCAGGTCCTCTTCAGTACGTGTTCTGTCATAGGGAATACTGCTGGGCTTTGAATGAGCGGAGGAAGTCCCTTTCGTATTCCTGCTGTACGGGGACCTTTCTGTTGTGATTGAGAGCAGGCGGTTGCCTTTTGCCTCATAGGGCCAGCCAGCTCTTCCCAAGAACCTCCCCCGCTTCCTTTTTCTCCGGCACCATTGCAGCGGTTCCCAGAAATGCATTAGCATCCCATCGACCTTTTTATGATGTGTCAACTCCACACCAGGGGATGGGAGGGTGCAGCTCCTTTGTTTGGATCCGTGCCCGAAGACGTCTCAGTAGCTCAGATCCTTCGACAGAGACCTCTTCCCATCGATCAAGACACACCTTGAGGTTCCCGCAGCCACCTGTTCGGCAACATCTGTTGCCATTAAGAGGAAGCATGTGGGGTGATGCAGAACCTGGGAAACGGGAGCCCGGGATTACGTGCTTTTGGAAAGGTCGCGACGGGTTTTGCTCATGGGCTTGGTGTAACTTGGGAACGGCCAGCGGGTGGACCGCTGGTCAGACGTGGCCTAGAAGCAGTTCAGTACAGCTGTAACACACGTCCCATTTTGTTCCACGGTATAATGTTACGCTTCTCTTGGGCTGTTGAAGAATACAAGGCCTGCTGGATTGGACCAGAGGTCCATTTGGTCCTGCATCGTGTATCCCACGGTAGCCAGCCAGCTTCTTCTAGGAAGTCCACAAGCAAGGGACAGAGGTGGTCTGGTTGCCCCATTCAGTTGCTTCTCAGTCACACCTCTTCAGTGGCAGACTGCTTCTGCACATGGAGGTTCCGTTGAGATGGTCATAGTTAACAGCCACTTGATGGACTTTTTTCCCCTCTGTAAATTTGTGGGACTGTAGAGGCTGTAGAGGCAAAAGCACTTCCCTTAGTCATAGAAACATAGAGCTAAAAGGGACCCCAAAGGTCATCCAGACCCCTGCACAGCACAGGAAATTCACAGCTATTTCCCACCCACCCCCGGTCACCTCCCCCAGTGACTCCTGCTCTGTGCCTAGAAAAAGGCAAAAAATCCTTCAGGATCTCTGGCCAACCTGGAGGAAAACCCCTTCCTGACCCTGAAGTGGTGGTCGGCATTACGCTGGGCATACCAGAAAGGGCCCTAAGAGCCAAGCACCAGCTCCATCCCTTCATGCCCTCCCTCTCCTGACCTGTGCACATTCATATTAAGTCAGGGAATCATGCTAGCTGTCAGATGACCATCTAGCCTCTGCTTAAATGCCTCCAAGGAAGGAGAGCCCACCACCTCCCGAGGAAGCCTGTTCCACTGAGGGGCCGCTCTCACTGTCAGGAAGTTCTTCCTAATGTTTAGCCAAAAACTCTTTTGCTTTAATTTTAACCCGTTGTTTCTGGTCCGACCTTCCGGGGCAGCAGAAGACCACTCTGCTCCATCCTCTTATGTGACAGCCCTTCAGATACTCATACGGCATCTCGCTTAAACTTGGCGGCGGCTGTGCGCGGAAGCCACGTGTGCCAGAGGTCCGTTGCTGGGGTGGGGGGCTGTGCTCATTGATAGGAGCAGGGCAGCTTCCTGCACAACTCGGTCTGCCGTTACTGTGACCCCCTGTGGCCCCCTCATGAGTTCTGACGACCCTCAGAGTCCTCCAGCAGAGTGTGAAAATTGACTGCTGTACTCCCTTGACGTGGTTTTGCCTCTGGTCTACTGAGCCACAGCTCCTCTCCGTAAGAGCATTCCAGAACCGCTCGGAGTCCTCCGTAGCAGGCAGAGACACGGATGTGGCCCACTCTGCTGCTCTTAATGGCCCTCGGCTCTTGAGATCTCAAGCAGATTTTCATGTACGTCGGCCCCCAAGCTGGCTCTGCAGCCCAATGGCTGATGCTTCCAACAATTCTGAAGCCTCTTGAGGACCAGGTGAGCGGTTCCCATGGGCCGGATGTGGGGCACTGGACTACAGTCTCCCCCATCCAGATTTAGCATTGCTGATCTCTCTCTTTGCCGTCAACCAAGGGTATGCAGGTTGGCCACTCTTGGGCCAGTTGAACTGTCTTATCAGAAAAGGCCAAGTGAAGTTGTGCCTCTTTGGTACTGTGCAGTTGCTTGCTCCTGGCAGAGTAGACCAGAGGCACGTCTGAAGTTCCTTGGAAGCCCAGTTGATGATCCGCAGACACGAGAAGAGGGATGGTGGACAAGCTTCTCTCGCAGATGGGGTGAGGGCTGCAGGAAGGAGGCTCGGGGGCAGCCACTTTTCCATGACTCCATGTCCTCAGTTGCACAAAGCAGCTTAGACTGCATGCATTAACTGTAGTCCTGTTTACTTCATGGTTCTTGCTGGCTAAGGACAACAGTTGCTTCTGTTTTCCCCGGTCTTCTCAGCTGGCCTGGAGGCGGTGACTCCATCTCCTTTCTTCTTGCTCCAGTCCAAAGTTTCTTTATACCACCGCTCTTTAAGCCTGCCCTAACAACTGAGTTCACCCACCCAAATGAGATTCCCTAACTGCCAAGCCTCCGCCTCCTCCTCCTCCTTCCAGTAGTCCGGACTGCCTTTCCTCCCATAGCTTCCACAAAAGCCCTCCAGCCTTGGCTTATTCAGCTGTTCAACCAGCTCACTGGCTGGCTGATACACCTTGCCTGCCTTTTTCCCGGGGCCATTGGCCTGGCCTTCTCTGGCAAACCAGTCAGCCCCACACCAGGTAGCCTTCTGGTCGGAGTCACAGCACACGCGCACACACACACACATCCCGTGGGTTCCTTTGGATCACCCCTCAGGGGTGCTCACACCGCAAGTTTTTTTCATTGAATAAGTTCCAGGTGCGTTTGTAGTAGGGCTGGTGTCAGGCAGGCATTGTTAGAGAACTGGTGAGACCCCCTGGCCTTGGGAGAAGACTCCACTACACTGCAGTCGCAGCCTGCCCTCTCTGGGTTGGGCTAGTAGCAGCTTGGCCTGCCCTCCTTGGCATGTATCCCACTGCCACAGTCAGAGGTAGCAGCTCCTCCTCTTCCTCAAGTCCTGCTCTGCCAGAGAGTGAGAGGCAGGCTGCAGTGGCCATGGCCTGCCGTGGCCCGCTTCATTTGCCTGCCTGAACTGCAGCAATGGATGAGGAGTGGGGAGTAGGTGGCAGCTGCTCCTAGTGGGTGCAGCTTGCCTGACTGGGTGGGGGAGCAAGACGCAGTGGGGAGTAGGGGCAGCGGTCGCTGTTCCCTTCCCTGTTGTTCCTCTGTGCGGTGACTGCAGCTGGGAAGGGGCCCACTGGACGGCTTCTTGCCGAGGTCCCCCAAACCCTGGGATTGGCCTGGTCAAGAGTTCACTTTACGTTACAAGGAGGCCCGCGCGGACTGGCCAGCAGCCCACATGAACTGGAGGAGGCCACACGGATGCAGAAAAGTTCTCCCAAAGAGAGGCAGGAGGCTCGAAAGCCACTGGGGCGCCCTTCACCATGCTGTGATAATATTTTGGATTTGACTTCTGGCAGACTTGACCGGTATAGTTGCTCTTGACTGTAAAGCTGGCAGTAAAGGTGCTGCCAGTCAAGGATCAGTTCTGTCAGTCAAGGATTAAGGGGGCATCTTTTTCTGGACAGGGCTGCCCTCCCCCAAAAGAAGCCAGTTTGCTGGTTGGCGGGGGGGACGGGGACGTGATTTTAGATCTTTGCTTGCCATTGGAGATGCAGGACTCCTCAATGGCACAAAGCCCCGCCCTTTGTGTATCTTGGGATGCTGCGGGAGTTGTGGCTTTTCCTTGGGAAGCATGATGTGGCAGCGTTTCTCCATGCTCTGATCCCCTGGAGATTGGACTGCTGCAGTGTGCTGCGCAAAGCCATTTGGATGTGCAAGATTGCCGACCAATTCAAAGAGCAGGGAACACATCACGCATGTATTGAGAGACCTGCTCTGGCTGCACATTTGCTTTTGAGCTCAGAGAGTATGGGACGGGGACACTTAGGGGTGTGCTGGCTTGCATTTCAGTGTGTCTGCCAGTTAAGACCTTTAGCAAAGGCCCTCTTTTGGTTCACTTGTCCTCAGAGGCATAGTTAGTGGTCAGCAAACGCAGGGCCTTTTCTGTGGTGGCCCCCTGGTCTTTGGAGCTCTATCCACACAGCTGCTCACCTGTGTTCTTCTGGATGCCTGGAGACCTACTTTTTCTGACTGAGGGAAGCTCTTACCTGACAATCTTGTTAGTCTTCAGGGTACTACTGCACTTGAACCTTGCAGTTCTACTTTTTCCCTATTTACTCAGGCTTTTTGTTGACTGTATTGAGTTGTGGTGCAGGTTTTTTTTTTCTTTTTGCTGTTGTGGATACCGATCTTGCTGGCCGCTTTATTGTAACGGTCTGTTTGTTGTATGCGGTTTTAATGGCTGATGTGTTTGTGAAAGCTGTCTCAAAAGCTACGTCGGAGAGATTGCGGGGTAGAATTTTTAAAATAATAATATGAAATATTTTCCACTGCGGTGAGCCACTTTGTGAACTGTACCACCCCAGACTGCTTGTATGATTTATTAATACCTCTAATAAAGCAGAACAGCAAGATTCAAGTCCAATAAAATATTTATACCTCATACTTATCCTCCCCGTGAACGGGGCAAGTGATGTACTCTTCCATACAGAAAAAGGTGGGGGGGGGAGACCCTTTGCAAATAGAAAGCTAGCATGTTGGGGCAAAAGCTAGGCTGAGCTTTCCCTTGATATGTTAGTTTCCTAGGTGCAGGAGATCCATATTTTTTTAATTTGAAAGATCATTCAGTCCTGTGAGTTCCACCTGAAGTCTGAAATGGCTCCAGTCAGTGAGAACTAGGGCCTTAAATGATACTATCAGGTGGGTAATTTGGGTGTTTAGAACTTTTTTTGCAATATATTTTTATTTTGAAAAACAGAATAATAGAAAGAGAGGATACAGAAAGAAAAAGGGGATTATATAACTTAATTGTATAAATCAGAAATAGTTATATATAACAGAAATTAAATCAGAAGAGTTTTTGGCTAAACATTAGGAAGAACTTCCTGACACTTAGAGCAGTCCCTCAGTGGAACAGGCTTCCTCGGGAGGTGGTGGGCTCTCCTCCTTTGGAGGTCTTTAAGCAGAGGCCAAATGACCATCTGACAGCAACGCTGATTCTGTGAACCTGGGCAGATCATGAGAGGGAGGGCAGGAAGGGTTACATCAGGGCTTAGCTCTCATGGCCCCTTCTTACATGCCCAGGGTAAGGCTGATCATCACCTTGGGGTCAGGTAGCAATTTCCCCCAGGCCAGTTTGGCCAGGGATCCTGACGGTGTTTTGCCCTCTTCTGGGCAAGGAGCAGGGGGTCACTGAGTGTGTCCGTGTGCGGGGGAGGTAATTTGTTAATTTCCTGCATTGAGCAGGAGGTCAGACTAGATGACCCTGGAGATCCCTTCCAACCCTATGATTCTATATAAAACACAAAGTATTTCACCCCACCATCCCCTTCATTGCATTTTAAAGACACTTTTCTATGAGATACAATGATACTTACTTATGTTAGGGTACATTTATATTCAACTTTGAATTACAAATTTCATAACTAATCTATTTTACTAATAATTCTTCTCAGTTTTCAGTTACAATAAAAAAAAGCTTTCAATTTTTCCTGAAATTCTCAGATTGGCCCATTATGTATATAAGATGTTAATTTTGCCATCGACACACATTTGTATCGCCTATTCACCCATTCTGTCAAATCTGGACAGCATTCTGTCTTCCATCTTGCTGCATATACTACTCCTGCCGTTATCACAATATATATTTAAATAGTTTGCTATGTTTCTTTATAATATTACTTGGTAATATATTTAATATATTTTTAGGGTTCAGCACAAAGTAAAACTTATCAGGTGGGTCGTTTGAATGAAGGAAATGTGTCTACAACAGTCTAATTGAAGAAGATGAGGAGTCACTGAAAGTAGAGGGAGAAGCAATCTGGGGCATCGCCCCAGCGCTTAAAGCTTGCTCTCTTTCCACCTGAAACAGACGTGCCTCTTCCTTTTTTCTCTCTCTGGGCAGGGTCACAGTGTCATCCGGTCAGCCACCAACACGGCCCTCCCCCACATGCTTATGTCTCAGCGGGTCATCGCGCCCAACCCCGCCCAGCTCCAAGGGCAGCGCGTCCCCCCGAAACCAGGCCTCATCCGCACCACCACTCCAAGCATGAGCCCGGCCATCAGCTACCAGCCGGTGAGTTGTGGGAACCGGGGAAAGGTTGCATGTCGGGCAGCAAAGAAAGGCTGGAAGCGGTACGATGACCTCCTAGATCTTAGGTGGGCAGCTTGGAGCTTCTGCTTTGTGGCAGTGAATAGGGTAGGTTTCATCCAGTGGGGATGGACAGAGGAGGAAGGCAGCCCCTTGAGCCAGGCTCCCGCCAGTGCCAGATCGGAGAAGTTATCAAAACATTTATTTTTTCATTTATACCCCACCTTTTTCCTCACTGGGGACCCAAATAATAATAACAACATTTGATTTATATATCGACCTTTAGGACAACTTAATACCACACTCGGAGTGGTTTACAGATTGTCTCATGATAAGAGGCTGAGAGAGCTCTGAGAGAGCTGTGACTGACCCAAGGTCACCCAGCTGGCTTCAAGCAGAAGAGTGGGGAATCAAGCCCGGTTCTCCAGATTGGAGTCCTGCCACTCTTAACTCCTACACCAAAGCAGCTTACGTTGTTCTCCTCATCTCCGTTTTATCCTCTCAGCAACCCTGTGAGGCAGGTTAGGCTGAGAATGTGTAACTGGCCCAAGGTTATTTCGCGAGCTTCCACAACAGAAGGGTAATTCGAACCTCGGTCTCCCAGATCCTAGCCTGACATCCTTAGCCACTACACCAAGTTTGATAGAGTTCAGTAAAATGTAACCCACCAGCACCTGTGGCACAAAATAAGGGCTCTCAGATCAAGAACTTCAGCACATGGTGCCGTGTGCTGGTGGGGTTGCTTGACAGAGCACAGAGCGGATAGCCTGCTTGAGCGCCATCGTTCAACACCACGTGGCCATCATGAGTGTTCATCGTGGATTTCTCGTGCAAGAGCCTGTGCTGTTTACACAATCCTGGGGTGCTCCTCTGTATCAATGAGCTCTTTGGGCCTCTCCGCTCTCAGGCTGCCTCATCTACCGCTGCCTGCTGTACGAGATCCGGAGGAGCTAGCCATGTGAGTCTGCAGTTGCAAAATAGTTAAGAGTCCATTAGCACCTTTAAGACAAACCAACTTTATTGAGGCATAAGCTTTTGAGAATCGCAGCTCTCTTGCATCTGATGAAGAGAGCTGTGATTCTCGAAAGCTTATGCCTCAGTGGTTAGTCTTAAAGGAGCTACTGGACTTTTTACTGTCTGTTCTAAACAACCCTCCCACTGGCAGAGGAAGCTGTGTCCCTAGGTCGAGACACAGACCCCAAGGATGTGGGGGTCAAAACTTGTGTTGCTCTGGGGGACCTGATGCTCCGTCTAGGGATAAGCAGTTGAGGGAGCCCAATATAGGAGGGGTCTCCTTCTCCAGTGCAGGGATACTAGAGCCAGCAGCCCAGGCGACCCAGGCAGGCAGCCTTCCTTGTCAGGTTGTCTGCCAGGAGATTCCCAGAAGGCCAAAGGAGAGCAAGACTCCATGCCAAAGAGATCTGTCCTTGCATGGCCGTGGGACAGGGCTTGAGGCACTCCTCCTGGTCTGCACCACAATACCGAACTCAGTGCTGCCCTGGGAGTTGCTGGAACAGAATAGTAATCTGGGAGCTGCCCAGCCGATTACTTGCCCAGCAACGCCTGCTTGCTCCTGCGTGACTCCATACCTCGCCGCTCGGGCTTTGCGCAAGAAGCCTGCCGTCCCTCCCGAAGAAGCCGCCTGCTCCCAGCTCCCCAGACTTGGCCTGCAAGATCTAGCCTGCCAGTATCTTTGGCTCCGAAGATGTGTGTGTGTGTGGGGGGACCTCTTGGCTTGGGCCAACAGAAGCAAGGAGGGGTACTCGAGCCAGAGCTGAATATGAGGAGCTGGCATGCAGAGACTGCTTGTATGGCAAGCGACAGGTGCCGTTTGGTGTTAGAAACAGTGTAGGAGAAGCCGCCTCGATCAAGACAACCCCGTAACCACACCCCTTCTTTTTACCCCGTGTCCCCTTCAGCAGTCTAGCTCGGCTGTCCCCTGCCAGCGCACCACGTCCTCGGCCATCTACATGAACATGAACCTTGCCTCCCACATCCAGCCGGGCACGGTGAACCGGGTGTCGTCGCCGCTGCCCAGCCCCAGCGCCCTCAACGACGCTGCCAACTCCCAGGCGGCCGCCAAACTCGCCCTGCGCAAGCAGCTGGAAAAGACCCTCCTGGAGATCCCGCCCCCCAAGCCGCCCGCCCCCTTGCTCCACTTCCTGCCCAGCGCAGCCAACAGCGAGTTCATCTACATGGTGGGGCTGGAGGAAGTGGTGCAGAGCGTCATCGACAGCCAAGGTAAGGCTTCCCATGGGAAGGCAGGTGCGGGCGGTCCAGGGGAGCAGGCAAGGGGTGTGTGCAGGAGAGATCGGGGTTTTGTGGAAGTTGAAAGCGCAGCAGAAGGCAGCAAGCGGACGTGCTGACTGATCCTCCGGCAGCCTCTGCCTGCTTGCTTGTTGAGGGGCTGCCAGGAGGATGGAGCCACGGAGGCTGCAGTGGCCGCCAGTGAGCCTGTATTCCGAGGCAGGAGGTTGGAGTGGAGGGGGAGGAGGAATACCGCCGCTCGCTGGCAGGAGAGTCAACAGGGAGGGCGCATCGCTCAGTGGCAGAGCATCTGCTCGGGACTGAGACGGCCCCGGGTTCAATGGCTGGCATCTCCTGTCAAGGATCAGGTTGTAGGTGAAAGACCTTTTGCCTGAGAGCCGAGGAGAGCCGCTGCCAGTCTGAGTAGGCAGTACCGACCTTGATGGACCGATGGTTGGATTCAGCGCATGGTAGCTTCATAGGTGGTCGAGGCTGTTTGGGAGCAGCATGGAGAGAGTAGGTGGACTCTCCTGGCTTTGGCAGCCTCTTCCTGGGAGACACAGTGCGGCGGGTGGCCAGCTTGTCCTCCGCTGGGGGAGCTTGGGAAGCCAACTCGGGAAAAGTCCCCCGTTGGAGGTTCGCCAGAGCCCTAGCCCAAATTTAAGATTGGAAGCTGGGGAATTGATTTAATTCGGCTCGCCAGGTTAACGCAGCCCACGGTAGAGATGCATATGGTGAATAGGGCAGCTGGGATATGCGATCTTCGGAAGTGAGATTGGAGGCTGCCAAAGAGAGGGCCTTTTTTGTGGTGGCCCCTTACTTGTAGCATTCTCTGTTTTTCTATCTGGCACCCTGTTCTTTTCGGGGGTTTAGCCAGTTTTTTTTTTCTGCTTTCTGTTTGATTGCCTCATACACACTTTCTCCAGTTTAGGTTGTTTGAATGACTGACTGCTGTAGATTTTATTGGTTTTATTGTGTATTCCTCAAAGAGGGGTGGTTTTTTTGAGCTACGTGTGGCTGACATTTGACTGGGTGGGCAGCGCATTAGGTGGGTCTGAATTTTATTGCAAGTGGACAGGGCGGCCTTCCGAAAAGATGTGGTTCTCTTGATCCGTCAGATATTGGGCAAGCATTTTTCAAGCGCTACATTTCTGAAAAGCCCCGCTTTGATTGTCGCCTGTGCTAATTGCAAAAGTGATTTTGTTTCCCATCATCACGAAACAGCAGATCGGTTCCTGCAGGTTTGTTCAGCTGACATTGGCCCTTCCCTCCGGCACGAGGAGCCTTCTCTGATGCCGAGAAGCCTCGAAGCCTCTAAATTTGTAATGAACGATTACAACTTTTAAACGTGTTAGGGAAGGTATCTGTAAATGGGAACAATTCATCGAATGCTCTTCTGTTTGGCTTTTATCCTGGAACGCCCGCGTCAGCCCACAGTTTTTAAAAAAGGAAATGTTAATAAAGAAAATTCACCGCATTTATTTAAAAAAGATAAAATTCAGGTTTCAGAGGCAGTGCTAAGGAGGCTGGGAGGAAGAAGCCTTGCCCTGTTGCTCAGCTTGCCCCACCTGCTGCGGAGCTTTGGGGCCTTGGAGTAAGACGCCTCACTCCTGACTGGGCCGACGCACGGTTGTCACCTTCCCATGGGCATTCTTAGAACATTCGGCATAATAGGTGATCAGATGAAAACGTTGGACTGATCGATCGACCAGCGTGGCCAACCCCCGACCCCAGGATGTCCAGATTTGATTTTTCTCCGTGCACTTCAGGCTGTCTTTAATCGGTCTTGCTTGCCACGTGCTTAAAAACCTTCAGCCCTGAGGTAGCCTGAATTCTGGCTGCCTGCACCACCCCTCATTCTTCAACAAGCATAAATTCTGCAACGAAAGCCCTATTTCCTTACACGTCCCTGCTTGCAATAACGTATTCACATTCTGGCAGGGCTACGAAGCTCCTCTACCATCCGTTGGGTATCTCGTTCCTTCTCCCACAGAATGATTGGAAGAGGACTCCTCCAAAAATTTTTACTTTCTTGATTTTAAATTGCTCGATAAAATGGAAGAGGACTCTTTTGATTAGTCTCTTTCTGGGATGCCCCTCCAGGCAAAGGCTGCGCTTCCCTCTTGCGAGTGGAGCCGTTCATTTGTGCCCAGTGCCGCACCGACTTCACCCCACACTGGAAGCAGGAGAAGAACGGCAAGATCCTGTGCGAGCAATGCATGACCTCCAACCAGAAGAAGGCGCTCAAGGCCGAGCACACCAACCGGCTGAAGAACGCCTTTGTCAAAGCGCTGCAGCAAGAACAGGTGAGTTTTCACCGGTGGCTAGAGGAGGGGGGGTTGAGCCAGGCTTGGGCAGGGAAATCCTGCCTCCCTGAGGCCCTTGCCCAGGTTCTTCTTCTGCTTCCTGGGGTGAATCTACGGGGCATAGAGAACCCGTTTTGGAAACCCGTTTTAGACTTACTGCTGTGCCCCCTCCCAAAGAACCATGGGAATTGTAGTTTTGTGGGGGTGTCTTGAGTATTCTTTGTGGGTGTTTTCCGTACAGCCAGCTGAGGAGGAAATGAGGCAAAGAGGGCTTACTGGGGATGTTCCAGGACTGGCTGGGCGGCAGCAGGGCAGTCCTTTGAGGCTGTGAGCGGCTGGGCACTGACAGGCGCTTGTCGTGAGTGGAGGTGGCCACGCCCTCTCAATTGTGATGCGCTTCCTTTTCCCTCTGCAGGAGATAGAGCAGCGGCTACAGCAGCAGGCAGCCCTGTCCCCCACCACTGCTCCCGCTGTGTCCAGCGTCAGCAAACAGGAGAGCATCATGCGACACCACACGCTCCGCCAGGTAGGAACACAACCACCACCACCACCACCACCCCGAGGCGGCACCCAGCCCTCTCTTTTTGCCATGCATGCTGGGTGACAGCATGTTTCCCTACAGCTTTGCCCTTGGGAAGGCCCAAATCCTGAACCCAAGCAATCCAGATTTTTCATATAATGTAAATTGAGTGTATTTGCATGATCTGTTCTATAGTAGTTGGCATAATTTTGCAAGTCACGGACTACGCATAGCATGGAAGCCTCTCCCAGCCGATGGACAATCTTCCTGAGCCAGACTTCAGACTTTCCCTGCATGTTTTCATATCTCCCTGGCCATAAGGTCTAGAAACTTGATTTTAAAAAGAATGTGGGTCTCAGTAAGCAGGAGTTTGGTCTGGGACCGTGTTTTGAGCTTCTGTGAAAATGCAGCTGCATCATCCGGAGCCTCGTTCACAAGCGACCAAGAAGTTGTGGTGAACTGCTTTAGCCCTTTTGGTTTGTCACGAGGTCTGGATGTGTCCTCTTCCCTCTGGACTTTAGCTGTAAGCAGCTTCCCATTGCAACCCTGGCCGCTTGGGGACAGAACTCTCACGGATGAGATTCTAGGATGGAGAATAGCCGTGGAAGTCCAGGGAGACTCCGTTGGCCGAGAATCAGGCTGTCCTTGAAGTGCAATGAGTTCTGGTGTTTGCTACGGCCAGAAATTCAGGGCGTCCACCTGCTGCCCAATTCCCACCTCCCTGTTTCCTTCCTGCCTCCCTTCCACAGGCGCCGCAACCCCAGAGCACCCTGCAGCGCGGAATCCCCACCTCGGCTCGCTCCATGCTGTCCAACTTTGCGCAGGCCCCGCAGCTCTCCGTCGCGGGCGGCCTCCTTGGCATGCCAGGTAACAGGCCAGATACGGGGGTGGGGGTGCAGGGAGGGGGGCTTCCTGGTTCACCAAGGTAGGAGCTGCCACCAGCTCCGTTCCCAAGCGGATCTTGCGCATCTTCGTACTGGGGGTGTGAGGGGAGGAAGTTCTGCCTACGTTGAGGCAGAATCACCTGGCCTTTACTAAGGTCAAGCCACATGGCGCTGACAAGCAGGCAGGGGGGATCTTGGCAGAGGGGCAGCAGTCCTGGGGCCCGTAAAGCTGAAAGCCTGCGGTGTGATTGCTTTGTGTCGCTGAAGGATAGTGAACAAGCAGAGTCGTGGCCATCTGACATCGGACTCTCGGCGAGGCAGCTTCCAGACCTGCAGACTATTTGCCTGTCTTGTGAATCAGCATTATTCAGTCTGACATGCTGACCTGCACAAGGCATTCGTGTTGCTGTTTCATGCATTTGAATACGCTGTGTTAGCCACTGAGGGCAGCATAGGAGGAGAGAGTTTTTCTCTGGGTCTTGGGGGCAGGAGAGAAGCCAGTGTGTTTAATTTTAAGTCCAGTGGAACTCGGAGGGTTGAATCCTCAAGAATGGAGTTCCTCTCCAGCTCATGGGCCCCCCTCCCGGGTTTCCGAAGGCACCTGACTGGTTGGTCGTAGGGTTGGGTCCTGCAGACACACCCGGTCAGCTAACGGTGGTCTTTCAGTGAGGAGCCTCTCTCATGATGGGAAGGCCCCTCGCACCACCGTTCTGACCCCAAGTGCCAAGCCGTCAGTTTGATCCAGCGAGGCTCAGCTCTGATTTTGTGTTCCCTCCAGGTGTCAACATCGCTTACCTGAACGCTGGGATCGGGGGCCACAAAGCATCAAGTCTGGCGGACCGGCAGCGGGAATACCTTTTAGATATGATCCCGCCGCGGTCTATATCGCAGTCCATCAGTGGGCAAAAATAACGCCAGCTGCCCACTCCCCTTTCCCGCCCCTCGGACCCCCGCCCTCCCCCTCGTCCGTCGCATGCAGTGCCTGTATTGGTGCCTATTAAACGTGGAGGAAAAGAAAAAAAGACAAAAAAAAAAGAGAAGAGAACATTTCCAGTCTTCAATGAACTTCCCTCGTCTCTCCTCGCCTTTGCATTTCATTCGCGGCGAGAGGCCCTGTTCCCCAGCCCGAGGTCAGAACGTGTCTGCTTGGATCCTGCACTATACTTGTGTTAATTAATGCTTGTTTTATGCTCTTTTTTTTTCTTTTGTAATGACAATGCATAGAATTTTTAATTGTTGTGTTCTTATTTTTAATAACTTTTCCCCCCTTTGGCTTAAATGGACTTTCTTTTTTTTTTTTAAAGAAAAACTTTTTTTTCGGTTGTAGAAAAAAAGACGTTTTTAAGAGACTGCAAAAGGGCACCCGCTTCGAACTTCTCCTGACTTGGTGCTTCAGCAGGGTGCGAGAGGCGCCCGAGGCAGGGAGGAAGCCACCCCCGTGGGCGTGGCTGAGCTTTTGCAAGGCAAAGGGTCCCTGCTGCGGATGGTGCGCCCGAAGGTGGACCCAGATGCGCTCCTGGCGGGGACGGGTAGAGGGAGCCGGAACGGGGGGAGTTTTCTAATCCTCGGGGAAAGGACAGGGTGGTTTTGTAGTCACGCTTGTGGGGATTCCCACGGAGAGATTTGCTGGTTAATATTTCAGGGGAGGGGGAGCGTTCTTCTCTCAAGGGGCGGTGCCAAGGAACCAACCCCGTGGAAGATGACCCACCTCTTTGGAACGTTCTTTCCTCCCGTTTCCTCTCTGCTGCTGGTAGTTCCCCACGTCCCCCCCCCCCCGCCTCATCCCTTCCTTCCCTGTAGTCCAAAGGAACCATGCAGTATTGTACCAGCACTCCAAAGAGTTTCACTCTCACCAAACCGAAACCTGCCAGGGGGTGCATGTGTCTTCACTCTGGCTTCCGCGCCAGCAGAGGGCGCTGCCGGCTGCCGGCATGGCTCTGGCTCCACGGTCCCAAAGGCAAACTGGTTGAGGACGTCTCTGCCTGCCGGCTGACTTTGAGTAGAGTGGGTGGGGGGAGCATTTGAGAGGCCAGGCTGAGGAGAGGCAGGACCAGCTGGCTTCTTAGATAGGCTGCGGGGAAGGAGAAGCCGCACCTGCGGAGGGGGCCGGAGGCGTTTCCCGCCAGCAGGGTCTCTTCCAGCGGAGAGGACATCGTTCCGCTGCTCAGAGTTTTGTTCTCCTTTTCTTCATCTTCAGTTTCCTCCTTTCCTTCCTCAGCCACAGGAGACTTCTCCGACCTTAAATGGGCACAAGGAGGGGGCCTCCAGGCGTCCTGCACCTGTTCTGTTCTTTCACTGACGTCCTCTTCCAGACAGAGAACACGGTGGCCTCAAAGGTCCCCCCTACCTCTGCTGTGCTTGTGCTGTTCCCCAGGGGCCCCTCCAGACCCGCACTTTCTCTTCCCCTCCAATCTGCGAGCACTTAAAAAAAAAAACCCAGGAGATGGGATGAGGCCTGCCTGCGTGTGGGACTGGGTGGGGGAACCCCTTCCCATCCGGGTCAAGATGCTCTTTAAAAGCCAGCAGAAGGTCCATTTTGATACATGCACCCCCATGCAGAAAGATTTTGTCGTCCCCCCCCCCACAGAGGCTTCCAGCCCCCTTGCAGCCACGCAGATACTGTGGTGGCTTCCTTTTCCTGTTCCGTTTCCTGTTTGAAATCTTCTCCTCCCAGCCTGCCCTCATTCCATCTTCCTCTCTCCAGCCCCTCGATGCCCTTGCTTGAATGTGATTCGTGATCCCCCGCCCATCACCAAAAACCCAAGTGCCATTGTTTCCCCCCCCCCCGCACCTCCCCCCCCCCCTTAGCCCCTTAAAATCAGGCATTGCCAAGAGTTCCGATGCAACCACCTGTATTGGTTAGGATGTAGTGTTTTTTAAAGGTAATGGTGACGATGTAAGAAATGTGCAATACTAAACCCTCTTTCGTTTGGGGGTGGGTGGGGCCTCTGCCCCAAAGCCTTGGCCAGAGGCTTTGATGGTGAACATGAAACAGTAGCAAGCCAGACCCCTTTTTGTGAGGAGGGGGAGATTGGCCAGACGTCGTTCCCTCCTTAACTTCTGGCTGCCATGTAGTTTTAGTAGTCAAGAAGGAGTCCCCAGGAGGAGTTGGCTGGGACTGATCCGTATGTTTCTTGCCGGTTTTAGCTCAAGGTGAAAATAATCTCTAGTTCCTCCCCACCTCCAAGGTGTCTTGCCTTCCAAGGAATTTTGCAGCTGGCCCAAAGGGATCAGCAAAGCTCTGCAGGTTGGTGGATTAGCCCCCCCCCCTTTGAAATGATCCTTTGAGGGGCGATAGAAGCGTTGGTGGTGACCCAGCAATTATCCTGTTCGATGCAGGTTTCTGACCGGAGCGTTCCGGACTGGCCAAGTCTCTGCCTCGAACATGTCCGTGTTTTTGGGAGGGGGGGGCGGGCCCTGATCCAGGAAGCAGTCAACATTTATTCCCTTGCCCCCTCCCTTTTTTGGGTCAGGGTAGGTAGAAGACAGCGGATTCAGATAACAGCTCCATAGTCTGGAGGACGGGGGGGGGGGGGCGGGGGGTGTCTTTCGTTGCCCTAGCAGGTGCTTTGCTGCTCACGTGCTCTTGCTTCACCTTGCCCCTGGGGTCATGCTCTCCCTGGGGTCCTGTGGGCCCAGGCTGGTGGCACTTCTTTCCATCAAGAGGTGGGACTTCCATAGGAGAAACAGGGCAGGTTGAGCCGGGCCGGCCCTCGGTGTCCCCCTCCTCCTTGCTCTCTGTGTAGGGGATACAAACTTTGATCCCTGGTCCCTTTATTTTACTCACTTTTCTGAAGCAACCCCCCTCTCCCAGCTTTCCCCAGACACCAGGGGGTAAAGTATCTTCCTTCAGTCTCTCTCTCTGCTTTTTTTTGTTTTTGGATGTGGTATAAAGATTCATCCTTATTTTCTTTAAGGTACATAAAGCTTACCTTTCTCTGGCTTCCATTCGCTTTCCTTTCTCGGCTTAATTGTAGACGCTTTGTGGTTGATGCTTTATTGGGGTTTTTTTTCCACTCCGTGTTCCCTCAGAAAAAAAAAATGAGGCATAACTTGTTCCCCCCCCCCTTTGGCCCTCCGTTCTTCCCCCTTTTTTCTCCTTCGTTCTTTTGCTCCCTTCCCCAACCAGATCTTCTTAGCTTAACGATATTTGCTGCCGAAAATGTTATAACAAGGACTCCTTTGTTGTACATAAGCTATTTCTTGACACATTTAAAAACAAAACAACAACAACAACAGAAACGGAAATTGTACATTGTGTAGAAAACAAAACGACGAAAAAAGAGACCGCTTAGCCATGAATATTGTGAAAGTTGTTAACGTCCTTTTGTAGTGTGAACTTTTTTGTGTATGACATTAAAATGTGCAAAAGGCGGTTTCCTGGAGGCTGGGGCGGGGGGGATGCCAAGCTTTTGGGAATGGGGGGCTGTGCAGCTCACGCCATATACCCGCGCCCCGTGCCCCGTCCCCAGAAGTTGGAACGGACTTGGTGGTAGCCACTGTGTTTCCCAAACGGTGCCTTTCCTCCTCTTGTGTCAGAAGCAAGGAGTTCTGTGTCCTTCTAGCATCCACGCAGCCCTGGTGGAGGGACGGAGGCTTCTTCCACCCCCTGCCTTCTCAGCCACTAGCCAGCAGCGTCTGTTGGGGATAACTCTCCCTGCTTTTGTATTTTCTTTTCCTGCAAGCAGGACAGCAAGGCAAGTATTAACTTTTGCCATTACAGGATTATGCCTATTAAACTGTCAATGTATTTGCACTCTTTTAAACCATCGCTTTAGCTTCTGGACAACTTCTATTTTGATTGGCGTGTGGGGCAAGGTTTCCCTGCGTTAAGGGTTTTAACCAGTTACCCGGCAGTTTGACTTCTGGGGGCGGGGTGAGGGGTTCCAGGAAGGGCCAATCCTGCCCGCACCTGCTTTTGATCCTCCCTTCCGTCAGCAGAAAACTCGCCTGCACCTCTCCATAGCCTCGGCTGAAGCTTCTCTCCCTCTCCTGCGCTGTCCTTCCTTTTCGCCTCCTGACTGAAATATCTACTTCTGGCCCCGAGCCAGCTAGGAGCTGGTTTGGATTTGATTTGCTCCTGCCCCCGGCCTCCTGAGTTCTCGAGATTTTGGTTCCCGGCAACCTCCACTTTGAAAGAAAAATCAAGCACCTAGACCTCATGGCTGTAGATTTACAAGCGACACGTGCAGAAGAATCTGTTCAGCTGGATTGCCCTTTGCACAGCAGATACTGTTCATCAGCCTCCGTTTCCCCCCCCCCCCGTATCATATTTGAGAATATAGAATACTCCGAATTTCACAGGAAGATGCCAGCAATCGATAAAATGAGGCCAAAGCCCAACAATACGATGGGAAGCAGCGGCTTTAATTCTGAATAAAAATCGACATCAGCTCCTGCTGCCCCAGAGCTCTTCTATTGGAAGGACTGTGGCAGTAGGTTAACCCGACCACGGGGCAAACACTTCGCTGCTCTTACAAAGATGGAGATGAGTTCCTTTTTTTCCATCAGATTGGGAGCTTGGAAGATTGGCTGCTGGCTTTTCGGTGCAGGTACTTGCAACAGTCAGAAGAGAGTCGACCTCTCTGATTAATGGGGAGGTCAGAGTTGCTTAAGGTCCCATTGAGATCATTAAACGGGCAGTTGGTGATTCTCAGCTGAGGTTGCTGGTTCTGCCCTCTTACATTGTTGAACCTTAGCAGCAAGACATGCTGAATTGCCCCAGCCGAGCGGCCTTCCAGTTTGTTTTCTTTCTGAGGGGCCCTTCCTGCTTTCTTCCACGATTGCTTTCTTTGACGCAAAGCTGGACATCTTTGGAAGCGTTTTTGTTTGTTCTCTAATAAGACTTCAGAAATAGAAGTCAAGTTCCTAGTCTTCTGCGATGTTTATCAACGCAAAAGGGCTCCAGCGTTTCAAGCGTTTGTGACCTGCATAGTTACTGGCGCATTTCTCGTGTATTCCAGCTCTCCCTTCACACGTTGTATCTTTCCCCCCGCTATCGCACTCTTCAAAACGCTCAGCCCCCCCGTCCCCCCATCCCTTGAAATTCGAAGTGTTGAAGTCCGTCTAAAAATAAATGCAGAAGCATACAAAAGGTATCGATTTGAAGAATGTATTGTCATGACTGGCGTGTCGGGGAAGAGCCTTGGTGCGTATGTCGACCAGCCCTGGGGTCGTGAGGCGTACGTATTTCCCTTGACTGTGGTGTGAGACAAAGTTAACAAAAGCCATAAAGCGCTTCCCGGCAGCATCTTTGGTTTTCACATGACCATCCGGAGACACGTCTGAACATTCCCCCATCCCAAAGCCTTCCCAGCACCCAGGATCTTTGCTCGGCCTTCGCCAGTGAACTGTGCCGCTATTGGAGGCATGCTTTCCAAATCTTTGTCCTTTAGCGTGGAAATGGCACTTAATCCCCTTCTCCCCCATAAAACAAGACCACCATCTGGTCTCAGGTTTCCGTCCCTCTCAGGAGTTACGTAGCATCTCAAGTTTTTAAACCCTTAAAGAAAATTCAAAGGGTGTGTCAAATTAATCTTGCTTACCCTTGCCCCATCGAAGGACCAATAAGAGAGCGTGTAGCTGAAATCCTTTACAAGGTATGCAAACTCACAAAAGGATGCGTCAGTCCTGCTGTTAGTTACGGGAGAGAGAACGGGGACTTCTTAGGAAGTGCAGTGACCTTATGTTATAGGAGGGGTAGGGTAAACTTTGGTCAAGGACAGATGGAGTTCTTTTCCGTAGAGATACCACAAGAGCATGCCAGCCTGCGGCCTGGCAAGCCCTCCATTCCTCCCCATCAATTCTACCGTGTCCTCCACCAGTATGCTGAGACGCTGATCGCACCACAATCCTTTTTTCGTTGAAAGGGACATGTGCGTGTGTTTTAAACCAAATTTGTCAAAGTCCCGATTTGCCTGAATAGGCCAGCTTAGCCCGAGCGCACCAGATCTTGAAATCTAAGCAGGGTCAACCCCTGTTAGTACTTGGATGAGAGATCCCCAAGGAAAATGGGGGCTGCTGTGAAAAGGAAGGCAAAGGCAAACCACGCCCGCTCGTCTCTTGCCTGGAACGCCCCGTGGATGGATGGGGTCGCCATGAGTCAGTCGCCACTCGATGGCATCTTGTTCTTCTTGCGGGCTGAGGGAAGGAAGGAAAGCTGGTTTTGTAGCAGAAGTATTGGGAGGAGAGGAAGAGGCCCAGGCGGGAAACCAGACCTTTTGCACAATTTTAAGGGGGCTTTTTTTTTTCTTTTTGCATTGTGTTTTTGAACCTGGTTTAAAAGGAGGGGGGGGGGAAAGCTGTTTAAATATTGCCAATTGATTATGCAGTGACCTGATTAAAAAAAAAATAATAAGCTAATTTTTGGAGAAAGGATTAAAAAAACTTTGTAATATTTATCACTTGCAAGCTATGTTTAATAAAGAAAGGAATGGTTTATAACTTTTGATGTGGCTGGTGCCTTGGATTTGCTGTTGTGGCTGGGCCAGTGGTGTGTTTGTGTATATACAAGAGGGCCTAAAAGTTAAATTAATAACATGGGAAGTCACGGGTGGTGGTGGGGGGACTTCTGCCTCACTTTCTCATCCAACACCTCTCCCCAAATTGCAGATTTGGGTGGGGTGGGGTGGTTTATTATTTATTTATTTGATTTCTACCCTGCCCTCCCCACAAATGGGCTCAGGGCGGCTAACAACCTTCATAAAACACAGTGAATCCATCAAAACCATAAAATCAATAATAATTTTTAAAAGTCATTAAAATAATCCAGATGCAGGCTATTTAAATAAATATTTGGGAGTCCATATATGGGCATAGCAGATGGCCGAGGGCAGCCCCAGAAAAAGTGGTGGTCTTTGATGGAAGAAGGGGGACACGCGCTGGCACTCAGCCAAAGGCCCGGCGGAACATCTCCGTTTTACAAGCCCTACGGAACTGTAACAGGTCCCGCAGGTCCCGGATCTCCAACGGGAGAGCGTTCCACCAGGCCAGGGACAGGGCAGAAAAAGCCCTGGCCCTGGTTGAGGCCAGACGGATGTCCTTCGGGCCGGGGACCACCAGGAGTAATGGTCCCCCTCGCTGGAAAGAATAGAATGCTAAGCATATTCTCAAAGGTATTCTGTTTTTATTTCATCTCATACTGATAACCAGTTTCATAGTAAAGAGTCCAGTAGCACTTTTAAGACTAGCCAACTTTATTGCAGCATAAGCTTTCGAGAACCACAGCTCTCTTCATCCGAAGCATAAGCTTTCGAGAACCACGGCTCTCTTAATCAGAAGCATAAGCTTTTGAGAACCACAGCTCTCTTCATCAGATTCCATGTGAGTGTTTCCAACATCATCCTTTTAGCTGACCATTTACTAAGTAGCTGCTCTTCAGCAATTACCAGGTAATAACATCCCGCATAAGGTGTTGCTGTTAAGGGTACAGGACCAGCCAGCCCCTTTTCCCTACAGGCTGGTTGGCAACCTTATGTAGACAAGAGTACCAAAAAAAATGGATCTATTGAGAGCTAGTTCCAGCCAGTGTTGGAGGAACTGTGTTCAGATCCCCGGTCTGCTGGATGCCTTTACACTCTCAGCCTAACCTACTTCACAAGGAGAATTGGAGAAGGGAGAATTTTATTTGCTGCATTGAACTCCTTGGAGGGCAGGTAAGCTAAAGCAGTACTAGGTTGATAGTACCCTTTATTATACCATTCCGTGCATGGAATGCAGCGTTTTTCCTGCATTCCTCTCTGATCCTACAGCTCTTAACATCTGGAAGAAGAGCCACATGGACTGGGAAGGCTTTTGCACGTGCAACTTCACCGAGGACAAGAGCTCGGTTTCATCTGCTTGTACCTCTACACTCAGTCTGCTTGTCTGCATGGATCTCATGGTTCCAAGAACAATCTTCCCAGCTGTTGGAAGGGGCTACAGGAAGAGAGAGGCGCACGGGAGAACTTTGGTGCACAGATGGTGGGATACCCGCTATGATTTCTAAATAAATCAAATAATAACAACTGTGCTTATATATCGCTCTTCTAGACAGATTAGTGCCTCACTCGAAACGGTGAACAAGTTAGTGTTACAAGTATCCCCACAATACAGCTGGGGCTGAGAGGAGTGGCTTCCCCAAGGCCACCTACTGAGCTCACGGCAGTAGTGGAATTCGAACCAGCAGAGTGCTGCTGATTCACAGCCAAACCACTTAACTACAGCAGCTTTCTGGAATGTGTGCAAACTTGATAGTTTTCATCTTTGAGGTACATTTGGCAGGGTGGGTGAGTAACTTTTCTCTATGGTTGACACAGAAACAGAATGTGCATTACAAACACTGAACCGAGGCCCATGGCTAGCTATAATTTGAACTCGAGCTGAATCGGGGAGGGGAAACTGCCATCTAGATTCAGTTTAAGAGATTTTAATTCGTTTGACACCGAGAGATCTCAGTCTTTCGGTGCTACACCTCTGAAGATGCCAGTCACAGCTGCTGGCGAAACGTCAGGAACGACAGTGCCAAGACCACGACGATACAGCCCGGATCTACAGATCTTCAGAACTTCTCCGGGTTGCCACCGTGTGACAAATGGCATCGAATTCAGTGGCATTAAGAGATTTGGGATTGGACCAGGAAGTGTTTGGAAGTCGCACCCCAAACTGTGAGGGGGAGACGGTGAAAATACTGGGAAGCTGTTGGGAGGAATTGTAGGGAAACTCCGGGTGTTGGTTTGTGCTGAGAGTGATGTAAATCGGTGGTGGTGACGGGATTTGGCGTTACTGTTCATTGGTCCCTATTCAAGGACCAGGGTTAGGGGGCGGCGTGTGAAAAGGTGAATCCACTCCCAGCCATCCTTTCCCATCTTGTGAACAGTGAAAGATTTCATTTGTCTCCCGCTTTCCACCCGCCACCCCACAAGAAAGGGACACAACCAGGAGGCATTTTCCACTTTGTTTTTATTTTTTTACATAGACAAGAAAGATTCCTGGACATCACATGGCAACCTCACGATTGCGAGACTTACAAATGGCTGCTTCGGGGCATGGGATGTGTGATGGGGAGAAAACCCGCAAGGGACGCATCTGCCTTTTGCGGGTATTCTTTTTACGGCTCTAAAAGCCAAAACACAATCCGCATAAATGTATAATTTGGGGGTAACTTTCCTTGGAGTTATCTTAAAGAGTATTGAGGAATTTCAAGACAATCATGAGAGGTCGCCAAATTCAGGGTTTTTTTTAAAAAAAAAAACATTTCCTTCCACAGCTGGAACATAAGAACAGCAACAAAAAATACTGGAAACGGTTTCAGCTGCAGAGACCACCACCTGAATTTGATGGGTTGAACCATCTGAGATGCCAGTGAAAACTCCCTCTTAAAAATTTGCCTCATTATTTATTTGTTGTTCTGTTTACATCACCTCCACTCCCTTTTCTTAGGGAAAAATGCAGCCATTGTAGAGTTTCAGAACCGTGAGTTATATTCTGTTGGTTAATGCCAGTCGGTACAGTAAAGGGCGATGGAGAAGTTTGGGGGTCCACTCTTGTTGCGTGCTAACTCCCTATGTTTCTGTGGGTCCCTGTTTCCCACACAGCCCCTTCCCTCCATTTTCCATCACCTTTAGGCTGTACTGTCTCTCTTGAATAGGAGGTTAGCTTTTCCCGGCAGGGTGCTCAGCACTCCAATAATTAATCTTCTGGAAGGACCCTGGCCGTGGCTTCTTAAAGCTTTGTTTCTTTTGCTTCGTTTCACAAAACACAGTTTTTAAAAAAACAAATTTCGGTTTAAAAGCATTTCCTTGTCTCATTGGTTCTAGCCCTTTTCTCATCAATAGCACTATTTACAGTGGTTCGCCGGGAGCAGAGGCCAGGCTTTGAAAAGCTGGATGTACTGTGGTTTAGATGGAGAGAGGGGTCCAGGGCATGTCCAATTGTTCAAGGCAAGAAGTGATTGGTCTGCAACAACTGAGGTTTGACTCTGCCTCTGACAGGCATCAGTGGTCCAGAGCATCAAGAAGGGATTGAAGGATGCTACTTTCAGGTAGATAGCCATGTTGGGGTACTGTAGAAGAGCAAGCTTTGAGTCCACTAGCAACTTAAAGACCAACAAGATTTCCAGCATATAAGCTTTTGAGGGCCACAGCTGCTTTTGTCAGATACAAATAGGAACAGGGATCCCTGAGCCCTTATATCCCTGACATAATATGGGGAGAGTGTTGCAAAGAAGGGAGTCAGGATACAAAGGTACAATGCAAAATATCACTTAGATTACAGCAGGAGAGAAATGCTTAGGGGTAGGGAATGCAGAAAATTAGCATCTGTGGTGAGATAAGAATCCTATGTCCCTGTTCATCCCTGGGGGATCCATTGTTCTGAATTTGTGAATGAACTTAAGTTCAGCAGTCTCACATTGAAATCTCTCCTTGAAGCTTCTCTGTTTGAGAGTCTGTGACCTTCTGATTAGGATATAAGGACTCGGAGATCTCCATTCCTCGTATCTGATGAAGGGAGCTTTGACTCTTGAAGCTTATACCCTGTCTTGAAGGATACTGGAATCTTAAACCCAGCCTCTCACATTTCAGAGAGAATTTGTCTCACAGTTTGGAGACAACCAGGGAAAAAGAATTCACTTTTATATGTTCGGGGAGCTGATCTGAGCAAAGCAGGTTTGAAAGAAAACCACTTGCCTCCCGGGCAAGGAAGCTGGGCACAAATCTGTGATGATGTGTACAGATGGTCTAGTCGCATGGGTGCGCGCTTCATTGGCCTGGGTGAACATACTCCATGGCCCTATTTAATTACACTGTTTTTAGAGAGAGAATGCTACTCTTGGAAGTCTATGAACAGGACCTCTGCCACTCCTAGCGGCCATCTTACTGGACAGAAGCGGTGGTGGCACCAAGCAGCAGTTGTCACTGTTGCTCTCTTTCATCCTGTGTCTTAACAGATCGGGATGGGATAAGGCGATAGAAACATCGTGACTTTACTGGGCTGGAGTCAGTATTTTGGCCAGAGGGCCCTGAAGATACGTTAAGTGTTCAGTTGGTCCTCCGGCCTAGCACTCTTTGAATCCTCCTGGCTGCTAGTCAATACGGTCTTATTTTATCAGGTTGGAGCTAGGTATATATTATGTGTTAATCTGCCATGGATCACCAGACTCTAGAGGAAAGAGGGAATGACGTTTTCAGCACTGCGGGGAATAAAATGAACCAGACCCACCGCTTCCAGGGCTTTTTTTCAGGGGGAACGCGGGGGAACGGAGTTCCGGAACCTCTTGAAAATGGTCACATGGCCGGTGGCCCCGCCCCCTGATCTCCAGACAGAGGGGAGTTTAGATTGCCCTCCGCACCACCAAGCGGCGCAGAAGGCAATCTAAACTCCCCGCTGTCTGGAGATAAGGGGGCGGGGCCACCGGCCATGTGACCATTTTCTCCGAGGGCAACCCACTGAATTCCACCACCTCTTTTCCTAGAAAAAAAGCCCTGACCGCTTCAATCAGTGAGTCATTTGGAAAGTTGTCCTAAAGTGCTTTTAAGAGCAGAAGAGGTGCAGCAAATGGAAACGGTGCTCGAAAAACGGATTGAGTCGCAAGAAAGATGTGTTATATTGTCGCAGGAAGGTTTGGACAAAAAAAAGAATTTATTCGTGATGAGAGGAGAAAAGGCTTTTGTAGGGTCCCGTTTCTGGAGAAGGATGAGCTTGTGTGAGTCAGTTAAGTAAACACGTAGGCTATTTTGTGAAAATCTCTTTTACGGAACGTCGTTATGAGCATCCACCGTACCCAACGGTGCTGTTTATTTTCAAAATGTGCATTTGAAACAGAAGTTGCTGGGTGTGCATTGACCACCAAGCAATCTGTAATTCACATTTGGAGGAAATGCTCTGTTGTGGGGTTTGGGGAAGGAAAAAAGATGGATGCTAATTCAGGTATTTCATTAACTTCTTATGGCTGCAGTTCTGTAGCATTGAAAGATTTTAGTGAGGATACGGAGAAGAAGGGGAGCTTGCTCCCTTCCTTGTTAATCAGCAGCTCCAAGTTGGCGGATCTTTAGGAAAATGTCCTACTCGTTGAATGGGGCTCTCTTCCAAATAACAGTATTTTAAGACTGCAGTCTGGTGGTCTTACTTGGGGTTTCCAAAATGCAACTTCCTGCAGTGTCATTGATGAAGCTAGGAGATTAAGATGGACATGTTTGGGTAAAGGTAGAGGTGGCTGAACACAAGGGAACTGTTAATGTCGTCGAAAACGTACCCAGATGTGTTTTTTGCTACACAATGAAGATACTGCAGGATTCCCCGGGCGTGGGGGGAGGAGGTCAAAATGAATCTGGGCCCTGTCTCTTCTGAATGATATATTTATATTATTGTGTATGTATTAATTGTATGGTTTTGGTTTGTATTGATCTGTTGTGTTGCCTAGATTTGTCATGCATCTATATTAAAACAATGTTTTTGTCCCGCAAAGGGTATGCGAAGTTCACTGGAGAATTCACTGGCAAATCTATTGTCAGAAAAGAAAATTTGTCCTGCTCTTTTGGGGTTCTTTCTTTGCTTTTGGGGTTCTTTCGTTGCTTAATTGCTGGCTGTAATACAAGTCTGCAGATGTTTTTACTTGTCGTTGCATTGAATCATGGGTTTGGTGATCTTTAACACTGGCCCGTTTTGCATTGTATATTTGTAATCTATATGCCTGTTCTGTAACCAATGGCAATTGCGCTTTTTCATAAAATTATAAAAAATATTTGTTCTGTTGAAAACAGAACAAACAACTGTAGCTAAGACACTACTTAATGTGGGCCAGAGTACAAAGTAATCCCAGGTGGGAAAAATCCAGTGTATTTGGAGGGTAAATTGTAATTAAAATTTTTGAAATCAGGGATATAATGCAATAGACCATTAGTGACAACATCTTAAAAGTGCAAAGTAATAAAGCTGCTAACTGAATTTTTGCATGAAGTCGTTTAAGACATTTATTAGGGCAGGTGGACAGAGGAAGAAATCATCAAGAGAATTGTGGCATCACCTTCCTTGGTGTATCAACAAAGGACGAGTGAGGAGGCGGCCTAAGAAAAGCCTTGGAGCATCGGACCAAGGATTCATTTAGTTGAGCATCAAGTTTCCCGAAGCGGCCAGCAGAGAAGGCCACGAGCCAAGGCAGAAGAGCCTCAGCCATTCCCCACTGTTAACCCTTCAATGATATACTGCCTCTGAAGCTGGGAGTTCCATTTAGCTACGGTGGCTATTTATTTTCAGTTAGTTAAATGCTTACAGCCTGCTTTTCTTGCTATCAGGGAATAGCTGTTGACGAACATCTCCTCCGTGCCTCCGTCTCATCTTTCAAAGCTATCTGAGCGAGTCACCATCTTCTGGTAGTGGGTTCCAAAAGTTAGTTATATGTTTTGTGTAAAGAAGGGCTTTCTTTAGAGGTGGCGTCCCTTGGGATCGGGTATTCTGCCTTGGGTGTGAGCTGGTGTACTTGTTGATGCTTGTATTACAGGGACTTCGAGCAATGGTGTTTTGAAGGTCAGACTGAAAACGGGGAATCTTTGGCAGGAAGGACAAAATCCAGAGAAGGACTTGTCCAAGTAGGGAAGAGAACTGAGTCCCCTTTCTGCTTCAGAGGAATCTTCAAGGTTGGTCGGTCAACCCACTACAGCGGGTGGGTTGCCAAAACTAGGACTGGCCATGGACAAGGGCTACCAGCTACCATGTGAGCAGTGAGGCCTTCATAATATATCAGAATTCAATGGAAGCCTTGAATGCAAGAGAAAAGTGCAGGCTGTGAGCCAAACTGATGAGACATTAATAGTGTTGTTTCTAACGTGATTTATTTAAAGCCATTCAGTTAAGTATGTGTTGGAAAGCTCTTTTGTTACCCTTGTGGCCAGAAATGGTCCTAGACGGGCATCTTTGAATATTAGCTATGACTCTTGGTTTGGAAGATTGCTTTGGTTAAGCGTGGGTTATTTGAAAAAATAACCACCGGGAACAGTGGGTTTTGGTTGACCCCTGTTGAAGGGACAGTGAATTTTGAGAGGAAGTGGCTGCTGGCGGAATTTGCACCCTGGATAAAAACTCCCCACCGTCCATTCCCTGGCTCTGGCACCACCGTAGAACCACTGTGTGCCTCTCCGCTCTTTGGGAGACACGTTCTAAACAAAGAGGGGGAGATCAACTCTCATTGACTAGGAAAAAACATTGCCTAAAGCACTAAAATGAAAAAAAAAGTTGAGTTTTTTTTAATATATTTTGGTAGGGAAAGGGAAAGAAAGGTTTGGGGTATTTTGGTTACAGTTCCTAGAGAGATACTAGGGTTAAAAGAGGGGGACAGCAAAGCTTCAGGCAGTGTCTACCTAACGGTCCTCTCTTGTTGTACATGCAAGGTTTGGTCAACGGGTTTTCCCGCAAGCACACAGAGAGATCACGCCTTGGCAAGGGGAGTCTCGAAAGACACTCATCAGGGGAGAGAGTGATGCGAGCTCTCACACAGTCTTGTGTAGCCTGGCTGTGCTTTACATTTTTTTTCCTTTTCTTTTTTCAAAGAGGTTGACAATCAAAAATCGGAACAAGAAAGGACACCTAGCTGGCAAGAAAGGGTCTGGAGATTTCTGTAGGAATCAGCCACGGGCAAATGCTCTGCCTTCCGACCTTTCACACGGCTAGCAAACCACGGGTCAGATCCCGCAAATCCATTCAACTAGCGAAGGTTCTTTCCTCTTTCCCCAGAAGAAATGCTGTCTGCTGTAGGAAAGGATTTCTGCTAGCCGAATGGATCGGCAGGATTCAACTCTCGAGTGAAAATGACTGAGGATGGTCAGAGATGGGCACAACTTTCTTGGCATAATTTCTTTTGGGAGAGCACCAGTCCTTCTTTTCATGGTGGCCAGGGGTACTCTGGGCATGTGCAGAGCTCCTCCTAGCTGGTGGCATCTCGGAGAGGGGAAGGGGAGGCGCTATCTACTTCCTTTACCGACACAGCTGTCCTTTCCCCATTTTGGAAAGCCAGTTTGGTGTAGTGGTTAAGAGCACGGGGACTCTAATCTGGAGAACTGGGTTTGATTCCCCACTCCTCTGCTTGAAGCCAGCTGGGTGACCTGGGGTCAGTCACAGCTCTCTCAGAGCTCTCTCAGCCCCACCCACCTCACAGGGTGATTGTTGTTGTGGGGATAATAACAACGTACTTTGTAAACCGCTCTGAGTGGGTATTAAGTTGTCCTGAAGGGCGGTATATAAATCGAATGTTGTGGTTGTTATTATTATTATTATTTTCTTGTTTTGAATATTCTTCTGGGCCCCATTCATGCATTATACAGACCAAGCAGGTTAAATGGCATCCCATGGTCATTTCGCTGTTTGGGAATATCATTTCACACCAGCCAAAGTTTTCAAGCTACTCTGTTCTGGTGTTTATGTGAAAAATGGAGCCTGCTGAATAATGTGGGGTGAGGCATATAAACTAAGATGGCAGAGAGCTAAGCTCTGCAAATTAGGCATTGAATTTTGTCGACATGGCCCTAGCGTAAGACTTCTTTGTGTGTGTGTGAATAGAACCAACATTGACCTTCCTTTATGACCTTTACTGAAAAATAAACTACAGCAAACCAAAGCAGGGCTAGCTAAGGGGCAAAGTGTTGGCCTTAAAAATGGACTTTGGGCGTTCCGTGTTCGTTAGCAGGAATGAAACCGCTGCCCTTTTGCAACGACCTGGGGGTGGGCCCTACCATGGCAATGGGCAAACCTCAGTAGTTTTGGGGACTGGAAGAAGAAACCAGATGCTGCTGTAGACAGAGTTGGACCATTGGCCCAGCTGGCTCTGTATTGGCAGAGGCCCCCAGGGTTGTTCTCAGAGATCTTTTAACTGGAGAGACTAAACCAAGAATCTTTGAGCTATGGCCCTGCAAAGAGGTAAAGCTTTCTGAAAATGATACCAGTGGTAAGACTGCATGGAATATAATGTGTCAGAAGCTACCATGTGAGCAGTGAGGCCTTCTTCCCCTCTGTAGTTATATGCACTGGGTAGGGAGAAAGCTGTAGGGTGATGAGGGAAAGACTCTGCACATGCCCAGAGGCCCTCTTATCACCACTGTATGGGACTGGAGCTTGCCATTCAAACATGGATCTTGAAGAAGAGTTTGAATTTACCCCTGTCTGTCAGGGATCCGCCGTTGAAGGAGGCCCACTTGAGGAACAGGGCTGAGTTTCTACCCCAGTGAGTCTTGCCAGCTCAGGTGTTCAAGAAAGAAGGAAAGAAAAATAGGTCAGGAAGGAAAAGAGAAGACAGGATAGAAAGGGAGCGGGGACAACGATGCTGGTGAAACCACTTTTTGGCAGCCCCTGCGAGTCACCGAGAGCTCATTATGGCTGTCCCAAAATTAGAGGCGGGCTCTTCAGTTCTCAAGGGGATGACAGGAGAAGTAGAGGCTCGGAACCAGACCCTTCCTGGAGTAAAATAACCGGTCTCCGATCCATGGATTTGGAATTACTCCCTTGGTAGGGGGAGTTGTGTTGACGGAGTTTCCTGAAGTTAGAATCTGAGTGGGCCCTCTTGGTCCCTTGAATAAATACTTTCCCCTTAGAACTGAAGAGTCTCTTTGCCCCTAAATAGTAAAAAGTCCAGTCGCACGTTTAAGACTAACCAACTTTATTGAGGCATAAGCTTTCGAGAACCACAGCTCTCTTCGTCAGATGCCTCTGACGAAGAGAGCTGTGGTTCTCAAAAGCTTACTGGATTTTTTACTATTTTGCAACTACAGACTAACACGGCTAACTCCTTTGGATCTTTGCCCCTAAAAGGACCCATCTTTTCTCTGGGGCTTTGGTTGTCCCCTTACCCCCTCTTGAAAACTCGAAGACTAAGGCTCTGTCCGCATGTTTAAAGCTCTACATCTTTGGAAGCAGTACAGCAAATTCCTTGAATCATCTTTAAAAATATTTGGATAGAGACGTTATACATATATATATATAATATATATATCAAAAAAAGACACTCTGGAGGAAGCAGCAAGAGAAGCGAAAGGAGCTCGAGGGTTTTTTTTGGGGGGTGCACCCCCTCCTGCTCCCTCATGAGTGAGGGGGAGAAGGAGGCAGGGGGGCACTGTAGGGGGTTCACGCTGCTGCTTCCACTTTTGGTTTGGCGATATTTGGTATGCTGGTGCCGAGCGCCCAGGCACCGTGGGTGGGGGGGTCAGAAAGGGACGGTCCTCACCCACCCGTGTGGAGGTGTTATTCATTTGGAACTAGTTTTGGAGTCTCAACCTCCCCCTCCCACTGTCCAAGCCCCAATACTTAATGTGGGTTTGGCGTCGGTAAAATTTGGGGTCAGCTCCCACCTCTGGGCTGAGGCAGCCAAGAAGAGGGGTCGACTCTTCCTCTCAAAATGGCTGCCTCAGCTTCTGGAAGCCTCCAGTTGCCAGGGAGACTGCCCCCTTTCCCCCTCTGGCATTGCCCCCTGAGCAGGGGGAGTTATTTGGCGGCCAGAGTGGCTGGCGGTTGAGGTAGTTTTGGTATTTGTATCAAAAATAGATATCCAAGAGAATTGGGGGGGTGGGGGTGGGGATCAGGTCGTGGTGGCAACAGGCTGGACACTGGAGGTCCAGCAGAGGTGAGGTAGATTCTTTGGAGGTTTATGGTTGGTGTCCCAGATAGGGCGGTGGGTCCTGGGGTATGGGGAGGCCGAACCTCCGCAAAGCTGCCACTGTGCTCTGCGTTGGGCCCCTCCCTACCCCGTCCCCACCTGCATTGGCTTAACCGCTGGGCTGGGAAGGAGGACAGCGTTCAATGGTCACTTCGAAACAGGGAGTGTCGTGGGCGGGGAGTCCGTCTGAAGATGGGGGGTTCTGTGGGGAGAAGGAAAATCACATCAGCCTGACTGACAACCTTTTCTCCTGCCATCTCTAGGCCCCTGTCCTGTACCCTGAGGCCCCCCTACCCAGAAGATTTGCTCCTTTCTCCTCACGGTCCCACATTCCTTAAGCCCATATGACAGCCATACCCCCTTCCCTTTTCAACTGGCCCCCTAAAAGTAAGGCCTTGGGGGTGGGGAACATGCAAATATCTTAAGTCCCCTCCACATTTTCAAGCCCAAACCAGAGCTTGTGACCAGGACATTCCAGGGAATTTCCAATCCGGTTGCGATTGGTAGCGCCCTCTGCCCCGTTTCCAAAAAGGACAACCGGCAGATACAGCCAAGGCATATAAAGGCCCTGCCCCTCCCATCTCCTCACCTGAGTGACCAGTTCCACCATCTCGGAGGGTTTTGCCCCACCCTCAGGCTTGCGCTGAGCACGGGGAGGCTCCCGGGAATGGGTCTGAACCGGCTCCGTTCCCTGCGGTACGGTCCAACTCTCTTGGGTTCCTTTCTTACAGAAGAGGCTGTAGGGAAAGCAATTTGGGGTGGAGGTGAGCCGAGGTGGGGCCGACCACAAGCCACGGCCCTGCCTAAGTCCTTTTTAATGCTCTCTGTGAATTGTCAAATGCTAACCTTTTTTAAAAAAAATGGGCTTGTGGAATACCCACTTTCAGTGCCATTCTATACCTCAGTGGTTCTCAAACTGTGTCGGGACCTAAAAGCGGCTTGCAATTCTCTCTCAAGTGTGCCACAAAGGTGGGAGGGAGGAAGAGGAAGAGGGTGAGCTGGGAGAGGAAGGTCTGAGAGCCAAGCTACAAGTGACGAATTACACTTGCCTGGCAAGTGAACAGACTCACATGTATTCCTCCCTGTTCACTTGCCCTCCACTTGCCCTCCACTTGATCACTACGTGATCAAGTGGAGCGCAAGTGGAGGGCAAGTGAACAGGGAGGAACACTTGTAGCTTGGCTCTCAGAGGCTTGATGTCAGATTTGGTTTTGCCTTGGCGTGGTGTGTGAAGCGGCCATGAAGTACAGTCTGTTGCTCAGTAACGCTATATACTTATCAATGTTACGTTACACGTCGGGGAGGGGGAGGGTAGCATGGAATTCCGTCGCAAGCAGGCTCCAAAAAGTTACGGATTGGATGCCCCTTCAAAAAGGTTGAGAACCACTGCTACACCTATCCTGAATGCTGATTCCGTGATCCTAGGCAGGTCCCGAGAGGGAGGGCAGGAAGGGTTACATCAGCGCTTAGTTCTTGTGGCCCCTTCTTACAAGCCCAGGGTAATGCCAATTGCCACTTCGGTAAGGAAGCAATTTTCCCCAGGCCAGTTCGGCTAGGGATCCTGACAGTGTTTTGCCATCTTCTGGGCATGGAGCAGGGGTCACTGGGGGTGTGTGTGGGAGAAGGGAGGGAGGTGTGAATTTTCTGCATTGTGCAGGGGGTTGGACTAGATGACCCCTTCCAGCCCTATGATTCTATGAATGTCTGTGGCAGAGGATCTGCCAGGAATTCAAGGAAAAGCAACAGTTTCTTGAGAAAGGAAGAGAAGAGAGCATAGAAGTAATCCAGCCACCCTCGATTATTTCATAGAATCCAGGGAAAGAAAAGGTAGGCACGGAGGGGCATTCTGGGAAATTAAATGGGGTGTGTGTGTCAATGGGTACAGAAAGCGAAGGAGGCATTTTCCTGTTCCCGCAAACACAGTGCAGTTACTGGGAAGGAAGAATGGAAGGGCATATATCCTAAGCTTCCTGGGGAACTGAGGGAGGGGGGTCTGGCATCCCAGAGACGTCGGGCCGAACCTTCAGGGTCGCCAGACTCTCACCTCTTGCGGTAGCCGAACATGAGGAAGAGGACACAAAATATAATGCACGCCATGCCAATGTGAACGCCAACCACGATGCCGGCGAGGGAGCTGTCCCCATCCTGCCCGCACTGGCACACCGGGTTGGCATCTGCAGGGCAAAGAAACAAAGGGAAGTCACGGGCTTGGAGAGGCCGGCAAGCAAAGAGAGGAGACCAAGGAGGTTAAGGTAGGAAGAGGCAGGCATGTCTGGACAGTGAAGAGGTAGGGAAGCGGACTGAACGCTGGAACGAGACCATGATGTAAGCTCTGCCTGATTGGGCGAAAGGTCTGCCACGTCCAGTATTCCGTTTCCAACGGAGGACAGCCAGATGTCTCTGGGAAGCCCACCCACAGGGGCAGGAAGGAAACTGCCCACCCTGTTGCTTGCCATTCCGAAGCAGACCGCTTTGGAGCCACTGAGAGCCCTCTCCTCCTTCATGAATGTGTCTCATCCCCTTGGAAACCCAGGGTGGTTGCCCCATCTTGCGGCCACAACGCCCATCTTGCACAGGCAGGTGGGGCCGGAGGACCTTCTGCCCGGTCCTTACCCAGCCTTTCGGAGTTCTCCTTGAGCGACACAAACCGCACGCTGCTGTTCCCATTGCCATTCCCGTTGAAGGCCTGGAGCTTGATCTCGTACATGGCGGACGGCTCTGTGGGTTTGGGGTGGAGGGGAGAGAGGATGCAGAGTGAAATGGATGCTTCCAGCAGCAGACACTAGGGGGCAGCATTGCTGAGCTTCTGGGAGAGAGGGCCACGGGGAGAGGGGGTCTCTAGAGGGGTCTTGGGAAGGCAGTGGAGAAAACTGGCAAAGCTCTGCTAGCGCCTCTGTGCCGAGCTGCTCTTGGAAATTGCTCTGGATTTCCTCCCTCGAGAAATCTGAGAATGGGAGGCTGAGTCCTCTGCTGTGGCTGGGGCCAGGTTAGGCAGCTGCAACTCGGGGAAAGCAGGGACCGGGCGACACCACAGATAATTACGGGTTTCGTGCCACTTTGAACTAGACCGACAGGCACCTTGGTGGAATTATAATTCCCAGGCTTCTCTGGGGAGTAGAAATGACTGTTAAAACTAGTTTTAAGTCTGTGATGTAGATGGCCCTTAAATAAGCGTGGGCGAAAGAGAGAGAGCGCCTCAGGCTTCAACATGCATTTGTCAGGAACTGTTTTGACACGAAGTGATGGAAAACAGCCATGCTGGGCAACAGATTTCGAGGGGGCGCTGCGTTCCTTCCTCTAACCCTCCATTTCAACGTTGTGTTAAAAAAAATGAGAGGAGGCGAGGTGGCATTTAAGACTTCGGGGCTTTACATTTCTATGTGTATGTCTGTGTGACATGTCTAAGTATGGTGTTCAGGGGCGTATGCCTGTGAATGTGAGCAAAAGAGAGAAGGTGCGTGAAAGGGGAGAGGCATATGTGTGAACGAAAAGCTGTATGTGTAGGTAATTCAGTGAGTTCATGCACTCCTGTATAAATAAACTCTGTGTGTGTGTGTGTGTGTGTGTGTGTGTGTGTGTGTGTGTGTGTGTAAAAGTAGAGGTGTGAAAAAAGGGAGCGCCCATGTTAATGTTATGTGTTTGTGAGAGATAAACGATGTGTGTATTGTACCCCTGAGACAGGTATGTACAATGTGTGAGTGGAAGGACAAAGAAAGGGTTGCATCTACCTGTAACTGTTGTTCATCGAGTGTTCTTCTGTGCAAGTGCACATGGGAACTGCGCATGCGCATTTGTACAGGTGTGTACAACATTGTGTGAGTGGAAGGACAAAGAAAACAGGGCTACATCTACCTGCATGTGTTGTTCATCGAGTGTTCTTCTGTGTAGGTGCACATGGGAACTGCGCATGCGCATGCTCAGTTGTACAGGCGTGTACAACATTGTGTGAGTGGAAGGACAAAGAAAACCGGGTTACATCTACCTGTAGCTGTTGTTCATCGAGTTTTCTTCAGTGCAGGCACACATGGGAACTGCGCATGCGCATGCTCAGTTGTACAGGTGTATACAACATTGTGTGAGTGGAAGGACAAAGAAAACCGGGTTGCATCTACCTGTAACTGTTGTTCATCGAGTTTTCTTCAGTACAGGCACACATGGGAACTGCGCATGCGCATGCTCAGTTGTACAGGTGTATACAACATTGTGTGAGTGGAAGGACAAAGAAAACAGGGTTACATCTACCTGTAACTGTTGTTCATCGAGTTTTCTTCAGTGCAGGCACACATGGGAACTGCGCATGCGCATGCTCAGTTGTACAGGTGTGTACAACATTGTGTGAGTGGAAGGACAAAGAAAACAGGGTTGCATCTACCTGTAACTGTTGTTCATCGAGTTTTCTTCAGTGCAGGCACACATGGGACTGCACAGAAGACACAACAATGAACATGGACTTCTTGGGGTACAAGGGTTTCTTTCTGAGGATCGGATGTGGGGGTACCAATCCGCTACCTTTAAAGAGGGCCCACGTGCCTCTAACCGCACTCTGCTTGCATCTTCTTTATGAATAAAGCTGATCTTACAGGAACAGAATGAGTTTCTGGTGCCTTTTCACCCAACGGAAACTGTACCCAAGAAGGGGTGGCGCTGGAACCCTTTCACGGCTTGTGGGCATGTGGGATTGGTGCCAGCAGTGGGACAGGATGACCCGGGCACTGTGTTACGGTCTGAGGGGTAAGGACAGGAACTGCTTGCTCATCCTCAACCCAAAGATGCAGAAGGGGATGACTCACCCAGGTCGTTGTATGTGAAAGAGTTGGCTGTGCCGGGCAAGAGCTGAGGGCCTTCGTAGTGGGCGCTCGGCAGCTTTCGCAGATAGAGTTTGAAGCCTTCGATACTGCCTGGCCTGGCGGGCAGCTCCCAGAAGACGTGGACCGAGCTGGAGTTGAGGATCTTGGTGAAGAAACCCAAGGTCGCAGGGACTGAGCAGGCGGAGATGGAAAAGGGGGTAGAGTCAGAAAAGAAGATGGAACGCAGCATCACCCTCTGCACTGCGGCTGGGTACCAGAGGGCCTTTTCGTCAGCCCTGAGAGATGACCGCGTGTGCTTTACCAATAGTGGTTAGTGGGGCTGGATGTACAAAGGCAGCAGAATGAGGTGGTAGAGTCTTGTGGCGGTAGAAAGGGCTGTACCACTTCAGATTGCAAGTGGAAGGATCGTGCTGTTGAATTGTTTACCCATGCAGGGGAAAAAAGATTTTCTGCATCCAGAAAACTAGCAGGAAGAAGGCAGGCACAAACCCTTCCCCCCTGATAAACTAGTTTTCTACTTGCAGGGCATTTTTTTCAACAAGAGGGTGCATTCAGAAAAGTGGATAGCTGAGCTTTCTGATTGGTCTGAGGAAGGTTATCTACATATGAACACACAACTGCTGCCTTACACTAAATCAGAACATTTGTCCATCAGCATCCATATTGTCTGGATAGCCCAGGTGAGCCTGATCTCATCAGATCTCAGAAGCTAAGCAGAGTCAGCCTTGGTTAGTAATTGGACAGGAGACTTCCAACAAAGACCAGGGTTGCAAAGTCAGGCAATGGCAAACCACCTCAGTTTGTCCATGAAAACCCCACCAGGGGTCGCCATAAGTCACCTATGACTTGAGGGCAGGATTTCATTTTCACTGTCTGCTTAGATCCGGCAGCGGCTTTCCAGAGTCTTGGGTGGAAGTATTTCATAGCACCAACTACTTGATCCTTTTAAGCCGGAGATGCCAGGGATTGAACCTGGGATCTTTTGCAAGCCAAGCAGAATCTCTGCCACTGAGCCACGGCCACTCCCCAAGTAAAGGAACCCTTTCTTTTCTGACTACTTGAGGCCCAGGAGAGAGAGGCTGACCCTTATTGAAGCTCTCCCTGCACCGCTAGGGGCTGACTGGGATGTTAAAACAGCCCAAGAGGAAGCTGAGCTGAGCAGTAGCATCACAGAAGGAGGGGACACGTGCTCCTGCGCCCAATTTTTTTTGTTGCTGCTGGCTTGGTCTGTGCCCCTGGGGCTCCGTGCGCTGCTGGCTGCCAACTCTCCAATGCAAACTGTTAGGGGATTTTGGGGTAGCCCCCTGACTTTCAATTCAAAACTCATTGATCTGGGCTGCCCAAAGCTTGTGAGAAAATTCTTCTTACACCCTATGTTTTGCATTTCTGTTCCTGCAAGTGTTTTTATAACATTAAAAGGTAAAGAGGCCATGGAAAAAAGGGCACGGCGAGTTTGTTTCCACTATGCACTGAAGGTTAAAAAATCGTTTATATCCAGAGATATTCAGCTTCAGCCTTGGAAATCCTTCCCTAATTATGTTTTGAAATGAATGGTGGCATCCAAGAACGTTGTTCTTACTATGTTCCTTTAATTCCTGGCTATGACCAGTCAATCTGCACTGTTCAGAAATTCATGTCCCTCAATTTGATTGCTTGTAAGAACTGGCTGTTTGTTTACCGAACGGCATGAGGACTTCTAAACTGTATTAAAAATTTTCTATGTTGATTGACAGGTATAAAATACAAGCGCTGATATCTTCCTGTATGCATTCAGTTACAAAAATTGATCACCAAGTTTAAATGCTTTGAGTTGTTTTCTCAGACCGGATCAGATTCAAGGTTTTGGTACTAACCTATAAAGCCCTATGCGGACTGGGACCGGCGTATCTACGGGATCGCCTCTCCCCATATGAGCCCCGGAGGACACTTCGATCCAGTGATAAACAGCTGTTACTGGTCCCTGGTCCCAGGGAGGCCCATTTAGCGTCGACCAGAGCCAGGGCCTTTTCGGTCCTGGCTCCAACCTGGTGGAATGCTCTGTCTAAAGAGATCAGGGACCGGCCGGATTTGCTATACTTCCGCCGGGCCTATAAGACAGAGCTGTTCCACCAGGCATATGGTTGACGCCTTGGGCCTCCCTGCCGCCCACCTAGAGGTAACTGTGCCCCTACAAAGAGTATCTACCACCTAGCCTTTGCCGTATATTTCTGGAGGTGGTTGGGTGGTGGTTCCTGGAGGAATCTGCTGCTATATATCTTTTAAAAATCTTCTGCTGTGGTATTGTTTGCTGTGTGTTTTTAAATATTTAAGGAGTTTTATTGGTTTCAAAGGTATTTGCATTTTATATTAATTGTAATCCGCGGACGATACAGCCTGATCAGAGGGCGGAATATAAATCGAATAAAATAAATAATAAATAAATGAGTAGTAAAGTGAGGAAATCTATAACTGGCTAAGGGTGTTGGTTTATTTCCCCGCTGCAAACCTTCCTGGCAAGTGGAAGGGCCAGTCCATCCATATCTACGGCACCCTGTGGCACCACGCCAAGGTGACAGAGGGAGGCAGATGCAGCAAGCGGGGCAGAAGTGGAGAGGAGGACACACTCACTGTTGCCCAGGGTGGTGGCCAGGATGGGCTGGGAATCCTGACTGGCGCCCAGTGGCGAATACGCCTTCAGGTAGATGGAGTAAGTGGTGGAAGGTTCCAGGTTGGTGAAGACGTGCTGGAAGGTCGTTTTGCTGACTGCCTCCTGCAGCTCCCGGCTGTCTGACTCTGCAGGATTAAACACGGCACGTGGGTTTAGGGGGGCACATGGGGGAGGGCTGGTTGCGGAAGGGGGAGGACCCCAGTGCCCCAACTCACCGCCCGCCTTGCGGATGTGAAGTACGTATCCGATGATGGCCTCGGTGACCTCCATGGGCGGTTCGAGCCAAGACACCTGGATGGAGGTGGTGGAGAGGGCCGTGGCTTTTACGCCTTCGGGGGAGCTGGGAAGTTCCTTGGAGAGGGCCACAGCCAGGCGGGCGCTGGCCTGGTTGGTGCCGGCGCTGTTCTCGGCGATGCACTGGTAGATGGCCTCATCTGCCGAGGTGATCCTCTGAATCATCAGGGTGCTGCAGAGATGAGAAGGGGCGCCGGAGGGGTGGATTTCAGGGTGGGGTGAATCTCCTAATCTTGAATCTCCTTTGGGTTTGGTGTGGCGGTTAAGAGCGGCAGGACTCTAATCTGGAGAGCCAGGTTTGATTCCCCACTCCTCCGCTTGAAGCCAGCTGGGTGACCTTGGGTCAGTCACAGCTCTCTCAGAGCTCTCTCAGTCCCACCCACCTCACAGGGTGATTGTTGTTGAGCATAATAACAACATACTTCGTAAACCTCTCTGAGTGGGTGTTCAGTTGTCCTGTATAAATTGAATGTTGTAGTGGTGGTTATTATTATTAAAGCTGTCTGTGGCTGTGGACCTAACTATATCCTCTGGCGGGGGATTCCCCGTTTTAATGGCTTGTTGTGTAAAGAAGTATTTCCTTTTGTTCGTCCTGAATCTACAGTCCATCATCTTCATTGGATGCTTCAAGTTCTAGTATTTTGGGATAAAAAGTTCTCTATTGTCTCTGCCCTGGGCATCATTTTATAAACCTCTCTCACGTCCCCCCATAGTCGCCTCTTTTCTAAACTGAAAAGTCCCAGACTCTTTGGCCTTTCCTCATAGGAAATGTTCTCCAGCTCCCTAATCCTCTCGGTTGCCCTCTTCTGTACTCTTTCCAGCTCTGCAATGTCCTTTTTGATAGATGGTGATCAGAACTGTACGCAGTATACCAAATAAGGCCACATCTATATAGAGTCATTATAATATTGGCTAAAATAGAAAAGAGTCCAGAAGCACCTATAAGACTAACCAACTTTACTGTAGCATAAGCTTTCGAGAACCACAGCTCTCTTCGTCAGATGCAATATAATATTGGCTGTTTTATTTTCTAATAGTCCCCAGCACAGATTGCAGCAAACCAAGAGGCACCTCTAGTGGTAAGGATCGAACAACTCAGTGGAAAAACCACAACTGGAGGGAAAATGATACCCACTGTAAATAGTTTAAAGTGTATTCAAGTGAAGAGTGACCAGTGCATATAATAAATACTTATATACTTCTAATAAATACTTGTTTCATTTAATTTAATTTATTGGATTTTTACTCCACCCTCCCCACATCAGCGGGCTTAGGGTGGATAACAACACAATTTAAAACTTATTTAACTATCATTAAAATTATAAAAAATACTACATCTTATCATTAAAATTACATTTATATAAGTATTAGAGAGAGAGAGAGAGAGAGAGAGCAAAGGAACAAGGCAGCACAGAATTTGATTTGGACGTTCCATACAGAGGTTCTTCCAAGAACAAAAATATAAAAAGATGGACAACGACATTGCATGGGAGGGCATATGGTTTAACACCCCCCACCCCTGCCTGGAGGGGGGGGCACCGCCTAGCATCAACCATATGCCTTGCAGAATAACTCTGTCTTACAGGCCTGGTGAAATGTTAACAAGTCTTGCTGGGCCCTGATCTCATGAGACAGAGCGTTCCATCAGACTGGGGCCAGGACCAAGAAGGCCCTGGCCCTGGTCCACGCCAAGCGGGTCTCCCTAGGGCCAGGGACCTTTAATATAAAACTCCAATAGCCATGAATTATTACAGCAATGCCACTCAACGATGGTGTCAGCCAAAAAAAGGGATCGCAGACTCTTTAGAGTATAATGAACTAATGTCTTTTCTTCTTCTCTCTTATTTTCAAACCCTCTTCTAATAATCCCCAGCACAGAGCTAGCCGTTTTCACTATTGCAGTACGCTGGGCTGATATTTTCATGGAGCTCTCCATTACAGCCCCAAAGTCTCTTTCCCTCTCAGTCTCAGCAAGTTGTGCGGCAGTGCACTTGCCCTGTGTGTGTGTGATTAAAAGGGCAAAATAAAAACATAACAAAATGCAAACTTCATTGAACAATACCGTTACATGTCTGGCTGCCTCAATTATTGCCCACGGGCCTATTGCACCGATTTTGCATAACTTGGCAGCTAATGATACGTCTTTAATGGCCAGAAATCTCTCCCTGGCCTTTAGAATGCTACACAGTTCAGAGCTGTGGGGGGGGGCAAGTCAATGATTTGGATTTGGGCAGGAAACAGAGGCAGAGCTAGCTGTGATGGAAGCAGCCATGGAAGATTCCAGTGTTGCTGTTTGGGAATCGAATGCAGAAGTCGCACAACCTGCTCGTCATTTCCAAAGCATGCACAAACACATGCAGTGCTCAGCTTCAGGATTTGCAAATGGCAAGATTCCCAAAGGGTAGGTTTTTGTTGCTCTTTGATTGCAAGGAAACCGATCCTGTGAAGCCTACATCCCTGGGACTGCCTACCCCCCAAGATGCTTGAAACCACAAGGGGCTTGCGCTAGCATGAGCACGGATTGAAAGGACGGATCACACCAGTGTTACTTTGAGCATCCTAGAGGCAGTGGCTTTTAACAACAACAACAACAACAACATTCAATTTATATACCACCCTTCAGGACAACTTAATGCCCATTCAGAATGGTTTATAAAGTATGTTATTGTTATCCCCGCAACAAAACACCCTGTGAGGTGGGTCGGGCTGAGGGAGCTCTGACTGGCCCAAGGTCACCCAGCTGGCTTCAAGTGGAGGAGTGGGGAATCAAACCCAGCTCTCCAGATTAGAGTCCCGTGCTCTTAACCACTACACCAAACTGGCTCTCATATAATGTTCCTAAGAAACTACAGTTCCCAGGATTGTTCGGAGGGAAATGGCTGTTTCTATATTGACTGGTTGGCCAAGTTTTACCCAGAATCTCTGCATATCACCAGGTACCTATTTGGCCCGTTCACTGACCAGGATTCCCAGTTTGTGTTCTTTAAAAAAACAAGTGTCTAACAGTGAAATCCTAAGCAGAGTTACTGCAGTTTTTGCCCATTGAAATCAATGGGCTTAGAGAGAAGAAACTCTGTTTAGGATCCAGAGGAGTTAGCCGTGTTAGTCTGTAGTAGCGCAATAGTAAAGAGTCCAGGAGCACCTTTCAGACTAACCAACTTTACTGGAGCATAAGCTTTCAAGAACCCCAGTTCTCTTCGTCAGGTGTAGGCATCTGACGAACAGAACTGTGGTTCTCGAAAGCTTATGCTACAATAAAGTTGGTTAGTCTTAAAGGTGCTACTGGACTCTTTACTATTCTGTTTAGGATTTCACTATAAGTCTTCTGGATCTAGAAAGAGATGGCAAAATGTGAAGGTAGTTTTCTCTTTAGACAGTGGGGAAAATCCATTCTGCCTGCCCTTTGCTATAGCCCATAATGGAGTGGCCATGTATAGGATTGAGGGGTATAGGAAGGCAGGGAGAATGTGTTACTTCCCTATTGTCAGGAGGGTTTGCAATAACATTTGATACCTCTGGTACCCCGGAAAATCCACCTCTGGTCCCCTGGAAAATCCACAACCATTTGATACCTCTGTCTGTGAGTCTACACAAGACATCTTACACGAGGACACTCAAGTGACTTCCTTTCTGTGTGGTCTTATATTCAAGTGTACTCTGTCTTCCTAGCAGTGCATGTGTATCCACAATGGGAGAACAAGGGTCAGATGAGTGTCCCTATGTAAGATGTCTTGTGTAGAGAGAGACTGAGTTTTCTGCTTCTTAGGCCTTAACTAGCTCCTAAAAATAAGTTAATTTTAAGGAAAATTATCAACTACTTCCTTGCAAATTTCCAATACCCACCCCCAACCCTCAACAGTAATGTAATATTGGATGATTCCGCACACGTTGGATAATGCACTTTCAATGCACTTTATCAATCGTTTGAGGTGGATTTTTTGTTCCGCACACACAAAAATCCGTTCCAAATGATCTATAAAGAGGATTGGAAGTGCATTATCCAATGTGTGCGGAATCACTCAGTAACTCATTGCTCTTTAGAAATATAAAAAGGGCCGTGTTTATCACTCCCTTCCCCAGCTCTCTGTAAGGCTAAAATCAGCAGGAAACTGAAATGATCTGCATACATTCAAAACTGCAACATGGTTTTAGGTGGTATATAAGTCAAAAAGGAAGTAGAGTGGCACTGGAGACAATTTGGCTTACCTAAAAATCCAAATAAAAACGACAGGTTTGCAATTATTTTCTTTTTATAGCTCAGTTGCAAACTTTTCTTTTTGGGCAACATTCACCCAAAGAGTTTCTGCACAATAGGATTCGCTTCCTTTTGGTTGTATACTTGGAAGAAAGAATTTTATTCCATGACCTGATAATCTCCAGTATACCGACTTTCAGCATATGCTTTGATCGGGTATGCCAATAAAAACATATTCAGGTTCTGCAAACAGGAGGCAGATGTGGAGCAGAGGCATGGCCTACTATGAACGAGGTGTCTGCCATTGCGCTTCTCGGGATTCAACTAAGAGCCAAGCTACAAGTGACGCCTTACACAGGTTGGACACTTGTCAGCTTCCCTCAAGTTTTGATGGGAAATGTAGGCATCCTGGTTTTACAGCTTGGCTCTCCATTACAGCTGCAAGACCAGGATGCCTACATTTCCCATCAAAACTTGAGGGAAGCTGACAAGAGTCCAACCTGTGTCAGGCGTCGTAGCTTAGCTCTAAGTGGCTGAGGGTATGGACTGATAGCTTAATCCTGAGTCTGGCGATCAATTCCTTAATGGTTTGTCCAGAGATAAGCTTAGCTTCAATAATTCCAGAAGGATAGCTGTGTTAGTCTGTGGCAGCAAGATAAAAATAAGGGGTACAATAAAGACTAACACAATTTATGCCAGCATACTCTTTCATGCTTGCTTCGTCAGATGCATGGAGCATACATCCATAGAAGTTATGTTCAAACTACTGCATGTTGTTGGGAGATGTTTAAGGCTGCAATATTACACATGTCATTTTGGAAGTGAGTCCCATTTAAATGGGTAGAATTGAGTTCTGAGCAAGTCAGGATTGGACTAAGTTGTTATGCTCATTTAATGGACGGCATGTTTTGTGGAAACCAGAGAAACCTTGTGGAATCCATAGGGCGGAAACCTGCACAGAACAGCAGTTTTAGTCCTGTTCCATTTCTATTACATACTGTAAATTAAGTGTGTGTTTGGGAAGGGGGGGATATTTGGGGTATTATTATTATTATTTTATTATTTATTTAATTTCTAGCCCGCCCGCCCTGCAAGCGGGCTCAGGGCGGGTTACAACAGTATGAGTAAATACAAAGGATAAAAGCATTTAAATACATTAAAATCCGAATTATCAGTAATCATAAATTCCAGATCCCCAAAAGGAAGCCCCCTCCATTCTTCCCGAACAACTATACACAGGGGGGAAAGGGGAGTGCAACTTGGGTATCATCAAACCGCGATGATATCAGTTGATGTCACGATGTCCCTTTCAATTTGGACCCTGGAAGTGACGCCCTGGTGTCACGTGACACTCCATAAATTTCCCATATCTTTTACAGGTTTTACCATAGAGATTTGGGAAATTCCTAGAGAGCTGCACAATGCCATGACGTCTCTTCCGGCCCTGAAACTAGAATTGACGTCACGGTGTCATTGTTACCTCCACACACATTTTGCTCATGCTGTTCCATTGACTCTCAAAAGCTTATACCCTGGAAATGTTGTCGGTCTTTAAGGTGCCACTGGACTCGAATCTTGCTCTTCTATTACAGGCCAACATGGCTACCCGCCTGAAACTTTTTTTTTTTTGCAGTAGTTAACAAGAAGATATGCCCAGACACTAATAGACAACGCAGCAATGAATGGAATCAATTTGTATAAATATTTGCATAACTTGTAGATGCCCTGACTGTGGGAACTTGAAGATGGCCCTTGTACAGCTAGACCACTTTAAAAGTGTGCCTTGTGGTTGTCCTTCTGGCCTCACCTGTTGTTATGAGTCAGTTTGATGTTCTCGCCTGGTGCCAGGACTTTGCCGTTCTTCAGCCAGATGAGGTGGGGCTCCGGCACGCCTTGCGCCACACAGGTGAAGATGGCGCTGGTGCCCGGGGGCTTGGAGACAGACTGGGGCCACTGCACGAACTCTGGCGGAGCTATGGAAGAAGAAGAGCACAGAGCAAAGTTGCCACAGCAGCACCAAGGATCAGGAATATTTTGCCAAATGCTGGGGTCATCATTTCCATCCTTCAATTCACTCCATCCATCCACACACCAATAACAGAACAACAGGGATGCAAGATCAGAGCTAGACGAGCCAGAGAACCAGAGTGGTATAGCCGTTTAAGCGTCAGATACAGGAGACCTGAGTTCAAATCCCACTCCGCAATAGGACTTACTGGGCGATCTTGGGCCTGTCATTCCCTGGCAGCCTAAACTACCTCACAGGGTTGTTGTGAGGATAACATTGAAGACTGGTTGCTGCCCTAAGATTGAGGATAAAGATATGATAAACCATCCAGCATTTCTGTAACAGCAGCTAGCCAGATGTTTCTGACAAGCTCATGAGCAGGGTGGTGAAGATCTTCCTTTATTGTTTGTCCCCATTATCTAATATACAGAGGTATACTGCTCTTGTACAGGGAGGTTCCATTTAGTTACTAAAAGTAAGCAAGTGTATAACGGGTGAGTAATTTAACTCTTAATTGCTTCAGAGATTCATGGCTTCTGCGCACAGAGGTTCCTTTTACCTAGCATGGTAAATACAGTCAACGGTATGGGAGCAGCAAATGTTAGTTTTCCTCCGTAGCATATGACAGTTTATATATGTCCAGTTGTTCCAGGGTGAAGTTTTCAGATGTTTTAAAGACCGCGCACACACCCAAAAAACCCACAATCCAAGGAATTTAGCTGAGGAGATACCAATCTAATGGTATTAGATCGGTATCCCCAATGGCACTAATGGATTTTTTAAAAACACCTTTTCGACACACGGGCTTTTTGGGTCAAGGAAGGTTACCAAAGTATGGGGATTGGTGGCTGCAGGCCAACAGATTGGGGAAGTAAGGGAGTAAAAACGTTTCTGGGAAGCCCTGGCATGGAACGAGGTCCATCTGTCCTTTAATTACACCAGCAAGAGGTAAAAAGTGATTTTTTTTTAAAAAAAGGTTGGGTCTGAATCAGAATCATGTGGTTGGAAGGGACATTCAGGGTCATCTAGTCCAACCCCCTGCACAATGCAGGAAACTCACAACTACCTCCCCTCCCCCCCTTCACATACCCCCAGTGACCCCTGCTCCATGCCCAGAAGATGACAAAACACCGTCAGGATCCCTAGCCAAACTAGCCTGGGGGAAATTGCTACCTGACCCCAAGCTGGTAATTGGCATTAACCTGGGCATGTAAGAAGGGGGCCACAAGGATTAAGCACTGATGTAACCCTTCCTGCCCTCCCTCTCATGATCTGCCCAGGTTCACAGAATCAGCACTTGGGTGTGGAGCTGAGAGCCAAGCTACAAGTGACAAATGACACTTGAACGGCAAGTGAACAGACTCACGTGTATTCCTCCCTGTTCGCTTGCACTCCACTTGATCATGTAGTGATCAAGGGGAGCGCAAGTGGAGTACAAGTGAACAGGGAGGAATACATGTGAGTCTGTTCACTTGCCGTGCAAGTGTCATTCGTCACTTGTAGCTTGGCCCTGAGTGTGTCACCTCTCCTCCCCCTCCCTAGTTAAAGGTGCCCATTGAAGGTCTCACGCTCAACAAAATCGTGAAATTGGCCCACGCAGAGGCAGAATGATTGCAAAATAAGAAGGTGGTTCTCACTGTTTCCGCTGGCCAAGATCGAACAATTTATAAACAGCCAGAAAGACTGTCAGCCAACATCTACAGCTTCATTGTGCCTTAATTGGGGAAGGGGAGGAAACTGGGGCCCGAACTGGGGTCCTAGTAGGGTTACCAGGATCGTGCCCACTCCCCCAGCTGCGCCGCAGCCGAGATGCCCCCCCTACTCTTGGCCGCAGCGTGGGAGCGACCGTGAAGCCAGATGTCACATTGAAAGGCCTGACACTCCCCAGAAAAGAAGCTGTAAGCTTCTAAGACGGGCGCATCTCATTAGCTCGCCAAAGGGCTGGGAAATGAGCAGCTCCCCCCTCCCCGCTTCGCCCCCGGAACAAAGGCGGTCCCCCTCCCCCACGGGGCATAGGAGGGGGAAGACGGCCTCACACTTGAAAATGGCTTTGTCGTCCAGATGGCCTGGAGATCCGGGCATGGTAATAAGGGGTGTGTGAGAGCGCCTCATATGCTCCCCCGCCAGACCAGAAAATGCACCCAGGGCCCTGCGAGGAATTTCTCCATCCCCAGAAATGTGTTTCATTTTGTGCACACCCTGCTCCCCTGGAGGTGGAGGAGGGTCAGATTCTGGGGGAGCTTGTGGTTTAAAGCGAGTCAAATGGGGGGATGCCGAGTCTTGGTCACTCCTAACCAGGGAACCCCTTTTTCATTGCTATGATGCTGGGCAAGGGAGCAGCCACCCTGATCCGATACCCCACTAGGCCTACACTTCCTTGGTCATTCCTGCCTGGATCCGAGAGGTTATGGGAACAGCCGGATGACTGGATGCTGGTAGCCTCCGAAAGTTGTCTGGCTGATCCCCGCTTTTCTCTCCCCAGCATTGTTCTAAAGAGGGTTTTAGTGGTAGCGACCAGGTTCTCAACCTTGCTGTGGTTGACGGGGAAGAGGAGAGAGGTAAGGTCAGGACCCCCTGTTACCCTCCCACTCAAAAAGTCCAGTGTGTGTTTCTTAGCTGAGATAGTCTAGGCCAGACCTTGGGGCTCTTGCTTTAAGCTGTTCTCTCCCCTTTCAAGCTAATCTCTTCCCAGCACCGTTGACCCTTGTTGCGGACTCTGAGCAATATGGAACGGGAGGGCTCTGGGGTGAGGAGCCCCCTGAGCATGGACTCTCACCCCCTTTTCTTTGGGAACAGGGACCTCTCCATTCCAAATGCAAAGCCACAAGGGGTCCATTTGACACCGTTCCCATGACGGGGGAAGGTTTTTGCTCCATCAATCACCCCACGGCCCTTTGTCCCTGGCGCACGGGTCACAAAATCGACCCCACATCTCTTTATCCGAGCCACGGCCCAGAATCGATGGCCGCTCTGGGGGCAGGTTCGATCCTGTCCCTCATCAACCCTTGAAATGAGAAAGCAGGCGAGGGCGAGGGGGCGGGGGGAACATGCTAAAATGAAACCGATATCGGGGAAGGAACACCTTGAAATGGGAAGCCCAACAAGGCGCATTAAAATTTCTGTCACCCGGGGAAAGAAAGAAGTGCATCTTGATGGAGACCCAGGCAGGTCTTTGTGCGGAAGGCCCAAAGGTCAAGGGGTTTGGGACTGGACTGAAAGGCCACGGCTGGGAAACCCTTATGGAGCGGCAGAGATCTCTAGTGATAGCCACGCATTTAGCCCAAACCGAGCATTTAGCCTGGGAGGACACCAAATGCTAGATACAGAGCACCAGTCAACCATTACAAGCAAGGGATTTCATTCATCCCTTTGCCGCTGGGTTTAATTATTGTTGTTATGGCTGCCAGTGAGTTAAAGAAATCATAACTGATTGGTTAAATCGGCAGAAATTTGCATGTGAGGAAAAACGACGGTTCTAAAGCACTGCAGCATTCTGGCCTTGTTTTCAGATGAAGCGGGCCTGTGTTATGGTATGCTTCCTCTTAGAAAGGGGTTTCCCTTTCCTTCTCTTACACACAAGAGGGAATACCTCTGCTAAGAGGGAGTTGGCCATCTGCAGCTATAAGAGAGAGAGAGTACATGCAAGAGCAAGGGATGGTGTGTTATAGCGGCTAGAGTGTTGGACTGGTGTGGAAGGGACCTAGGTTTAGATATCCCATTTAGCCACAAAGTTCACTGGGTGACTTTGGGGCAGTCATGTGCTCTCAACCTACCTCATGGAGTTTTTGTGAGGATAAAACGAAGGAGGGCAGAACCCTATCTTCAGCCCTAAGCTCTGTTAAGGAACTGCAGGAAAACGAAGCACCAAATAAGTAAATATCTGAATTTTTTAAAAAATCAATTAAAATCTGCTGCTCCGGTTAACTAGAAAATATTTTTGATTGATCATGACTAGAGATGGGCATGAACTGGGAAAATTCCAAACCGTGTGGTTCATGGTTTGTCGTGTTTTACAAATCACGAATTTTCACAAACTTGCCCCAGTTTGCGAACCGGTTTGTTCGGTTCATGAAAACGTCACTTTCGGGTCAGCAGAAGGTCTGCAGAGAGCCCATCCCCCACTTGCCTAGGAAATTGATCGGCGCCAGGCTGTTTGCAGTGACAGACTAAACCAGACTAAAAATTGTCACAGTTTGTGAGAAATGAGCTCCCATGAATCACCAGTTCGCGAACCACGAACCGGCCCAGTTTGTGACAATGAACCAGACTAAAAATTGTCACAGTTTGTGAGAAATGAGCTCCCATGAATCACCAGTTCGCGAACCACGAACCGGCCCAGTTTGTGACAAACTTCGGTTTGTATTTCAGTTTGTACCCGCCTCTAATCATGATATTTTAAAGCAATTGGTGAATTGACGAAAGGCTGATGCCTCATAGCCAGAAAAAGGGCTAACTTTATAGTGGAGGCCTTGTGTTTGGAAGAAGGTCCTGGATATTGCAACAACCTTCGCTTTCTTGTTTTGGCCCTATGAAGTGTGGGTAAAGGGCTAATCTGATCAAGCACAACAGCTTGAGCTGTGCTCTTATTTGCAACTTAGATCAGACTTCATGTGAAGGGGCAAAATGAGGCTACTCCTTCGTGAAGGGCAGGTACTCTGTGTATGCTCATAATTGCTCCCTCTGGCGTTTGTTGCTGAATAATTTGGCTCTTATATAATGCTAATTATTACTGCAGTATGTTTTTAATAACTGATCCGAATAGTAAACTTAGGTTAGCAGTGAATACAAATGAACAGCAATGAGGATTTGGGGGAAGGTAAGTTCATATGGGGGGGTCTACCTTGACACTAATGAAGCCAGTTTGGTGTAGAGGTTAAGAGTGGCAGGACTCTCATCTGGAGAGCCAGGTTTGATTCCCCGCTCCTCTACTTGAAGCCAGCTGGGTGACCTTGGGTCAGTCTCTCAGCCCCACCCACCTCACAGGGTGATTGTTGTGGGGATAATAATAACATAGAGTGGTTTACAAAGTATGTTATTATTATCCCCACAACAATCACCCTGTGAGGTGGGTGGGGCTGAGAGACTGACCCAAGGGTGGGTGTTAAGTTGTCCTGAAGGGTGGTATATAAATCATATGTTGTTGTTGTTATTAATGTGTTTGTATATTGTTTCTTTAAACTTTGAAGTAAAATGTTAAGAGTAAAAAAAAAAAAAGGCAACGTCCAGAGGACTTAATTTCATTTCTGGCAATAACTGGTTTAGATCCATGCTCCAAGCCACAGAAGGGAAAGAAAGTCCAGTATTCCAGTGTGGCGCAAGGTCTGGACTAGAACCAAGAAGACCCAGAGCGAATTCCCACTACGCCATGAAGTTCACTGGATAACTTTGGGACAGTCATTCCTTCTCAGCCTAAGCTTCCTCACAGAATTGTTGTGAGAATAACATGCAGGAAGGAGAAGCAAGTATATGACCCTGAGCCCCTGGGGCAAAGGGCAGGATAAAAAGACACGAGATAAATAAGTATTCTAGCTCCTTCCTTCCCCATCCGCGAACACTCCAATCCCAGTCCACACTCACCCTGCACCATGAGTATGCCCTGGGCCGTACGGCGCACACGGGTGCCGGGCCGATTGGCAGCGCAGACGTAGACCCCGGCGTGCTTCACGGACACATCTGAAATCATGAGGTTGCCAGTTCCTAACACCTGGATGCCTTCGACGCCGATAGAACGCCCATCTGGGGAAGAAGAAGGCCAGTTTGTGAGCACTGCTTTTCCCCCTTCAGGGCAAGGAGAAAAGGAGACACACCGTGCCTCCTTGTCCTGTTCTTCACTACCTCTCACAACAGTGTCTCCTCCCTCTTCCTCATGGCATAGTTGCCCCTCAACCCAAGTTCTCTTGATCCCCCCACTTACCCAGGCGGCTCCAAGAGACAATAGGCCGTGGGTTGCCGGTGGCGATGCATTCCAAGATGGCCGTCTGGTGAACATTGATGGTTAGGTTCTGCGGGCCTGACAAGATGACAGGCTCCTTGTAGAGCTTAGGAGCTGAGACTGGAGAGGGGGTAGAATGGAGGAAACTTAGGCATGGAGAGAAAAAGAACACCCCTTCCTCTTTCCTACAGGGAGAGACTTAATGTTCACTGCTCCCCTTCCAGACTTCAGAAGGTTTGGTCTGCTTCAACCCACAATCCTGTCTCACCTGTGTCCATGTTGCCACTCAACCCCCCTCTGAACTCTGAAATCCTGCCCCCCGCGATCCAAGTTCCATTTATTCTAAGAAAAGCCAGAGAAAGCAGCATGCACATGTATTGAAATATGCATCATATATTGCAATGGTCATAGAGAGAGGCAAATATCTGTGCATCCCCCAGAGACTCCTGCTTTTGACCTCTGGAAATCTTAGAACTAAACTTCATGAGATGCTTAACACGTGTTAGGTGCCCGCAAGTTTACCTGGGAAGTGTAGCCGGGCCCAGCTCTGCTTGGGTTTTCCTCCGGGAGCTCATGGGCGGGTCCCAACTACACTTCCCAGGTAGACTTGCAGGAACATGTGGCGGGCGTCTTGTGTAGTTTAGCTCTTATTCAGCCTGTCCACTCGCTCTTGAACAGATATTACCCTCTTGAATCTATCTTTCCAGCCCTAGGGACAAGTGGCTTGTTCCTTCTAAAAATCTGGGATAATCAGGAGGAAACCACATTATACACAGGTGTGGAATACACAAGACCCAGGGCTTTTTTTCAGCTGGAACGCGGTGGAACGGAGTTCTGGAACCTCTTGAAAACGGTCACATGGCTGTTGGCCCCACCCCCTGATCTCCAGACAGAGGGAAATTTAGATTGGCCTCTGCGCCACTGGAGGGGTACAGAGGGCAATCTAAACTCCCCTCTGTCTGGAGATAAGGGGGCGGGGACACCAGCCATGTGACCATTTTTGCCGAGGGTGATTTAAACTTTTAAAACAACCCCCTTGTTCCAGCTGACCCAAAGTGACATCATTGGCCCTGGGAGCATGTGTGCACTTTGCGCATGCACATGTGGTACCAGGGGCAACACCTCCCACCAAGAGTTGCCCCCTGTGCTGGCAACCCACTGAGTTCCACCACCTCTTTTCCCAGAAAAAAGCCCCTGACAAGACCTAATTGCCTCCATAGAGGATTACCTTCTGCCATGTATCCTTTTAGAACAAACTAGGATTTCTGGTTTCCAGCACCGTTGGTTCCCAAGACCACACTTGGTTTCAATTAATACAAGGGTCTAAACTTCCAATTCTCCCCCTTAATTTACTAGACACCCTACTTATTTAAAAAAAAATAGTTTCAGGGGAGTAGCTGTGTTGGTCTGCAGTAGAAAAGCAAGATTCAAGTCTAGTGGCACAAAACCCAACAAGATTTCCAGGGTATAAGCTTTTGAAAGTGAAAGCTTCTTTCATCAAATCTGATAAAGGAAGCTTTGACTTTTGAGAACTTATATCCTGGAAATCTTGTTGGTCTTTGAGGAGCTACTTTCTCTACTTATGTCAAAAGAACCCAGGCATCCTGTCCCCTTTCTTGATCCGCAAAGCGGCCAATTGAAACGATCATCTCCTTCACTTCCCCTGCTTTAGCTCACTACTCATGCACCCCCGAACTAATTTCCAGGCCCCTGCTCAGCTCTGGCCCGGTGCTGTCCCATAACTTGAGGGCAGATGCTCACCGCTGAGGCTTAGGGCAGCTTCTTGGCTGTAGCGGGTGTTGGCAATGTTGCTGGCCACGCAACGATAGGTGCCTACGTCGGAACGTCTCACTCCCGTGATCTGCAAGATGCCGGTGGGGAGCAACGTGAACCTGGTGAGAAAAGAGAGGGTGAAGAAGAGTTCACACAACTGGAAATCGGGAGCATGTGAGAATGTCCATACATGGACTTTGGCAGGGCTTTTTTTCTGGGAGAAGAGGTGGTGGAACTCAGTGGGTTGCCCTCGGAGAAAATGGTCACATGGCTGGTGGCCCCGCCCCCTGATCTCCAGACAGAGGGGAGTTTAGATTGTGGCGCGGCGCAGAGGGCAATCTAAACTCCCCTCTGTCTGGAGATCAGGGGGCGGAGCCACCAGCCATGTGACCATTTTCAAGAGGTTCCGGAACTCCGTTCCACCGCGTTCCTGCTGAAAAAAAGCCCTGGACTTTGGTGCAGGGGACACTTGGCTCAGCTTGCACCTGGCAGTTTAGCCGCCCAACAGGACCTTTCCTGGTAAGTCAAACGGTAAGTCCTCCCCCATCAGGAAACTTGTCTTTTGCAAAGAGTTGCTCTCTTTTCACACACATGCAGGGCAGATCCTCCCAAAGGATCTGAACTATAGGGCATTTATCCAGCAGGGATAAAAGTCCTAAGTTTGTGTTGCCCCTTTTGGACTCCTATCTGTATTTTATTTTAGATGTCCCGCTTGGAGAATGTTAAAGACAATCTCTACAATTGTGGTGCCCTCTCTTTGGAATGCACTGTCAGAAGGCGCTCGTGCTCAGCAGGACCCGTCAATGTTTCGGAAACTCTGTAAGGCCGAACTATTCCGGCGTGCCTTCACTATCTAATATTCTTTCGTGAGGCAGAGCAAATGGCTGTGCATTTTTATCTACCTGCAATTTTTATGTTGTTCGCAGGGTTTTATAGGCAGGGGTTGGGACTAGAGTGCTCTTTAATTATTTATATTAGGCTGTTTCATCATGATTTGATGGAATGTTATCTTTTTGTACTGTTTTTAACCGTTGTAATGGTTGTGAACTGCGTCGAGATCTTAACTGAAGAGAAGTGGTATAAAAATCGAATTAAATAAATAAAATGGAGGTATGGTTGTTGTGGATTTTCCGGGCTGTATAGCCATGGTCTTGGCATTGTAGTTCCTGACGTTTCGCCAGCAGCTGTGGCTGACATCTTCAGAGGTGTAGCACCAAAAGACAGAGATCTCTCAGTGTCACAGAGGTGAGGGGGTCTCTATTGTCTTTTGCTGAACGTAGCATACAACAGATGCTACATTCAGCGAAAGACAGTAGAGACCCCCTCACCTCTGCAGGAGTATACCGTATACCCTGCAGCTGTGGACAAGTTTACATCGGGACCACAAAGCATAGCATCTAGACAAGAATAAAAGAACATGAAAGACACTGCAGACTTGGCCATCCTGAAAAATCAGCAGTGGCTGAACATAGCCTAACTCAAACAGGACACAGTATTCTATTCCAGGACACTAAAATACTGGACAACACTTCCAACTACTTTGTCAGACTGCACAGGGAAGCCATTGAAATTCACAAGCATAAGCACAATTTCAACAGGAAAGAAGAGACTTTAAGAATGAATAGAGCATGGTTTCCAGCCCTGAAAAACACCAGGCTAACAAAACACTCTATACCCGACAATAGCCCTGCAGAGAAGATCAGTACATCAAGCACCAATCTATATGCAAAAGAACCTCCTCAGGATACAGTGAAGCCTCCCTCCATTAGCATTCCACACCCTGGGAAACTCTTACAGGATGACTCAGCTCAACCCCACCCCTCCTGAGTAGATATAAATGACCTGCCAACATCTTTTCCACACTGTGACACTGAGAGATCTCTGTCTTTTGGTGCTACACCTCTGAAGATGCCAGCCACAGCTGCTGGCGAAACGTCAGGAACTACAATGCCAAGACCATGGCTATACAGCCCGGAAAATCCACAACAACCATCGTTCTCTGGCCGTGAAAGGCTTCGACAATATATAAAATGGAGGTAGTTGTAGGGGTGGTCTTTAAGCCCCTTCCATTGCCATGGTGGAAAGGAATAAACGTAGAATCATAGAATCACCGGCAAAGATCTGAATTCAGTGCCATGGGTTCTAGACTCACATCCCCTGGAGGCCATATCAGATTACCCCAAATTCCCTTTTAAGTGATCCTTTTGCAGGAGAAAAGACAAGAGGGCATTAAGATCACCAAAGCCCAGGTGAACTCTCAACAGTTTCAGAGGTAAGTAGCCAGTTTCTCAATAAAGTAAGCCTGAAATATTTCCCACAACACATTTGCAAGTCAAGGTTCGGGCACCAACCCAGGTTGACTTCTGTCCATCTGTCACGTCTGAATCCTGCCCTTCCCAAGAAGTTCTGGGTAGTATACCTGGTTCTCCCTTCCATTTTTTTTTATCCTCACAACAACCCTGTGTAGTAGGTTAGGCTGAAAAAGAGAGAGTGGCTAGCCCAAGGTCACCCCATCAAATATCAAGGCAGGAGGAGGACACTCATCTAGGGAGTCACCATTCAAAGTTAAGTGGTCCTGTAAAGCATCTTGGCAGGCACAAACTGGGGTGCTCTGTGATGACGAGACCGGCTCCTTTATGGCCCACCTGGTTGAGGCAGGGGTCAGACACTGCTACTCAAGATGTTCTCTGGGCTGAGAGGTAGCGGTCTGAAACCCCATCCCAACCCACAGGAAATTTTTTTATTGCATCTGAATGGCTTGCTTCCCCAGTGTCCTGGGCCGTTTCCAGATGGCTTACCTGCACCCGAAACGTGGCGCGACGTTCCGGGTGTAGGTAAGCCATCTGGAAACGGCTCTGATCTCTCCCTCCCCAGGGAAACGGCTAGCTGCATCCTGCTGGGTTGAAGCGGGGAGAAGTTGAGAGAGAGAGAGAGAGAGAGAGAGAGAGAGAGAGAGAGAGAGAGAGAGAGAGAGAGAGAGAGCACTGACTCCCCGCTGGGAGTTGGCATGGGCCATGGAACTTTAATATAACAGGTCATATGGGGCTAAGGTTGCCAACTCCACCTTGGGAAATTCCTGGAGATTTGGGGCCAGGGACAGGGGAGGGCAGAGTTCTGGGAAGGGGATGGAACTCAGCAAGGGATATGATGCCAGAGAGTCCACCCTACGAAGCAGCTGTTTTTTCCAGGTTTATTGTAGCATAAGCTTTCAAGAAACACAGCCTGCCCATTTCTGCCCCTCCACTCCAGTTCGTTTTTCTGTTCTGATCAGAGAACAATTCTATTGAAGGGGGGGAGGGCGTGATACATTTTCTCAATGAACTGTCCCGGCCAGGATTCCCAAGACAGTGTCTATGAGAGCATAATGAAGGCATATGGGTCTAGTAGGTTGCCAGCCTCCAGGTGGTGGCTGGAGATCTCCCGGGATTACAGAGATCTGTTCCCCTGGAGAAAAGGGCTGCTTTGGAGGGTGGACTGTAGGGCATTATACACAGCAGGGATTTCCCAGTCCGGAGCAAGCCACCCTGCAATTATAAATGCTATTATAGGTGCTAGTCAACCATTCCTCTGTTAGGCTAATAGCCTAGAATGGGCAGGTCAGCTGATGTTTTATCCATTAGAACTTAATGGTGCCCTCAGGGCTCTTTTGTTCAAGGACCCAGCCAAGCTCGGAGAAGGTGTCACTCTTCCCATGCAGGGCAACGGCTGGGTGTCTGTCAAAAAACAGTAGTTTGCAGTTTGGGTCACATAGGGCAGGAGAGAGGCAGGCAGACAGTTTCAATGTGGTTTGTGGGTAAAAGCCCAGACTAGGGCCGTTTCCACATGACTTACCGGCCTCTGGAACGTTGCACAAAACACATGGAAGATAGCATCTTCTCGCGCGAAATCACGCCAGGAAGACGCTATCATCCAGGAGTTTTGCGAAACATCACGTCTTCCTGGCACGACTTCGCATGAGAAGACACAATCTTCCGCATGTTTTGCGCAACGTTCCAGAGGCCGGTAAGTCGTGTGGAAACAGCCTAGGATTGGGAAACCCAGGTTCAAATCCCCACCCAACAATGAAGCTTGGGACAGTCATAGGGCTGTCATCCTCCAGGCGGGACCTGGAGTTCTCCCAAAATTACAACTGTTCTCCAGACTGCAGACGTCAATTCCTTTGGAGGAAAGAGAAAAGAGCAAGAGTCCAGTTGCACCTGTATGATTAACAAAATGTGTAGAAGGGCTTTCATGAGTCACAGTTCACTTCTTCAGATACCAAGCTGAAAGGAGCGGCTTACCCAAGGCCACTTGCAGAGTTCATGGCAGAAGAGGGAGTTGAACTAGCAGAGCATCTGAAGAAGTGAGCTGTGTGACTCACAAAAGCTCACACCCTAACACAAATTGTTAGTCTTATAGGTGCTACTGGACTCTTGCTCTTTTCTGCTGCTACAGACAGACTAACACGGCTACCCATCTTGATCTGTATCCTTTGGAGGAAATGGCAGCACCAGAGGGCACTCTATGGGTTTACACCCTCACTCAGTTCTCTCTCCTCCCCTAATTCCTTCCTCAGTCACTGCCCCCAAATCTCCAGGAATTTACCAAGCTGGTGTTGGCAACCCTACGCCAATCTCTCTCTCACACACACACATACCCCCCCCCCTCTATCTCACAGGATAGTTGTGAGGACAAAATAGGTGTTCTTATGTTCCGTATCCATCCATTTCCCAATTTCCCTGTCCCCCCCGCAACCCACAACACGGCCCTCTGATTCTCACCGATAGTCATCCGTTAGAAGGGCTGTCCGGTTGCGCTCCCAGGTAATGGTCGCTTCAGGAACTCCCTGGATGAAGCACTGGAATCGGGCCACGCCGCCCTCCTCGACTGACATGGATTCTGGGTGCATGTGGAATTTGGACAAGGCTGCGGAAGAGGCCGGACATGGCGCCTGTCAAAATCTCACTGAGTCCCATCCTTGTGATCATATTAACTATCAACAGGGCTCATTTTGAGGGGGAACGGCAGGAATGCAGTTCCGGTAGTTCTCCAAAAAGGTCACATGTCAGGTTGCCCTGCCAACCTGATTTTTGGCCATTTTGGGCCCGTTTCGGCCTGGATCAAGGCCGAAATGGCCCAATTCGGGCCCAAAATGGCCAGGATCAGGCCCCCAAAGCCAAGATTGGTTCCAAAACGGTCAGGATTGGGCCTCTGATGGGTGGTAGACCACTCTTGAGCTCAGCAGCAGCCCAATCCTGACAATTTTGGGCCCCTTTTCGGCCATTTTCAGCCCCTTTTTGCCATTTTAGGCCCAATTTTGGCCCTGAATGGCCAGAATTGGATCCAAAACAGCCAGGATAGGTGATGTCAGGGGGTATGGCATATGCAAATCAGTTATGCTAATGACACACTTCCGGTGATGGCAAGGGGTGTGGCATATGCAAATGAGCTGTGCTAATACGTTATGCTAATGAGTTCCTGCAGTTCTTTTTCTACGAAATGACCCCTGGTCATGATTTCTGATAGCACAATCAGAGCACATGAGGCTTTACTAAGTATGTAAACAAGAACAGGTCTCTGCCCCAAGTGGTTTACAATCCAAGTTTAGACTGGCGGTATAGAGATATGTGCGTGGGACAGTTCCCTGGAAAAAGGGGCAGAAAGTGGAAATGGAGTGAATCTTTGAAGAGAGCAGGTGACCTTTCGGCAAGTCAGGATGGTGGGAATGGAAGAATGAGTGCCATGGGCAGAGACACACCGGGAAGTTAGAGCTGGGGGAGAGGCCATTTCATGTCAACATTTTAAATCTCCTTAGATACTTTTGGGCATGGAATCAGATACTTGATTCTCTCTCTATAGGTTCCGGAAAATTGAGCCTAGAGCTTTTGCTCAAGAGGGTGTGGCCTTTCTACAGGAAAAGGGGTGGAGCCCATGAGTTCCCCCTCAAAGGTTTTTCTCCCAAGGACGTCACCAAAAGCTTCACTATTGTATGCAATTGCTCACAGGTTGTATAGAAGACCCATGAAAGGTATAACTATATACATTATTTCACTTGTGTAAGTTGCATACTTTTGGGTCCCACAGAACACTCCATCAGACTGACAGATTCTTGCTGATAAGAATTCTTTGAAGGCCAGAAGCAAACTTCAATTAAAAAAAGGTATTGCTCCCCATTTTTCAGAAAAGGCACGTCATGTTCTGAACTACAGAACGACTATCAGCCCCTCAACTTGCCAATCTCCTGGCCTCTGACCACACGCCCATCTCACTTCCAAACTCACTGGCAATCTGTACGCGGGCCTTGCGGCTGACCAGCAGGCCGTAACGGTTCTGGGCGGCACAGCTGTACTCTCCAGCGCTTGAATCGCTGGCATTGGTGGTCATGTCTCCTGCTCCTCCGCCCCGGGGCCGCCGGTGTACACTTTCCAGGCGCAGGGAACCATTAGCCAAGATGGCTGTGTGGCTATCATTGGAGAGGGCTGCCCCATTCCGATACCAGGTGATAGCGATGGGCGCTTCGCCTTCCACCTGGCAGTGCAGCAGCAGCGGGCGATCCCGAACGGCGATCACATCACTCGGCTCCAAGACAAATGCCAGCTCTGATGGGTGGGCCTGACCTGTGAAGAGGAGAGTTTTCAACTCACAGAGGATCAAGAGCAAGTATATTGTGTATGAGACTGAGCCAGCTACATTATAATAATAACAGTGTGCTTCTGGAAAGATTAGTGCCACACTCAGAGCAGTGAACAAAGTCAGTGTTAATATTATCCTCACAATACAACTGGGGAGCTGGGGCTGAGAGGAGGAGCTTACCCAAGGCCACCTGCACAGCTCATGGCAGTGGAGGGAGTCGGACCAGCAGAGTGCTGATTTGCAGCCCAACCACTTACCCAAAGCCACCTGCAGAGCTCATGGCAGTGGAAGGAGTCAGACCGGCAGTGTGCTGATTTGTAGCCCAACAGCTTACCCAAGGCTCTCTGTAGAGTTCGTGCCAGTAGAGAGAGTCGAACTAGCAGAGTGCTGATTCACATCCCAGCCCCTTAACCACAATGCCTCCTCTCTATCCCTTCCCACAGAAAGATTAGGATGAAGAAGTCCATCCGCAGACTGTTTATGGGAATTGCACTGGAACTATGGAACAGGCTGTTTGCTGAGATCCAAGTTGCACCCTCATTCCAGTCTTCAGAGAGGGGGTTCAAGCCCAGCCTATTCAGAAGCTTTTAATCAAATGCAAGTGATCTTTAAATTATTTTAGTTGTTGGGCTTGGATTATCAGCAAGCTGAAATATTTTGTTTGTTTGTTTGTTTGTTTATGTCATTTATAGTCCGCCTTTCTCACTGAGACTCAAGGCGGATTACAGAGTGTGAGATTAGTACAATCAGTGGCAAGGACAAGGGCAGTCATTTCCATACAGTGTCAAGGACATTTCCATAAACAATGTCATAGGATAAATGAATACAAGTTTAGAAAGACATAGCATTAGCAAGAATTCAATACGGGGTTGAAGAACTGCTGAAACAGAACATAATTAATTCTAGGACTGACATTAGACAACATGAAGCACGGCTAGTATATAGGAGTACATATTTAAAGCAACAGATAATATGTAAGGCAACATAATGGTGAAGTCTATGGTTCCCAACTCATTAGTGAAACATCTGGGACCCCTTCCCTACAATACCGCCATCCTAGCTGAGAAAAAGGCCTTTTTTAATAATTCAGTTTTGCATTGTTTGTGGAAAGCCAGGAGCGTGGGGGTTGTCCTGACCTCCTCAGGCAGGCTGTTCCACCAGGCAGGGGCCACCACAGAGAAAGCCCATGTAGGGGCTGCAGTTGATTTTGCCCATGTGCAGGCTGACACCCTGTTCGGATGAGCGAAGCTGCCCTGGAGGGACATAGGGAGAAAGGCGGTCCCATAGGTATGTCAGGCCAAGGCCATGAAGAGCTTTGTATGTAATAACCAGTACCTTGAATCAAGCATGGTAGCTGATCAGTAGCCAATGGAGTGACTGCAGGATGGGAGTGGTGTTCATGCTCCTGCTAACAGTCAAGCTGCAGCATTTTGCACCATTTGGAGCCTCTTAGTTAACTTAGATGGATGACCAATATATAGTGCATTACAATAGTCAAGTTTTGATGTTATCATAGCATGGATCCAGGTGGCTAATTTATGCTGTTTTAAAATAGCTATTTATGCTACGTAAACTTCCTTGAGTTCATCTGTTTTGTGAAGAAAGGTGGCCTAGAACTGGTTTAAACTAACAAACAAACAAACAAACAAACAAACAAACAAACAAACAATCTATCTATCTATCTATCTATCTATCTATCTATCTATCTATCTATCTATCTATCTATCTATCTATCTAATGGGAGGGGGATTAGCCTAATCAACAAAGATTCGTGTTGTAGTAGACTTGGGTTTATCAGAGACTGTCCCATTTCCCTGGGACAAGTCACTGGTTAAATCTGATTACTTGTATGGTTTGTGTCCTAACATTTATATCTTCTTCCTTCATGAAACTCAGTCATAAAATTCCTTGGTGGCCTTTCCGTCCAGATATATTCTGGCTTAAGTTCAGCAGGAATGGCTGGATCAGATGCCTCTAACTATATTCTAATTTAACCTCTAGAGACCTGGGGAAAGGTGTCGGAACCAAGTGACACGCCACCTGTGCGAGTCACGTTTCAATATTCCTCAAGAGACAAACCGGAGCCCATGCTTTCTACTTGGAATGTCTGAAATGAAAACCAAGACCGTCCCGAGTGACTAGGGGCCAAGTCGCAGAGGAAGGAACAAGGCAGTAAAGTTCCTCCTTCCTTGCCCTTCCCAGTTGCGACCTGCTGTCCTGTTACCCACTCACCCCTCCTCTGGCTGCCAAAGCTGATTGTGGGAGGTTCAAATTAGCTTTGGGGCCAGGGGAAAAACAACACCAATTAAGAGCCTCTTGACTTCTGAGTGGGGAACTTTCTATAGCTTCAAAGGGGCTAATCCTGAACCCTCCCCCTGCACCCCATGGTGCCCCTTTCCTCCCCTTCCTTGGCCACAGCCAAGAGCCTCTTCATTCACAAACCACTCTTGGCCGCAGCCCAAAAGCTAGACGCCCCCTCCTTCTTACTGACTCCACCCTCCTGCCTCTCCCCTGTGCCAAAAATACGAGGGGGAAGAGAAAAGGCACCAGGGGTGGGATTGGCACCGTGCCCGACCCAACACACCCAGCACACGCTGCCACGTGCCCCTGCAAGGGGGCAGCTGGATCCTGTGCCTGATGAAGGCACACCACCCATGTGCAACAATGCACCCAACACGGTCTTTGTGCGTTCCCAACCAGACGTGCCCTTTATCGGTTCCCTTTCATTTCTGAGTGTGCTAACTTGGGTTCAAGATAGTGTTTCTTTTAAAGATAGTAGGAAATGTTCAGGCCACTGGTACATTTTTTATCCCTCACATCCCCAAGTTGCTCAAGGCAGCATACATGGCTGTCCATTCCTTATTTTATCCTCACGACAAATGATCAAAGTAGGTGAGTCTAAGTGAGAGTGATGTGTCTTAGGACACCCCAGCAATGGCTGAGTGGGGAATTCGAACCCATATCCATTATATCCTAGCCTAAACCCATATCCGCTATATTCTAGTCTGACACTCTGTACCAGTCTAACATATTCTTGAACTGTTGGTTTCAAAACTCAGAGATGACCGGATGACAGAACAATGACACACACCGCAGGGCACAATGTCTGTGTTGTGTCTCCTTCGATACTCTCAAAAAGAACACACTGTCGTCAGCAACATTACATGTTGCCATTTCCCACGACTTTCTTACCCCTTAGGCACAAAAGAACATACACAGAAAGTTACTCATCCACACCTCCAAAATAATCCATGCACACACATGGAAGATGCTACGGAAATCTCTAGCTGCTATCGAAAGCTTTCAGAAAGGACAACATGATAGGGTTGCCAGCCTCCAGGTGGTGGCTGGAGATCTCCCAGAATTACAACTGATCTCCAGGCCAAAGAGATCAAAATGTCTGCTTTGAAGGGTGAACTCTATGGCCTTATACCTTACAGAGGCCCCTCCCCTCCCTAAACCCCACCCTCTCCAGGCTCCACCCCCCAAATCTCCAAGAATTTCCCAACCTGGATTTGGCAACCCTATTGAACCATGGGAGAAGGACAGGTTTGTATAATAGCTGGAATCCATGATAGCAAAGTGGAACCTCCATGTACGGAAGCAGTATAGCCTAAGTGCCACAAGCTGGGATCCAACAGCAAGGGGAAAGTATCTTTATACTTGTTTGTGAACTTCCTAGAGGGCTTGACAGGTCACACTGGAAATGGAATGGAGCAGGTGGATTTTCCACATTCTTGTGTCCTAATGCAGTGGGAGGGATGAAAGACAGTGAGCAACAATGTGGAAGAATGGCGAAGGGCTTCTCCCGGAGTCTCAGCCCAACTGAGCCTTGTGGCACAGAGTTCCACAGGTTAGCCATACTGATCTGCTCTAAGGCTGCTGATTTTGGACAACCTCTATGGCTGTCTGCTTGGTTATAAGGGAAGGAGAGGAAGCTGTCTTCTTTCCTTGCCACCCTGCTCTCTGCCTGCTCGCTCCCCATATCACAGTGAAGACTTCTGAGACATTTGTACTACTCAATGAAACTTCAGCCAGGGAGGACAATAACACTGAAGTTCTCTCAGTGTCAAGAAACTGCAGTGGCGGCTGTCTTATAGCCATAATGGAACTTTCTGGAAAGGGGGCTGACTAGGCCGAGGAATGCTGGAACATTCCGGAAGGAGAGCAAAGAATGGACAGAAGGGAGCTAAAGCCTGTACTAAAGTGTGAGGGAACGCCCTAAAAAAGGTCAACAAGGATAAACTAGCAAGGAGGCATAGAAGAGGCCTGCAAGTGTGAGCCAAAGTCTCCAACTTTCTCCTCAAGTCGTGATTTTAGAGAGACGTCAGGATAACAGGGCAGCTGGTATATGTGGGGTAGAGGTCACACCTCACAATCCAGCAGCGTCCACATGGGCTGTACAAACTCCGGTCGGCCCTCGAACCAACATATGGAAAGCGTTTTGGGAACAAGAGTCTTTAATCCCCGGGGAGGGGGGGGGCACTCGCTCAGAGCCAAGGACCTAAAATCCATGGGCCAGGAGCAGGCGGCAAGGCTCAGTGCGCAAAGCGCAACTCTGAAGATGACAATGGCCTCTGCCGGGAAGGTCTGGGAGGGGGAAGGAGGGGGATACAGAATTGTCCCCTTGACGTCTTGATGGATGCCGCCATTCAGGCCTGCCTTAGCAACCACAGGCCGGACGAAGGAGGCCCTGTGGTGGGGCTGTCGAGAGGCTTTACAGGGTGCTGGGGAGGACGAACAATGAGCTGGGTCAGAAGGGGCTGAGGCAGCCCCTATTGTCCCACCTCCGGCACAATAGCCCTCACCTCCGCCTTGCCCATCTGCCCGGCCACGTGACACTCTTGGGGTGAGATTCCCACGACTCGCACCATCACTCAAGGACGTGCCTTGCCATCCCAAACCTTCACCTTCGCCCCTCGATCTATCACGCCCACTGCCCTCAGGCTAGGCCAGAGGGCTACGACCCCAGACTTCTTTCTCTCCCCCACTCCCACCCGAGCGAATTGTCTGTGCACTTGGCATCATGCTCAGCCAGTCGTGAAATGGAGGTGAAACCCCCGTGACAGGCCCTGGGCCTTGTGAAAGAACACAAGGGTTGGCCGGGGTGGCGTGGGCCACAGACTGGCGCACTACGATGGACAAATGTCTAGTCCTATTTGAGAATGGAACAGGGCAGGTCTCTTCCCATCACTTCCCCCAAGAACTGGCCTTGACCACAGAGTGAGGGGCTGGTCCAAAACATTACCTACAATCTTTCACCACTGAAATCTTAACCCAATAACTGTTACCAAATCAGAGCTGGACATAATTTTTTGCTCAGAGTTTTAAGGCAGTTTGAAAGTGAGATCTTTGCTCATACTGGGGAACGCTCACTGGTTTCTCACCTCTGGCCAAACAGGTTTTGCAGGGGGTTGGTGCTGTTCCCCCAAACCTGTAAAATGTGTGCAACTACACACAAAAAGCGACAAGCATATACCATAATCAGCAATCCCTCTTTTAAACCACTTTTGACTCACTCAAGAGTTTTCTACTTGTCTCCAGCCCCAGATTTCAGAATTAGAAGATGCTCCTGGGGGTAAAAAAACTGTTTGTTCCATATGTACAGAGCTCTACTTCAGAATCAGGGAAGGTTCCTTCGGTAATAAGAGGACTCTGATAGCCAGTGTGGTGTCAGCATAGCATCTGAGAGACCTGAGTTCAAATCCCCCCCACTGCTAATAAAAATGAACTAGATAGATATGGCCAGGCTGATCTCGTAAGATCCCAGAAGTAAAGCAGCGTTGGACCAGCAGGGAAGTCCAGAGTCGCTACACAGAGGCAGGCAATGGCAAAACCACCTTTGACTGTCTCTTGCCTTGAAAACACTACCGAGTCATTATAAGCCAGTTGTGACTTGATGGCAATTTCTACCACCACCACCACCAGATAGACAGAAGGGGGGTAATACTAAAATATGGGCTGGGTGGTTAAACCTGCTTTGTACTGTGAGTCACAAAAGAACCCAGGTATTTCTGACCCCCCCTTTGCCTTCCTCCACTCTATGCCACCAGCTTCCCCCATAACACTCCAGCAGATAAACAGAAGCAGGAGAATCCAAGCGTCCTCTTATAGACTTTTGCTATGAGTGGGCCCTTCCCACTCTCAGAGGAACTTGTACAAGTTCTGACCTGAAAACATGGCACTTTATGTATCCAGGGGCAAAGGATACGTAGCTCAGACAGCACCCCCCCATGCCCAGTGCTCCTTGTCCTGAGATGGCAGGAGAAAGCAGCCACCTAAATTCTCCTGATAACCCCATTGTTTGAGATTGGTCCACAGAAGCCAAAAGTGTCATGCAGAAGGTCTGGGATCCCTCGTGGCCTTCCATGTCCTTGCTATGTTCCACACTACCTAAAGGGGTTGAGAGCCAATATCCTTAAAAGGCAAAAGAGCAGAATATGCTATGATTAAATGCCTGGCAGTGCACTCCCACGCAGAGTTTATCCCATCAAAGCCCCCTGATTTCTAAGGTTTTAGACAGAAGTAACTCTGCATAGGATTGCATGAGCAATCAGGAAGCTGTGGTTCAAATTCTACCCTCCCATGCCATCACAAAGTGGCCTTAGCCAAAATGTCTCAGCCTTAGGGTTGCCAGCTCTAAGTTGGGAAATTCCTGGAGATCTGGAGGGTGAAAGCTGGAGAAACCTGGAAGAAGTGGGGTTTGGGAAGGGAAATGGCATGGCATAATTCCATAGAATCCACCCCCCCAAAGTAGCCATTTTCTCCAGGTGAACTGATCCCTGTGGCCTGGAGACCAGTTATAATTCCAGGAGATCTCCAGCCACTACCTGGAGGCTGGCAACCCTACTCAGCCTCCCACTTGCAGTATGAAGATCTTCCAACTGACAGGGTTGTTGTCATAACTGAATGTATATAAAACACAGTGGATGATTAAAAGCAGTTTATAAATTCCAATAGCAACAACCCATGGCTGCTATTTTTACAGATCTGCAAGGAATTGTGTGCAAGGTATTAAACCACAACATGTTTTTCGCTGTCATCATCCTTTTAGGAATAAGAATCTTGCAAAATCTTCAAGAGATGTTCTTCTCCCCCCCCCCCCCGCCCCATTTGAGTGTCTCATTAGGATGCAATAGATATTTGAATGTCAAATTCAGGTGAAAAATCATTGCTGCCCGTTGGGCATCTGCAAAATAGGAATTTGATGCCCTAGCATATACCTATGATGGAGCCTGTCGGGCCCTAGCAATCAATCCCCACCCCCCCACTGGCTCATCTGGATTTCCTGTCCATTACTCTGGAAGGCCCCCCCCCCTTCAAAATTGTCCTCAATCTCAATGGAAAACAACTCCCCCTCCATTTTTCTTGCCATAAGCATCAATTCCAGATCCTAGTGTAGACTTAGAGTCTAATAATAGGAGTTTTGTGGCACCTTAAAGACTAACTTTTAAAAAAAATTATAACATAATCTTTTGAACCTCAAGGTACATCTTAAAACAAAGTTCGTCTCCAGCACAGGTTTAAACACACTTCTCTGTAAGAGTTGGTGTGGACCTCATGGTTTAAGACTTCTTTTTTTATTCCTTTTTCTGTATATAAATTATCAGCTGAAAGCAAGGATTTAAGAAAGATTTGTGCAAGCAATTTCTGTGAATAACAACCCCTTGTATCTTCCAATTTTTCTGGTTCACAGAAATACCTCCTTCAGTCTTCCCTGTTTCCCTTTCTCAGACACTGCTCTAGATAGGAGACTATCAATGAAATCCTAAGTAGAGTTACTCAAAGTTAACTGGAATAACTTTGCTTAAGATTTCACTGTATGAGTAGCAGTAAAGAGAAGTTAGTTGGATGAACCTTGCAGGTTTGTGTTTTGTCCCTTTGGGAATGATTGTCTTTTTCTCCTGAGAAGAAACACCGATCTAGGTATTTTGACAGTAAGGAATTTGGGCTAAAACAGAAGCCTATAACTCAGTTTCTAATGGTTGCACATGAAGCAGAAAATGAAACTTGACGCAGACCAACTCTTTTGCCGTTTCACCTTCACCTAAACGCAGCTGGCTTCAAACGCTTGAAAATGGAGATTTTTGCAAGAACGGGCATGAAAGAACTTTTGAGATTGCTTTTTTTTTAAAAAAAAAAGTCAGCAACTTCCAAAAACAAGACCGTCCCTTCCCAACCACCCCTTTGTTATCTGCGCTCTCATTCTGATGTGTTAATGTCCTAGACAAGAGAGTCTGAAAAGAAAAACTTTTAATATCCCTCCTGTGCTGAAGAGATGGAGCCACAGGGGACTCCAGAATGATGCTAAGCATGCACATCCCCAGTTCGTTCTGATTTCAAAGAGTATATAGGAATTGGAAAGGGAAGTGTGTATTAGGACTGAAAGGAGAGCACGGAGGATCCCATTTGCCCCTACAACTTTAAAGGCATTCTTGATTGTTTGCGACTCCTAAGAATGTTGTGCAACCCAAGCAGCAGACCAGATTCCAGGAATGTTCATTAGGCACACCAAGAAAACCCTGAACTAATTTCTTTCTGTTCATGTACAGAGGCATAAACCCAGGTGTCCAGGCTCACAGCTCACAGCTACCAGCTTAGATCCTCTGATGCTTCCAGCGATGAGACCGGCTCCAGTCTTGAAACCCAAAAGTTGTTAGACACACAAACTCACGCTACTGGGTCAAGATGGACTAGAGTTTAAACTCAATTAACAAGATGAAAACACAGTCGACACAGTTCTGATTTTTTGGTGCTTAAAAAAAAAAATCCGGAAGAGAATATGCTACCAAAATCAAGGCATACACTTTTTGGGTAGCAGGACAAGTGTACCATTCTCCTCAATTCAGCATCCCAGAAATACAACCAGATTGGTCCCTCCCTGCATTCAAATTCTTGAGCCTTGAGTCCCAATTTTCCCTTGAAATTGCTCAGCCGGAGAACACCGAATGCCAGAGACAATAGATTTTTTTCAGGAACTGGAGGGAAAGAAATCTCTTGGGTATAACCAACTCCGTCCCTTCCACACTGATATCCCATTCTGTTCCATGGCTTTAGGCAATGGATAATAAATGGGTGGATCTACTGGAGTCACCCTGGTGTGTTTTGTTTTTTTAAATAACGTACCTCCTTATTAATTTGGATTTTTAACTTGCCCAAGTCAAGAGGTTCTAGAGGCTTACAAGAAATTTCAATGCACCTTTCCTAAACCAAAATTAAACAAGACAACATAAAAGTGTAAAACTCCCTTACTTTGTCCCCTTGGGTCCTCCCAGCCTCTTGATTTGAAATTCCATCTCTCCAGTCCCAAACCTACATATTGCATAATGGTCCCTTGATCACCAACACATTACAGTGATACCAAATCTAGTGTGGAAGCCGTTTGGGAATGTATGAACCTTGGAATATCCAAGATATGATAATGCCCAAGGCAGATGGTGTAATATAGACCAATGGTGCTTTGGGGCTGCCTGGATCAGGGATATTGGAGGAGCAGAAGATATCCCCCAAATTTTGCAAAGGACTTGGGGGGAGGGCACTTCTGTCTCCCCAAAACCTTCCCTCTAGAACCATCATCTTCTAAACTCAGTGTGGGCTGCAGTCCTACACAGGTCCAGTTTCTCAGGGAAAGCAAAGCCATTGCAACCCAAAAGACATGCAAATGTACACATGCGTCCAAGTGCACCAGAGCAAAAAAGAAGAGATTTTAAAAATAAACAAAGTGCACACTTACCCCAACCTTGCAGAAACAGCCCGACAGCCAACCAGAAATTCCACGATGACATCCCCCAAAATTTAACAGATTAGTGGGAAAAAGCATCAAAAAACCAATTCTCTATTTTTTTAAAAAAAACACACACACAATCCTGCCACAAAAAGACAAAAAAAAACCCTCCACTCCCCCACAAAGTTTCTTCTGGATGTTTAAGAAGGAGAATAGTAGATAAGTAATTCCATAGATGACGGAGGGGGTGGGGGGGTTTCAAATTAACAAGGTCTCCCAAAATTCTTCTTTGGCCTAAACTTTTACACTATTCTTCTGTCATGCCCCTTCTTTTTTTTCTCTCTCCCCCAATTTTTTTGGTCCCCTGCAAGCCGCCTGGTTTTAACTTTGCCAGCCTCTGGCTTCACACTCTGGTTGTGCTGGAAGGGGCCAGCTTGGCTTCCTAATTCCCATTGTTTACCCTCTCTGACCGCCAGAGACACTGATACAATTGGTCTGGGGTGCAAGAGAGTGGGGGGGGGGAGGATGGGGGTGTGAAAGGCAGCTGGAAGGAGGGCTACCCAATTACAGCTCAGCACAAAGATGAGAGGCAGGGGCTGCTCCCTCCCCCCTCCCCTAACCCCCCTTGGGAAGCATTGATGTGTCCAGTGCTTTGGTATATAGCCCTTTGGCTGGGTTATTATACTGGGCAAATTGCTACTGGCTTACAACACTGGACTTGTTCTGTTGCAGGGCAAAAGAAATCCTGCTAGACCAAAATGTAAGGTACATTCACAAGAATGGTCAGGGATTGCCTAGGAATATCAACCAACATTCACTATATTCTGATTCTTTGGCAGGGCAAAATAAACCCTGCTAGGCCAAAATGTAAAGTACATTCACAAGAATGGTCAGGGATCGCCAAGGAATATTAATCAACATTCACTATATTCTGATTGCTACAAAACAGATTCCAGACTGACCACATGCCCTGCATTTTCATCCTCCCACAGTGAGATCTTGTGCATATTTCCACCCATTTCCATGAGGACTAGAGACTCCTAGTTTTTAAGATGTGTTCCAGAATGCAGTATTCATCTTGAGATTACACTCTTAAAAAGACATATTCACATGCCTTTGGGATTACGTGGAGGGTCCTTATAGGAGGGTGGTGTTTCTTTCTTGTAAGCAGGCATGACTTGAAGTTGATAAAAACTACACTCGGAAAAATGTGTTTATTTGTAAGGGAGATATGCGCAATGTCTGAAGCTTCCACAAACTCTTTGATTTTATGAGCTGTTTTGGAGGTTTTGTAATTGGATCATAACTGATGTGCATGTTGTCTTTTTTGCAATGGCTGAATGGAAGAACTGAACTTGTTTTGGATTAGTGAGGACCCTGAGGCAGTGTGGGGTAGTGGTTATGACTGGGGAGACCAAGGATCAAGTCTACACGCTGACACGAAACTCATCAGAAGACCTTCAGACACTGATTCTTTCTCTCATTCTAACCTACCTCACAGGATTGTTGTGAGAACAGAAGAGGGGAGAACTATGTACACTACTCTGGTTTCTTTGGAATTGGTAGAAAAAATTTATCCTGTCTGTTATGCTTCTCCCATTTAATTACCTGATAATTTCCACCATCGCCCTATGCATACTTCTGCGATTTCCACAAATGCCCATAAGCATCTTTCTTTTTGAAAAAGGAAAAGTGAGATTCAGAGAAGGATAAATGTGTCTATCCTTAAAAAGTTCCAATCGGTTCCTCTGAAAGCATTTGAGCTAAAGTGAAAGGATGTGTAAGAATTCTCTGTGACGTTCTCTCCCTGAAGGTCCATTTACATATATAAGTTATCACCAGATCCTGAAGTGACGAGTGCAACTTCTGGGTTGCTGTCCCAGGTACTGACGGCTAAGTATGGGGGGGGGGGTCAAGGGGGGAGATTTCTCCATTGGATCCCTCTTGGCTGCACAAAAGAATAGAGCCTAGATTCAACCCTCATCATCCTCACCATATTGAAGTCACAAAAAAGGGGACCCACGAATCCGCGTTCCTAGCTCGCCGGTGAGTGAAAATGGAGCCTTTCTTCTCCCCTATCAATTTTCCAGAGCTGTTAAGAGAACAGAAGAATGCCCCCTATCAATTCATAAGAATCTCCTTACCCCTCATAGAGCTCGGGGCAGAATCCAAGCCTACTACCGCCCCCCCTCCCCAGCCCCGGGCAGTTTCTCCAGGTCTGTACACTTTCTGGTCTAGTATATTCAGTTTGTTTGCACACGCACAATTTTATGCATAGCTGCATAAATTAAACATGGGGATAGAAGCAGGGACATGAGACCAAGGTAAATAAAGAAGGGAGGGTTGTCCTGCGATGGGACTCCCCCCTCAGTCCAATGAGAGGATGAACATTGGAAGGCCTTTTCTGCGTCCCTTCACCCCCCCCCCCCAGCCTCTCTTATCCTATTAGCTGCACTTAGAGCCCCTGTGGTTACCCAGGGCGACGAGGCCTACCCATTCCCAGCCTTGCTCCCAAGCCCCATTCATGGTGTCACTTTCACAAGCTGCTGGGCCTATTATCCCCTCACAATGGGGTGCTGAGCCACTGGCCCCTTTTTATGGCAGAGGTGAGGAAAGAGGGAGGGAGTTCAGCTCACAATGGCAACAGCGCCTGAGATGGGGGGGGAGCCTCTTTTCCTTTCTGCCTTCACCCCAAGTTTGCAAGCATGGCTGCCATTTGGGGCAGGAGGCAATAATGTTGGCGCTGCTGCCCCCCTGGTTTAGTCCACCTGTGACTCAAGCTCAGGGTGTTTGTTTTTGCACATCACCTCATGGTTGCTACACATTAAGTGGATTTAGGGGGAAAAATGCAGCGGCTTATGGTGCGGACATTTTATTTATTTATAGTCCACCTTCCTCACTGAGATTCTTCTCCCCAATGGAGACCTAAATAATAATATAATAATAATAACATTCGTTTTATATACCGCTCTTCAGGATGACTTAACGCCCACTCAGAGCAGTTTACAAAGTATGCCATTATTTTCCCCACAACAAAACACCCTGTGAGGTGGGTGGGGCTGAGAGAGCTCTGAGAGAGCTGTGACTGACCCAAGATCACCCAGCTGGCTTCAAGCCGAGGAGTGGGGAATCAAACCTGGCTCTCCAGATTAGAGTCCTGCGCTCTTAACCACTACACCAAACTGGTTCTCAGTTTGTAAAGCAGTTTACATTATTCTCCTCCCATTTTATCCTCACATCACCCTTGTGAGGTAGGTTAGACTGTGAGCGCCAAAGGTGCAAACCTGTTGCTGTTGAGCCCATTTGACAACGTCATCATGATAAGGCATTAGAAGAAAAATGGCAAAAACTGCTTCCAAAAGCTGCTGCTTTGGAATTTCATGTTGGATATATCCAGGAACGGGCCCTTTCACTTGCATCTCCCCCCCCCCCCCCATTCAATCTCTTTACTCTCACTGTTGTCAGGGCTGTTGCTCACTTCCCCTCCATATTGTTACCCAGCTTATAATATGTTGCAATAGCCTCTTGCACCTGTTCCCTGTAGCTTTCCAGATTCCGAGACGAGCAAGACCTTATCTCGGATGGCTCGCCGCAGTGGCCTTGGGACAGCTCCTTCCGTCCCGCTACTGATTGTGTTAGGCTGGGAGAGCCGGTGGGGTGCGGTGGGGGGCATGTGGACGGGTTGATATAATGTATCCTGTACTCAATGTGTCATTGTTAACAAGAGACCTGAGTACAGCCAGACGCCTTTAATTGCTTCTGTGTAACCAATGGACATATGTATGGAGAAGCCTATGATATCTCAATAAAAACCCATTTACTCAAGAGAGCTTGGATTTCTTGCTGCAAGGGTTGGGAGTCACCTTCAACGTATCCTGTCTTCTATAGACTGACAACTGTCAAAAAGTCTGAAATGGTACTCTTCTCTGCCAAACCCCTCTTTCATACACCAAGACAGGGGCTTCTTGTTTAGTCCTCACAGTTATTTATTCTAGCAAAAACTTTCATGAAGAAGAGCTCTCAGTCTCTTCATCAGATGCATGAACTCTTCACCTATTAGGTGGGCACATTTATACTAAAAGACGCAGGCAACAGAAAGGGGGGGGGTTAAAAAATGGAGCCAGTTTAAAACAAGGTCCGTTCCCTCACCCCTGCTACAATAAGCTGGATTCTTGTTTTATTTTGCAGTCACTGACTAACATGGCTACCCATCTGGAATTACCATCAAGAGATACAGAAGATGAGATGCAGACCCTTTTCATCCGTCTGTCCCAGATTCAATGCTTTTAGGGGGGATGGGCAATTCAAAAGTTTAGGGATTCTAATCTTTCTCCCTACGCACAATTGAGTTATGGTGCATGCGTGTCAATTTAGGCTTGGTGAATTTCCATTTTTTGGAAGGGGGGGGGAGAGTCCCACATCCCATGGACCTAGGCCTGGGTTTCCCCTCCCCCAGCCGCCCTCATCTGCTGCCCGCGGATTAGCGGCTGCTGAATAAAGATGGGATTGGGATGGGGGAGGAAGGGTGTCGGCTCCAAATAGTTGTTCGGCAGTCAGCCTAAAACACAAGCCAAGGCCACAATGTCTGGGGGGGTGGGACGACTTCTGGGGAACACCCGATCATCCTTTGGTTAAAAGTGATAGCGGACAGTACCTGCAAAAACATTTGAAATAGTTAAATGGGTATTTCAGTGTTAGGAGGCACTGTGCCATCACAAATCTCCCTCCAAATCTTTACAAAATGTCTTCCCGATAAGACAAGATAAACGTTAGGGGAACTTAGCTCCCTGGAACTGGGCAGCAAGGCTTAAATTATTTGAGAATCAGGCCTTGCTTGGGGACATGTCATGCCATAAAAAAAGAGAACTGAGCATGTTTAGAGAGCAAAGAATATGCTGCAGTATCTAGAATTAGAGGAAAGGTGGTGTGGGCTTCAGGTAGACTTATGCCCCCCCAGACATGCTTTTTAGATGTTATGCACTCCGAATGGGTAAGCAGCAAACTAACTAGGTAATTTTGGTGAGTATTTTGAAATCAGAACAGTTTTAGAAAACTGAACTTTAACATGCATTTTCTTGTCACCCAGAAGAGGCATATTTTGACATTTAGGATGAGTCTCATGCTTGCATGAGGAAGATGATAACCCGTTTTATTTGTTTATTTAGGTATTTATTTATATTTATTTATAATATGCATATCTTGCCTTTCCACAATGCCCCAGGAGGCTTACATGAATTAAACAAACAGTTAAAAACATTATGAAAAACACACACATCAAGATCAAACTGCATCAGGTACATCAAGTTAAAACTGCAACTCGAAATTTACTCAAAACATCTGGAAAAGGAGCAAAGGTAAGCCTCTCCATGGAAACGGGAGACACGAAGTCCAAACCTCCCCTCCCAATTGGTAGGGTACTTCCAGGCAACGTAGAAAACTGAAATTTGGTCCTTATGTAGCCCAAGATTCAGAGGAGTTAGCTGTGTTAGTCTGTAGTTGCAAAATAGTAAAGAGTCCAGTAGCAGCTTTAAGACTTACCAACTTTATTGTAGCATAAGCTTTAGAGAACCACAGCTCACGCATCTCACGAAGAGAGCTGCGATTCTTGAAAGCTTATGTTATGATAAAGTTGGTTAGTCTTAAAGGTGCTACTGGACTCTTTACTATTAAGTAGCCCAAGTATCCAATATGCTGAAAATGTCTGAAAAAGAGATTATTTGTCAGATGCTGACTAGAAAAAAGCGGTGTGAAGTGTCCCATCAGGTTGTTACACTTCCAAACCTCCTGGAAAGGAGAAATCTGGCACACATATAGCCTGGAACACCATAATTGTGATACAAATCTCAAAGGTGGACACTGTGCCCTCCTAACTGTCAAAATTCATAATACAGAGTTTACCTCACAACCAAGGCCAGTACTTCAGCCCCCAGCATGTTGGGCTGTGAGCGTCCTGTTACACCCATTACTCACTTGAATCAGCCTTAGGACGGGGGGTGGGATCCCATCATAGTCAGGAGTGTGTGTGTGTATACACACACATACAACACACATAGTCCAATCTACTCCAAAAGTTTCTGGTTGCTACCGGAAATCTCTCCCAAGATGGATTCCAAGTCCGCTGAACGGGTGACAAAATTCCTAGCCACTTCTTTCCCTCACACCTCTATGATTTTGCTATCTTTGAGCTGGAGTTAACTGTGAGATAAGCTTCATAGCTTGAATTTTAACTGTTAGGAGTAAAAAAGTTTCCTATTTTCTGTCTTGTATAGCAATCAAGGTGCAGTCAGCTACCTATGTACCCAATTTCAAATTCTGAAACCTAGCTAGCGTGGGAGCTGCCCTGTCTCTGGTTTGTGGGAGACAAAATATCTCGATTTAAAATAAAAACTTGTGACCCTTTGCACCAGTCTCAACAACATTTGTGCTTGGCCTGTGGCAGAGTGCTCGAAGATCCATAAACCCAGGCAACTATCTACTGTTATTTATTTTACTTCATTTGTATTCCACTTTCCCCCCCAATGGGGACTGAAAATGGCTTACATCCCCTCCATTTTATTCTCACAACAACCCTGTGAGGTAAATTTGGCTGAGAGAATGTGACTGGCCCACTACACTATGAAATACTGATGTCACTGGGTACTGGTTGCAACATTTAATAAATAATAATAATAACTGTGCTTATAAACTGCTCTTCTAGACAGATTAGTGCCCCACCCAGAGCAATGAACAAGTTAGCGTTATTATTATCCCCACAATACAGTTGGGGAGCTGGGGCTGAGAGGAGTGGCTTACCCAAGGCCACCTACTGAGCTCATGGCATTAGCGGGATTCGAACCAGTCGAGTGCTGATTCACAGCCAAACCACTGAACCACTGTGCTACAAGCAGCTTTTCAAGCTCTTTTTATAACGTATGTACCAAACGTCAGTTTTTTAGGTTGCCTGAAAGTACCAACCAATGGGGGGTGGGGTTTGACTGTCATTTCTCCCATTTATGGAGATGCCTTTAATAGCATATAAATATGCACTCAGATATCTACAGGAAGGACATTTTAGAGACACACAAAGGCAGGCCCTGATCCATATCGTAGAATTCCTTCCAACGCTATGTACCAATGCAAAGCCAGAATTGCACAAAAGGACAGAATTCACCTCGTCCCTGCATTTGGGACAAGAGAGCAGGACATGAGTGGATGGAGCAATGCAGGTCTCAGGACTCCACCATACATGCACCGCCTGCTCCCTTCCCCCACCTCACCAGATCTCTCAAGATGATTGAAAAGTGATCGATACAGGCATGTCACCCCACTGACCCAGAATAAACGTAAGCAGGCACAAAGAGCAGCTGACCTCTCTATCGCGGCCTCACAGCCCTGCTGACCACGCACACACAAACCATAACCCACCTGGCTATTCCAAGCCCCTCCCCCCTCCCCATCTTTGCCACCATCCCATAATCCTGGATCTACAACTCTTCTGGCGAGGGGAGAATGGACAGACATGGAAATTAATATTCTGTAAAATATTCTCTTAAAAACATGGTTGACATCAGAATATATCTATATCTATCTAGCACTGCTCATTCGGCTATAACCTTAAGCAGAAATTAAAATGGGAAGAACCTTACTTGATATTGGAATATAAGGATCATCCTGCCAGGTTTTTACCCTTACCCAAAATCTCGCAAAACTCACGGAACGGGGGTGTTTTCATGGTGCAATTTCTGACATCACCCATCATGATTCCATTTCATGGCATGATGACGTCAGAGATTGCACCATAAAGACGCCCTCGTTTGGTGAGTTTTGCACGAGGGTAAAGATGCGTGAAAACGACCAGAGTGGTTTCCAGCAGAGGGTATCTATGGAAGTTCACAAACAATGCAACAAGGTGTTGTAGCATTCTCTTTATTTGTTGAAAGCATTTGGTACTCCAGAGGTATTTTCAGAAAGAGACTGAAGAGCTGAGTCAAATTGAGAGGACAAGAGATGAAGTTCTAGACCAACTTAGGAAATTAAAAACCAGTAAGTCTCCAGGTCTTGACGGCATACACCCGAGAGTTCTTAGGGAACTCTAATGCCAGATTGTTGATCTACTAACCCATACACATAACTTATCACTAAAAATAGTCACTGTACCAAAAGATTGGAGAGTATCAAATGTTACATCATTTTTTAAAAAGGTCTTCAGAGGGGAACAAGGAAATTATAGGCTAGTTAGCTATATGTCTGTCCCAGGTAGAAACTAAACAAAGATAGAATTATTATGCACACAGAGGAACAAATCCTGTGGAGGAAAAACCAGCATGGCTTCTGTGAAGGAAAATCTGGCCTCACCAACCTTTTGGAGTTCTTTGAGAAAGTGAACAAACATGTAGATAACAGTGACCCAGACTTTCAAAAGGCTTTTGGCAAGGTAGCTCCTCAAAGACACACAGGTAAGCTTAGCAATCATGATATAAGAGGTTGGGTCCTCTTTTGGATTAAAAATTGGTTACATGACAGAAAGCTAAGCGTAGGCATAAATGGGCAGTTCTTGTAATGGAGGAAGGTAAGCAGCCCTCCATAGTAACTGGCTGGCCACTGTGTAAGACCAGATGTTGAATTAGATGGACCTCTAGTCTGATCCAGCGGGGCTCTTCTTATATATACTGCCTCTGAACATGGGGGTTCCGTTTAACTACCATGAGTAATAGCTGTTTCATCCCCTTTAAAAGTCACCTAAGCTGACAGTCATTAACACATCTCACAGTAGTAAAATTCTAGGTTAACGATTTGTTCTGTGAAAATAGCACCTCTGCCTGTCCTAACTCCACTGCCAATCAACTTAATGGGGTAACCTAGCATTTTGAGATGGAGAAAATAATTTTATCCACTCTTCTCATTAGACTTTGATAAGCTTCTATCATGCAGTCCCCTCACTTACAGATGTAGAATTTCTAGAAATTTTTGAAGCTATAGGGATTTTTTTCTATTAAAAACACACACACAGAAGTTCTGAAATAAATGTAGTAGTTACTTTCCTATCAAACTTATTTTACTGCTTCAACCTAAAATGTACAATTTATAACTTAATATACTATTTGGCATATTTGGGGGGGAATTTAAAAGCCTTTGTTTTCTACAAGCAAAATTATAAACGTACCCAATACTTGAGAGAGCTGCAAGACTGCTGCACCCTATGCTACCTTAGCATGCATGTCTTAATTTTTGTCATCTGAGAGGTAAGCAAAAATAACCGTTGATTTTAAAAAAATTGTAGTAGCAGGGCACATGCTTTGGATACCATAAAACAACAACAAAAAAAGGTTTTGAATTCAAGCCATCAACACGTTCCTCACTTTAAACATATTCTTACGAAGAGTTGCATGAAGATATTTTACACGCATGATCAGGGTAGAGCGATTAATTCTCCCGGTCTCCATTCTGTCTACGCAATAACTGTGTAAGGTAGGCTTGGAGGGAGGAGAGATTGGTCTAGGGTCACCTCAGCAAGCATCATGAAGCCTTTGGTTTATCCTTGTCAGTTTGTAACCTCCAAGGATATCTAAATTTAGATTGTATGATCCTTGGGGGCTAAGATCTGACGCTTTCTGCTTAAGTTGCTTTGTAAAGGACCGAGCAGACCAACCACAAATCTGTGGATCTGTTTAGTATATTTTTAATCCTGTCTTTTTCTCCAAGGAGATCAGGGTGGTATACATCCCTTCCCCATTTTATCCTCACAATAACCTCATGAGGTAGGCTAGCAGAGAGAAACAGTCCAAAAGTTACCTAGTTATGTTTCAGAGCTGAACAGCAAAAAGGAGATTGGTGACACCTTTAGGATTATGCAAGATGTATGGTGGGAAGAAGCTTTAATGAACCAGAACTCCCTTTGACGGTTGCATGAAGTATATTTTATTTGGATGATTATACACAGTCACCTAAAAAAAAAAGGTAAAGGTAGTCCCCTATGCAAGCACCGAGTCATTACTATCCCATGGGGGGACATCGCATCACGATGTTTTCTTGGCAGACTTCTTATGGGGTGGTTTGCCATTGCCTTCCCCAGTCATCTACACTTTACCCCCAGGAAACTGGGTACTCATTTTACCAACCTCGGAAGGATGGAAGGCTGAGTCAACCTTGAGCTGGCTACCTGAACCCGGCTTCTGCCGGGATCGAACTCAGGTCGTGAGCAGAGCTTGGGCTGCAGTACTGCAGCTTACCACTCTGTGCCACGGGGCTCTTAGTCACCTGCAAGTATACACAGTCACCTGAAAGTATAGACAAGTTGTACAAAGTGAAGTCCCAAAAAACTATACAAGGCAAACAGTTCTTTCCAAGATAGAAGAACGGTGATCCGTCTCAACTGCAGCAATGGTGGCGTATGAATAACGAGGCAAACAAAATTGCGGAACTCCAGAGGCACCGCTTGCTCCATGCTTGAAAAACAGCGCCTTCTGCTGGCCAATGAGGTGGGTTGGCTACTTAGTTGGCAGCCAAGTATTTGGGGAAGAATGTTTGCTTACTCTTGATGATAGTTTCAGGTGGGGAGCCATGTAGTTCTACAGTAGAACAGCAAGATTTGCACCCAAGATTCAGATTTCCTTGGAAATCTAGTTGGTCTTTAAGGTGCTACTGGTCCCGACTCTTGTTCCACCAACTTTTGAGAATCTCCAGTCCATTCTCACTTTTGACAGCTTCAGAGACATCACCTGTTCCGACTGAAAGGTCTGGCAAACCCAACACCAGTTTATGGAGATCTTCTGATAGGAGATCACAGCTTTGCATCCTGCACTAAATAAATGTGGAACAGCAACAGAGAGGCAGTTTGGTGCAGTGGTTAAGAGCGCGGGACTCTAATCTGGAGAGCCGGGTTTGATTCCCCAGTCCTCCGCTTGAAGCCAGCTAGGTGACCTTGGGTCAATCACAGCTTCTAGGAGCTCTCTCAGCCCCACCCACCTCACAGGGTGTTTTGTTGTGGGAATAACAACATACTTTGCAAACCGCTCTGAGTGGGCGTTGTCCTGAAGAGCGGTATATAAATCAAATGATGTTGTTGTTATTATTATTGCATTCTGGTTCCAGTCAGATGGGGCTGAAGCCCTCAGGAAATTACGATATGCCATTCTCTGGCGAGCCAGGGCTTGGTACAGAGAGAGCGGAAGACTCAACTCTTCTACATGGCCAGGTCAAGGTACAAACACGGCCTTGTCGTGTGACCTGTTCTGGCTTCCTGCTTATCACTGCATTCATTCAGTTTTTAACCCTCTTGTTCTTTGAGGCATACACGGTCCGCTCCCCTCCTCATCTTCACAACAGTCTGGAGGTAGCTTAGACTAAGAGAAAGCCACTGGCCCAAGGTCATTCAGTGAATTTTGTGAACGAGCATCGGAACTCGGGTCTCCCAATCCTAGTTTGACCCGGTCATCTCTGCACCCCAGTGCTGCTCTGGTCGAGAGGAAGTCACCCTTTCCCCCATCTTTCTTGATGATGGTGGTACCACACAGGCAGATTCAAAGCAGTCCTAAGTTGTGACAATCTTTAACATATGGTTGTTGTGGGTTTTTCGGGCTGTACTGCCGTGGTCTTGGCATTGTAGTTCCTGACGTTTCGCCAGCAGCTGTGACTGGCATCTTCAGAGGTGTAGCACCAAAAGACAGAGATCTCTCGGTGTCACTACAATGCCAAGACCACAGCAATACAGTCCGGAAAACCCACAACAACCATCGTTCTCCGGCCGTGAAAGCCTTCGACAATAAATCTTTAACATACCTTACTTAACACCACAGGACTTAAAAATTCCCTCTGCATTGCTAATTGTGCATTAAGTAGGTATGAGAGGAAATCCATTTTTCAAGATTTTGGCCACTCCGGTTGTGAATATGGATCGGGGGATATTTACGTTTAATTTTTCTAAAAGAAGTTGCAGATCAAGTCTGTCTGGAAATAGACTTGTGTAGCTTTGGAAGAGAGGTCTTCTCTGAACCCCCGTCTGTAACTACTCTGTAGTAAGGGAAATGTACTCTATACCTGCTAAGAGGCGTCTGAACGTGTTCTTGCATCATACGTAAGATGAATTGAAAACATTAAAATCCACACAGCGTAAAGGTACAATTGAGCCTGCAGTTGTAAGCTGGGTGGGACTCCAAACCACCAAAGATCATCAGCTCCACTCTGGATCACCCCGTCCCACTCAACCAAAATGAACTTTGCTATCATTTCGCTGGGTTTATAAGACAGATGTACCGCCAGGCATATGGTGGTTGAGGCGGGTGAGCAAACCATCCGGACTCCTGCCATAGGGGGACACGAGTCCTCCTGGTTTCTGCCGTTATAACAACTGGTCACCCTGCCCCACAGGCTCTGTCAATATTGGAGGGTTGTTGCATTATCTATGCGCTGCTGTCGTAATGGTATTTATTGTAATTTTACTATTATGCTACCATGCTTTAAATTTTATATTGTTGTAAACTGCTCAGAGGCCGTTTAAGAGGTAAGTAGACTAAAAGTCGGACGAACGAACGAACGAACGAACAAACAAACAAACAAACAAACAAACAAACATTGTAAAGACATCCCCCAACTCTGACCTCAGCCCCCCCCCCCAGTTTGGATCAAATGAATGGTCAACAGGGACAGAGCGACTTGTGGTGGACAATGAGAAACACAGTCAGATTCAGTCTGACACAAAACAGACTTTATTTGTTACAAAGAGTATAAAAAATAGAAAACACTACCCATGACTCCCATCCGCCCCTCACCCTGGCAGCAGGTTGACTTCTCAAAGCGATATTAGCATCCACTTAAGAAGAAAGCGGACTGACCAGATGGCTTCCCACCCGCTACCCGAAATCATAGTGACGATCAGGCTTAGCAGATATAAAGCTTATCTCTAGTGTTCCAAACACTTCGTGTCCATTATCTTTACAACGGTCCTGCAAGGTCGACCATTATTACTATTACCACTGATAAACATCTATCTATCATTTTGTTAACCTCCCCTTCCTCCAAGGAGCACAGAGCATTACACATGCCATTCACCGTCCTCAATTTATCCTCACTGCAACCCTGTGAGGTAGGCAAGGTTGAGAGAAAGTGACTGGCCCAAGGTGACTCGGAGGGTTTCATGACTGAGTGGGGATTTGAGCCCCAACCCCCCCACTTCCTAGTGTGTCACTCTGACCACTACACCAAAGTGGTCTGAGAGACAGTGGCCACCGGTCAGTTCTTGGTCGAATTGAATTTGGAACCAGAACTTTCCAGCTGGTAATTGCTATGAGCGTCTGGGAGCAACCGTTGATCAAGACAGACCTTGGCGCGACCCAGCAAGGAGATTGTGACATATCAAAACGGCATTCTTGAATTATCCAAGAGATCACGGTGAGATGTAAATAAGGCTTCGATCAGGCACAAGTTGGTTAGGGCTTCAATAACTGGCATTTTGAATTGTGCCCAGAAATGTCTAGGGACTCAGTGCAAAAGAGGGAGCCCTGGTTGTATACGTCACCACTGACCCACCTATCTCAGGGGAGAGGGGTTGTCCATTGCCCTTTGCAGCAATTCACCCCAAATTTCCAGACTCCCAGAAGTCAGCTCCGCACAGAGCAACAGAGTTCGCACACCTGTTGACACTGGCTGGGACCGATCCATGGAATTCAATTTCATGTCCCAATGGCAAGGTGAGGAAATCCAACCCCAGGCACTGGGGAAGGAAGCCTCAGGGTCCCTTCTCAATTAAAACAAGTCTTTATGCAAAATGGACAGATCGAAAGGCAGATCGAGGCCCAACATCGAGGGCACGCTGTTAGTGAAGGAGTACATGCTGGCACACGAAACTGCCTGATACTAAGTCAGACCGTGAGTCTATCAAGGTCAGGGTTAACTAACTCCCTAGGGTCTCAAGGTCTTTCATATCACCAGCTATCTGGTCCTTTCAGCTGCTGGAGAACGAACCAGGAATCTTCTGCACCCAAAGCAGATTATCTACCGACTGAGCCAGGCCCCCCGCCCAAAAGTAAGATCACCCTGGATGTGAATTGGGCAGAACATTGCGCATAATCCAGAGGTCTTCAGGGACAAGGGGCTGGAGGGAGAGAGGCACATACCAGCCTTCAAGGCTGACATGCCCAGGAGGATGCCATACTTTCCCAGCATGCCCTGTTTCCTCCAGCTCAGAGCAGAGCATGCTGGGATGCAGGCCTCCGCTGGGCTCGATGTATTGGCAAGAGCGGGTGTTATAACCGGATGTCACCCGCAACGATTCCCTCCCAGGTAGGTCGAGTCAGAGGCACGTACGTCTTAGCGGCTTCGTCCAGGAAGTAAAGGGGCTCCGTGATCCGTGTTGGGTCAAATCCTTCGGCGGCTAGTCGGACCTTCTTCTGCTTGAAGGTTTCCGTCATCTCCAGGTGGTCCTGATAGGGAAAGATAAAGGAGGCATCATTGGGTAGCTGCAGAATTCGTTAAGTGGTTGGGTTGCAAATCAGCGCTCTGCTGGTTCGAACCCTACTACTGCCATGAGATCAGCAGGTGTCCTTAGGTAAGCCGCTCCTCTAAAGATCAGCTCCCCAGCTGTATTGCAGGGATAAGAACAACACTGACATTATATTGTCGAAGGCTTTCACGGCCGGAGAACGATGGTTGTTGTGGGTTTTCCGGGCTGTATTGCCGTGGTCTTGGCATTGTAGTTCCTGACGTTTCGCCAGCAGCTGTGACTGGCATCTTCAGAGGTGTGGCACCAAAAGACAGAGATCTCTCAGTGTCAAACAGTTTGACACTGAGAGATCTCTGTCTTTCGGTGCCACACCTCTGAAGATGCCAGTCACAGCTGCTGGCGAAACGTCAGGAACTACAATGCCAAGACCACGGCAATACAGCCTGGAAAATCCACAACAACCAACACTGACATTGTTCACCACTCGGAGTGGCGCACTAATCGGTATCTAGGTGCAGTTATTACTATGACTATGATGACTACTACTACCAGACCCCTGGAGAGGGGATGTGGACGTGGAGGTGTGGTTTTCTAAGGCTCAAAAGTAACAACAGGAGTGCGGAAGGCAAGAGATGCATTCTCTTGCAATGATCAAACGTATGCCAAGCATATGACTGTTCACAATAGCAGTAAGCAGACATCACACCTTGTAGCGTGAGAGGAAACCCTTAACATGACTAAGTCCTAACTGAACAAGTTCAAACTTCCCAATCGATTCTAAGAACAAAGCAGCAGCGCTTTTCAAGTCTTCTTCCCAAATTACATTGGCAATGCTGCCCCCTCCCCCACTCCAGCACGTTAAATGCCAGGGGTCATTTAATCCAAGCAAGTTTTGTAGGCGTTAAAGGAAAGTACCGCCTGTTTGGGGCAATCTCTCTCTGCCTGTAACTCTGTACCCCACCCACCTCAAGGAGGCGCTGCTCTATAGATTATTGGTCTAATTTAATCATCGGGAACCCCACATTGTGCAAACTGAGGATTGTGCAGCAATAAAAGCAGAATTTTGTCCATGTACAATGTGCACAAGATGTCTACACCACCAATGTGGTGTAGCAGTTAAGAGTGTTTTGTACTAGGATCTGGGAGACCCAGGTTCGAATCCCCACTCTGTCAAGGAAGGTTGCTGGTTGGGTGACCACGGGCCAGTCATACACTCTCAGCCTAACCTACCTCATAGGGATGTTGTGAGGATAAAACAGGAGAACCAATGTAAACCACTTTGGATCCCCAGTGGAGAGAAAAGCAGGGTATAAATGAAGTGGTCTGCAGCTGCTAGAGGAGGTAAGGGCTTTTTGCTTTTTGCCTTTCTTGGCTGTGGTGGGTTAAGCTGAGAAGCTAAGGGTGGTCCTCTCTAGCTTTGGGGCTTTTTGTGTGTAGTTTTGTGTTGATTTGAGTGTAGTTTTGAGGCTGAGTGTGTTTGGGCTTGATTGTGTTTGAGGGTGAGTGTGTTTGTAAGGCTGCTGGGGGTTGCTGGAGTACAAGCCACACACACCCCTTTGTGCTCACCTCCTGTGCTTAGCAGGAAGTGACCTTTTGCATTGAAAAGGCAACTGCTGGGCAGGGGCGCGAGCCTTTGGCGCGAGCCGAAGGGCGAGAGCTAAAGGGCTCTTGGCCTGTGGCTCTTAGCCGGGGGATCATAGCCGTTTTCTTTCCTCTTAGTGTGTTATTCCTAAAACAGAATAATGAAGTCAGAATGCCAGCAGGGGGTTGGGGGCTTTCCAGTGTATTGCACTGAGTGTCACATGTATGACTATCTGCCTTCTGGTCAGAAGTCCTGGATGTGTGCTCGCTGCAAGGAGCTCCTGGTTCTCAGGGAACGAGTACGTACCCTTGAGGCCAAGGTGGCTGACCTGGAGAAGCGGAGACAGTTAGATAGGCACGAGGACAAGATTCTCAGGGACAGGATAGATGTGTCCCACTCTAAAAATGGCAGCGTTCTTGTTGTCAAGGAGAATGAGGATCTTGTGGAATCAGGGCACCGTACTGAGGATAAGGGGAACATGCCCTTAGAAGGGACCTCTTCTTCAGTTGGTGAGCAGGTTTCCTTTCGCATCAAGGAACCATCCCTGGGTGGGGCGGGAGGGAGGCTCTTGGTAGTTGGTGATTCGATCCTTAGACAAGTAGATAGCTGGGTGGCACAACCGCGTTCTGACCGTATGGTGACTTGCCTGCCTGGTGCGAAGGTAGCGGACATTACGCGTGTTATAGATAGGCTGGTAGATAGTGCTGGGGAAGAGTCAGCGGTTGTGGTCCATGTTGGAACCAACGATGTTGGGAAATGCAGTCGTGAGGTCTTGGAACAAAAATTCAGGCTGTTAGGCAGGAGACTCAAGGCCAGGACCTCCAAGGTAGCCTTCTCAGAAGTGCTACCTGTTCCACGCGCAGGGCCAGAGAGACAAACGCAGATCAGGAGTCTCAATGCGTGGATGAGACGATGGTGTAGGGAGGAAGGGTTCAAGTTTGTTAGGCACTGGGATTCTTTTTGGGACAAGCGGGAGCTGTACAAGAGAGACGGTCTCCACTTGTCCCGAGAAGGAACCCGGCTGCTGGCACTTAAAATCAAAAAGGTGGCAGAGCAGTTTTTAAACTAAATGCTAGGGGAAAGCCGACAAGAGATAAAGTGTCTCTGGTTCAGGATGGTTCATCTCAGAGAGATGAAGGGCTAGGAATAACACTTCTACAGGGAGATAGATTAGAGTTGTCAACTGAGATGGAGACAAACAGTGCAGATGACCTAACTACGTCTCGAGGCAAAGTGTGCCGGGGAAGTTACAGGTGTTTATATACAAATGCTAGAAGTGTCCGAGGTAAAATTGGGGAGCTGGAATGTTTAGTGTTGGGCGAATCCATAGACATTGTGGGCATATCAGAAACTTGGTGGGATGAGGAAAATCAGTGGGACACGGTGATTCCTGGATATAAATTACATCGGAAGGATAGGGAGGGAAGGGTTGGTGGTGGGGTGGCTCTATATGTCAGAGAAGGTATACATTCCAGTAAGATTGAGAAGGTAACTGAATTAGATTCGCTTCTGGAAATGCTATGGGTTGAAATTACGGGCCCAAATGGAAACTTAACTGTGGGAGTTTGTTATCGCCCTCCAGATCAGAAAATAGAGGAGGATTATAAAATGATGACAGGATTAAAGATGACTGCTAAACAAAAAAACTGTGTTGTAATGGGTGATTTTAACTACCCACACATTGACTGGGCCAATGGGTGTTCGAATCGGGGGAGAGAAAGTGAGTTTCTAGACTGTCTCAATGACTGTGCTATGGAACAGATGGTTACAGAACCTACTAGGGGAGAGGTGATCCTGGATTTGGTCCTCAGTAATGCTGAAGATCTGGTGAGAGATGTAAATGTGATTGCACCACTTGGGAACAGTGACCATAATGTTATTGAGTACAACATATGTATAAATAGGAAATTGCCAAATAAGACCAACACAGCCATGTTTAACTTCAAAAGGGGTAACTTTTCTGAGATGAGGGGGTACGTGAAGAAGAAACTGAAAGGGAAAGTAAAAAAGGTCAAAACACTTGGGGAATCTTGGAGACTATTTAAAACTACAATCCTGGAAGCTCAAATTAAATATATACCGCTGGTTAGGAAAGGCACAAATAGGTTTAGGAAAAGGCCAGCATGGTTAACAAGCAATGTAATAGAAGCTGTAAAAAGTAAAAAGGATTCTTTTAGGCAGTGGAAAACTAGTCGGAGTGAGGTTGATAAAAAGGAGCATAAGCTGTGGCAAAAAAAGTGCAAGTCTGTGATCAGACAGGCAAAAAGGGAATATGAGGAGCATATTGCAAAGAACATAAAGAAAAACAATAAACAATTCTTTAAATATATTAGAAGTAGGAAACCAGCTAGGGAGGCAGTGGGGCCCTTGGATGACCAAGGCGTAAAAGGATTACTAAAGGGTGATAGGGAAATGGCCGAGAAGCTGAATGCGTTCTTTGCTTCTGTCTTCACTGTAGAAGATAAGAAGTGCATGCCCACTCCGGAAGCACTGACTTTGGGAGGGGTTTTGAAAGACCTGAGTCACATTGAGGTGACGAGAGAGGAGGTTATGCGACTGCTAGATAATTTAAAAACTGATAAATCACCGGGCCCAGATGGCATACATCCAAGAGTTCTGAAAGAACTCAAGTGTGAACTTGTAGATCTCCTCACAAAAATATGTAATCTGTCATTAAACTCTGCATCTGTTCCTGAGGACTGGAAGGTAGCTAATGTTGTCCCCATCTTTAAAAAAGGTTCCAGGGGAGATCCGGGAAATTACAGGCCAGTCAGCCTGACGTCAATACCGGGTAAGTTGGTGGAAACTATTATCAAAAATAAAATTAGTGGGCACATTGATGACCAAAAGCTGATGAGGAAAACTCAGCATGGGTTCTGTAAGGGAAGATCTTGTCTCACCAATCTGTTAGAGTTCTTTGAGGGAGTGAACAAACAAGTGGACAAGGGAGACCCGATAGATATTGTTTATCTTGACTTCCAGAAAGCTTTTGACAAAGTTCCTCATCAAAGGCTCCTAAGTAAGCTCAGTAGCTATGGGATAAAGGGCCAAGTCCTCTTGTGGATCGAAAACTGGCTAATTAATAGGAAACAGAGAGTGAGTATAAACGGGCACTTCTCACAGTGGAGGGTGGTGAGCAGTGGGGTGCCACAGGGGTCGGTATTGGGTCCAATGCTTTTTAACTTGTTTATTAATGATTTGGAATTGGGATTAAGCAGTGAAGTGGCTAAATTTGCAGATGACACGAAATTGTTCAGGGTGGTGAAAGCCAGAGAGGATTGTGAGGCACTCCAAAGGGATCTGTCGAGGCTAGAAGAGTGGGCATCCATGTGGCAAATGAGGTTCAATGTAGCCAAGTGCAAAGTAATGCACATTGGAACCAAAAATCCAAAATATAAATACAAGTTGATGGGGTCTGAACTGGCGGAGACTGACCAAGAGAGAGATCTTGGAGTCATGATAGATAACTCACTAAAAACGTCAGCACAGTGTGCGACTGCCATAAAAAAAGCTAATGCTATGCTAGGGGTTATTAGGAAAGGGATTGAAAACAAATCAGCCGGTATCATAATGCCTCTGTATAAATCGATGGTGAGGCCTCATTTGGAGTACTGTGTACAGTTCTGGTCGCCACACCTTAAAAAAGATATCATAGCACTGGAAAAAGTACAGAGAAGGGCAACTAAAATGATTAAAGGGTTGGAACACTTTCCCTATGAGGAAAGATTGAGGCGCTTGGGGCTCTTTAGCCTGGAGAAAAGACGACTGAGGGGAGACATGATAGAGGTTTACAAGATAATGCACGGGTTAGAGAAGGTAGAGAAAGATGTGTTTTTCTCCCTTTCTCACAATACAAGAACTCGTGGGCACTCTATGAAATTATTGAGCAGTCGGGTTAGAACAGATAGAAGAAAATACTACTTTACACAAAGGGTGATAAACACATGGAATTCGTTGCCACAGGAGGTGGTGGCAGCTACAAGCATTGCCAGCTTCAAGAGGGGACTGGACAAATATATGGAGCAGAGGTCCATCAGTGGCTATTAGCCACAGGAGATAGATGGTATTCTCTTTGTGGGGAGGTGGTGCTCTGTTGTCTTGGTGCTGGAAGGAAGGCAGTGGGAGGGCTTCTGGTGTCCTGGCCTCACTGACAGTCCTTTAGATGGCACTGGATTTCTAGCCACTGTGTGTGACAGAATGTTGGACTGGATGGGCCACTGGCCTGATCCAACATGGCTTTGCTTATGTTCTTATGTTCTTAAGTGTATGATCATAGAATCATAGGGTTGGAAGGGACCTCCAGGGTCATCTAGTCCAACCCTCTGCACAATGCAAGAAATTAACAACTACCTCCCCTCCCCGCATCCCCAGTGACCCCTGCTCCATGCCCAGAAGACGGCAAAACACTTGTCAGGATCCCCAGCCAAACTGGCCTGGGGAAAATTGCTTCCCGATCCCAAAGTGGGCGTGTAAGAAGGGGCCATGAGAACTAAGCACTGACGTAACCCTTCCTGCCCTCCCTCTCATAATCTGCCCAGGTTCACAGAATCAGCCATGTAGCCTCTGCTTAAAAACCTCCAAAGGAGACCCCACCACCTCCCGAGGAAGCCTGTGCCGCTGAGGGACCAGTCTCACTGTTAGGAAGTTCTTCCTAGATGTTTAGCTGAAAACTCTTTTGATTTCATTTCAACCCGTTGTTCTGGTCCGGCCTTCTGGGGCAATGGAAACCGACTCCGCACCATCCAAGGGAGGAATTTTTCTAGCGTTCCAGCTGTAGCTCCTCTGCCCATCCTCCCCAGGGAACACGCATGCTACCCTCCATCTCTGCTGAGTGGGTGTGAAAGAGGCCATTACCTGAATTCGCAAGAAGCGAGGCCGAGCAAACGGAGGCAAGAGCTCGGCCACATGTGTGTAGACCTGGGCCCCATCGAACTCCCGACCCGGCCGTAGCACCACTGTGGCCATGCCCGCTCGACCTTCATGGCCTGGAGAACAGAGAAAGAAGAGCAGGAATTAATCCAGAAACTCGGCTCTAGAACTAATAAAAACTAGGGACACAGCTGAGCATATGCAAAATACACTTTCTCTACCGATGAGTAGCTAAGTGTCAAAAGTAAACAACAACAACAACAACAAATATACCACTCTTCTAGACAGATTAGTGCCTCATCTAGAGCTGTGAACAAAGTTAGTGTTATTATTATGCCCACAATACAGCTGGGGAACTGGGGCTGAGAGGAGTGGCTTCCCCAAGGCCATCCTACTGAACTCATGGCAGTAGTGGGATGCGAACTGGCAGAGTGCTGATTCACAGCCCGACCACTTCAGCACTGTGCTATAGCAGCAGCTACAGCAATGGATAGGGTGAAATTTTTGCACCTGCAGCATAGGTCTTTTTATTATTTTTAGGAACATTGAGAATACCTAACAATTAATGCCTATTATACAATTAATGATAATATTTATTAAATAATTAACAATAAGTATTCTATGGTGCTCAGGAGGGTTCAAAATGCTTAATGTGTATTTTGACAGTAATCCTTACAACAACCCTACAAGGCAGGACAGTATCATGATTCCCCTCCCCGCACATACACACACCTATTACCCATGTTCCTGGTCAGCAATGTGTTTTTTAAAAAGTACCTCATTTTGCAATATATGCTCAGATGAGGGCAAGGACTTTCTAACCTGCTCCGCCACTAGACCTGGGCAAAGGGTTCTTTGACCTCTTCTATCCACAGAGGTGCCCAAAGGGCCCTCTAACACCCTCCCATCCCTTGACCAGGGCAAATGGCTCTCTAACCCTCTGCTTCCAGTCCAGGAAAAAGGGATCTCCAACTCTCTGCCTCCAGTCCCGGGAAAAGGGCTCTCCAATCCCCTGGTCCAGAGCAAAGGGCTCTCCAACCCCCCCCAGTCCCAACCCAAGCAAAGGGCTTTCTAACCTCTTGCCCCCAGACCTGAGCAAAGGGCTCTCCAATCTTGTGCCTCCAATGCAGGGAAAAGGGCTCTCCAATCCCCCCATCCAGAGCAAAGGGCTCTCCAACCTCCTCAGTCCCCAGACCTGAGGAAAGGGCTCTCCAAACCCCTCCATCCCCAGACCCTGGGCTCTATTAATCCTTCCATCCCCAAACCTGGGCAAAGGGATCCCTAACCCCTTCTGTCCCCAGTAGGAACAGCAACTGAGGCTTTGGCACAGCCCTTCCCACTGAATTCTCCTTGGTTGGTCTTTGCTGTACATGAGCCAAGATTCAGGTTAGACGGAGCAGGCAGCTAAGAGACTTAGAGCTATGACAACCCTGGTGGAGCTATTGCTGGCCGTCCTAAGGAAGACAGGGGCCCAAGAGCCCTTTGCACAGGCCTCCTCTTGTCCCGTAGAAGCAAGCCTGATTCAGAGCCCTTTGCCTACATTCCAACTGGGACAGGATGGAAAAAAGTAGAGGTGGGAGTGAGGACTGCTTTCAGGGCCACAGGGGATACTCCAGAAGGCCTGGCTGAGCCCCTGAGATACCAGTTGCTTTCCTTGTCTGTATCAGACCCCATCTGATCTCCAGGGCTGGCATGTCCATTGAGGCCGGGCTGGCAGCCACTTCAAGCACTAAGGCACCGGAGGGGGCGCCAGGGTGGGGGGCGCATGCCATGGAGCTCAATTGCCTCGTGCTGCTGCCGCCGCTGCCACCATACAGCTGCGGGCCAGGCGCAGCAGGCAGCCAGGGTGGTGTGTGGTGCAACTGAGCCAGAGGGCTGGGAGGACGCACACATGCCACCCCAGCCACCTGCTGCACCTGGCTCACAGCTGCTGCGTCCGGCCAGGAGCGGCAGGCGGCTAGGGTGGCGCGCAGAGCAACGGAGCCGGAGGGCTGGGAGGACACACGCGTGCCGTCCCAGCGGCATGCCCTCCATGTGACATCACATGTAGTGACATCATCACGCAGTCTGGGTGGGCGCACGTGGGGGAACAACAGCCCTGAAGCTGCCTCAGGCACCAGAAACCCTGGCACCTGCCCTGCTGATCTCACCTGGAACAGTGACACCATAGACGGAGACATATTGAAAACTGTCCAGGCTGCCCAGAATCTCACCCACTTCTGTCGTGGCGACGTTCTCGCCCTTCCACCTGAAGGAAAAGACAGTCAAGTGAATATGACAAAATGGTCATAGTGGGAAAACGGTACCAGCTCTCTCCTCTCTCCTGCCCCTAAAGCGGTCACCCTCTCCAAAGGAAAACGACTGCAGCAAGTGATACGGAACGAGCAGTTTAAGAAACAGGGAACTGTGAGATACAAGGGGACAATCAGAACTTCAGAAAAAGGTAGGGAGCAACTTTTCCTCCGGCCTCCCACGCCTTAAATTTCGTACAGGGATGGAAATGTAGACGAAAATACAGTATTTCTGTGTCCAGGAATAAGAACCCCCCCCCAAAAAAGAGTTAGCACATTGGTTTTAATTTCATTTTATATACCTAGTCCCTCTGGCTACAACATATAGAAAGGAGGAGATCTTTTTGAACTAGAAGTGAATATTTAACAGTCAAGCTAGCGGGGTTTTTTTTTTAAATGTTGCTTCTTTGATCAAAGGCAGAGTTTATATCTCAGTCTTAGTCATGCATTCCTACATGGAAAGTTGAAAGAAACGCTTTGGTATTTATTTTTAGGATTTTAAAACTTCCTCTTTCATCCAACGTGAGCATTCTTTAGGGTTTCACCATCGCTTCTAAAAAACCAATTATGCTTCATTCAGACTCACTGGCCATAACAAAGCACGCTTCAACAAACTGGGTTTTGTGGCTCCTTCTGAATTTTCCGTTTTGTTTTTGGAAAGGGATACTGTTCTTCTTTCATTTCTGAATGGAAACTGTCCAGAAAATCCCCTCCCCCTTCTCAGCTCCCTTTAGTTAAGAGTGCCCTCCTGTGGTCGGATTTGTATTTCCCAATATTTAAAGCACGCTGGTTTCCTAACACACACTCACACACACAAGCACACACACAAAGTGGATGCCCATAGCAAACTGCAGCTGGAGAAGTGGTGTAAAGTATTGGGGAATTTCCTCCCAGTGCCCAAATTTCCCTGTCCAAAATTCTATAATCTCCCAGGAGATGGAGTATACTGATTTTCTAAACTCCCACTAGGCAACAGGGTCGTCAACCTCCAGATGGTGGCTGGAGATCTCCCAGAATGACAACTGATTTCCAGGTCACAGAGATCAGTTTCCCGGGAGACAATGGCTGTTTTGGAGGATGGAATCTATGGCATTATAACATGCTGAGGTCCCTGCTCTCCTCAGATCTCCAAGATAGTTAGAGGTAGGTAGCCATGTCGGTCTGCAGTAGAACAGACCGATTTGAGTCCAGTGGTACCTTAGAGACCAACAAGGTATTCAGCTTTTGAGAGGCAGTAATTGAAGAAGGGAGCTTTGACTCTCAAAAGCTTATACCCTGAATACCTTGTTGGTCTCTATGGTGCCGCTGGAATCAAATCCTACAAATCTCTAGGAATATTCTAACCTGGAGTCGGAAATCCTACGAGGAGGACAACAGACCTCCTTTGTTAATGCCTCTAAGTGAGTATCTGTGATATACTGGTGGTATACTGCCGTGGGCCTGGAAGTGCCGCTTAGGGCCAAACTACAAGTGACGCCTGACACAGGTTGGACACTTGTCAGCTTCTCTCAAGTTTTGATGGGAAATGTAGGCAGCTTGGCGGAATGTTGGGCAAGTGACAGTTGAAAAGTCCATTGGACAGCAGTCGGAGAGCCAAGCTGCAAGACCAGGATGCCTACATTTCCCATCAAAACTTGAGGGAAGCTGACAAGTGTCCAACCAGTGTTATTTGTCACTTGTAGCTTGGCCCTTAGTTATCATGGCTGCCTCTTTGAGGTATGCATTCAAGAGCCTTTCAAAGCCATCTAAGAGAGTGGGCTGTATGATAATGAATTCTGTAAGTTAACAATACATTGTAACATTAATAACACACATGATATTGGTGTGTGGGATGTATCACGGTAAACACCGTCTCATGTTGCCTTTTCAATTGTGGTTTTCACTTCTGTATTGGAACGATGAAACTGTGTATTTTATCTTTTATTGTATATTGTTTTAATTTCTTGTATTACTGTATAATGTTGTAACCTGCCCTGAGCTCACTTGTGGAGAGGGCGGGCAAGAAATCTAATAAATTAATTGTGCATGTTATTAACTTCGATTAACTGCTGTCCACCAGCTTTCCTAGGGGACTCAGATTTCTTTTATTGTGGGAGAAAAAGTTTCATCCACATACAGTATGTTTTTACAGATCTCATTCATATACTTCCCCTTATTTTTATCTCCACCCCCAATAAAAATGTCCCCAAAGTTGCTGTTCTCTGCACCTTCTTATACCTGAACGTGTCACCGGTGCGGTCCCAGAAGTAGATGAAAGCGTCTGCATCTTGTACCATCAGGTCACCGGTATTGAAGTAGGAATCGCCATCAGCGAAAACGTTGCGCAGGAGTTTGGCTTCGGTCAGCTCGCGCCCTCCAGCATATCCCAGGAACGGTGTCATGGGGGTCACAGGAGCAACCAGAAGTCCTGGTTCCCCTGAAATGAAGGCAGTGAAGCATAACAGTGTTGGAGATACGAGGAGGTGTGGGTCTGGGATGGAGGTGGAGTGGTCAGTCAGAATCCCCCAGAAACCAAAACTGCTCACCCGTTTCCACGCGGTGGCATCGGCCGGCCTCATCTCTTAGCGGAGCGCCCTGGAGGACGTCATAACGAAGCAACTCGAATGGGAACAAACGCTGTGAGGGACAGAAGTGAGAATTGAGAGCTTTAAGGGGCCGGGGGCAACAGGTCCAAGGGAGCACAGACAGCATGCTGTGTGACATGGAAGCTCTACTCCTTAATACCAGGCATGTATCCATGGCCGTTTCCACACGGCTTACCTTATTCTGCAAAATAGCAAAATCTCGCGAGAAGACACTGTTATTGCATCTTCTCGCGAAATAACAGCGTTTTCTTGCGCGATAACAGCGTCTTCTCGCGAGATTTCATGCGAGATTTCGCTATTTTGCAGAATCAAGTAAGCCGTGTGGAAATGGCCCATGTGTGGTTGCGCCTCAGAGCTCGGAGGCAGTACCCCTTTGATTATTTGTCTGTGCACCCAAAGGCTGCGTGTTGGTGTTCATAACTATCTATGAAAAACAGTTTGGAGGTCCCCAGATTCAGCCATGGATGCAGCCTGAAGAGGGGGAGGCAACCTTGGGAGAAAGAGATTCGGGCTTCTCAGGTTAGAAACACAGATGGCAGATGTGACACGGGTTTCTTTCACTGCTGAGAAGGACCAAAGCTTACAAACTACAGACTAGGGCTGCATCCACACCTTGCTGGCTATTGTGTGATAGCAATCTCTGCCAGCAGAACTCCAGGGACTCCAGCAGGGGTCTTTCCCAAACTCATCATTAGTGATCCATTTCTGCATGCACAGCAGGCCCTCTACCATTGAGATGAATCTTGGTCCCTCTGGCTCAATCCTGCCTGTTCTGACAGTAAGCAGCTCTCCAGAGGCTCAGGCACAGAGATGGGCCTTGCCCAGCAACTAAGAAGCTTTACCTGGAAATGTCGGGAACTGAACTTGGGACCTTCTGTATCCAAAGCAGGTGCTCTGCCACTGAGCTATGTGTCCTTCCTTCTTAACTACGAACATGCTTTACACTAAACTGGCTTATCTACTGTGTATCCCACAACTTCACTGAGCTTTCCTCCAACTTAAGTTTCCTTCAATAGAACAGCCGCTTCTGTCAGAGGAAAGCTCCTTAGGCAGAAGGCATTTCCTCCAATCTAAGGTTGGATCTCCACTGAGCACGGTAGCCACTTAGTCGAGAGCACATGACAGGAAGTGAGGTAGGCAGAAGGCACTTCCTCCAATCTAAGGTTGGATCTCTGTCTATTACACCAATAGCCTTCAAGCTTCCTGGTCCCACTGAGCACGGTAGCCACTTAGTCGAGAGCACATGACAGGAAGTGAGGTAACATCAGACTCATGTGACAGGAAGAGGGGGAGCCAAAGTGATGACCTCACTGTCGTCAGTGCGTGGACCGTGAGCAGCAAGTCAAAAGATATGGCAGAGTGAGAAACAAGCCAATGGTCAGACCTACAGAGGGATCCTCTAAACTGCTATAGGAAGTCGCTATTCGACTGCTCTTCTCTGCAGGCACGCAAAGAGAGGGAAGAGATGGGGAATTCTCACTCTCTATGCAAGCGCACTAGAAACAGGGCCTTCCAAAAAGCAACAAAAAATGGTACCTCTACAGGGGGGCTCACGATCCAACAGGACAGGTTCTGTGCCCCACTTGTGGGTCCGAACCATTGGTCCACACCATTCATCAGCAGCTCCCTGCAGTGTTGGGCAGAAGATCTTTTCCTGACCTCGCCATCCCCCACAACTCAAGTCCTACGCTCCTGTGGCCATCTCTGGCTCCATTCTCACCTTGTAAATCCAAGAGGCTCGCCCTACAGCGCCCACGGTTCCTGAGAGGTTGAAGAAGGTCACGCTGCCCTCTGTCATGCCGTAGGTCTCCACGACGTGCAAGTCCCCAAAGCGACGGAGAAACTCGCGCCAGACGTCCGGGCGCAGCCCGCTGCCCACCGCCATGCGTAAGCTGTGCTCACGGTCTCGGGGACTCTGAAAGCGGGAAGGAGAAAGGGCAGGTTGAGAGCCAAGAGGAGGGCTGCTGATCTGTCTCCTGAACCGCAGAGGTTGTCAACAGTATGAGACCGGGTATCAAAAAGACCCATACTCTTGTATCAACCCTCAGAAGAAAGATGCGTAGCAACTGGAGAAAGGGCCTTTCCTGTGATGGCCCCAGATCTCTGGAACACTCTGGCAGATGTTTGCCCAGAGCTGATATTGATATGATATGATTTAAGCATCGTGTGAAGTTGATTCTGTTTTTCTGGGCCTCTAGCATTTACGTAGGTTTTTTTGTTAACCTGCACCTTCTGCCTTTTTGCCACAATGGGGGCATTTAAGAGGCTTACAGGACAGAAGAACAAAAATATAAAAGCACACAAAAGAGCAATTGAAAGCCCCACTGTAATGTTTTGCCATGTAAATATTCTTATTTATTTATACTATTTATAGTCCACCCTTTTCATTGAGACGCAGGGCAGATTACATAAGAGTGAGTTACTACAGTCAATTTCAATTTGTGTGTGTTTTATTTCAGCGATGTAATGTGGCAGCTGGACGAATTCTTATCGGGGATGCTTTAGGCTGTTCCTGCACTGGGCAGGGGAGTTGATCTCGGTGGTGTGTCAGGCCCCTTCCAACTCTATGATTCTACGATTTAAACAAACAGATAGACATAAAAGGGGTCTAATTGAGTTCCAAGTGTGTTTGGCCTAGAGGAGTTCCCAACCTATTCCACCAGTCGCCCAGAAAGGGACAGCTTTCCTGATGCTAACCTGAGGCTGGTTCACGAGATAGCGGCAAAGCTCTCCGATGTACTGGAACACGGTCACGCCGTAGCGCCGGCAGTCGGGCCAGAACTGGCTGGCTGAGAACTTCTTCTTCAGCACACAGGTGGCACCTGACAAGAGATACCCTCAAGATAAGCCATCCTAAAGTAAGATCAGGCTTATCCTAAAGATAAGCCTGATCTTACCCCACTTCACCCAGAGAACTCATGTTTTGATTTTGTTTTGAAAAAGAGAATGTTTCTAGTCCTTATGCCTGTAGAAATCTGCTCTTCTACCGTTCTCATAAATAGTGCAATTCGAGGTCATCTCATTGGCTGTAAGATTCGGAGCAAACGAAAACATTTCTTCACACCTTGGGCTGGATCCAGCGATCTGCCAACAAAGGCACTAACGGTCATGGATCGTCCCCGATTTCTCCTTCCCCAGCAGTCCCTGAAAAATTTATTCCCAGAGCTGTGGGACGTCCATACCAGTCAGGTGGCTGCGGTGAAGCAAAGAAAGGGGGCAAAATTGCCTTTCCTGTCAGTGCAGAGAGAAGGTGGTTTTGATCCATCTTCCCCTCCCAACTCACGTGGGTAAAAGATCTCTGCTGAGGGTGAAAGGGAAATGTGGGAACGGATCAACGATCCTATGGATCGCAGGATCCAGCCCAGCGAACAGTTCTCTTAAGGAAGTGATTGTCAACAAGAGAGCTCAAACTTTGGACGGGGACTGGACAAATTAATGGAACGGATGGATCTATTCGCAAAGGTAGCTAGATAAAACCTCCAGATTGAGAGGCAGCATACCTTGAAACACCAAACACTTGGGGTGAACCATCAGGGAAAAACCTTTACTCACTGCCCTCGGCCATCTACTATGCCCATATACGGACTCCCAAATGTTTATTTAAATAGCCTGCACCTGGACTATTTTAATGACTTTTAAAAGATTATTATTGATTTTATGGTTTTGTGATTAATTCACTGTGTTTCATGAATGTTGTTAGCTGCCCTGAGCCCATTTGTGGGGAGGGTGGGGTATAAATCAAATCAATCAATAAATTTCTGGAAGTATCAGGCTGGCCACAGTTGGGGGAAAAATCCCAGGTTGCAAAAAAAAAAAAAGAGCTCTGCAGTGTTGTAGAAGGTCCCAGGTGCGATTCCCGCAACTCCATATGGTAGACAATGTGAAAAAACCTCTGCCGCTGTCCGTCTTAGACAATAATGACCTTGAGGCACCAATTGGTTTGATTCGGTATAACAGCAACAAATAGGGAGCCCAAGCTCAAGGAGGTACAATAAGGAGTAGAAATAGCACACCTTCCGTTGACAAATCGTTATTTGATTTTATGAGTGAAGTATTCAGTCTGAAATATTAAATGTATCAAGTTCCATCACAAGATACATCCAAAGTTTCATTGCATATAGTCACATTTCATTCTCTCAGTTTTCAAGGTTGCCCTCCACGGAGCAAGTACGGTCAAAAACCCAATCGGTCTATGAAAGCCACTTATTCCCCTACACGTGGGAAGAACTCCGGCATTAATTCCAGATACTTGGCTACGAGCTTCGCCGGCCTCGTCTCTTTCTGCTCATTTCAAGGATTATCTTCTTCCGGCCAATATTTATTCGTTCACAATAAACCGTGCTGAAATCTCCATCTCCAGTTTTGTCAATATCAGTTTATGATTTGTAAACGGAAGGTGTGCTATTTCTACTCCTTATTGTACCTCCTTGAGCTTGGGCTCCCTATTTGTTGCTGTTGTGCTAGGAGGGTTCCTTCCTTTTGTTTTGATTCGGTATAAGACAACTTCATGCTCCAAAGGTTGCTGAACTAGATAAACCCAACAGGGATCTCTACTCATGGAAAGAGCCTGCCGAACTCTCCAAAGCTTTGAGAGGCTTCCTCAACGAGGAGCAATGCAGAACTCACCCCACACTGCAACTGTCACGCTCATCTGCTTAAGCCGTGCAATGCAATTCACGGTTTAGAATTTACTTAAACAGGAGCCTGAAAAACGGGCAATGTGGCCCCTGCTTCTTCACCTTTCTGCAAATAAACACACACGTACCCCGAGAACTAGATTGTCCCGGTGTCACCATCAAACTTACCCAAGCCAAAAGTGCCAACAATGCCTAGCAGAGACCCTGCCAAGTGGTAGAGGGGCAGGGACACGTAGATCACATCAGAGCTGGTCCCGCCTACCAGATGATAAAACCATAAGCACAGGATGCATTTCAGGTGGCTGATGCGAGCAGCCTTGGGGAGCCCTGCAGCAGAGGTAAGATTAAAACAAAGGTGATCCGTTTTCTGCCTTCCTTCGTGGCCTCCCAAATCCAGCGTTTTTGAAGTTGTTGGGGATGGTGGTGGTTTCTGGTCAGCTAGCATTCCGGATAGCTTTGAGATGTGCGTGTCATGTACACGCACATGTACTGCCTGCACACCTGCCATTCATGTATGTTGCATTTTGTGCTGATCCTAAATGTTTGCTGAAATTGTCTTCTGTACACTTTATTAAATCATCTGAGAGTGTGCAAACTGCTACCATGAAATGTACTGAGCCAGTGTGGGGCTGTCTGTTGTCGGTATTTACTTTCATTTCTACAGTAAGTGTCATTTCTACTTTCATTTCTATAGTAAGTGATGTATCTTTTCTCAGAGACTGAGATTATTTCATTCTGTACTATGTCTAGCCTAAACTGATCAGTTCCCATGTAACTCTTTGGGGGTTTCACGCCAGAATGTTAACGGACCCAAAGGGCGGGAAGTTTCCCTATAACTAACACTATCCCCTTTTCAATCGTCACTTCTGTCAATGTATTTGTATAGATCACTTGGACTGTATAGATTTCTAACAAAAGTTACTTCAACCAATGCACCTGAGTGCTTGCTGTGAGGGACTTGGGGATCGACCTGCCAAGGACCGACATTGTTTCAACACTTCCCCTCTTGTGCGGTTGGAATCCTCAGCTGTATAAGCACACTGCGGAGGGACCATGGAGGACTTGAGCCACAGGACGAGAAGAGATGGGACAAGAAACTACAGGAAGCCCTGGGTTCAAATCCTGGCTCAGTGAAAAACTGAGGCAAGCCACTTCCTGTCAGCTTGAATACAGGGATAATGATACCGGCCTACCTTAGAGGGCTGTTGCAAGGATACAAAGCTTGCTAAACACTCAAGAGGTGTTATGCAAATGCTAAATGGTGTTATTAAATGTGGGACAGGGGGGGTGAGATATTGCCTTTTTTCTTCTGAATCAGAGTTAACCAAGAATAAGATTCCTGTCTTTTATGTTATAGCAGAGTCGTCAAATTGTGATAAATTCATCCTCTATCGCTTCGTTATTCTTTCATTCCTCCTTTTATAACAACAACAACAACATTCAATTTATATACCACCCTTCAGGACAATTTAACACCCACTCAGAGCGGATTACAAAGTATGTCATTATTATCCCCACAACAATCACCCTGTGAGGTGGGTGGGGCTGAGAGAGTTCTGAGAGAGCTGTGACTGACCCAAGGTCACCCAGCTGGCTTCAAGCGGAGGAGTGGGGAATCAAACCTGGTTCTCCAGGTTAGAGTCCTGCCGCTCTTAACACTGCACTAAACTGGCTTTTGTATTGTAAGCCACTTTGTATCCAATTTGGGAGGAAAAGCAAGATAGAAACCAATCAACCAATCAACAAAATAAAGGAGCCCAGGGTGGTATGCAGGGATTTCCGTTTCCCCTTTTAACCTCACAAAAACCAGCAACGTAGAGTAGACTGAGAGAGTGCGACTGACCCAAAGCCACCTAATAAACTCTGTGGCAAAACAGGGATTTGTACACAGGCCTCGCAGATCCTATTCCAACACTCTACCCAACACACCCCGCTGGCTGCAATTCACAGCACTTGACATTGACTGTTGCAGGCAAAAAATAAAATAAAATAAATCAAAGTATATTGAGTACAATGCTATTCCCTGTAATGGCTATCATTCATCATAAAAACAGACCTGCTTTGGTGGTAGTTATGGGAATTTCGTTACCCGCATCACGAGTTATCCATGAATTCTCGCAATGTATCACTCTTTGATCGCAGTTTAGCATTCATAAAATTTGCAGTGACCTGTGGTTTTGTGACAGCCAAATTAAAACAAACAAACCTGACGATTGCCTCTCTTGGGTCCCAGTTGTTTGGGAGAGATGCAGGGTGATAAATGTTTTGAATAGATAAATCGAATTTAAATGATTATGCATTGTGGAGAGAAGCCATCAACCAAGCTGCCAGGAGCAAAGATCCACCTAGCCTGGCGCTGGTAACCCTCATCTAAGGAAAGGGCACAGTCAACCACCCAGGCTCATAACTTGTGCCTTCAATTTCTGCCTCCGTTGCCCATCAGTAAAATGGGAGCAGCAACTCAATGCAAGGGCAAAACTTGAAAAATCTGTACAAGCGTTTGCAAAATTCAAAGTGCTGTGTAAAGATAGGCCCAGGGACAACAGCATATGTCTTCTTCAGTAGCCCTGCCCCAGCTGTGAATCTGGTCTTCCATCATGGATCTCATGACAGAAGAGGAGGGGTAGTGTGGAGGAGCAGTTAGAGCAGGGGTCCTCAACAAGGTCATGTGGACGCTATGGCATCCGCCGACATCTTTCCAAGTACCCATCAAGTGTTTTTAGAAAGTTGGCAGGGCCAGGTTGGGCTTTTGCCCAGCTGGCTTCTGACTGGCCATTGGAGACCTGGTTGGCGGTGCAGTTCTTTTAACCACCATAACACGGTAAGCCACCATAACACATTGTGTGACTGAAGGTACACTGTGCACAAGAAAATATTTTTAAAACAGCATGTTCATTTTAAAAGGCATCCTGTTACATCCTGAAATGCTGAAGAGCGCCTGTTAGAGCTACGCATGACTTCACTCCCTGACATTATGTAGCTGGCTGCGCCTCCTGTGGCAGCCATTTTGTGGTTGGCTCGGCCTCCTGTGGCAGCCATTTTGTGGTTCTGCTCACTCCGTGTCAAAATTCCACAAGTGCCCACAGACTCAAAATAATTGCAGATTCCTGAGTCAGACTAGGACCTGGGTTCATATGCCCACTTTGCCACAAAGCAAGTGAGTAATTTTGGGCCAGTCCCTCTCTCTCAGCGTAACCTATGTTGTGAGGATAAAGCAGGGAGGAGAGCTCACCACCCTGAGCCCCTGGAAGGAATAAAAATAGACTAGGCAGGTAGATAAACAGATTCTCTACTGCCCAGGGTCCCTGCATACTTCAGCCTCATAATTTCTCCTCAGGAGGCACCTGGGTCCCTGGGAAACCTCTGGTCAAATGCCCCCACTTGGCCGACCACCTTATCCTTTGCCACTGCTGTATCTTTGGAGGTTGCCACGGTGATACCTCCTTGCTGTGCGGCCATTTTAGCCAGCATGCCTCCTTCGGCAATCTCTTTGGGGGCTAGATCCAGCTTCCCCATGGCAGTCCTTGTAACAACTGGCTTCTCCTTAGCATGATGCCAATGGGAGAGGGTGCAACGGGTGGCTGCAAGTTTCCGTGAGGGTCTGTCTATGCCCCACCATCTTCAAGCATGCCAGGCAAATGTATGTAGTCAACAAAAGCAAGTGGTATAGCTTTTCTAGGACTGTGCCAATGCAAGATTGGGGGGGCGGGCGGAGGGTTTTACAGTGGTTAAGTGGTTCGGCTGCAAATCAGCACTGCTGGTTCGATTCCCATTCCTGCTCAGTAGGTGGCCTTGGGTAAGCCACTCCTCTCAGCCCCAGCTCCCCAGCTGTATTGTGGGGATAATAACAACACTAGCTTTGTTCACTGCTCTGGGTGATGCACTAATCTGTCTAGAAGAGCGGTATATAAGTGCAGTTATCAGCCACTTCCATGGGAGACACAAATGTGTGTAGAAAAGTAGCATGTTAGAGATTCCACTTTCTCTAGCATGCAGCAGGGAGTAGCATTCAAATACATTACACACACACAGAGCCCGCAGCGTGAAGCAGCTCAGTCCAGCAAAGAGCTTTGCTCTTGGGTTCTGCAAAAAGAGTGGACTTTAGGCACGCTTGTTATTGCTGGTTGACTGGTGGCTGCATAAAATATTACCTGTGGTCCCAGAAGTGAAGATGTACAGGCAAGTGTCTGAAAGGCTGCCGGGGGTAGCGAGATCGTAAGGCACTGGCTCATCTGAAGCCTCCTCCAGCAGTTCCTCAAGGCTGGTCACCTCAGGAGGGTATGGCCCCTTACCCAGTACCCCGACCACAATGCCCATTTCCTCCAAGTTAGGGAGGATGGGTTCCACAGCCTCAAAAAGATCTGTAGAAAGAGAGTAAAAAAAGCAGAGCTGGTAACTGACAGGGCTTGTTCCAGACAGGAGGCACTTCTCCCCGTGCAAATGAACTCCATTTAAAATCGGTGAGAGCACATCAAGCATTCCACACGAGACAGTCAGGGTTTCATGAAAAAATTATGGAATGAATGAATGAATGAATGAATGAATCTTATATTGACTCTGGATGAGAACTTTATGTTTGATGTCTGAGCAAACTTTTTGATTTGATATTTTGATATTTGAAAAAAAAGGTTAAATACAAAAAAGACAGAAAAATGCTTCACTTTTTTCTTATGATGCAAGAGAAAGAGAAAGAGAAAGAGAAAGAGAAAGAGGGGCATGTAGCTCTTTACAAATATATTTTCTTGACAATAATTTAGCAATGATTGAATTGCACTCCCTGCTGGGCCTGTCAGAGGCAAAAGTTCCTCAGGATTGGAGAAATTAATTTAGGAGTTCCTTCACGGAAAAATGGTTGGAAAACACTGGGTTAGAGGAACAGACAGGGCTTTTTTTCAGCAGGAACGCGGTAGAATGGAGTTCCGGCACCTCTTGAAAATGGTCACATGGCCGGTGGCCCCGCCCCCTGATCTCCAGACAGAAGGGAGTTTAGATTGCCCTCCGCACAGCGGCGTGGAGGGCAATCTAAACTCCCCTCTGTCCGGAGATCAAGGGGCGGGGCCACCAGCCATGTGACCATTTTCACCAAGGGTGATTTAAACTTTAAAGAACTCCCCCCTTGTTCCAGCTGACCTAAAGTGCCATCATTGGCCCTGGGAGCATGCGTGCACTTTGCGCATGCATATGTGGTACCAGGGGCAACACCTCCCACCAAGAGTTGCCCCCTGTGCTGGCAATCCACTGAGTTCCACCACCTCTTTTCCCAGAAAAAAAGCCCTGGGAACAGATGGGCCTGATCCAACCCCCAAGTTCAACTGACAGGTCTACGTAGAAGAAAGGACACGGGGCAAAATGGGGAGCGGATGCCCCAATAGTCTCCAGAGTAAGATATGGGGAGCTTAGGGTCCCAAAGGTTTGGGATATTTCCAATAGAACAGTGCTTGGCATTCAGCTATGCCTAAGAGACACACTTCCTGCCTTCAAAGCCATTAGAAGAGCACTGCGAGATCAGAACTCGCAACTCAGCCTACCAACACTCACCCACAGGGCGCAAAGGAGCTGGTCATGCTGTGCTGCCTGGGTCCAGCACCGGACACCCAGAGGAATGTCACCCTCCCCAAAGGCTCCATCTTGCCAGCTAATTGCAAGAACAAGCTCTTGCTCCTTTCCAGGCGCCAAACCGTTTCTCTCCAGCTCCCAGACCGACATCTCGTAGCCTCCAGCTACAAATTTCCACGAAAGAACCTCTTTACCTTTGAGCTGTTCCCAAGTCGAGAGAAAAGGTCATCTCGGTCCCCGTTTGCACTACTGCAACCATATTTGGCAGTTTTAAGACAGCCTACCTACTTTCCTAACTAAGCAAAGAGTGCGATACATGCCGATTCCCTTTCTGGTGTAGGATTCCCGTAGCCACGAGCCATAATCACCCATCCAAAGGATCATATTTGGCATCTCTCTAAAAGGTCATATTTCTCCATTTGCACAGCTGCAATTTGGAGTCCAACATTAGGCTAGAACTGAGAGAGGCCAAATCATGCTGAGCCCCTGGGAAGGGTCTCCCTCTCAGCCAGCTTACCGGGTTGGGAGAACCCTAAAACAGGAGCCATTCATTCTACATGCGGGAGATCTATCCGCTTTTGTCAGGGTTACTTGCCCCCATGCCTATGACCCCATTTGAGGCCTGCCATCCTTTAACCGAGAATCTAATTAACTCAGTGAGCCGGGCACCCGGATGCACATTAATTACCTTAATGCGTTACAGCTCATTAGCTGAATTTCAGGGCTGGGTTTCAATTAGGTACCGATTTCAGGTTGGGTATCAATCAGCCGTCAAAAGTGCCTACATTAGGCGAGGCAGCCTGTTATGTTTCAAAAATGCAAGAACGCTCGGCAGCATTTCGAATAATTGACGGAAGGTGCAATATACTCAGAGCATTGCCGCAGAGCCGATCAGCACTTAGAATCATAGGGTGGGAAGGGACCTCTAGGGTCATCGAGTCCAATCTCCTGCATAATGCAGGAAATTTATAACTACCTCCCTGGCCCCCCTCACACACACCCAGTGTCCCTTTCTCTGTGCCCAGAAGATGGCAAAACACTGTCAGGATCCCTAGCTGAACTGGCCTGGGGAAAATTGCTACCTCACTCCAAGGTGGCGACTGGCATTACCCTGGGCATGTAAGAAGGGGCCACAAGAACTAAAGCACTGATGTAACCCTTTCAAGTTTTAAGCTTGATTATGAAAAACGCCCGAGGGCTACGTGGAAAGACATATGGCACCGTCGAATGGAAAAAGGGACAAGCACATTTAACAGGCCAAATTTTGTTGCATCAGACACAAAAGACAGATCAAGAACGATGGACGGGATTCCACTTTCCCTGTTCAAAAGTTCCCAAAGACGGGCATTTTCATGTATGCGAGTCATGCACATCTGATGGTGGCCGGAGTGTATCTATTGCAATTTAAACAGAGGTGCTTTCATACCTGTTAGCAAAGCATGATAGAAATGTGGCAACACAAAGACCTGTTGCTACTTGAAGAGATGTATGTTTTCTGTAAATTGTGAAGCCATAGGTTAAAAAACCAATTTTCCAGAGAAAAAACAGAAAAGTGTGTGTGGGTGTGTCAGGAATGCACGCAATTGTTCCCTTATCCAACCGAAACTCATTTTACTACTTAAAGAAACTGCATCAGTCAAATCTTAGCGTATAAAATTTGTACTATTTGCCATATTTATGACCTTTTAAGGATTAATGCCTTACTTTTGTTCAAAGCAAAAATGTCTAGTGCTAGAATGACAGTTGCAAAGTGGTTTCCCCAAGCAGACAGGACTCGGGGCTTCCTTGCCTCCTGAGAAGTAAGAAACAAATAAAAGCTGAAAATAGAAACCTCTTCTGTTCAATCCTATGGATCTATTCAATGATCGGCAGCACCTCGTTGCTGGAATGGATCCTACTGGATCCATAAATATCATAGTGAGCAAAAGATTTCTAATTCAGTCTTCAGAACTATCTTCGCGTAGACACAGTATCAAGGAGGATCAACAGATTGGGACGTCAACAACTCTGAAAATGCTGACCTCTTCAATAAGATGTGTCACGTCTAAACAAGAAACATATGCTTGAAAATATATTAATTCCAGAGGAGAAGCCACGTAAGACTGTAGCAGCAAAACAAAAATGAAGTCCCAGGGCAATTTAAAGACTAATAAAATTTATTCCAACATAATCTTTTATGAAGCAAAGCTCAAAATATGTTGCATATGTCAGTTAGCGTGGTGTAGTGGATAGTTTCAGACTAGGGGCTTGGGAAACCCGGGTTCAAACCCCAATCAGGAAGTATAGTGGGCGACCTCAGGCCAGTCACATCCTCTCAACCAAACCTACCTCACAGGGTTGCTGTGAGGATAAAATGTAGGAGGGAAGAACATCCCAAGCACCTCAGAAAAAAGAGAAGATTAAAATATGATGGATATTCAAGAATTATCATATCTAACGTTGCACCACACAATTCTTAGAAAGTAAATAGAGCAAAATCTTGAGGTATTCCCCTACCTCTCCCAAATAATCATTTTTCCATTAAAAAAATGGGGTTCCTCAAAAATTGCTTTATTCTGAAAATTTCAGGGCATTTACATCTCCGCTGTTAATGTCAGGATGCAGAGTTCCTGAGAAAAAGTGGGTATTATTAAATTAGATTAAATATGTATGATTGCAAAGTCTTTATAATTTTGAATTCCCGTTCAAGGCAAGAGCAACACAAACAGCAATTTCTATTACTGCATCACCTCTGTAACAAGTTTTTGTGTTACACAGAATTCTTCCACAGGCAGCAAGAATTCTGTGTTACATGAAAACTGATGATTTTATATTGATTAGTTGTAGTTCTAATTGCCACCACTTGTAGCAGCACTCTGAAGAGGTGACAGAGAAAGCTCATCAATACATATATATACCCACACCAGCACAAATAATCCAGAATCATTGCTTTAACTACTTTACGTCTGGGGGACTAGCACAATAACAACTTTGCATGAAAAAGAGGAACAGGGAAGTATCAGAACACGTTTGGCTCTGCCTAAGTTCTGCTCGATCATAAAATCAGCCACTATCTGCTTTCCAGAAAGAGTTTAAAGTTGCTTTTGTTACATTATCTGGCAACATCTGAGCAACTGCAATTCCAAACCCAGCGCCTGAAGACAATTCCGTGTTTTTACCCAGTGCTCCACCAGAATGTTTTGTTTAGGGCCTTGACCTACGGTAGGAACTTTTTAAAAATCCCCTCCAGGAAGAAGTGAAAAGCCACCCACCATTCTCATGCCTTTGGCTTGGCACTCTTCCTCACATACGTGCTAGACAATTGCAACATCCTGTTACGTTTGCAAAAGGGCCATCACAGAAAAAATTTCAGATTTGGAAGCCCTGTTCACATGCTAAAGCAAGCACAGGTACAGCCTGCTTTTACTACGTATGTTCACTTTTGCAAATGAAGCCAGGGACCAGTACCCTGGATAAATGTTCAGCTGTACAATGAACATAACATGAAAATTACTCAACACAGAGATAAAGAAAAATCAAGTGTACACTATGCACAGACTGTACATGTGTTTGCTGTAACTTGTAAACAGTGTGCCAAGAGACCCCCCCTGAGCAGGTAGCAATTCCCCCCTCTCCAGTTTGGTATCTGGAGAGCTTTGACTCTCGAAAGCTTAGACCGTGGAAATCTTTGTTGGTCTTTAAGGTGTCTCGGACTCAAATCCTGTGTTCTGCTGCAGACCAAGATGGCGACCTACCTGAACCCCCTTCCCCAATTATGGTGTCACTTTTAGCAAGGGTGGGTGTCGGGGCTGTGTGGCCCCCAAGCACAACAAAGCTTTTCCGTCCGGCCACCTTCCACCGCAGGCATCTCCAGGCAGAAAGAACAGATCAGCTCCCTTGTTTGCACTTTGAAAACTGACTCTTTTGCCTTTTGATCACTACTGTTTGTTTGCTTTATTCCCGTTTTTATTTTTTTAATTGTCATAGCAGGCGATGCTTGCGTTCCATCAGCAAGGCCAAAGAGGAGACTCACGGTGCGACTCTAATCAAAATTACACCCTTTGAATCCCTCTGATGTCAACAGACTTCGAAGGGTGTAACTCTACCTAGGACGGTCATGGCAATCGTTCTCAGTGGCAGACACCTTGCCTAACATAGTTAAAAGTTATCTGTCTGGGGATAACAATTGCTTTGGTGTTGTAATTTGCTTCACTATCAGACCTGTTGATGGATCAATGTTATCTTGTCTCTCCCGGCCCCGAATAAATACTTCAAAGATACTCGACAACACTGGGATATATACGAGGGGTCGACTGACCAGATCTTTTCTGTCCACATGCCCAAGCAAGCCACAGAAACACACTTCCTAAGCTCAAATGTTGTTTTACGTATTCTGTGGCCAGCCACCGGCAAGATCACACCTGCAAAACACTATGGACACATGCAAGCATTCAACGGACCCCTGATCTCATTCTCATGAGATCAGCCCCGGTAAAGAAAGAGTCCAGAGCAACAGTTGCTCAACTAGGGTTAGAATTGCCACTTTCTGGCTGGCCCCGATCTCCACTGGCTGAATCCGGTTGTTTCCAACACCCATTGTCATGACACACAACAAAAACAACAACTGCTTTAGCACGTGTATGGATGTCTGATTTTTTTAAGTGACTGTTTTTCAACGTTATCATACAGCTTACAAGGAAAAGGGAAAGAAGTGGGGGGGGGGCTCTCGTGCTCTGGGGGAGAAGAGTGGATTGGGGCAGGGAGAATTGGGAGGAGACAAGAGGATGACCAGATATTGTCTCTAGGAAGAAGGAAAAGTCAGAAACAGAAGAGAGCCACAGTTAGTTTCAAGTGGGCAGTTGTGTTGGTCTGCAGTAGAAGGACAAGATTCGAGTCCAGTAGCACCTTAAAAACCAAAACAGGGTATGAGCTTTTGAGAGTCAAAGCTCCCTTCTTCCTTGAAAGATGACATGTGAGATGATACACAAAACTGGCCCTAAAGTGGTCTGATACACACATCACAGATTTGCAACCGGTATGCAGATTTTACTGTAAATTCATCTCCTGCAAAAGTTATGGGTTCAATTTGATATTCTGCCACTACGGGAGAATTTCGTCACACATCCAACCAGAAGCCCAGAAAAGCATAGATTGTGGAAATTATCGTTGCCACTGGGCAGGCAATGTATGCCTAGAGTTTTCAAGAAAAAGGACTGGAAACAGTTGTGCAATCTATATCTCGTTTATCTATTTTTTTAAAAAGTTCATAACAAAGTTCTCAAAGCGACTTCTAAAAGTACAGCAAAACCATTCAACTGAGCGCTGTAACAAAATCAGAGGTTGTTAAAATTGCAGCAATAAATACTACTTACATATGAATAGGCAGCAAAATAAGAACCATTGAGCCCATTTCCAAAAAGGGCTGAAACTAAAGGACGAGTAGGTGGACTTGCAATCTAAACCTGTACACCACCATACCCAAGGCCAAGCTCCCCATGGAGACGCATCAGACATCTCACTGCACCTACCTCTGGTAAAGATCCAAATTCATTGATCAAAAATAACAAAAACAGAATGTGGCAAGAGAATTCCTTGCGAGCCACAAGAGATTAATGAATTCATTGCTCCCAAGCGACCCCCTTCTGCACACGGATATGCGTGCGCGCACACACACAGAAGAGGCTGCCTGATGCATCTCTGCATGATCCATAGATCTGGTCTTGTCTTTTTATCGGCTCCTCCAAAGGTAGGCGCTACACCTACACACTGAAGAAAGGGGCTTTGACTTGCGAAAGCTTATACTCTGCAAATCTTGTTGGTCTCTAAGGTGCCAATGGACTCAAATCTTGCTGTTCTACTGCAGGCTTACTGTCTTTGCGGCACCTGGAAACCAGCCTGCTGCTGGAGAAGGTACCGGGCCGCACAAATTAGGGTTGCCAATCTCCAGGTGCGGCCTGGAGATCTCCCAGCATTGCAACTGATCTCCAGGCCGCAGGGATCGGTTCCCCAGGAGAAAATGCCTGCATTGGAGAGTGGACTCTACGGCACCATACCCCTCCCCAAACTCGCCCTCTCCAGGCTCCACCCCGCAAATCTCCAGGACTTCCCCAACCTGGAGCTGGCAACCGCGCCGCCCCAACTCACCGTGCGCCACCAGGAGCGCCCGGGCGCCGCAAGCGCGCAGGCAATGGAGCAGCGCCCCTCGGCGGAGCGCGGTGCCCAGGAAAGCCGGCAGGACGCCCAGCTTGGCCAGGCCGATCCAGGCCCACACGAAGGCAGGCTCGTTGCCCACCAGGAGCGCCGCCGTCTGCCCGGGCAGCAGCGGCCCCCCGGCGGCGTCGCCCGGCCAGCTGCGCAGCGCGTTGGCCAGCCGGTTGCTCTCGCGCTCCGCCTGGCCGTAGGTGAAGCTGCGCTCCTCGTAGCGCAGGAAGACCTGCGCCGCCCGCGAGCGCGCCAGCCGCCCGAAGCGCTGCGCCAGGCTGCCGGGCTCCCGCAGCAGCTCCCGCCGGCCTCGCCAGGCGCGCAGCAGGAAGGCCGCCTCGGCCCACGCGTGCGGCCGCAGCAGGAGGCGCAGCAGCAGCAGCAGCCCCGCAACAGCGGCGGCGGCGCCCAGCGCCAGCGCCCCGCCGGACAGCATCGTCCTCTGCGCGCCGGACGAGAGCGGCTGCTGCGCTGCCGGAGCGGGCCGAGGGCGGGCCGGGGAAGGGACCGCCTCCGCCGGGAGGAGGAGGGAAGAGGAGGGCAGTGCTCGCCCCGCACCTGGCCTGCGGCTGCAGAGGCGCTTGGCGCCGAGGAGAGTTGCCAGTCCCCAGGTGATGGCTGGAGAGCTCCCGGAATTACAACGGATCTCCAGGCCATAGAGATCAGTTCCCCTGGAGAAAATGGCTGCTTTCGAGGGTGGACTCTCCGGCATTATAACCTTCTGGGGTTCTTGAACCCCAAATCCTGCCCTTTTCAGGATCCCCCCACCCAAATTCTCCAGGAATGTCTCAACCTGGAGCCGGCAACCCTAGCAACGAGCCCAAGACGAACCCCCGCTGGATCGGACCGGGAGCCCATCCAGCGAGAAAGATTCAGATGGGTAGCCCTGTTAGGCTGTCTGAAGAAGTAGAAAAGAGCAAGAGTCCAGTAGCACCTATAAGACTAACAAAATTTGGTGTCTGAAGAAGGGAGCTGTGGTGCACGAAAGCTCATTCCATACCACTAATTTTGTTGTGGAAAAGAGCAAGAGTCCAGTAGCACCTATAAGACTAACAAAATTTGCTGTCTGAAGAAGGGAGCTGTGGCCCTTGAAAGCTCATTCCCTACCACAAATTTTGTTAGTCTTATAGGTGCTACTGGACTCTTGCTCTTTTCTACTGGCATTGGTAAAGGTTGACTGCTGCTGAATGTGAAGTTTCCCTTAAGTCACCATGGCTAGACGCCGTTGATGGGCCCATCCTCCACGACTCTGTCTAGTCCCCTCTTAAGGCCTGTGGCCATCACTGCTTCCACTGGCAGGTAGGTAGCCCCATTGGTCTACGGTGGAACAGCAGTGGCGTATTAAAGCCCAACAAGATTTTCAGGGTATGAGCTTTCCAGAGACAAAGCTCCCTACTTCTGATGAAGGGAGCTTCAGCTCTGGAAAGCTTATACCATCTTCTTGTTCTCTAAGGTGCTACTGGACTACTGTGGTGGTGAATTCCACGTCTTGATCATTGCTCGTGTAAAGAACTATTTCCTTTTGTATGTCCTGGTCCTGGACTTCCTGCCCTTCAGCTCCATCGGATACCCCTGAGCAGGGCTTTTTTTCTGGGAAAAGAGGTGGAGGAACTCAGTGGGTTGCCCTAGGAGAAAATGGTCACATGGCTGGTGGCCCCGCCCCCTGATCTCCAGACAGAGGGGAGATCTCCAGATTGCCCTCTGTGCCGCTGAGTGGCGCGGAGGGCAATCTAAACTCCCTCTGTCTGGAGATCAGGGGGCGGGGCCACCAGCCATGTGACCATTTTCAAGAGGTTCCGGAACTCCGTTCCACCGCGTTCCAGCTGAAAAAAAGCCCTGCCCCTGAGTCCTAGTAGTGGAAACTGGAAAGGGGCTAGGGAATGAGGGGCCATGCAAAATAGAAGGCCAGCGACTCGGCACAAAATAGAAGGCCAAGGACTTGGATAGGGTTGCCAGCCTCCAGGTAGTGGCTGGAGATCTCCCGGAATTACAACTGGTCTCCAGGCCGCAGAAATCAGTTCACCTGGAGAAAATGGCTACTTTAGGGGGTGGACTCTATGGAATTATGCCATGCCGAGGTCCTTTTCCTCCCCAAACCCCACTTTCTCCAGGTTTCACCCCCCAGATCTCCAGGAATTTCCCCACTTGGAGCTGGCAACCCTAGATGTGGATGAATGGGATAGAGAATTGCTTTCGAGACTCAGAGGGCTCTTGGCCGGAGGGGAAGCTCAAGAGGAAAAGAACAGAAGCAAAAGAAAATCCTGTACAAACAACCAAGAGTTTTGCAGCACCTTCAAGATTAACCGATTGAGCGTGGCATGAGTCCACAGGCTTCAGCAAGAGGAATTCAGGGAGCTTTGACTCTCGAAAGCTCATCCCATGGAAATCTTGTTGGTCTTTAAGGTGCTACTGGACCCCAGTTTTGCTCCTCTACTGAAGACCAACACAGCTACCCACCTGAAGCTGGCTAGCAGACTGTGTGTGTGTGTGTGCATTGCTCGTGTAAAGAGTATGACCACATCCTATAGGATGTGAGCCAGCCGGTCTGTAGCATTTTTATAGAAGAATAAAATACATACAAGATAAGAAGTTGGTGGGGCTGAGAGAGCTCTAGAAATGCTTGAAGCCAGCTGGGTGACCTTGGGTCAGTCACAGCTCTCTCAGAGCTCTCTCAGACCCACCCACCTCACAGGGTGATTGTTGTAGGGATAATAATAACATACTTTGTAAACTGCTGTGAGTGGGCGTTAAGGGCGGAATATAAATCGAATGTTGTTGTTATTCAAAGTCCTGTTCCAACTGCATTAACTAGGGATAAATAAATTCCATGTTTGGGCCGTTACAAGAGTCTATTGTGTGGCATAGGAAGCGTGATTATAGGTGGTTGTGAGCTTGTTCTGCTGGCTGGTGTGTCTGCAGGAATGAAAATAATAAAAGCATACACTTGGTTTATATTTAGAAAAGTAATGAGAGTTCCTTACTGAAGGAACTCCATACTCTGATAGGAAAGGAGGAGAGATCCTAACTACCTATCTAGTCTAAGGATGGACATGGATAGCAGGGCAAGGCCTGCACCCATGCTGCCAAGATGGAGGGAGGAGAAGGAGAAAGGTGTTGCCTGGAACAAAGCCAGGAAGAGAAGGAGTGAGAGGGAGGAAGTCAGGAGGAGGAAATCCTGAGAATAGCAATCTGCATATTAAAGGACAATCAGAGCAGTAAACAGCAAACAGTAAACAGAGTGCCCTGACCTCTCTATCTTTCTAACTCTTTGGTTTGTCCCCCTCTGAAACCTGAGAAGAGGGACAGCGCTGGATCCTCCTTTTCCAACAAGATAATCTCCCTCACTTTCTAAGCTACTCTAACATAAGTAGTGTGTGAGAAAACCCCAGTCTCTATTAAGACCCAAATGCATACAAACTCATCAGTGCAGGAGCTGGCCTTTCAGGCTGGCATAACCCTTTGGAGTTCCTTTGTGGAAGGAACTGTGTTTGTTGTCAGAAGCAGACTGCTTCAGAACACTTGTGCTGCTTCATTTCAGTAAACCTTACATCAACCCTGTAAGGTAGGCTAATGCTATTACCATTGTTATGTTGCTGATGGTGGGTGGATAGGAAGCCAGGACTGAGAAAGAGCAGCTTGCATGTAAGCCAGGGGTAGCACAACCCTCGAAAGGGTCTCCTGAAGACATCCCTCTACCTTGACATGGCCAATCTGGCCAACAGGATCCTCGCCATGAGACTAGACTACTGTAACACACTCTACGTAGGTCTGTCCTCAGAATCAACTGAGGGACTCCATCTGGTGCAGAAAACTGCTCATTGATTATTATTAAGAGCTAAAGTACGACCAGAAATAGGGGAGACAGACCCGGGTAGTCAATAGCACAAAATACAAAAACCAAAAAAACGGGAATCAAACAGTTTACCAAATTTCAATACTGTTTTAGTGCCAAGTGCCAAGTGCCGTCAGTGTAAACAATGTACAATAAATAATATCATTACAAAATTCCCATGTCCGTATAGCATATCCATAAATCATCCACAATGGGAGATCAGGAGGTAGGAGAGCAGTGTGCCAAGATATCAGACGAGTAGACCAGAGTCCAAATAGGAATGGAAGACAGACTCTGCAAGTCAAAGGCAAAGCAATACACTGCTGCTTTCAGACACCATTTGCTCCCCTGGCTTTAACGATATCCTCTGTTGTTATTCCCTGGCTTTCAGGGTGTCCTCTTGCCCGGTCTCAATATATGAGACTGGATCTTTAAAATGGATGCTGCATTGGACAGAAGTACAACTCTTCATTCCAAATTTTCTCCCTGGCTCAAGTTGCCTCTTACTTGTCCAAAATCACCTTTCCTAGTCTAAGAATGGCTTTAACTTCTCAGAGGTTTCAAAGCATGCCCTTAGCCATTCTAGACGGTTGCTACACCCAAAAACCAACTTATGCCCGTTTTCGTATTTGTGGAGCGTCACTCCCCAAAGACCTTCCCCGTTATCTTTTAATAATAAATAAGAATAATAACTGCTTTTGTTCGGTTTTGTATACAGAGCCTAGAAATAAATTTCTTGGGGAAATCTTAACAAACATTGATTCTTCTCCTTTGATGGAAAAAATTAACCCTCCTCCTTTCTGACCTGGATGTACGCCTCTCTTATAGAGCAGGGCTGTGGTTAATGGAGATTCCTTCACCTATGTATAACAAAGGTGCAAATGTGTTTTAAGAATTTTTTTCCCTTTTAAAATTTTATTTAAAAAGAAAAACAGCGAACAGTAATATAGTAACAATAATAATAAACCATGCACAAATTAACATAAAAATAATAAAAAATAATAAACAGCAAAAGTAATAAACTGCATAAACAAAATAAGCAACAATTACATGAAAATAAAAAAGCATAACACATAATTACAGACTATTTCTTCTCTCCAGTGTTTTAAGAATTTAATGTGTTTTTAACATCATTGTTTTATTATTTGGTGTTTATGATTTGCTTATATGTTTTATTGAGTTTTATTCACTTGATTATGATGGCCTTTGGCCAGATGCCATAAATATTCTGAACACTGGCTTCCCATCAGTTATTGGGCTTAAGCCAAGGGTTTGACTCTTGCTTACAAAATTCTTAACAACAACAACAACAACAACAACAACCAATTTATATACCACCCTTCAGGACAACTTAACACCCACTCAGGGTGGTTTACAAAGTATGTTATTATTATCCCCACAACCAACACCCTGCGAGGTGGGTGGCCTTGGTTCCTCATAATGCGCTGCAGAGACGAGCTTCGCATAGGGACTTTGCTAGCTCATAGCTTACCATCTTAAGCAAAAGGCACTGTGCTATGTGCTTCTGGAGCTGAAGTTTACTTCAAACCACAGTCAATGGAAAGAGAAGAGTTATGCTGATTTATGCAGCCCCTTTAACTTCAGGTCACATGGCAGCTGTCACAGTGAAGCTCCATCCATCATGGGATGGCAGCCTCAACAGGGACCTTCCGCGTGCAAATGAGCACATCTAGTCCCCCCCCCCCCAATTCTTCTCCATCTCCATGCTTTTCAAAAGACTTGTTTCTTTCTGAGAATCGGAGAATGCCCCCCAGCAACGGCCATGTGGGAACTGGCACAGCAAAGGAAACTGTGAATGAAGCTACTGGCCCCAGCAAGGGTTGTATTCAAAACCCGCTAACCAATGGGGTGACTGCAGAGTCTGTGGCAGCAGCACCTGCTTATTTCCACTAAAGGGACTCATAGGGCTGTCGGCCCATTTTGACACAGAAGTTGTGGACTGGTTCACCAAGCTGATCGTGGGAGTACAGCTTCCTGAGGATGGCTTGCCATGAGGTTGCCGTAGATACAACTTCCAACATCACCTTAAAAAATGCAGTCTGCATCTGCAGCCACAGCCATCAGGAAATCAAGTGTACAAGCACAGGTGCATGGTTAACTTGTGGAACTCCCTGCCACAAGATATTGTGAGAACATGAACATGAATGGAAGACAGGAGATCAGTAGAACAGCTGCTACTTTTTACTTTTTTTTTTTTTAAATCATCTTTCTCCCCAATACAGACTTGAAGTGGCTTACATGATTCTCTTCTCCTCCAAGTTTATCTTCACAACAACCCAGTGGGGTAGGTTAGGCCGAGAGTATGTGACCAAAGTCACCGAGCAAGTTTCTGTGGTAGAGTGCAGATTCAAACTTGACTGTACCGGATAGCCAAGTTGGCTAATGGAATTGAGAGGAAACATACTTCTGAATAACAGCTGCTGAAGTTGAGGGGCGGGACAGGAACGCACAGGGCTCATTTCGAGGGGGAACGTGCAGGAACGCAGTTCTGGCAGTTCCCCAAAGAGGTCACATGTCAGGAGGCCCCGCCCACCTGACTCGCGGCCATTTTGGGCCTGTTTCAGCCTGGATTGGGGCCGAAATAGCCCAGATCGGACCTCTGACGGGCGGTAGATCACTCTCCCACTCAGCAGTGGCCCAATTCTGACATTTTGGGCCCCTCTTTTGGCCATTTTCAGCCCCTTTTTGCCATTTTGGGCCCAATTTCAGTCCTGAATGGCCAGGATTGGGTCCAAAACAGCCAGGATAGGTGATGTCAGGGGGTGCGGCATATGCAAATCAGTTATGCTAATGACACACTTCCGGTGATGGCAAGGGGTGTGGCATATGCTAATCGGTTATGCTAATGAGTTCCTCCAGCTCTTTTTCTACGAAATGACTCCTGGGAACGCACATAGCAAAAGAAAGCTGATAAACTTCCTGGCCGGTTTGTGGACATCCCAAAAGCATTTGCCTTGCTGCTTTTGGAAATGTGGCTAACAACACACGGCTGCTGGGCTAACAACATGTGGAGGAATCTCTTCCCTCTTGCATCAAAGAAGCACAACCAGCCCGCAGATAGCTGGGGTTACCAATCAACAGAAACCACACTTCGGGATAAATAACGTATTTATACAAATAATTTCTTTTATATATAAAGTGTGCAGTGCTACAATACGAATAATCAGATTGTAAATACAAAAAGAGTCATACAACAGTACAAAAATTCATTCTTCCATCAAGCAAGATGAATACAGGAGTACAACTTACGAATCAGACGGTATACCTCCAACAAAGTCCCTCAGCGTTGGAAAAAGTCTCTCACACAGGTATTCCTTAATTTCCACAATGTTCCAAACGCCAGAGAGTCCCGCGTAGCCCTCAATTTAAGGATATGCGAGTAGCCTGAAATCTAATGCTCTTCCAACAGATGCAATTCTCTGCCACACTGATCGTCAGGAAAAACTGTATAGTAATTTCAATCTTTGATCTTTTCCATAGGTGGGAAAAGCAGATGGTACACGGGACCCCGAAGGATGCCTGGCCTGGCCCTACAAGCGGCCAGCAGTAGGGTTGCCAGCCTCCAGGTAGTGGCTGGAGATCTCCCGGAATTACAACTGGTCTCCAGGCCACAGAGTTCAGTTCACCTGGAGAAAATGGCTACTTTGGCAGGTGGACTGTATGAAATTATGCCATGCTAAGGTCCTGTCCCTCCCCAAACCCCACTTTCTCCAGGTTTCTCCAGTTTTCACTCCCCAGATCTCCAGGAATTTCCCAACTTGCAGCTGGCAACCCTAGCTGGCAGTGTTATTTAGCTTGTTTCATCCTGTTAGAACTTCCTCAGGGGCCAATCAAGACTTCGGTGGTTGTTCCTTGGGGACGCCTCTTACTTTTTTTCGAGGGGTTACCAATCAGGCATAGCTTGGGCTTTTTTCCCCTCAAGGAATCAAGCACCCTGGATTTTCTCTGTCTTCTCTAAAGACAGCTCCCTTCTGAGATGCAAATAGGCCTGGAGCATCCATTTTATGGTTGTTGTTGGGTTTTTTTGCAGCATTCAGGGGAAATTGCCAAGCCAAAGAATCCACGTGGCTTAGGGCTGTTTGTCAAACTGATCTGGATGCAGAATGAGAAGGTTGGTTGGGAAGAGGCCAGGCTTAAGGAGCAAACTTGGCCCTATTTAACTGTCCTGCACAGGCCTTCCAACTGAATTTTGGAGGATGATCAGGGCTTTTTTTCAGCTGGAAAGCGGTGGAACGGAGTTCCGGTACATCTTGAAAATGGTCACATGGCCGGTGGCCCCGCCCCTGATCTCCAAACTCCTCTCTGTTTGGAGATCAGGGGGCGGGGCCACCAACCATGTGACCATTTTCAAGAGGTGCCAGAACTCCGTTCCACCGTGTTCCAGCTGACCCGAAGTGACGTCATTGTGCAGTCCTGAGTTCCACCACTGAGTTCCACCACCTCTTTTCCCAGAAAAAAAGCCCTGAGGATGATTAATTGATAAGGTGCAGATGTCAGTCACATTTGAACATATTTTGGCCCCTTTGCACAGCTCAGGTGGCCTTTTTCAGGTTCCCAAAGAAGCCCGTGCAATCGGTTTAATAAATACAAACTAGGAAGCCGAAGGAAAAAAAGCATGAGCCAAGGTTAATATTTTCTTCCCAATTCTGCTTTACACACCAGAACCAAAATAGTCAGGGCAAAGAAACCTTTTTAATCCCAGTTCATGGTTCTCAGCCCCACCATTTCAAAATGGTTCCTGCTGATCTATCCAATACACTCAGGGTGACACATGTCATTCTCCCTCCAGATTACCCTCACAACAACCCTGCGAGGTTGGTGAGGGTTGAGAGAACATTTCCTGACAGAGTGGGAATTTGAAATGAGAGGAGCTCCCATTGCACTGCAGTCTCTCAATAAAAATCGAGAAAAGTTTACGAAGTTTGCCAGAAGTTCAGCCCCTCAGCGAAATCCCAAAGCAATACAGGTGTTTATTTACTAGATATGGCCTGGGGTGGTACCCCATCCACAAGATATTGGCCTGGAGACACTTCAGACATATTTTTGAAACCAGGGAAACACTGTCTTGCTTGTCTTAACTTGGGTAGCTGAGGCCCCCACTCCCCGGCTTGCTTGTTACTTTGTGGAAAGTCAGCCGAGATCACGTGGTGGTTTCCTGGAATTTCTCGAAGGCACTAACTGAATTGTCAGAAAATGGTGTGCGTAGTTCCTCAGAATATATCACCAGGGTATTTATTTAATGCACCAAAGGGGGACGAGGGAGAAAAGGTTTTGCAGGTCATGTTGGGAAAACTTTATTTCTGCAGTTTGCAGCGGTCTTGAAATGGAGTCCACAAGGTATAGACTTAACTAGAAGGTACTGGGAGGAAAACAGATTTTTGGAAGCAAACCTCTTTGATAAGGGTGACTTTGGGCTAGTCACGGCTCTCTGGAGCTCTCTCAGCCCCACCCACCTCACAGGGTGTTTTGTTGTGGGGATAATGGTAACATACTTTGTAAACCGCTCTCGGTGGGTGTTAAGTCCTCCTGAAGGCGGTATATAAATCTAATGTTATTATTATAATATAAAAGTCTGTTGCAACACCCCTTTAAATGTCTTTTCCCCCCATTTTGTTTTGCTCCAATTATCCACCATGATGAAGAGAGCTGTGGAACCTGAAAACTTTCTCATTGGGACAATTTCACTTCTATTGTATAATGCTGGTTTTTTAAAAGAGATATATTGCTGTTTTAGTTAGTACTTTTAATTGTTACTTTAGGGTTTTAGGGATTCCATGGGTCCCTTTCTGGTAACAGTGGCGTGTTTGGCCTCTTACAATGGAGAAGGCATCACTACTAGCTAAGGTTGCCATGGAATCCCCTCTCTAAAGCAGCCATTTTCTCCAGGGGAACTGATCTCTATGGTTGGGAAATCAGTTGTAATTCCAGATCTCCAGGCCTCACCTGGAGGCTGGCAACTCTAGAATCCACCGGGTCCAATTCATCTGTAAGTTGTCTAGCATGCCTATTAAATGGAACCCTTGCATATCCCCTAGTTAAAATCCATTCATCTGCTGATCCAAAATTTGCAGCCCAAATCCTAGTTTGAGTGTTATGTGTAGGGTTGCCAGCTCCAAGTTGGGAAATTCCTGGAGATCTGGAGGGAGAAACCTGGAGAAAGTGGGTTTTGGGGAGGGAAAGGACCTTGGCATGGCATAAGTCCATAGACCCCCCTCCCCAAAGTAGCCGTTTTCTCCAGGTGAACTGATCTCTGTGGCCTGGAGGCCAGTTGTAATACCAGAAGATCTCCAGCCACTACCTGGAGGATGGCAACCCTAGTTATGAGCCATCACGTCGTCGCTTCCAACTTATGGCAACCCTATGAATCAATGCCCTCCAAAATGCCCTCTCTTTAACAGCCTTGCTCAGATCTTGCAAACCGGAGGACGTGGCTTCTTTTATTGAGTCAAGCCATTTCATTTGGGGTCTTCCTCTTTTCCTACGGCCCTCCGCTTTTCCTAGCAGCTTCCCCATCCTTTCTCCGGCTGTGGCCTGGCGCTTGTGTAAATTCCAGCAGCCTCAAAACCGCCCTGACCTTTTGCCTACTTAAACCGAAAAGGGTTTCCCACCCACCCCTCTCTCCTGGCTTCAGGCAACCTCTGTTGAGCCTATGAGTTACAGATGTTGGGATGAGAAGGAGCCGCAAGAGAAATGCCCTCATTTCCCCGCCTTCCTCCCTCGCCTGATTAGACGGTTCTGGAACGTTTCTCTCTCCAGGGGGAAGAAGGGATGCCAAAAGAGCACATAACAGGCACACATGGAGCCTTGGGGATGGGCTTGCGTTTGCTGAGACATGCCGAAACTTGGGGGAAAGGGAAAAAGGAAAAAAAAACTCATCCCACACTACCCTTGAGTGCAAAGCTTGAATTTCAGATGAAGAACTTCCAGATAATGCAGCCAGGGAAGGGGTGGGGGCCAATGTCTCCCCCTGCAAAGTACTTCCAGCCTCTAATTGGAGGCGATCTTTATCTCTCCGGAATACGTGAAGCAAAGGGAAGAGAGCTCCTCTGAGCATGCGCGAAGCGCAATTCCATTGCGACTAGACATTTAGTGACTGATAGGACATCCTATTGAAAGTCTTTTAAAAATTCACCACTGTCATGTATCCCCAAGTTATAAACAGCTGAACGCACGACGCTGCCTTCGAATGAGTCAGGCCATTTGTCTATTGTGGTTAGTATGGTCCTTCCCTGCCCTTGCAGTGGCTCTTGCTGGGCGGGCGTTTCATGCCACATCCTACCTGATCTAACTGGAGATGCCAGGATCGAACCTGGGGCCTGCGGTCTGGAAAACAGATGAGCCACAGCCCCACCCCTAAATAGCTCCCCCTCTAACAGCAGCTGTTGCCAACATACTTATCAGGGCTGCCTCTGAGCCCAGATTCAGCCCCAGGACGGTCGTTTGCGAGAGTGTATCACTCCTCTCCGGAGGTAAGCTGTGCCAGACCCCTTCCCCCTGGGCACCTGGCATGTAGTGTTGGGGACCTGCCAGGTTAAAGTGCCACTCAGGTCTCCTTGTGGCTTCCGTGCTTTTCAGTTTGAGAGGCCTTCTGGGTGGATTGTGCTCCAGGTTAGTTACCGGTGATGGAAGATGGAGGAAGAAGAGATGCCAACATTTCCTGGAGCTTGGGGGAAGGCAGGAGCGCCCCCTCCCCCTTCGGGGTGCCATTCAGAACTTCTTTTTTAAAACGACGCAGTTCCCTTCCGCTGACGTGTGACTGCAGGGGGCATGTTAACCCCAGTGCACGCCCATGCAGAAACGTCTCTCCAGAGAGGCCCCGAGACGTAGGGTTCCCAGGTTTTGCCCCCTTGTCAGTCAGTGGGAGGGTGCAAGCTTCCAGAGCTGGCCTGCCACTGGCAGGCACCTCAGGAGCTCCCAACTGGCACAGCGACATCACTTCCGGAATTGACGTCTTTGCACCGCCTGCGGGAACGTTACCACACTTAGTTTGGGGCCGATTTGGGCCTCAAATGGGCTGAATTGGCCCTGTGTGGAATAATAACAACATCCGATTTATATACCGCCCCTCAGGACAACTTAATGCCCACTCAGAGCGGTTTACAAAGTGTGTTGTTGTTATCCCCACAACAAACACCCTGTGAGGTGGGTGGGGCTGACAGAGCTCCAGAGAGCTGTGGCTAGCCCAAGGTCACCCAGCTGGCTTCAAGTGGAGGAGTGGGGAATCAAACCCGGCTCTCCAGGTTAGAGTTCCGAGCTCTTAACCACTACACCAAACTGGCTCTCACTAAACCAAACTGGCTGGGAAGCGCTCCCACAGCTGGTGTGATGTCATTTCTGGAAGTGACATCATCACGCTGGTTCCAGGGCATGCACGTGCGAAGACCTCGTGCCTGGCACAAGGTAAGTGGCAGGGACTCCACCCTCCTGACAGGAGGTGAGGGGTGCCTGGCAACCCGACCTGAGAGTCCTGTTTTGAAAGATTCATGCCAGAGACGGATTTGGAAACAAGAGTCTCAGCCCTCTTCTACCCACCCAACAGCCTTCCAAGGAAATGAGCTGGAACACAGAGAGCCCTTGACAACCAGCTGTTCTGCAGGAGAGGTAGAGAGAGAGAACGAAGCCCCTTCTGGCCCGCACCAGCCAGACCACCACAAGGAACAAGTTAAGATGTGCAGTCCTGGAAGCAAATGGCTAGATGGTGGAGTCCACAAGTTAATAAACAAAGACACAGATAAATTAAATGAAGGAGAGAGACTGACAAGGAGACAACTGACAAGAAAGGCCCAAAGAACAGAAACCATCAGACGGACTGCAGCATGCTTTGAAGTGGGACTGGCAGCCTTTTCCATGCCCCAAATCTGGGCTGCAATGACTGGCCGAGTTAACCTGGGGTAAAATTCCCCTCCTATCAGCACAACCCTTTGCTTCCCGTCATATCCAACGCATTTCTGCAGGACTCAAACTTGCTAACTGCCACCCATCTCTGTGGCTGAAATGGAACATGGTGGTGGTGGTGGTGGTGGGGATACCCCCTGCACACACATCAAGAGTGTATGTGTGATTTTCCTTACCTGCAGTCAGCTCCAATGGACACAACACAAACATGGCCAGGTAGGGGCTTGGACCCAGATCCAAACCCAAGCGCAAACTCCCCCGTCCCACTGGATCCATAAACCTCATCTTGCGCCTCAAACAGCAATGCATGACCCACTTCCCATGTTTTCCTTATGCTGTTTTTACATGCCCTGCACACATCCCTCTAAAATCTGCCCTGCTCTCTGTCTCCCTCTCCAAAGACGGCTCTGAAATTGCTCCTGAGAACGATCTCAGGTTAAGTCACGGCCCACCATGAAATGACATCCAGGGCTAGAGGGTGCTAGAGAATCCACATCAATTCCTGGATTTGAAAAAGGTAGCTAAATGGTTTTTTTGGGGGGAGGGGGGTTGCTCTCTGTTGGTCCCCCCCACAGATTCTCCCACCCTGCCCAGAACAGCCTGTACACAAATGCAAGACAAAGGAAATGGCTTGTACAAAACATGTCGACAGTTTTTATTGTCTCTTTTAAAAACTGTTTAAAAATGATAATCTCTCAGTGGGTAGATGGGTAATTAAAAATATAACCACCATCTAGTCTTGCTGGCTGGTTGCTCTGATTGTTGCTCCCCCCACAACCCCGCAAGCTTCTCCAAGTTGGGTGCTGACAGGAAGACGGGGGGCGCGTTCCAAAGCCACCCAGGAGAGCTTCAGCACCCGTCTTTTGTGCCGACAGCCTGGGAGAGGGTGCATGTGGGCTGACTGAGGTGTGAAGGCAGGGACGGGGTGGGTGGGAGACGGTGGCTTGCCGGGGACCGGCTGGCAACCCCAGGAATGGCGAGGTGGCCATAGCTAGCCTGAAGGTGGGGTGTGGGAGAGTTTGAGGCTCAAGTGGAGATTCTCTGCAAAGAGAAAATGGGAACTTCGCCTCCTCTTTTGGGGTGGGTGGGTGGGGGGGAGAAATGTGAGAAGTTTGAAAATGATGCCTAGACTGGGACACCAGGAAGGGGTAGGCTTAGCTGGGCAGTCCCAGACAAGCCCCCTCCCCATATTCCAACCCCCTTGGCTCCTCGGTCTCCCCAGCCAGAACCACCAATGGAGCAGCCAGCTCGTTCACATCCTTTATTTGCTTTTCGTGGAGGAGAGGCGGGTGGGTGGGTGGGAAGTGGACCTGGTCTCTCTCTGGCCCCGTGTCGCTTCTGATTACCATATCCCCGGTGGAGGCGACCAGTGTCTTCCAAGTTCCCAGGTGGACGGCTGCAAGGAATCTCCCTTTCCCTGCCATGTCAGGCCAGACAGATTGGCGAGGAGGAGGCTGGTGCCCAGTGTGGAGGTCGCGGGGGGTGGGGGGGAGGCAGGGCAAGGGAGTAGTAGGTGACGCTGCGCAGGAAAGGGGCTGTCAGAGCATTCAAGTCTCACTGAGTGGGGTGCGCGCACAGACATCTCCTGTGCGCGTTGCCCTGCTGTCGATGGCGTCCGTCCAGTTGCTCCGGAACCGCTCTCTACTGCCGCCGCTGTCACCCTGGGAGCCGCTGGCAACGAGGCAGGTTGGAGGCAGGCGGGCAAGCTGTGCTGCCAAGGCCCCCCCCCGCCCCCCTCAGTCACTGTCTGAGCCAACTGCCGAGGAGCCTTTCCGCTTCCGCTTTGTCGGTTTAGGTTTGGTGTCCTCCTCCTCCTAAGAGCAAAGAAAACCTCATGTAGGCAGGCTTCAGAGAGGGTTGGGGTTAATGAATACCAGATCAGAGATGGCGAGATACTGCTCAACAACACAGGTGTGGCCCCCTGCAAACAATAGATTGCCCCCTTAATTGCCTTACTAGAAAGGCTTACCAACAGAGCTGATTAGCTGATACGTTTTGTGAGTGCAAATTTGCAAGTGAGAAGACACAAGTGGGCTGCTTTTTAGAGGATACCCAGCGTGCACCGAAGCAGGCCTCATCTCAGAAGAGACATTCCCCCTTCTCTCACACATAGGAGGGAATGCCTCTTCCCCGACAGCAAATGTCATCTTCAGCCTTTAGAGGTAGCCAACGCTGGCTCTGCGGCCAGTATCTCAAATTCTATACCGGGGGCAATTCCAGCTCTTATTGAAAGCAGGTGGCGGATGGGAGGCTGGATTCAGCGGAGCAGAAAAGACTGGGCTTCATTTCAATAAACAATGAAGTCTTAAACTCTAAAGAAAGTCTCTGTGTACCTTGAGGGGAAAGAGTTAAAACAGGAAGGACCCATCTGCAAATTATTTGTACTGAGAATCAGGTTCTCTAAAGAGAGATTTCTGTTCTCAGACTTTATCTGAAGCTCTGGGTTTATCCAGAGTTTGGGGATAGAAATATAAACCGGACAGCTTCGTAGCTGTAATAAGATATGGACAGTCGCTCCACTGGCTACCCATCAGTTACCGTGCTCAGTTCAACGTATTAGTTACCACATACAAAGTTCTTCACAGCTTTGGTCCGGCATACCTACGGGACCGCCTCCCTCCCTACGTTCCTCCACGGCAGCTTCACTCATCTGAACTGGGTCTCCTGCAGGTACCAGGCTGCACACAGGTGAAGTCAGCAGCAGCCTGTACAAGGGCTTTTTCTGTGGCAGCCCCTATCCTGTGGAATGACCTGCCTGAGAAAGTCAGAAGAGCCCCCACTCTCCAGGCTTTTTGTAAACGATGCAAAACCGAACTATTCAAAAAGGCTTTTTACTCAAATGAGAGGGCTGTATTGTAGGGAAGATGCTTCGCTAATGAGTTAGGGACCATAGACTTCACCATTATATTGCCTTACATATTATCTGCTGCTTTAAATATGTATTCCTACGTACCACCAGTGCTCCATGTTTTCTAATGTTAGTCGTAGAGCTGATTATGTTCTGCTTCAGTATTTTTTCTACTCTGTACTGGATTCTTGCTAATACTATGTCTTTTGAACTTGTACCCTATGGCATTGTTTATGGAAATGTACTTGATACTGATTGTACTAATCTCATGCTGTGTAATCCACCTCAAGTCTCAGTGAGAAAGGCAGACTATAAATAAATAAATAAATAAATAAATCCGTTGCAACCAAACTGGTAGTCTGGACCGAGGACATGCCGCCTCTGGGGTTCTTCAAGGCCAGGGCTTTTTTTCAGCTGGAACGTGGTGGAATGGAGTTCCAGAACCTCTTGAAAAGGGTCACATGGCCGGTGGCCCCACCCCCTGATCTCCGTGGAGGGCAATCTAAACTCCCCTCTGTCTGGAGATCAGGGGGCGGGGCCACCGGCCATGTGACCATTTTTGCCAAGGGCAATTTAAACTTTAAAAAACTCCCCCCTTGTTCCAGCTGACCCAAAGTGATGTCATTGTGCAGTCCTGAGTTCCACCACTGAGTTCCACCACCTCTTTCCCCAGAAAAAAGCCCTGTTCAGGGCAAATGCTGGACTCAGGCTGAGAAAACTGGGATTCAAATACCTTCTCAGCCACAAAGCTTGCTGAGTGAAGCGGGACCCATCACTTCCTCTTTGTCTAACCTACCTTACAGGGTTGTTGTAAAGATAAAAGGGCCTTCATATGCTGCCCCGAGAATCTCGGAGGAAGGGTCCGTGCCAATGCCAGCTCCAGATCTAGAATGGCTGCCCCTTTCCTCGAGCCCCTGATGGGAAACCCTCACGGGCTCCACGGGCCACCCCCAACTCACCGAGGCGCTGCTGGAGGCAGACTCCTCTTCGTTGTTGGCTGGCTGGGCTGCGTTCTTGCGGCTGCGGGGGCTGGAGATGGTGGCTTTCCGCCGGCTCTTGGGGGGCTTGCTGGAGGAGTCTTCGTACTCCTCGGCCAGAGAGAAGAGGTCGCTGAACCTAGGAGGGGAAAGAGAGTTGCAAATGCGGGTGGGACTGCAGCTGGGCATGCAAAGCCATTGTTGGGGGAGGGAGGGGCGCCACATGATTCCTACCGCCCCCCCCCTATCTGTTTTCCTTGCAGGCAGAAATTCACATTACCCTTCTCGTTATTTGCATTACCCTCCCCGTTCTTGGGTTACCTGGCGCTTAGCTCTCAGGATGAGGCCTTTCCTGCCAGGACTCCGGTATCCTCTTTTAAAGTACTGAAAAGAAACCTCCCTCCTGCCCTCCCGTGGCCACTTACTTCATCTTGTGGGCCTCGTCACAGCTGGCTTGGACATGCTGCAGTGCCTGAAGGATCGGGGTTTGGCTGAAAACTGCCAAGGGAGGGGAGAGAAGAAGGGGCTGTCAGAGGGGAATGGGGGGGGGTACACAGCCCTTGCCCTCCCCAGGGCCTGGCTCTTACATGCGGCTCAGGATTACAGACACGAGGGTGCGCGCTGTCCCTTAGGTAGAAGGAACCAGGGCAGGTGGAGGACGCTGCCGTTCTAAGGGGAGAAGGGACGGCCTCTGGCCAGGAGGGGCAGCCTGACTATCAAGAGGGAGAGTCAGCGGCAGCACCCACTCCGGAAGCCCCGCTGTTCTAACGGAGAACACATTTCTATCACGAGCTTCCCCACCTGTTTAATCCATACGGCGGGCCTGTGAGGTAGGCTAGGCGGAGGAATGTGCGTGTGCATTCGTGTGGGTTCGCAAATGCACGACGGAGGGGGGAGAGAGAGGGGCGGCGTTACGTACAGTTCTGTTTGGTGTTGGTGAGGTTCAGGCGCAGGTTGTCCAGGTGCTCTAAGATCTGCTCCAGAGTCAGCTGGGCCAGTTTGCTGCTGGAGCTGCGCAGGCTGAAAGTTCAAAGGGCAAAGGAGATAAGCGGCAGGGGGAACGAGGCAGGGCTCTGCTCCGCAGCCTTCCGTAGGGAAGGAGGAGATACTCTGGCACAGCATTCATGTTTGTTTGCTCCAGGGCTGAGCTGATGCCCCAGTCTAGCCCTGCTCATCATCATCATCATCATCATCATCATCATCATCATCATCATCATCATCATCACCACCACCACCACCACCACCACCACCACCACCACCACAACAAATTCGATTTATATACCACCCTTCAGGACGCCCACTCAGAGCAGTTTACAAAATGTGTTATTATTATCCCCACAACAGTCACCCTGTGAGGTAGGTGGGGCTGAGAGAGCTCTGAGAGAGCTGTGACTGATCCAAGGTCATGCAGCTGGCAGCCTGGCTCTCCGGATTAGAGTCCTGCTGCTCTTAACCACTACACCAAACTGGCTCTCACAACCACCCGCTGAGCTAAGTTACACATAGAGAGTGTGAATGGTGTAAGGTCACCCAGGATGCTTCATGACTGAGCGGGGATTTGAACCCAGGACTCCCTGATTTGAGCTTGGCACATCACACCAACTCTTCTACAGACACCGTCTGACTGAAAATATAGTATCGTGCCCATCCTATGGTCACTTCACTGGCTACAGGTCAGTTACTGGGTTCAATTCAAGGTACCGGTTATCACATCCAAACCTCTTTGTGGTCCTGCACCCTCGTATCTGCAGGGCTGCCTCTCCTGCAACTCTCTGCCCTGACAACTTTACTCATCTGAGCAGGGCCTTCTGCGGGAGCCACCCTGCAAATGTGCAAAACTATCGATTGCTTAGACACCTGCATTAATAATAATAATAATAACATTCGATTTATATACTGCCCTTCAGGACAACTTAATGCCCACTCAGAGCGGTTTACAAAGTGTTATTATTACCCCACAACAACAATCACCCTGTGAGGTGGGTGGGGCTGAGAGAGCTCCAGAGAACGGTGACTAGCCCAAGGTCACCCAGCTGGCTTCAAGCGGAGGAGTGGGGAATCAAACCAGGCTCTCCAGATTAGAGCCCCGTGCTCTTAACCACTACACCAAACTGGCTCTGTCGTGGCTCCCACCTTGTGGAATGGCTTGTCGGAGGTCGGAAGGACTCCTACATTCCTGTTATTCCACAAACAATGTAAAACAGAATTGTTCAAGGTAGCATTTTTATAACGGTAATGGTGCTATAATAAAACAGTTCAAGAAAGTGCTTTCATGTAGAGAACGGGGCTGCGAACTACCCCCCTGTGCATAGTGTGTATTATTTGTTTGCTGTGTTTATTATCCTGCTCTCGCTGTATTGTTTTATACTTAGACTGGTTTAACGTATCACGTCTAACACTTCATGCTTTCCCCCAGATTTCTGCAACCCTGGTGCTATTACACAGCTTAGGAGAGGTTTCATCCTGCTGTTGGATGTATAATCCATGTGGCGTTTCGGTAGGAAAGGAGAGCTATCAATAACATGACAAAATCAAACCAGTTTAACTCTCAGCAACTCCGCAATAAAATGCTACTCGCTGCTATATCGGGTTCCTCGTGAGGAGCTCTTCCCAGGATCTGGGCAATCTGTTGTTTCAGGGCAGCAGAAGGCCCCACGGCGAGCAGTTCCCTTGATCGGGCCCATTAGCTCTCTGTGCCCTTTGCTGGTGCTCAGATGCTTGAGACGAGAAAGAGGAAAGGAGAGCCACTAGATGTCCTCCTAGTTCTACGAACGAAAGCCAGATGCCCTGCTTTCGGCGGCTATTAGCAGACGGCACTGCTCGGCCCAGCCAGACGAAGGGATTATAAATCATTCCCGCCCCCTCCCGCCCAAGACTCTTCTGTGCTTCTGAAGGCGTGCCTTGCCTCCTTTTCTAGGATATCCAGGTTTGCATCCAGCTCAAAGGGACAAAGGTTCAACATCTCCAGACCAAGAGCAGGAAGAATGCTTTTTAAAAACGAGACCAAACTTCCTAGAAATAGTGAACGCTGAAAGGTAATCTGCATGTCAGCCCAACGGCAGGGCACTGCGTCTCTCCTCCGACTGCAGGTGTGTGAACCGCACAACTGTACGTTCTTCTAAAACTCCTTATATAAATAAGAGAAAGCCAGCGTTTTGGGAAGAACAGAAGGGCTCGACTGTGAACTTTTCTGCTTTTTTGGAAAGAAGTAGGATTCTGTGCCAATCTGCTGTCTTGCCGCACATGTGGGGCTGCTGATTAATGCCCCCCCCCAGCCCTTCTCCCTCTTTCCCCCACTGAAACGTTTTTCCAAGAAAAATCCTCCTGATTCTTCAGATGCTGCAGCCTCTTTCATTTAAGGTGAGACTCAGACCGGGTTTCTTTTTCTGGATCAAAACTCAGCAGGGCCCCCTGCTGCCAAGCTCCAAAGCAGGCAGCATCCGTTCCATACTGGGCCAGAGACAAGCTGCACGCCAAACCCAGAGGCTTCGTCCTTTCCCATGAACTAGGGAGAGCAATCTCTTTGGAATTAAGGGCTCCTTCAGACGGGGCCCGAGTGTGGCGAGATCAAAAAGCCGTTCCGATGAAGAGGAGGGAGTGGTGGAGGCCTCAGAGTTCATGCTAGATGCCAGCAAGGGTCCCTCTTGGACCCTCTCTACACGAGACTCCTCAGCACATGCTCATCAAGTGTAGGGAGATGCAGTATTAGCTGGGAAGCATAGTTTTAAGAGACAGAGCAGACAGAGATCACTTCTCAGAGGGGCTGGTTAATTTAATCTTCGCCTCCCCGAAGGGTCTGTCAATTCACCTCTCCAGTCTAAAACTGTGTAGGATCCCAACCAGAGGGCAGCGAGGAATGGAAATGGGCTAGAGCTGCCTTCCAGAGCCAGGCTTGGACCTGGAGAGGTTATAATGGGCTGAAGTTTCCCTTCTGGCATTTCACAGCCCCTTCCCACAGCTCCAGTGTATAACAAAGCCTTTGCCCTGCCGCTGGCTCTGTCTTTTAAAACTACCCTTCCCAGCTAACATTGCATCTCCCGGCACGTGTTCTTCACGTGTCAGATGTCTTATGTAGAGAGACTCTAAGTCTCCCTTGCCAAAGGAATACTCCAAGCAGGAGAGAGGAGTCCAGCCCCCCGGCCAGAGATCTTTCCCCTTTTTCACCATCAAGTCTCAGCTGACTTACAGCAACCCCTCGTGGGGTTTTTGAGGCCAGAGGCAAAAACTCTAAACTATCTTGGTGGTCTCCCATCCAAGTACTTTCCAGGGCTGACCTTGCTTAATTTCTGGGCTGTCCGGGGCTATCCAAGTCAGGGCAAAAAGCGTGCCCTCAAGCCACAACTGACTCATGGCAACCCGATGCAGTGCCACTTCGTGTGGTTTTCAAGGCAAGAGATGAGCACTGCCTCCGCGTAGCAGCCCCAGTCCTTCTTTGGTGGTTTCCCATCCGAGTACCAACCCTGTTTAGTTTCTGGGCTCCGGCATGATCCGGTCAATCGGGACTATTACAGCTTTAAACCTCCAGCTTCCTTTGGCTCTAATTGGGCTTGGGTGCCTGGCGCGGCACGGCATGGCCTGTCAGTCAGCTCTGGCCCCAGGGAAAACCTCCCAATAAATTGCCCCGACTTTTGCAATGCAGATGAGGGCGCAGGCAGGGAGCCCAATTAGGAGCTGGTGACCAAACAGCCGCCTTCCCTGTCTCCTCCGCCGGAATGAACTGAGGACAAGAAATGCAAATGCCCGCGGACAGGACAGGCAGCTCACGGTCTGCCTGTGGGGAGGGGCTGAAGGCTGCTGGGAGGGTGGGCTGCCATTGCTTTGCATTCTGCCAGATGCTAGGCAAGCGGGAGAGGGACTTGCAGCCTTCATTAAAAAACGAACAAGTTTCTAGCACATATGAGAGTGACGGAATGGTGAGGGCAGCATTTGGGGAAATCTTTAAAAAGCAAAGGAAAAGGGCTTCGGAGAGGGCTGGCGCCAGTGTGCTGCGCTGTTATCCACAGTGCTGGATTAAGACTCTGGAGCCCTGGGTTCAAATTCCTCCACTGTCACAAAGGTCCTCTGGAGATACAGCATATAACATTTCCACAGTTATTTATTTCCTTTATACTCCCACCTTTCTCCCCAAAGTGGCTTACATTGTTCTTCCCTCTGCTTTATCTTCATAACAACCCTGCAAGGTAGGTGAGACTGAGAGTATGTGACTGGCCCAAGGTCACCAAGCAAGCTTCTGTGGCAGAATGTGGAGATTCAAACACAGATCTCCCGGATACTACTCTGACATTCTAACTGCTACACTGTACTGGGAAATAGAGCTCCGTGGACGAGCTCTGGTGGTCACTTAAGACTGTCCTACCTCACAGGGTTGCTGTGAGGATAAACACAGAAGGGAGAACCATGCGCTCCTTGGAAGAAGGGCAGATAAAGATGCGACAGATTGGTGCGCTGCATACAATCCCTGCCCTGCTCTGTCATGAAGGGCCCTGGGTGGTTTGAGGCTGGTTGCTCTCTTTTAGCCCAGCCCTTCCTTGCAGGGCTGTCGTGGAGATAAAATGAGGGAATGACACAAGAACCTTAAGCTTTGTGGAGGATGGACGGATGGATGCAGATATGGTACACTGGAAAGTAAACAAACAGTAGGCTGGATCCCGCCAGCTTTCTCACAAAATCTTGACCCGTCCCCCGCGGTTTTTCCAATTTTCTTGATTTGTCCATGCTGGTTTTTTTAGGTGGGTCAAACTTCAACTAGTAGGTCCCCACACCAAAAAGGTTGGGAAGCCCTGGGTTAAACAACCTAAGCGACACGCCTGTTCTTCGCCCCACCCCACCCCAAATCTTCGCACGTATTCCCGTACACAGACCGACCTTTGGCGTTTCCGGGGCAGGCTGTTGTTCTTGATCAGGAGGGACTTGATGTGTTCGGCCAAGAGGTCGTCGTGTTTGATGCACCAATGCCGGAGGATGCTGGTGGTGAACTGGTCGTCTGGGTGGCATGGCCGGCTCAGCACCATCTTCACCATCTCTTCACTGGGCCTGTGGCGGAATGCAGACGGTGGGTGGGTTTCCCCCCTCTCCTTTGAAAGGGCGGGCTGGAAATGACAGGCCAGGGTTCCCCCATCTTCTCCAGAGGATGCCGAGTCTGGGCTTTTAAAGAGTTTTAACTGCACCCTTGCAGAACCCAAAAGACGTAATAAACATACCCCAGAATACAAATTGAGCAAATATATATTCACCAGCAGCAGCCAGTTACTATAATGCGGGTCTTGCTTCCCGGGGCAGATAGCCAGGCTGCCACATAGGCCTGAGCCCCCCAAAACTTCTTTTCAGAAATAAACCTCCCTCCATCTTTCTCAACTGCCTCTCCAGAACACAGCCTACAAACTTGATTGAAATGGTTAAGATTTCATCGGGAAGCACAAATACTGGATGGGGGATACACTTCTGGGCAGTAGCATATGGGAAAGGGATCTTGGGGTAAGAGTGGACTGTAAACTAAATATGAGCAGTCAGTGTGATGCGGTGGCAAAAAAGGCTAATTCAATCCTGGGTTGTATCAAAGGGGCCATAGCGTCGAAATGGCAGGAGGTCATAGCCCCTCTCTATACTGCCTTAGTCAGGCCGCACCTGGAGTATTGTGTGCAGTTCTGGAGGCCTCACTACAAAAAGGATGTGACCAAAATCGAGAGGGTGCAGAGGAGAGTGACGAGGATGATCAGGGGTCTAGAGACTGAGCCCTACGAGGAAAGGCTGAGGGCCTTGGGAATGTTTAGTTTGGAGAAGGGGAAATTGAGGGGGGACATGATTGCTCTCTTTAAATATTTGAAAGGCTGTCATTTGGAGGAGGGCAGGGAGCTGTTCCAGTTGGCAGCAGAGGGTAGGACCCAAAACAATGGGCTTAAATTACATGCAGAAAGGTACCGGCTGGATATTAGGAAGAACTTTTTCACGGTCAGAGTAGTTTAAAAGTGGAATCAGCTGCCTAGGGAGGTGGTGAGCTCCCCTTCGATGACAGTTTTCAGGAAGAGGCTGGATGAATCCTTGTCAGAGATGCTTTAGGCTGATCCTGCATTGGGCAGGGGGTTGGACTAGATGGTCTGCGTGGCCCCTCCCAACTCTGCGATTCTGTGATTCTATGATCGGTTCTCCTCCTTCACTACTAGTCTGCTGCAGCCGGACTCCACCTCTCCTCGCGGCGTCAGCAGTATCGTTGACTCAAACCAGGGAAGCGCTCCTGTGTGGCCCCAAACGCGGAAGCCTTAAACGCCCCGCTCTGCATGCATTAAGGCCCCTCAGTTGGAGGCCCGGCTTCCCCCAGCAGGCTTTGCCATTAGCGCACCGCTGGAAACCCCTTGCAGCTTCGCAGCAGCACAGCAGGAGCAGCGGGACGCGCTTGGACACGGGAGTCCGGCCTTCCCCCTCCCAGGGCGATTTGGAACCGCTGCGAATAGAAATCCACCCTTCGGTCTGAGCTAGTTTGCTTCCTGCCAGGTTTTCCTGAACAGATATGGAAGCGCTCTCTTGAGAGGTACTGCAGGCGGCCCACAGGGTCCGGCTGAGATGTCACAGCCTCCCTGTAGTTCAAGGTCAGGGTAAACTCAGCAGCGAGGCACAGTTGACGGGGTACAGGGGGGACCACCCACTTCTAAGAGAGAGGCGCGGCAAGCCATGCAGGGTTGCTTTACTGGATGATCAAAGAGCCCTCGACTCTAGCACTCGGTCCCTAGCAACTGCCTCTGGAAGACCAGAAGGAGGGGATGAAGGCAAAGACATTCTCCGTTGTTCTGACTACCGGCTGGAGCTAGACCATCATGAATGCATCCAACACTTTTTAAAGCCATCTCAGCCTATTGCCATCTTCATATCTGGTGGCAGTGAGTTCTGCACACTGATTGTGCAGAGAAATGCTTATTTTAGTCTGTCCCGAACCTTCTACAAACTGGTTTCCTTGGGCGATACCAAACTCTTATATTGTTCGGGGAAGACTGGGAATTCTTTCTTTCTACTCCCACCATAGTATTAATCATCACGTCGCATTCTCGCCCAGACTAAAGAGGCCCAAGGCCCTGGCACGCTCTCAGGGTGACCAAGAGACCAAAGTCCGGAAGGGGCTACACATGAGCAGACTTGGCTCTTAAGAGCCAAACAAAGCAGGAGATTCACGATAGGATCTGTTGCTGTATTTAAAGGTTAAATCCAGCTCCTCTGAGGGGGCCAGAAACTGGATTGGGGCCATATTAGTTAGAGAGATGCCTTGTGCAGGTAAGAGCTGCTTCCCTTTCACCTTCTGAAGGCCAAGCCGGACGTGGGAGTTGCATGAACGCAATGCACAGGAGTTTCTCTTTACACAAAACAGCACGCATGGGCTCAAGTTGGATTGGGGCCCCATGCAGCTGCTGAGTAAAGGCAAGAAACCAGGAAGAGCCCTGTCCTTGGAACTCCCATGTCTGCTTTGGCCTTAGGCTAATAGCTGCCATTCATACCTAGGGAGACAGATCAAGAAGGGTAGCCGTGTTAGTTTGTTTGTCACAGCAGAAAAGAGCAAGAGTCCCGTCGCACCTATAAGACTTAACAAAATTTGGGGTAGGGTCTGAGCTTCCGTGAGTCACAGCTCGCTTCTTCAGACAGTGAGCTGTGACTGACGAAAGCTCAGACCCTTCCACAAATTTTGTTAGTCTTATAGGTGCGTCTTATAGTTAGTCTTATAGGCTTGCTCTTTTCTATACCGAGGGAGGGAAGACAAGTGGGACATTGTTGGGGTGGCAGCAGCAACCATTCCCACCGACAACACAAGGTGCGTTTGTGTGCCTCGACGTACACACCCACCCTACGCACACGTCACTCTATCGTAGTGGCAGCCGTGTTCTGCTAGCAACGGACCAAGAGAAGGCAGCAAACTTCAATTCTCAGGAGATCCCACACCAGATCCCACGCAGAGAAAGGCAGAAGGCGACCAGCAGAATGAATCCGCAGCCGATATCGTCAACAACATCAAAAAGGCAGAGAGAGCACTCTGGTGCTCTCCTTGCCGCCACCCGCCTCTCCTGTCCCCGCTCAGCTCGAGCCTCCCTCTCCTGTGACTGCCGCTGCTCCGGTTGCACAGGAAATTGAAAGCCGTTTCAATGGGGGCAGCTCTGGCCAATACAGCATTCTGGTAACACCTTCCCCGCTGGCTGGATCAGCAATTAACATTTCAGAATGGCGAGGGTGTCGTGGGGGGCAATGAGAGCACTCTGCCCTTCGGCCCGGCTGCCCGTCAGGCACTCCAGCGAAAGCTTTTTGCCAACAGCCTCCCCCCACCCCGACTCTCCACGTAACTCTTTTGGGATTAGAGGGTGCTTATATCGAACGAAGCCTGCTGGGACCAGGCCAACAAGCAAAGGGGGCAGACGGACAGAAATGCAGAGTGCCTGAAAGGCAGCTTAAATTCCTGTTCCTAACCTGTCACATATGTCAAAACTGGAGCTTATTGAAGCCGCTGGGCTCCGATGGCTCCTCTAACATGGTTAAAAGTAGCACAACGAACGCAGAAGCAGCTTGGGAATCGGTGAGTATCTTGCCGGTGGCCTACGGTTACTTGGGCAAAAAAACCCTCATCAAAGTGAGAAAAAAAACAGCTTCAAGAGGGACTTCAAGAGTGGAAGTCTCGGAGAAATGAGCAGCAGGAGGGCTGCGGCTCAGAGTGGAGCAACTGGGCGACGAAGATGGGGAGGGGTCTGGAGACCAAGTCCTATGAGGAAAGACTGAAGGAGTTCGGTATGTTTAGCCTGGAGAGGAGATGACTGAAGAGGTGATATGATAACCATCTTCAAGTACTTGAAGGGCTGCCATACAGAGAATGGCGTGGAGTTTTCTGCCGCCCCAGAAGGTCAGACCAAAACCAACGGGTTGAAATTAAATCAAAAAGAGTTTTCGGCTAAACATTAGGAAGAACTTCCTGACAATTAGAGTGGTCAGTGGAACAGGCTTCCTCGGGAGGTGGTGGGCTCTCCTTCTTTAGAGGTTTTTAAGCAGAGGCTAGATGGCCGTCTGACAGCAATGCTGATTCTGTGAACCTGGGCAGATGATGAGAGGGAGGGCAGGAAGGGTAACATCAGGGCTTAGTTCTCGTGGCCCCTTCTTACACACCCAGGGTAATGCTGATTCCCACTTTGGGGTCAGGAAGCAATTTTCCCAGGCCAGTTTGGCCAGGAATCCTGGAGGGTTTTTTGCCATCTTCTGGGCACGGAGCAGGGGTCACTGGGGGTGCGGGAGGCAGCTGTGAATTTCCTGCATTGTGCAGGGGGGGACTGGACTAGATGGCCCTGGAGATCCCTTCCTACCCTATGATTCTATGATCTGCTTCGCCTGCAGAAGGTCCCAGGTTCAAGCCCCGGCCTCTCCAGTTAAAAGGATTAGAAAGGAGGTGATGTGAAAGACTTTGACCGGAGATCCTGGAGAGCTGCTGCCAGTCTGAGTAGGCAAGACTGACTGGGATAGACCAAGGGGCCGATTCAGCGTAAGCCAGCTTCATGCGCTGCTGGACTCTTGCTCTTTTCTACATCTGAACCAAGTTACTCTCTCTTCGCAACTGAGGCCCAACCCATCTGTCTTTACTGAGCCTGAGCATGAAACTCTGGCTGGATCACACCGGGGGCTACCAAGCCCAACCATGTTCTCAAAAACGTCACTAGGCAACCACATCGTGCGGTGAGCCACCAGCAGACTTTAATCAGGCCGGTTACATTTTGGATTGCACCTCTGCGTCTTGACTCCCTTCTTTGCAACATCCCTCCCACCCTGGGACTGGAATATATCTCTATTCCTTCTTGTATCTGATGAAGGGAAGCTTGACTCCTGAAAGCTTATACCCTGGAAATCTGGTTGGTCTTTAAGGTGCTACTGGAATCAAATCTTGCTGTTCCCAATACTGTGGACATCATTTCAATCTTGCTCTTCCTCATACTGTTTTCATCATTTCAACCTCACCTGCCAAGCCTTTCCTAGGAAAAGGCTATTGGGATGCCGTGTTATCGGGAGAGAAGCTGAAATACATTTTCTGCTGTACTGGACAGGAATGAACAGAAGATTAAAACTTCTAGTATGAGGCTGGGCCATGAAGCCTGTCTCTTGTCTCTGTGTCTTCCAGAAGGATTTGAGTCCAGTGGCATCTCAAGAGACCAGTAAGATTTTCAGGGTATAAGCTTTCAAGAGTCACAACTCCCTTCTCCAGATACGAGGAGGAATGGAGATCCCTGAGCCTTTCTATCCCAGCCGAAAGGTGGGTGGGGTGTTATAAGGAAGGGCATCAGGATGCAGAGGTACAACCCAGCTTGATAAGACGGTACTTTTACATCGTGACATCTTCCTTCGCTACATCCCTCCCGCTTATCAAACTGCGTAGTATCTTTGCAACCTGATGCCCTTCCTTGGAACTCCCCAACCACCTTTTGGCTGGGATATAAAGGCTCAGGAATCTCCATTCCTGCTCGTACCTGAAAAAGAGGCCTCCGAGTCAGGAAAGCTTAGACCCTGAAAACCTCGTGGGTCTCTAAGGTGCTGCTGGACTCCAGTCCTGCTGTTCTACAGCAAACCAACATGGCTACCCACCTAAAACTCGCTTCCGGGGAGCGCTCTGTGCTTCCGCGTACCGATTTCTGCTTCTTGGCCCTGCTTTCACAGCACAACGAAAGCAGCAGATGGAAGTTTTCTTATCAAGTCTAAACTGATTAGAGCCAAGAGCGCTCTCTATCGTGGGAGCTATCGCTCCGCCGCCACGTTCTGCTCCTCAGAGCAGTGTGATGAGACAGCAGCCAGGAGTGGAGAAATTAAAGGTTCCATCTGCCGGCACCGGCTTCTCGAAAAACTCTGATTAACAAACTAAAGCGCTGTTTGCCGCGATTCTGTCTCCCCTCCGTTCCGGAGGGACCAGGCTCAATTAGAGTCTTTGCACACTGTTGTGGGACTCTGAGTGCGCAGAACGTGTGTCCCCCTCCAGTGATGTGATCAGAGATTCTAAGAGCCTGACCGATTCCCATATCAGTGCAACTGGATAAACGCCCCAGTCCTTTGAGAAACTGGATGCCCCATCCAGTTTTTCAAAGGATCGGGGTGATAACCTAGTTGCGCTGATGTGGGAACAGATCCTGCACTCTCTTTAGAAAAAAAGATCCTCCCCCTCTCCCCAAGAAGCAAAGCTATTTATGATAGGACAGATGGGTGCTCAGTCAAAAGAGCCAAATTCTGCCCTGTGAATAAATAAGGCAAACGTGATTTGATTGCTTTTGAAAAGAACTTTTTCTTCTGCTTCTTATGGGAACGTAGAGCGAGCTAAGCAACCACCTCCTGGACCCCTGGAAGCCCTCCCTGCCACATCCCACGGTTCCCAAGATTTTACCGCATATTTTCAAGCCTCATTTTGCATCTTTAAGGGATAGAAACTTGATCATCATCACAATTTTTTAAAGTGACGAAGTTTTCAGTGTGGAAACTTGCACGCGGGACATGCTATACGTGCTTCATTGTGACTTCCAAATATATAGAGTCTACATTAGGCACGTAACGTCTACAGACTCATGAACAGCTTCCCCCTTTTCTTCCCCAGCGGTCTTGAGGATGCTAACAGCTTTCTCTACAGACTTTTCATGACCCTGAAATAAGCCGCCCTGCTGGTGCAGCACTTCAGATAACTGGAAAATCAGTTCAGTTACATACTTTTCGCGTCTCAGCTGCAGCAACAGGCAGGAAAGCGCCTCGGGGTGTTCTGCAAAAGAAAATGAGGGTTGTGAACCTCGGCTGGTGTGCTAACCAACACCACACAGAGTAGCGGGAGGCTGTTTTTCCATTCCACAGGCAGGGAAGTGGAGACAGGCCCTGGACTCTCTGAGGGGGTCAACCTGTATCTGGGCTGTACCCATTTCGGACTGTGGGTTGGGGGTTCACGTGATGGAAGCTCATCAACAATACATACTGAACCTCCCTGTGCTCAGAAAGTTAGCTCGTCAGGAAGAAAGCTGGAATTTTCCATGACATGCTAACTTTCTAAACTGAAATTTCTGTGTAGAGCCTCTGCTGGCTTTTGCTTTTGAACTTTGAGATTCTGAAGTTCAGGATCTGAAGGATGTTTTTGAATTGGAGGGGGGCTTCCATCACATGAGCCCTGCCTGCAGTATGAAGCGGCACAGTCCTGAAACAGGTTTACTGTCCCAGTGAGAACTGAGCCAGTAAACCCGTTTCCCTGATAGGCTATCCTGGGGGAGCATATCATACCTGTTTCCCTGACAGGCTATCCTGGGGGAGGGAGAAGGGACCTGTCTGCCTTGGCTCAGCCAATCCAACCTAATAATGACGTGGCAAGTTCAGTCCCCTCTCTGCCCCCATCTGCACCAGGAAGGGTTAACAGACTGTTAACTAGCACCCCAGGGGGTTTGATGGTGGAGCAAGTGGTGGAAATGACATGGTATGACATCTCAAAGTCACTTCCGGGTGAAAACTTGGATGTGATGTCGGCTTGTCAGGTGACGCTCTCAAAATTCCAGAGCATTGCCTGACATCACATCCACGTTTTCACCTGCAAGTGACATCACCACATCGTGAAACTCCATTTCTGCCCCCCCCCGAGTTTCTCTTGCTGAACCAACTGGAGGAAGGTTGCCTGCCTGAAGCAGACAAAGGGCAAGCCCAGCCCCAGGTGTTCGGTGCCCAGCCCCAGCTGGATCTCACCTTTGTACTTGAGATGCTGAAGGATGGGAATGATGGTCTCTAGCGGGATGTTATGCGCCAGGAAGAGCTGCCACGTGCAGTACTGTTCAAACGTCTCCCAATCCAAGCTCTGAACTGGAGGAGGGCAAAAGGAGGCCAGGGGTCAGACACGCGTTGCCGACCGCTTCAAAAATTCACCACCCCTCTGACCGTCCCAAGTATGGTATCCTAAACAGCGTGCAGCTCAGTTGCATCTGGAACGATGGTGGCTCAGAGCCAGGGCCCGGTCTTTGCAAGCATAAGATCCCAGGTTCACTCCCTGCCGTCTCCAGCTGAATGATCCATGGCATGCAGAACTGCCTGAGACTCTGAAAACCCACTGCCTGTCAGAGTTGACAATACTGTCAAAGAGAGCTGTGGTTCTCGAAAGCTTGTGCTACAATAAAGTGGGTTAGCCTTAAAGGTGCTACTGGACTCTTTACTATTTTGCGACTACAGACTAACGTGGCCAACTCCTCTCAGTCTCCTCAGTACTGGGACCCAAACTGAGTAATAACAGAGTTAAACAGGCAAAAAGCACCTCTGAAAATGAGAAGCCAGAACAGACAAAAAACGGCCGGTGTTTGTCACGCTCTTATACCCTTTTAAGTATATCTATCTTGGGTCTCCCTCCAGAGAGCTGTAAGAGCAGAAGCAATCCAGACCCTCTCAGGAAGAGGGGTCCATAAGACACAGCAGGGCAGGGGCCATCGCAGAGAAGGATCAGCCGTGGCTGCTTTAACTCGCGTACTTGACAGACGGGGGAGAGGCTGCTGGGATCGTCTCAGCGGCCACAGGGTTCCTAGGCTGTTGTGTGGTCAGAGAGACGTGCACTTACTTAGCTCTGCCAAAACAACTTGCACAGAAGAGGCTCACTGTTCTTAAATGCATTTCTTGTAGTTTTACTTATTCACAGCCTGTGAGTTGATCTCCAGCCACTGCTGTAAATGTTACCATCATTTATTGTGGGATTAAAAAAAACCTTTCGGGAGGTAGAAGAACTCTGCCTCTCAAGCATCCATGGATTTTGACATTCGTGGTGATCCTGGGAACGGATTCCTCCGCCAGCAGCAAGGGTCTGCTCTACAGCCTGCTGTTCTATCTAGCCTAGGCTCTTTAACGTCTGAAGGCAAAGATCTCCCTGGTCATCGTACTGGAAATCCTTTTACTTGGAGAGAGCAGGGAGCTGAACCTGGGAAACGTCTGCATGGAAAAGCTTTGTGGTCTGTTGCTGCATTCTGGAGCCACTGACTATTGCAAGGGACACCAGCTTCTCAATACTACCCCCCGCGCCCCGCAACTAGGCATGCTCCTTACAGGACAGAACACTCCCCGGCTGCTGTAGGCTGCCACACGCCCCCTTGGTGCCTCTTTCTCCACACTGGCAGCCAGCAAACAGAGACTGTGGGTGGCGGCCTTGTGACCCTTCCCCCCCCCCCAAAGGCTCTTCCTGGCCACCGCCCTGGAAAGGACAGCTGCCGGAGGGGCCCTGCCTGCCTGCAGTGCTCGACTCACTCAGAATGTTCAGGACCGAGTCCTTCCGGAACATGACCAGGTTGCCCATCATCACGTGGCACACGAGCTCCTGAAGCTGTGGGGAAAGGGAGCAAGAGGGGGTTGGGGGCAGAAGAGAGCAAGGGATGGACGGGCAGAACCAGAAGGCACGGAAGGCCGGGAAAGAGTTTGCCTTCGGACACTTTTAGGGGGCCGCCTGTGCTCGCGTTACATCGTTTTCGCCCTTATTCCAGAGCGCATAAAGAAGGATCTACCCTAAAAACAACCCTGTGAGAACTGTCAGGCTATTCGTGCATCGTGTTTTACGCAGCAGTCAACCAGTCACCCAGGAGGGCCAACCAACAGGGCACAGAAGCCGAGACCTTCCTCCGACGTTGCTTCCTAGCACTGGGCTTCAGAGGTTGGCTGCCCTGGTAGAGGCTCCCTGTAATCATAAGGCATGAACCTCTCTCGCTTCCTTTATATGCAGCTCTGAGATCCTTGGAGGAACAGCACGCTAAAAATGCGTTAGACCGATGGATGAACAGATCTGCTGCTATGTCTGCAGATCTCTTGTAGACACCTGGGTGGGGGGCTATCAGGTGGGCAGAAGAGCAGTTTCTTCTCTGTGCTCAGGCTGTTTTAGGGTGGACTAGGACCACACTGGAAAGCGGGCTGCGTTCACACTGACACGTGGCCGTGCAGGCGGCAATAATTGCCTAGCAGACTCCGCACAGAATGGGCCCCAGGTCCGGCGAGGCCTCTGTGCTTTGCCACAGTCTCTGCTGCCATCAGAAAACGGTTAAGGGCGCTGGAGGGTCCCTGAACCTGAATGCAGCCAGAAAAGAATTAAAGGAAGGGATTAATTGGGTAGTACAGGAAGGGCAGAGGAAACGCAAAGGGATTTGAGCCGGGAACATCCGGGGTGTCGCAGGAGCCCAGAAGAGATCGGGGGAGGGCGCGGGGGTCATTCAACGTTTCCCAGGCTCGATACTATCTTGTTGACCACCCTGCCAAAGTAAACCAGTCTAAGATCAAGTTCAGCCCAGACCCACATGGGAAAAACACAGAGCGTAGACGGCAAAACTTTATTGCCGGAGCCAGTAGGGATATGGGGGAGGGCGGGCGAGGGGCTTATCAGGAGAATAATCAGCCTGCAGACATGCCCTGGGGCTCAGGAGCATTCTCTGCAGAGGGCTGGGCTGGGCTGGCAAACATTTCACCCGCCATGCCCCCACCTCCCTGCCTCTCCACTTCGGCTATTTTTGGGTTACTCCACGGTGATGCCATAGCAACCTATTAGCATTGGCACGGCATGCTGTTCTCGAGTCTCGGGAGGCTTTGCCCAGAGCGCCGCTCCACGCTTCATTGCTTCTAAACTAAAAAAGGGGCCAGAGCCCCAAGTGGCAGTGATACCCTGGGGGTGGGAACTTCTTCCAATGGGGAGGTGATGTTGGCTGAGAAAGGAAAGACATTTGGCCCGTGGCGTGTTGCTTTAGTGCAACCTGAGTGCTGAGTGTTGAGGATGGATATACTGGTGGGTCTGAGGGTGAACTGAAAAATTCTGAATAAATAAATAAGCTCAGCTTCTCAGCCAGCCGAGGCCATGTGTCAGAACAAGGTGTGCCCGGTGGGCATTCTCAGCCCATCTCTGCCAAATTAAAAAGGAAGGCCATCTGTCCAAAACAACTCAGGAGGCTTCTGAAGAGTACGGCATCTGTGGGGACATCAGCACCGGCCAGCCAGAACCTGCTTTTTCCAGTGTATGCTCAAGGCCATGGCGCGTGCCAGCCTAAGCCACAAGAAGTGTGCTAACTGGGCAAGGGGCTGTTCCAGTTGGCAGCAGAGGGTAGGACCCGAAGCAACGGGCTTAAACTACATGCAGAAAGGTAGCGGCTGGATATTAGGAAAAACTTTTTCACAGTCAGAGTAGTTCCAAGGTGGAATCAGCTGCCAAGGGAGGTGGTGAGCTCCCCCTCACTGGCAGTTTTCAAGAAGAGGCTGGACAAATATTTGTCAGGGATGCTTTAGGCTCATCCTGCACTGGCCAGGGGGTTTGACTAGAACATCTGTAGGGCCCCTTCCAACTCTGTGATTCTGTAAATCTTCTGCTGTTAGCTGACTGGCATGGCTGTCCCTGTAGGAACGTCTGCCCAGGGGCTCGGGAAGTGGGAGAACGCTTGCTTGGGCAACTGATTGCCTATCTACCCCATCCAAAAGCTACTATCTTATTTTATTATCTATTTCATGGATAATAATGATTTGTGGATTTATGGACTAAGGTATTTTGACGTTAGAAAAAAGAGAGCTTCTAATCATTATCTAGAGAAAGTGTAACTTTGCCATGAAATGAATATTTGTTTTGGAGAAAACTGGAAACCTTTTCGTTTAGATAGTTGTTTTTTTTTTTGGTATTATGTATGTTTTGTTATCCTTGTTTGTAGACTAGTTGTTGTTTGTTTTATTAGTATGAAATTGTATGTTTGTTTTTTAATGATATAAAACTCTTAATTAATAAAAAAAGCTATACTATCTGTGTTTGGGTAATTAATCTCTATGCCCTGATCTACGTGAGCGACAGAATGAGGCGGGAGAGCAAACTGTGATGAAGGGTGCCAATTCTGAACACCCGCCCCCCATCTCTGGCTCACATTTGGATGCCGTATTTCCTCCAAGGAGCTCCAGGTGGCATATAAGGCTCTCACCACTTCCATTTTTCCCTTCACAACAACCCTGTGGGGCAGATCCAGCAGACAGTGTGTACTAGCTTCAGTGGTGGAGTGGGGATTTGAACCTGGCTCTTCTCAGCCCTAGGCTAACGTTTTAACTATCGGACCTCGCTGTCTCTCACATAAAAGGCTCCGTCAGGGAGAACCTCTCTTTCCTGTGCTGTTCTTCTACCTGCAGGGTGAGCGTTAAGCAGAGGAACGTTTTTAAAAAACCCGAGACACCCCCAGCTTGCAGACTGAAGTGGTACGTGATGCGTTTCAGAACTTTACTACCCCATTGCCTTATCATTCTGCTGCATGGCGCAGACTACTAATTTATTAAAACATTTATAAACATTTCCCTTTGAAGAGCATTCGGAAGCCACAGCTGGTGCAGAATGTTGTGGCTAGACTGTTGGTTGGGGCCAGCTATCAAAAGCATACGACTCTAATATCACAGCAGTTAGACTGGCTACCTACGTGCTCCTAAGCACAATTCAAGGCGTTGGTTTTGGCCTTTAAGGCCCTACATGGCTTGAGACTGGGGTATCTGAAGGATATGTTCCTTCTTTTCCCATACAACAACAACAACAACAAACAACAAACAACAACAACAACAGGGCTGTATTGTAGGGAGGTGGTCTCCAGGAGATGTGTTAGAGACCATAGACATTACCGCTATATTGTCTTACGTACTGCCTGTTGCTTTAAGTATGACCCTACTGGGTAGTTCTATGTTGTCGAATGCCAGTCCTAGAATTGCTTATGCTCTGTTCCAGCATTTCTTCAACCCTGTCTCAGATTTTTTGCTAATGTTACATCTTTGTAAACTTGCATTTATTGTAACCCTATGGCATTGTTTTACTGAAATGCCCTCGATACTGACTGTGCTAATCTCACGCTACGTAATCCGCCTTGAGTCTCAGTGAGAAAGGCTTACTATAAATGACATAAATAATAATTATATACTGCTCTTCTAGACAGATTAGTGCTTTCCTGCCCAGGACTTAAGATCACAAGGAGAGCCCCCCTTGACTGTCCCATCAGCTGAAGAAGCTCATCTGGTGGGTACACGAGAGAGGGCCTTTTTGGTGGCAGCCAAATAATGAAACAGCATCCCCAGGGAGGTGCACCTGGCCCCCTCACTGCCAATCTTCAGGAGGCAGCTGAAAACCCATTTTTTTAGGACTGCTTTTAATAAACTTTGCTTCTTTGTGTACTGTTAGTCTTAAACTATGTTTTTAAACTTTGTTTTATTTATTTTACGATCGTTATTTTATATTGTAAGCCGCCTTGATTTCCTTCAAGGTAGAAAGGTGGCTAATAAATGTTTTAAATAAATAAACAAACAAATAAATCTGGCTTTTCTTCTCTCTCGGATTCTGCTCTCCCTTCTGCACAGAGCTTACCTGCGCTGAGTCGATGACAGCCACGATCATGTTCAACAGCTCCCCGCTTCGCAGGGTCTCATCTGGAAACTGAGAGCAAGGGGCGACAATGAGAATCAGGGGGGAGCAGCCTTCGTCTCTCTTCCTAAGAGCCACTGGTTTAAAGGCAGTGGGGGGGGTCTTTCCCCCTCTTCCTCCCCTATTTTGGTTTGCTCTGCCTTATGAAACATTGAGTATAATTTGAACGTATCAAGGTGCTGTCTCTGGAGCCCAACCCTGGGTCCATCTAGCTCAGTAAAGTCTTCTCTCACCAACAGTGACTCTCGAGGATATCGAGCAGAGTTTTGAAAGACTCTGGGAGTTGTTCTCCTCTCTTAACCTCCCTGCTTCACATCTGGTGGGGTGGCCTTCTGCATAGGACTGGTTGATACCTTGAATGGCCAATCAGCCAATTAACCCTGAAACATCAAGTCACGGCCTGACAAATCAACTTCATTTCTGCACCATCCAGTTGTTCCACCAAAGCTATCTGTAAGTTTGTGGCGTGGGCAATACACCCAGATGTTGCTTTTGTCCTGTTGCTGCTCCAAAGTAAGGTGCCACAGCAACAACCACGTCCCTCCCGTTTGTGGCAGCTGAGCTTAGTAAGGTGTACTTTGGGAGGCATGCAAAGGGGAACAACATGGGTGGCAACATGCACAGATCTTATAATGCTTCCCGTTAACCTGGAGGTAACTGGGAATGCTTGTGCAGTCGCTAAGCAAGTCTATGTGGTCATATGAAACTGCCTTATACCGAGTCAGACCACTTGTCTGTGTAGCACAGTCTTGTCTACTCCCTAGAGACAGAGACAGAGAAAGGTCTACTCCAGCACCTGAGGTCTTTACACTGGTGACGCCAAAGACTGAAGCGGTGTGCGCTCCATCAATGACTTCTAAGCCAGCCCTGATAGAACACAGACAAGTAAGCATATGAAGCTGTCTTCTGCATTGCACAGCACTGGTTAATCTAACTCAAAACTGCACGCTTTGACTGGTGGCAGCATTCCGGCAGAGGAAGATCTCTCCCAGTGCTTTCTGCCTGAGATTTTCTAACCGAAACGGGGATTTTCTGCATGCAAAGAGGATGCTCTCCCCACTGGGCCACACAGCCTCTCCCAACCGCACTCATGTATAGGTTTATATGCTAGATCTGATAAAAGAGCATCGTTTTAACAGTCTTGTGTCATCTCCCGTGCTTTCAAGCTAGTGTCAGCATCGTCTGTTGCAGTACTGACTGTGTTGGCAGAGTAAGGCCAGTGCCGAGATAACTGAAATTCTGCAAACCAAATTCTTTGCCGGGCGGGAGAAGATAAGGTTGGCTCTCTGTCTACCTGTCAAAGGCTTCAATGGCTGCCTTGACTGTCAGCCACCCACCATGAAAAGGCCCTATTCCCCCCCCCGCCCCTACACACACACCCGTTGGACCACTGCCTCCTCACACAGATACTGAGACAGCGCTTAAGCCAAGCCCATTTCCTCAAATGGCTGCAATTGCCCCGAAGCCATCGGTGACAGCAAGGAAGCTTCTGGCAGGCTTTGTGATTCCTGAGCAACCAACACATCGCTCAAATAAAAATGGCAAAACTGGACACGGCGTTTCAGGAGGCACTCAAGCAAAAGCACAGGAGGCCATCCGCCCAAGGAAGAAATACCAAATGGAGCATCAACGGCTGTGAAGTGTTTTCAAAGGAATGACTGCCATCAGCGACCTCTCGTTCGTACTGATTGCCAGCTACTTTGAGTCTCTCAGGAAAAAAAAGAGCAGCACAAATCTTGCAAATGGAACAAATTGTAGAAGTTAAACTTTTGTGTTGCATAATTTATTCTGCTATGATAAAAAAAATATCCCCGATAGCCAAGAGCCATTGATAAAAAACAAAGTCACACTCTCTCTCTCACACACACACACATTCCAGTTTTTGAGACACCACCAGGGATTGCCACAATAGATTCATTCTGTACAAAACTGTTAATGGCTGAAAAATTTCGGCAAAGAGGTAAGACTGCCCCGTTTCCCAAAGGCCGCTGCAGGAACACAGGGCCCTTTTTGAGCAGCAGGGGGCGCAAGAGCCTGAGCCTAGCCGGCCAGAGCTGGCAAGAGAAGTGGGTGGCAAAGAGCTACGAGAGCCACCCAGGCCAGAGACGGAAGCCAAAGCCAATTTGTTTGTTAGCTTTTTTTTTGCCGTCAAACACACATAAAACCCTGACGCATGCCACTCTGTTCAAAATTAGAACGGAAGCCAAGCCAAGCGTGTAAAATAAAACAAGATTAAGTCTTGGCACGGATCCCCTCTTTAGTATGGAAGGCATTACTCTTTGCGCGCCTAGGATATGACAGGATGTGCTATTTTTGCAAAACGGTGCTGGCTTAGATGGGCAAGAAGGGCTCGCTCGAATGTTCTGAGACACGGGAGGCTCAGCTGCAGAGCAGAGAAGATTCCCAAGCAAAGCCTGTCAACCTCCTGCTATTTGTGGGATCTCAGGCGCCTGGGAAGTGCTTCCGCCTGAGACCGGCAGAGCAGCTGCCAGTCAGAGCCGGCAATGCTGCGTGAGATGGGCCAATGGTCTGATGCATGGTAAGGGCTTGGCTGGAAGGCACATGATACAGCGCACCTGACTGAAGAGCGGAAGGTCGGTTCAGTGCCTGGGTGGAAAACCTCCAGGGCATCCTGCATTAGAGTTCCACAGTGGAAGATCTGAAAAAGTGATTTCATAAATAAACCAGCAGGGAGGACGACACTTGGGCAGAAGCACAAGCTTTGTATGTGCAAAATCCTTGGCTGCTCTGGTTTAAATGGATCTTGGGGAACATGTCTTAGGAAAAACCCTTTTCTGCCCTGGAGAATCACTACGAGTCAGAACAGGCAGGAATGGAATAGAGAGACCAAGGCGGTTGTGGCTCAGGGGAAGAGTCTCTAGTTCGCCTGCAGAAAGTCCAAGATTCAATCCCGGCATCTCCAGTTAAAAAGGGATCAGGCAGCAGACGATGAGAAAGATCTCTTCCTGAGACGCCAGAAAGCTGCTGCCAGTCTGAGTAGACAATACCGACCTGATGCTCTGATACAGTATAAGGCAGCGTCACATGAAGTAACGTTCATAGAACATTCATTTATATTGCATGCTCTGCTCTTGTGGCCCTTTCTTATGCACCCGGGGTAATGCTAATCACCATTTTGGGGCCAGGAAGGAATTTTCCTCCAGGCCAGGTTGGCCAGTGATTCTGGAGTTTTCTGCCTTCCTCAGCATTGAGCAGGGGTCACTGGGACAGTGGGGTGGGTGGGAGTAGCCGTGAGTTTCCTGCATTGTACAGGGGGTTGGACTAGGTGACCATTGGGGAGTCCCAACTATGATTCCTCAAAGGAAACTTAAGAAAGGGAGCAGACGGAGCATCTGCTTGGTACTCAGAAGGTTCTAGATTCTGCTAAGAAGAACCCCGGGGAGCAAGGCTGGGAAAGGCCCTCTGCCTATGACAGGCGCTGCCTGCACTGGGTCCTATGGATGCAACTCTCCAACTCAGTTCTGTGACAGCCATGACCAAGTTTCATGTGCAAAGGTCTGTTGGGTGGGTGGAAAGTAATCAAGAGCAAGGCTTTTTCAGATACGAGTACACATCTTGTCCCTAAACCAGGGAGGGTCAACCTTTAAACGTCCCGCACCCGGAAGCCAAAATCCCATGGTTTTCTCAGCATTAATTCTCTCCGAAATTCAGAATCCCAAACTATCATCTCCATCATAATTTAAAATTAAAGGAGGGGGGATGAGCTATAGACTGTTCCTGTTCTAAGGGGGACTGGGGACACGCCAACTCAATCGCTTCAAGTTTGACTGAAAAGGATCAACATCAGGGCTTTTTTTCAGCGGGAACGTGGTGGAATGGAGTTCCGGAACCTCTTGAAAATGGTCACATGGCTGGTGGCCCCACCCCCTGATCTCCAGACAGAGCGGAGTTTAGATTGCCCTCTGCGCCGCTGATCTGGAGATCAGGGGGCAGGGCCACCGGCCATGTGACCATTTTCTCTGAGGGCAATCCACTGAGTTCCACCACTTCTTTCCCCAGAAACAAAGTCCTGATCAACATCATCAGACACCTAAAAGGAAGGGCCAGGACAGGAAGCTGCCACCCACGACACCTCTGCAGCCCTTTTTTCTGGCCAGCATCGGAAGATGCTTCTTATGGTTTACGCTGATCGGGGACCCAAAGCGACTTTTCACCTTGTTCTGCCCTCTTCCACTTGATCCTCCCAACGACCACCTTGCGAGGGTAGGACAGGCCAAGAGACTGTAATAAGCCCAGGGTCACCCAACAAGCTTCCATGGCACAACAGAGATTCGAACCTCGCCACCCCAGCTCCTGGCCGGACACCATAAGCGCTATGCCACACCAGCCTTCTCGGGTGGCTCCGTAACTGATGTAGAGTGTAGCAGTCACGGGCCTGGTAAGGTCTAACATGTTTGGCTTTCCTGCCCTAGAAGAATCTTACAATACAGGGGCCAGAGAGCCAGTTAGTAGCAGTCAAACTTCCCACGGGGCTCATCGTCCACCTTGAACACAGTTACACTTTGGGCCCCCCCCCCGTGGCTGGACTCCAGTCTACATTCAAGGAAGTGTTTTCAAGAAGCCCTTGCCAGCTGAGACTGGAAGGGAATTGGGAGTGCCTACTGAAAACACAGACCCTGCAGATTGCCATTTCAGAGAAGCCAGCAGAGCTCCCTCCTTTTATGAGCAGATGGTTGCTGTCATCCCAGCCTGGCTGGATCAGGCATCAATGAGTTATTGCAGTCTTTGGAGAATCAGTGAATTAAGAAGCCAGAGCCAAACTCCCACCATTGGGCTGGCAACAGAACAGAAAGAGGTGGCTCTGCACCAGTTTTAGAGCAGTGATGGCCAAGCTGTCCTAACGGGCAGGGCACAGCTAGGCAAGACCTCCCTGAAAAAAGACCTGCCACCTTGGCCGGTCGGCCCTCTGAGCGATGGAAGCAATAAAATGTTTCATTAAACTTAATGGCTGAGAAGAGATACAGCAGAGTCTAGCCAGCTCCAGAGACGAATCTGGGCCCAGGAGCCGTATGCTGCAGCTCAACGAAAGCGGGCGAATGCACGGCAAGCTCCTGGAAAGGAAGTGAAGGAGTGGCAGCTTTAAAGAGGAGATCCTGCTTCCCCACACAACAGATAGGCAGTTGCCACCAATGCCAAGGCTGGCTCGGAAGCCTCTGGAAAGCGCGTGCAACAGAGGGCCTTTTATCCCCGCCAAACTCTCCAGCTGGCCGATAAACACTGGGGGAACTCTTCCACCTACTGCCAAAATGAATCGATTCTAGCAAGTGGGCGGGAACAACCCCAGAGGCAGGGATGCGGTCAGGATAGAAGGGAAACCTGATGGGAGGTTTGCCTTATATTTATTTGATTGTGTTTTCAAGCCCGAACTCTGGAAGAGGCTTCCATTAACCAAGAGATAAATTAAAATTTAAAAGTTGCTCATGGAAGTCTGAATAATGGTGTGATGGAAAGCTGCCTGTCTGCCATTTCTTTTCTGGCCGATGGCAGCTTGCAGCTTGGGGGAGGGGCTCTAAATGAGCTGGATCCAGCTGGATCCAATTGGACAGGGGCATCAAACGTGGCTTAGAGGACCCAACAGGACATTTAGGGGTCCCAAAATGTGGATACTAATATTTATACCACTCATCATGGCTAAATGTTACTCCTTCTTTGGGCCTCTCTCAACCTGGGGGAGATAAAAATGCTGGCCTACCTAGCAGGACTGTTGTGGGGACTGGCAAAGTCAGCTATGACTTTGAATAATCCCGAGCGCTGTGAAACCCAAGTGCCATGAAAATGCTCTGTTTTCCTGCCAAGTTAAACGAAGTCTATCTATCCGCCCATGCCCCCGAAGCTCCACTGACCCTCGGCCATCCCTCCCTTCTGGTTCTCACCTCAGTGTATATGGAAGGAGTGAGGTAGCAGAGCAGCCGGACGTCGTCCTCCTGGCAAGCCTTCATATCCATCATCAGGCAAGTGTGCAGGTCGCCCAGCTGCGTGGCCTGGGCAAAGGACTCGTAGAGGTTCATCTTCCCAGCCGCGGCTTTGCTGCAGAATAGCAAGAGGCCAAGTCAGAGCTCTCCTCTTCCGACAGGCAACTCCCGTGCACCTGAGGCAAGAGCGCGTTCACCCACTTGGATGAATACTTGTCAGAGATGCCTTAGGCTGATCCTGCACTGGGCAGGGGGTTGGACTAGATGGTCTGTATGGCCCCTTCCAGCTCTATGATTCTATGATTCTATGACTTGCACAGGATTGGAGTGTTAACAGCTGATGGCCGTTCTGTGGCCTTGAGCTTGGAGTACCATCACGAAGGGCCGGAAAGCTCTATAGTCCAATGAAAGTGCTGCTCCAGTAGCCTCTTCGACAGCAGCTACCCTGCCGCCAAAGCCACCTGCAGCTCCTTTGCCCTCTCCCTCCTGAAGGAAAAGCCTCGACTGGGCCCGTCAATGGCCAGAAAAGTCTGCCCCCGCCCCCTGGCACGTCAGGTTGCATCTGTGTGCCCGATTTTTCATTGTTGCCAGCTGGTTTGGGGGCCTGCGTTGGCGGGAAAGCAGGGCATGTAGATCTACACGAACCAGCCCAAGATAATATATGTCTTTGTGTGTGTGTGTGTGTGTTAGTTAAGTTTATTTATAATGTATTCTTTTTTCTACAGTTGTGAGCTGCTTGCTAACGAACGAACGAACGAACAGCGGTCCTACTAACTCAGGCCAGCATCGTGAATGCTCAACTGGGCCCAGAAGCCAAAGTCTTCCCATCTTCTTGGTCCAACCTGACTACTAGCACCAGAGGTGTCCTGCTTCTGAACACAGAGGTCTGATTTTGCCATCACAGCTCATAGCCACTGACACGCTGTTCCTCCTACATGAATTTGTCTAGTCTTGTTAAGCCACCTCTACTGTGTGTGGGACGTATTATCTGTTTGCTGTATATGTGATCCTATTGCCACTGCATTATTTTCGACCGACGCAAGACTACTTTTACAGCATTGTACCAGCTCTGCGTCATGTCAAATAGTCTATGCTTGTTTTAGATTTCTGTAGTAACCCTGGTCCTGGTACGTACATTGCAGACTGCATGTCTTATCCTATGGACCGTGTCACCTTACACTGTGTAGTCTGCCTTGAGTCTCTGCGAGAAAGGCAGACTATAAATATAATAAATATAAATAAATAAGCAGCGAGTATCAATACGTAACACGGTGATGACTGGCTGAATTTCAGCATATCTGTCTGCCTCCTTATTCCCCGAACGGCCACCGCCTTGCCCCCTGCGTAGGGACTTCCCCCAGACTCCTCGTTTATCAGCTGACTGCTTGGCCAAAGCTCTCACCTGGCTTTCAGGTAGTACAGAAGGTGGTAGCCGATCTTGGGCTGCTTCTGATAGAGTTCAGATAAAAGATCCAGCAGCACGGAGAAGCCACTGTTGTCCTCCTGCATCTGGCAAAGGTTCCTGAAGTGGGGGGGGGGAAGAGAAAAAAAGACAGAGACCCAAAGCCATGCTGGTTAGGGTAAAGTCCACTGCCGCAGCCGAGGGTTAGACATTTGGAGGGAGCTGCCCTCCGTGCATGAGCATGGATTTCCAACCCTGGCCCCCCCCCAGAGGTTGCACCCACAGACCCTTTCCTTTGCAAGTCCTTCCAAACTAGGAATAGCCAGTGAAGCAAGAGCTGGAGACATTCGCTGGACTGAGGATCGTCAAGGGGTGGCTCCTCCCCCTAGTTCTCTGGGCTGGGAAGAAGAGCCCAGCACCTGAACCGCTTACTCCCCAGCAGGTGGGAGGGAAGAAGTGCAATGCAAGCGCAAAACGTGTACCCCTTATAACCCCCCAGTTTGCCAGCACATCGGGACGCTCGAGCCACGCCTCGAGTTCTGAGCTGGACTCAGAGCGGACCAGAGTTTGACGTGGTACCTGAACCGAGCCGGAAAGAAGGATCAGGGCCCTTCGCTCCTCCGGCCAGGAAGTTGCTTCCTGAACAAATGCTGCTCCCTACTATGGAGCTTCGGTTATAGAAAATAAAGCACGTGGTACTTACCTAAATATTAGGTAAAGCGGCTTCCCCACAGATTCCTCCAGAGACCTGCACAGAAGTGAAACAACCAGGTGCAACAAAATCACACTCCGGGGTGCCGAACTTGGCGAGGCAAAAAAAGCAACATCATGCACATTGACTTAGGTGAAGCCAGTGTGTTTCAAACCTTTTAACCTTCAGGCTAAACTTTCCACATGGATTCGTCTCCCGTGGAAACTGCACTTGGAGAGGCTTTTCTGGGGAACACAATGGAACTTAAACCTAGTCCTAGTTGAGGTGATGAACCTGCGTCTGAGCTGTACCACTTTAGAACGCTGTGGGAAGGGGGAAGAGACTAACACACACAAAACGTCCTCCGTGCATGGAGAAAGCTAGTATGTCAGGGAGAAGGCTGGGCTAGACATCTTCTCAATGTCATGCTAGCTCTCTATGTGCAGGGGGTGTTGCTTGAGGTGGGGAGAGTTCGGTATGGAGGAACATTTTTCAATCACAACAGTCCTGCATGAGCAGTCTGAAGTGACCCAGTCCAGATAAAAGCAGATCACCCTCCACGCCTTGATCTCCATACCTGGGAGCCACCTTGACCACCAACTGATCAACTGAGCTGCAAATAACTACCAGGAAGTCACACAACATCAGTCATGTGACAGGAAGAGGAGGAACTAGACGTGTAGCCTCACCAGCGGTGGGAGAGGTTCTGTCCCACAACTGCACTCACGGAGGACTGGAGGATGGGGGATGGGAAGTGGCAATCCCAGGGGAAAGAGGAAGAAGGGGAGAGCTTTCGTGCAGTGATCTGTGAAAAGAGGACCCGCCCGCTCCTCCGGACTAAAGCCCACTGCCCTGGTGGACACAGCCAAGAGCCTCGGCCCTGCTAATATCACTGTTTTAAGGTGCGTAAGACAGGGTTGCACCCACCTGTGACTGTTGCTCATCAAGTGTTCTTCTGTGCAGGCACACATGGGAACTGTGCATGCGCAGGCTGGCCTGCACATGCACAGTTCCCATGTGGGACCGCACAGAAGACATGACAAAGAACCGTGTTGGTCTGCAGTAGCTGAGCCCAGTGGCAACTTAAGAGGACAAGATTTTCAGAGCATCAGCTCACGAGAGAGTCAGACCTCCCTTCTTCGGACACCATTTGGGTCCATGCTCAGCAGTCCTCTGAAGGGCTTCCTCTGGGCACAAGGATCAGCAACAAAAGAGACTAGTAAGAGCGGCAGGAGAAAGACAGGAAAGCCTCCTTACTCTTCGGTGATCTCTTCCGGAAGGACCTCCCCACGGAAGTGAGCCTTGAAGAGCTCCTGTAGGCAAGAGGCAAGGACTGACAGCTGCTCCTGGTCAAAATCCTCCTGTGGAAGATGCGAATGGGTCAAGGTGGGGGCCACGCAGCAGGAGAACCAACAGCAAGAGCAGGCAATGCAGAGGCTGGGACCCCTCCAAAACTCGCCACCCTCCGTGGGAACAGCACAAACTGGCACAGGACCCTGGCTGCAGATTTAAAACGAAGAGGCGTGGCACCCACAGAAGCCCGGTCAAGCTGCAGGGCCAGCGGTTGCACTGAAAATAACCTTGTCCAAAGCCGTGCTGGCTCAGGAAGATGGGTTTGGGGGAATATCATGAGTTGCAGACATGCTTTTGATGCCTGTTATATGTTAGGCAGGGCCTGTGTGGTGTTGGCTCCCTGTCTCTGGAACCCCTTCCACAAAGCTCTCCCCTGGTACCCGTGTCATTATCACTCTGGCGCCAGGCAAGGCCTTCAGGCTTTTTGTCGGAGTTCTTCTTAAAAGCACACTCTGGCTGAAGTTCTCTTGCTGCTTTCACCCTTTGTTTTTTGTGTCTGCTGCAGATTTGTTAACATACTGATTTGTTTGGGGGACTTACTGATATAAATACCTGAATATAAATATCTGATTTAAACAGGTTGAACTTCAGCCACATGTGCTAAGCCCCACACCCAATCCAAGGAGCATGGCTCTCACCAGATGGTGGTAGGAGAAGGGAAGAGGAGGAAGGTGAAAGCCACACACGGGGACACAACCAATGTCATTCTCTGTGTCCCAGTGATTTTCCTCAAAGTCTCCCCTTTGAACCCTTAAATATCAAGGAGAATTGGGTCTATACTACCAATCTTTTTCTTCCAGAAGTAGCACAGAGGGAAAGGCAAGGCCATAGAGGAGAAGAAACAGTTCGTGCCACCTCCTCCCACATCCCACATATGAGATGTGCTTACGCTCCATACCAACAGGTCCCATCACTTTCCCCCCTCTTTGTGCTTCCCAGAAGCCTGCTAAGAAGGAGAGCTGAGCTTCCGGGAGTGGGCGGTTACCTCCAGGACTTGATCCACGATTTCCTGCATGACCTCACACTGGGCCTCTGTGTCACTGCAACCCCAAAACGAAAGGAAATCGCAGTTAAGAAAGAGAGAAACTGCAAGATGGGGGGAGGGAGGGAGTAGGGGGGACCCCCACTTGGGGGTTTGGTCTATCACGTGAGCTCAGATCGGGAAAGACTGCAGCCTTGGCTGGTAACTCACTTGAGGATTGGATTTGAAGTGGCTGAAAGGTGGAGAGGGGGCTTCGCACTGGCTCACTCCCTGCACAAAGCCACAGCAAACGGCACAGGGGGGCTTTGATTTCTGTATCTTGCACTCTGAGGGTTCACCAGGGAACTTGATTTAAATGTGAAGTTGATGTGATGGAGGGGGAAGGGGGGCACCTAAGGGACTCTGCACTCACATAGCATCTTGTTACACTAGGTTCTTGCCTGTGTAAAGTTGAAAGGAAGGGCCGTGGCTCAGACCTTCCCTACATGAGAGGTCTGGCACGTGAAGAACACGTGGGGAGATGCAATGTTAGCCAGGAAGAGTAGTTTAAAAGAGACAGAGATGGCAGCAGGGCAAAGGCTTTGGTATACACTGGTGCTGTGTGAAGGGGCTGTGAAATGCCAGAAGGGAAACTTCAGCCCATTATAGCTTCTCCAGGTCCAAACCCTTATCTGGACGGCAGCTCTAGCCCATTTCCATTCCTCGTTGCCCTCTCGTTGCCATCCCACACAGTTTTAGACTGGAGAGGTGAAACTGACAGAGCTTTCTGGGAGGCAAAGTTGAAATTAACAAACCCTCTGAGGAGTGACCTCCGCCGGCTCTGTCTATTTAAACTACGCTTCCGGGCTAACATTGCGTCTCCCTATACTTGATGAACCTGTGCCTAGGCATCTCATGTTGAGAGACACTCAGTAGAAGAGCCTCTTGCTTGGCATGCAGACGGTCCCAAGTTCAATCCCCAACATCACCAGTTAAAAAGGACCTGGCAGTAAGTGGTATGAAAGACCTCTACCCGAAACCCTGCCAGCCCGAGTAGATAAGACTGACCTTCATGGACTGATCGTCTGATATAATATAAGGCAGCTTCTCAGGCTAAAGAAGTTTTCAAGGCAGCTTAAAAATACCAATATTATGGCCCAAGCTAGCCCAATCTGTCAGATCTCAGAAATGACGCAGGGGAAGTCCCGGTTAGTACTTGGATGGGAAACCACCAAAGTTAGACTGAAGGCCATTCCATTATAAACTTTAACCATGGTAAAACAGGAGGCAAGAGAGTGGGAATGGATGGATGCAGCCTCCCAACCTCTTTAAACATGGTTAAAGAGATTAGAAATGTTACGCTGTCCCAAACGGGTACACTGTCCCAGCAGGCGCTCTTGGATCATTTGCAGAAAAAAGTAAGTTTTAGTCCTTCTGGTTGTGACGATAAGTTGGAAGATACGAATACAGGTATTGAAATTCTTATTAATCAGAGGCAATTCTCTTAAATGTGTTTTTGTTCTAACGTTTCATTTCTAGAGTCGTACTTGGATGGGAGACCATCAAGGAAGTTCAGGGTTGCTACACAGAGGCGGGCACTGGCAAACCACCTCTGAATGTCTTGCTACGAAAACCTTACGGAGTCGCCACAAGTTGTCAGTGACTTTATGGCACTTTACACACAAAACGGTCAGTTTTGCTTGCTAGCCAGAACTCACATGGAAGTATGCTAAAAGTTCAGAATTCAAGCGGACAAACCACCGTTCTGAGAATTTAGGTGTTTTTTTTTTAAATTCAGCATTCTGTTCTTTATAGCTGCCACATACAGCTTGCAAATATGTGGACAGCTTCTGTACAAAACCGGGGTTAGAGAAACCATGAATGCCTTTGTACTGCTCTCCCCTAGGATCACTAAAGATGCAAAATAAATTTTATATATCTAAAAAAACCTACACAATCTACAATTCATACTAAAAAACAAACAAACAAATCCAAACGAGAGCTCTGCGGTGCCTTAAAGGCAAACAAAACTGTGTCATGGAATAAATGGGGGGGGGGGGGATTAGAGATTGCTTCTTCGGGTGCAGTAAGTGGACCCTTGCTAGGCAGATGGTTTATTTTGGAGGGAAGGGAACAAACAAGCACAAAAACAGAGGGGGTCGGGGGGGAGCAAAAATGCACAGGACATAATGCAGTCATGCTCAGTTCACACTGACTCCGCTTCCGGCATTTCATGGCCCCTGTTTCAAACCTCCAACACGGAATGGCTGCGGAGGGAGGACCCACTCACGGCACCTGAGGAAGCCCGAGTTGGAATCAGACTTTGTTAGTCTTTAAGGTGCTGCAGGATTCCTGTCGGTTTATTGCTGCCACAGGCGAATACTGGAATCATTTATACAGCCTGCAACATTCAGTGACTTTCACTACAGTGGGGTCCCCGATGTGGTGCCCGTGGGCACCACTGACACCCATCCAATGTTTTTAGGAGGAGGGGTTTTTGCCCAGCAGGACTTTTGATTGGCCACTGGAAATCTGGTAGGCCGTGAGGATTTTGCTTTGGCCGCAGCTGCCTTCGCACCAGAAGGATCTCTGCTGAGTGTCTGATGGTAAGTTGTACGTAGGCAAGAAAATATTTTTAAACAATATGTTCATTTCAAAAGGCATCCTGTTCTACCTGAAATTCTGAAGAGTTACTGTTAAAGGGTTATGCATACTCTCACTCCACGACATTTTGTGGTCAGCTCCGCCTCTTGCAGCAGCCATTTTGTAGTTGCGTCGACCACCCTGTGTCAGGATTCCGAAAGTGCCTGCTGGCTCACAAGGGTTAGGGGCCCCTGGGCTCCAGAATGGCTCTTTGTTGTTGTTTTAACACACCCGAGCCAAGACTCTCCAATAAGTTCCTGGCTTGGCTCCTGCTGGGAAGCTGGGGGATTCTCTTCCTGGGCCATTCTGGAGGGGTGCAGAGCAGCCTTGAAGCTGAAAGCAGCTCGGAACATACACCGTCATCCCAGAAAGTCAACAAGCCCTGTGTCTCCTCCTCCCCTCCCGCCCCCTTGGCCCTGCTTCTCTTTTCTAGCTACAAGGGGGGAAAAGGCTCTGCAAAACAAGCCTATTAAATGCACTTAGTCATGGCAGGGCTCCATTAATATAGTGTGTGCTGCTGGGCCAAAGGCCTTTCGCTACCGGGGGGAGTTCTGAAATCCCGGGGCGGACGGCAGGGTTCCAAGCAGAGCGGGCAGCGCACAGACTGTGTGGGCAGCCGGGCCAAGGGAGAGTGCTTGGATCACAGCTCGAGGTTTGCTCAGGCAGGAGGTGAGGGGAGAAGGCCTAACTGATCCCCGCTGTCCTTTTCCTCTAGAAAAAGCTGCTCCTTGTTGAGGCCACCCTTACGGGGCTGTTGCAGAGCAACGGAAAGCTTTGGACGTCAAAGTATCATCCAAATGGCGAGCGATGCAATGGAAATAATTCTGGCAGTTAACAGCGACGTACCAAGATTTGTGCCTGGAAATGACACATGTCGGAGAGACACTGGGCCAACCGACAAAGTCCTGCCCAGTGGTACAATATGTACGTTTGTGTGCGGAGTGGGGAGAGGAGGGATATGTTTAGCGGAGGATAAGGAAGGGGGGAGTTTGGAGTCTGTTTTGCTGCCATGTTTAGTTACCAGGAACTGGCCCTTGTGCAACAAGGACAACAGGCTGTGACAGGACACAGGGAGAGCCCAGAGACAGCGGCTGCGGTGCAGTGGATAGACTTGGGAGCAGAGACCTGGGTTCCAATCCCCATTCTGTCAGAAAGCTTACTGGGTGGCCGTGGGCTGTCCTGAGGAGAAAGCGGAGGGAATGGGGTGTGGGCAGGTCACATATATTGTCCTGGGCTCTTGGGGAAAGGGCGGGGTAAGTTTCTACCAAATAAGTGATTGAAGGAAAAGGAAAGAGTGTGAAATGCCCACATCCCCCTTTCCTGGCTCCTAGAAGGTTTGACCAGCTGACCGCTCTGCATCCCGAACTTCTGGCGCTTTCCCACACCCTCCTCAAAGCTCTGCAGCCACAAGAGCCACAAACCTGCTTTTGAAAACAGAAAGCGGATTCTGGTTCAGGGTACCAGCCTGGAATAAAAATGAGCTGACCTCTCCTTGGGATACCCTCAGTGCGATTTCATTCCCTGAAGAAGCATTCAAAAAAAGAACAGAATTCACTCCTCCCAACTGGTTCCTAGGCTTGGCAGCATTCTGATCGTGCGCTCTGTACTCTCGCTGTGAGCCGCTGATCCCAAGGATCGGTTATGTAAGTGAAAAGCTGTCTTTTTCAATCTACCTCCTCCCCAGATCCATGACCATTAAATGGATCCTCCATGCTCTGAGACAGTATACCTCAGAGAAGTGAAAGCTAGACAATAGGGGAAGGCCTTCTTGGCTACAAGCGGCCATAGCCGAGAACAAAATGCTCAACTATCAGTTCATCCCGTTTCATCTTGATCTTCCTCTAAGGAGTTTGGGGGGGGGGCATACAAGGTCCCTCCCCCATGTTCTCCTCTCAACAACTGTGCTAAGCAGAGGAGGGTCCTTGGCTCTATGGCAGAGTGTATGCTCGGCATGCAGAAGGTCCCAGGTTCGATCCCCGGCATCTCCAGTTAAAAGGGCCATGTAGCTGGTGATATGAAAGACCTCTAGCCAGTACCCTGACGAGCGGCTGCCAGTCTGAGTAGACAATACTGACTCTGACGGACTAATGGTCTGATTCAGTACGTTCGTGCGTCTGGCCAAAAGAGAAGGACTCGCCCGAGGGAGCTTCATGGCACAATGGGGATTCGAATCCAGATCTCCGTGGTCCTAGTTTGATACACTGACTGTTATAGCACACTGACTCCCCAAATGAACCTGTGTAGGGTACCTGCTACACTGTTGCCCAGGTGTCGGTCCAGGCAGCAAGCAAAAGCTCTACATAACCGGGCATTTGTGCATTGCCACAACCTCGCACCAACCTCCCCTTCTGTAGCAGCAAGACTTTATCCTTCAAGGACTCGTCCAACTGGTCCAGGAAAGGTGTGATGTCGACGGGCTCCTCCACGACAGCTTCTTTGATCGGGTGGAACCGGAACTCTCTCTTTTTCCCTGCAGTGCGGGATGAAAGCCGAGCAGCTTCAGAGAGAAGCAAGAGCCGCTCCACCAACCCATTATGCAGGGACACTCACCCACCCCGCTGTCTTTGATGCTTGGATGGCAAAACTGGGCCCGGTTCTGATCGAGGAAGAAAACCTGTTTCTTATCTGCACTGCTTGAGACAGCAGATGGAGGAGTGCATAAAGAAAAACGAATTCCACTCCGCCGAGAAAGCTAGCTTGTCAGGGAGGATAGTGCTACGTCTAGTCTCGCCCACCTTACATGGAAGGAGAGGAGGTTGCCTTAAAAGAACCAGATAATCATCTGAGTCGGCACTCTGAAATGAACAACCCAGCCACAAATCTGAGGGAAAACTGGCCCGGGATGGGGGCAACTTGGGGGATGGAAAGCTAGGTCTCCTTCTCAGCTCTGGCCGTTAAAGGAGTTGCCAGGAATTCTGCATCATGAGGTCACTGCAGGCCCCCCAAGGGACAAATCCACCAGCCACACTTCCTGCGCAGGCATTGTGCTCCGGCCTTTGTTTTGCCATCTGGGCCTCAAAGGGCACACAGTGTTCTGTCTCTCTCTCTCTCTCGACTCAGGCACACCGCAGAAAGAGCAGCCTTTTCCAAGGCCGCTTGCCTCCTTCCGGCTTTTTCACAGCCTGGCCCTAATCCACCTGCTCTTATCGGGAAGGGCCTCCGAGGAGCAATGTTACGTCCAGGCCTGACTCCAGACGCCCAGTGCAGCCAAAGAACCAGGTGTACTTTTATCACGAGGCGTGGAAGGGACGGCAGCACAACACTTGGGCTGTTCCAGCTCTACTCCATCCTGTCTCCCCTGCGGGAGCCAGAGCAAGAAACAATGCCATTCTAGACCAGTGAGAGAGGAGCTCGGCCCCCTCTGTGCAGAAGGGCACTGTCGACACTCTGGATTAGGTTCTTTGGATTTCGCTTTAATTTGGTGAGTGCCCGTGCTCATACAGGGGCCGAGCTTGGAGCACACAAACAATATCTGGAAAACTGTATAGTCAAGCCATGCTAGAAAGCGGTCTTCTTGGGCCTAGGATAGTCCAGACGTTTCTGTAGGGACCGCAGTTTGCTTCAAAATTCGCAACTCTGAAGGAACGTAACAGATTAAAATAGGCCCCCAAACCGATTTGCTTTAAGATCGGACCATGTCATGATAAATGCACCTGTGCTTTTTTTTGCTCTGTACTCCCTTTGTGGCTTCTTCCAAGAGGATAAGCCTGCCCCAGAGCCAGACGCTGGAGACTCTCTGATTTGAGGGCTTCTAAGAGACACTTGGGAAGGAAAAAAGGCCATTCCTACCCTAGACAGCAGGACAGATGGGACTTCTCTGTACAAGTAAAAGAAAGGAAGAACTTGGCTGGCAATGCCCAAAGGTTAGTAGGGCAACAAGCAAAGCGTACATCGCAAGATTAGAAAGACTTGGAGTAGATGTCCTGTTTAACCAGGTTTGTTCTGCTTAACCATGGTTACATGTTACTTCTAAATACCCAGACCACGGTTAATACCCAGACCACACCGTACTTGGAAGGGGGTTCGCAAGCCATGATTTAAATGCTGCTCCAAGGAAGCCCTGGTTAGGGTGGTCTCTTGTCTCTTCAGCCTCTTGGTTTTGTTGGGGTGTCCCTAAACATGTTTTCATCAACATTTCCAGACCCCACCTTTATTACTCTCTTAGAGGACTCTATGGGTGCTCTGCATCCCTCCTGAGGGTCCCAAATCATGGGCTGAAGTCCACTGCCTCTAGATGGCCAAACCCAGCCTGGGTTTTGCTTCAACTTTGGAACCTTAGGCACAAACCATGACTAACAGGAACCATGGTTAAGCCTTATGTCCGCGGTATGCCACAGCCAGCCAAAGGGAAAGGCCTTCAAAACCAAGCAGGCAAGAAAACACACTACACTCAGGGCCCTTTGTTTTGTGAACTGTGTAGTAAAGGGGGGGTACCACATGTGATCTTGGAGACCGTGGGAACAGAGTTTCTCTCCATGATCTGGCAGTTGCCCCCTGCCCAAGCCCCCTCACCTTTGCCATTCAAATCCTCTTCGTCATCACTGAAGGCGGCCTCTGCGTTGTCGTAGCAACTGTCATCTTTGTCGGACATGTGATTGTCCATCTCCATGGAAACCGGCTCCTCGATTTTGACTATAAGGAGGAATGCAAAAAATATTTGGCCGGGGGAGATTGGAAGCTGGGGGGGGGGGGGGCGGATTCAAGAGAGGAGGGCAGGGTGAAAGCTGCTACCAGTGTCCTGTCTGGTTTAAGGGGGCAATTGTGGCTGAGTCAGTTGGAGAAAAGAGGCGAGAGAGACGGCAGGCATGGGGTCTGGAAGAGACTTTGGGCAGTCAAGGTTCTCTTCTAAACCAGTCAAACTTTTTCAGTCTAACCTCTTGAGCAGTTCTTTAAACATCTCCTCTCTCCAAGGAGCTCTGGGGGGCATAGGTCCCTCTTCCTTTTCCATTTTAGCCTCACAACTGCGAGAAGTAGGTGAGGTTAAGAGAGAGTGTGAGTGGCCTAAAGTCACCCAGTGGGATTCATAGCCATGTGAAGATTCGGAAGTTGGCCCCCTTCCAGGCCTAGTCCACTGCTTTAACCATTACACTAGACTGTTTCTCATGGGAAGATATTCCTATTTTAACATCCAGGATTACTTATGGGCTGTCCCAGTGTCCCACTTTCCTAGTGCCCAAATGGGGTGAACTGGAGCGAGTTCTGCACATATGGTTTGACGTCTCTAGCCCACATAGGGTGTGTCATACTTCTCACCAGAAGTGGCGTAATCAGGGCTTTTTTTCTGGGAAAAGAGGTGGTGGAACTCAGTGGGTTGCCCTCGGAGAAAATGGTCACATGGCTGGTGGCCCCGCCCACTGATCTCCGGACCCCGGGGCGGGGAGCAGCGCAGAGGGCAATCTAAACTCCCCTCTGTCTGGAGATCAGGGGGCGGGGCCACCAGCCATGTGACCATTTTCAAGAGGTTCTGGGACTCCGTTCCACCGTGTTCCCGCTGAAAAAAAGCCCTGGGCGTAATGGTTAAAGCGCTGGTACTAGGAGAGACCTGAGTCCAAATCCCCACTCGGCCACGACGCTCACTGGCTGACCCTGAGGCCAAACGCTCCCTTCCCTCGGTCCAACCTACTTTACAGGATTGTTGTGAACAGTAGAGGGGAAAACCACATGCGTGCCACACCGTGAGCTCCCTGGAGGTTAAAGATATCCAAGACAGAAAGATACGACGGTTTCTGCCTGGCTCATGGCTGCTGTGAAAAAGCAGCTCCAGTTCTTTACAAGCTCTCGACTGCCTCTTCTCCCTGTCCCGCTCGTGGCATTTGCCCTCCCTCTTGGCTACACCCCCTCCTCCCCGCTGTTAAAGGCCATTACTGCATCTGGGAGATCAATGCCATTTGGGAGATCAAAAGTGCACAGCGCAGAAAGGCCATTTTGTGCCCCCTGTTTCAAACTGGTCAAGTGCTAATGTCCCTCAGTCCTTTTTTCTGCCCTGGCGTTGTGCCACCAAACTGATACCCGCCCGCTCTCCCTTCTGACAAAGTGTTCACGATTCCGTAGGTCTTTTATTGCCGCCCCTCTTAACGGTCTCCGTGGTAACCTAAAGGACCTTAGCCAAGTCTCTGACATTTCAGTCTTCTTTGCCGCTAACCTTTCCCAATCTTGATGCCTGTTCCTTCCTGAGCAGCACACATTACGCGAGGGCAAAATTAAGCATCCAGCGCTCAATTCAGCATCCTGAGTTTTCTTCCGTTCCATCTTTTTAAAGGAAGTTCCCAGTTTTTATGGATGTAAAAGATGCCCTTAAAAGGCTGTGGATAGCATCTGGGGAAAATCTCAGATGCTAAAGGGTGGCTAAGCAGGCCCTCTGATAGTCGGGGTTTTGCACGATCCCCTGGTAAAATGACTCTAGAACTACGTACATTCACAGAAATCTGAATTTTGGGCTCCTTTGGAGCAGAACTTGGGTCATTCCATGTATGTGATCATTTATGACACAATCTCAGGGAGTGGAGGACGTTCTGTATACGTACAGCCGGCCTCTGGCCTGAAGATCTACCAAGCGAGTCCTGCTTCCGAGGCTACTAATTGTGGATGCCAAGACTGTCCTCTACAAGAGACAGGACTTTCGCCCTCTTCCACTGGGCCTTCCGCAAGCACAGGAGGGGAGAAAAGCTTCCTCTTCCACTGTGCCTTCAGAGATCGGATTGAGGAAGCTTCGTTTATTCCGACACTGTGTTCGGACTGCTCTGCTGTTGACGCTGTTCAGTTAAGCTTGCTGTCCACGAGGTTTTTTTTTTAAGATTTCCTTGCAGATCTGAACGGCTTTAATTGTGAATTGCTTTCATTTGATCTAGGACTCTGGGGGCGTGGGTTCAAATCCCCAGTCTGCTCTACACCAACTCCAGTTCCTTGAAGGAAGGTCGGGATAAAAATATAATTGACCCCCACCTCCCGCAGTGTAAAGTGCCTCAGGAACCATTAAAGAGCAAAGGCAATCTATAATAGTAAGTAAATTTTATACATAGACTTCAGACTATCCTTTTTAAGGTGGAAGGACTGGGCACACAACAGTATGGGCAGCAAGGATACAATGCTGACTAATTTCCCGGTGCTGTTCCTGGCATTTTCCCTGCAGCTCCCTACTTTGCCAAACTGTAGCATTCACGGTGATCTCGGAGGTGGGTAAGGGCACGCCTCTCGGATTTGTCCCCAATCCTACCTTCGACGGGAGGAGAGGGCGAACTGCAGAACTCGGGGAATTTCTCTCTCAGCATGGCCCGGAGCTCTTTGTCCAGCTTGGGGTTGTCGAAGAGAGGAGCCAAGTGCCTAGACAGAGCCAAAAGACAACGATGTTCAGACTGCCACTGTGAGGTCACTTCCAGCTCCGCTCTAAGGGCCAATTCAAATGATACCAAGTCCTCGTGGCTGCCACAAGGACTTCGCGTCAGACATACATCGGGAGTCCCGCGCTGCCCAGGAAGCATGTGGGTCCAATTTGGATCGTGACTGTGGTGCATGTGGAGGTGGGGCTTCGTTTTCCCCTCCCTCTGCCCACCATTTTTGTGTCCTGATACGGCCCAAAGGAGCTGCTATTTGCCCTGCTATGCAAGTTACGTGTCGTCATGCAAAGTGTGTGATTTTTGCAGCGGTTGCCTCGTGTGGTTTCAGAACACGAAGACAGCGCTGGGAGAGGCAAAAGCCTCTTCTCTACATGTGCCATGGTTGCAATCAGAATCAGGCCTACGAGCATCAGGGGCAGGGGGCGGGGCAGTACTACCGTCATATATGAGGAGTTTACACTGTGTGAATATGCCGTTAGAAGAGTAGCTGATACTTTGGAGCAGCAGCTGCTTCTTAGACACATCAGGATTTGAACGCAGCTCCAAGGCCAGCTTCATTCCTCAGGGGACGACAGTGGCTTGCCTGATCAGGCAGGGAAGCCTTTCAAGTGATGAGATCGAGGGTGGGCGCTTTCCCTTAGTTGGGAAACATTTGACCAGAGCTGCCACCTGCATCTCTTTCCTACTATCATTAGTATGGCTCCCCTAGGCTGAATGGGGGCTCCAAAGAAACACCACATCACACAGGGCAGACTGGGAAGTTCAAACGGCTCAGGAGCAAGCCAAGCTGACCAGCCCAGGTGGCTCTGCCAGCCAGCATTAACAGGGTTACACATCTCGGATCCAGCCAACAGTACCAACAATACGCTTTGGCTCACCTGATGCCTCTAACAGGTGGCAAGACAGGAGAGGGCAACTACCGAGCGGGCACCGATCATCATTGCTGATGAAGAGTTTGAGCCAAGGGGCCCTTGCAGCACCGCTGGGGCTGGGGTCTCCTTGCTCATGGCCACCAGCAGCTTCCCTGAGCAGCGGCCCACCATGAACTGCCCTGGTAAATTAAACGGCCAATCCACCCCTCGCCTTGCGCACCTAAGAAACCAAACTCCCTTTTATCTTCCATCACCCCCCCCCCCCCAGATCGAATACACCCTCTCCCCTCAACGGTCTTTCCACCATATCTGAACAAAGTCACAGAAAGGGGCTTTCTTGGAATCTGTCCCAGAGCTGTAAAGACTCTCCCCGTGGCAGTTCATGAAGCTTGGAAAGATTTTTACTTGGGTGGCCTGGGGGGGGACAGGCTTAACTCAGTGAAGCAAGGCTGACTGATTAGACTAGCAGGTCACCCCTTTGCTTCCTATGGGGGGGGGGTGCGGTCAGAACTGGTTTGAATTTCACCTCTGCTGTAAGCTTACTAGGTGCCTCCGGGCCAACTAGCCTCAACCCACTGACCCACAGCCAGCAGTGGTGGACAGAGTACTACTGACCTCCCTTACATGGCCATTGTAAGGATTGCAACGAGCCAACGTAGGTGAAAGCGTTCTGAATGCTGAAAGTGCTACAGAAATGCTAGCACCATTATGGTTTAAGAACTGCCTTGCTGGATCAAACCTAAGGTCCATCTAGACCAGTGCCAGTTTGGTATAGCGGTTAAGAGCGGCAGGACTCTCATCTGGAGAGCCGGGTTTGATTCCCCACTCACCCACTTGAAGGCAGCTGGGTGACCTTGGGTCAGCCACAGCTCTCTCGGAGCACTCTCATCCCCTCCCACCTCACAGGGTGATTGTCATGAGGATAATAATGACATACTTTGTAAACCACTCTGAGCATGGCATTAAGTTGTCCTGAAGGGCGGTATATAAATCGAATGTTGTTGTTGTTATTATTTCTAACAGCAGCACTCAGATGTTTCCAGAATGCTCACAAGCCAAGCTCGGAGGCGAGGGCCTTTTCGTGTTGTTAAGTTTCTAGCTTTGTTTAATTAAAAGGGACGCTGCTTCTGAATCCAGAGGTTCCATTCAGCAATTGTGGCTAGTGGTGCCCTGAAATCTACCCTTTGTTAATCTCTATTCATCGTTTTAAGAACAGACCTGACCTCTATTGGAAAGGCCCACTTCGCGCACTATGTTTTCTGTGAGATTCGGACAGGAATACTACTCTTGTGTGTCTTCCTTTCCTGTTAAGCGAAGGTCTGTGATGTGCAAAACCCAGCTGGGAAACCTTAGTAAGGCCTCAGGCACTGCAGAGAGGAACCTTATCTGGGTAGTTATCCGGCACACCAGGGCAGGAGGTACTTGCAGGAACAGGAGAGGAACGGGGGCCTATCCTCAGTACCCTCGTGCTGGCCAACACCAGAAAGGATCAGCTGCAGCTCATTTGACAAACGAAGCCCATTCAGCATGCTCCTAGCTGAGGGAGGGAAGTTGTCTTTGCGAGGTTGGAGGGAATCAGTGGAGCAGAGAGGAAGAGGGCCTGGTTTTGCATCAACCTATTCAAACTTGCGAGCGTCTTACGCGAGGACTCGCTTCTCCACAATGTGGGTGAGGGAGTTGAAGACCCCTTGTCGCACGTGGGCTTCCAGGGCAGGATAGAAGTTAGGAATGATCTGAAAAGGCAAAGGGAGGAGAAATCAGGAGAATGCTGCAGTTTCAGTCACTCTGGAAAGTTTCTTTGAAACGACAACTGGCCAGCAAAGCCGGGCAAGGATAAAGCAGCTGGGGCACTCCGAGGGGACCTTACCCGACACATGAAGTCCAGGAGGGTGGCGGTGATGGCTGGGTGCGGTTTCATGGAGTGATGCATGACTAGAATGGCTGGCTCTGGAAAGCAAAGAGGGACAATGTTCAGTACAAAGAAATGAGAAGGAGCATCCAGGTTGTATTGTCGAAGGCTTTCACGGCCGGAGAACAATGGTTGTTGTGGGTTTTCCAGGCTGTATCGCTGTGGTCTTGGCATTGCAGTTCCTGACGTTTCGCCAGCAGCTGTGGCTGGCATCTTCAGAGGTGTAGCACCAAAAGCATCCATAGTTCCTGTCACAGGCTCTGTATAGGATTACCCTTGGGGGGAGGGCAAAACAGCTGGAGGTTGATCACAAAACATGCAACCGAGCACAGTCCAGGAGGGAAGGCCAAGCACCCAGAGCCAAGTCTGCAGTGGCCACAAGGACCTGGTCATTAGGGGTTTTCCCACCTTAGCACAGCCAAGGCATGTGCTAGCTCCACCCCAAGTAGCACTGCAGCTTCACCATTTCCTTTTTATTTACTAAGCAGGCTCTAGTCCACCTTTTGGAGTACTGATGCCATCGAAGTAGCTTATAACTAGATAAAAGCGTACCATAAAAATATCCCCAAAGAGAAAAGGGTATCAAGAGGCCCCACACTCCCCAAGGTCAAAGCGGTCACACCCCAGCTATTAAACCTGCCAAAACAGGAGGCTCTTCAAGTGCCCCCTAAAAACAACGAATGAAGGAACCTCCCTTGGGGAGGCAGCCACTGAAGAGGCCCTGATGGGGCACCCAAAGCAAGGCCTGGGAAGATGATCTCAGCATACAGGGAGGTTCAGATGAGAGCAGGCAATCCCGTAAGGGGTTTTGGGAACCCCATACCAGATCCCGCAATGTTCTGGATGGAGAGTACCATTAATAAGAAAGCACAAACAGGTGGAGGGGGGAATAAACTCTGGGAAGAGGCCTTTGGGCGGACTCTTTACAAGTGGACAAGCATCAATAACCATGGGGGGGGGGCACATCCCACCTCCATTAAGCTCAGAGCCACAGTGTTGAAACTTTTGACCTTCTAGGAACTTTTCCCCCATGGACTTAGCTGCCAAGGAACCTCAGTGTACACGGGGGATAAAGAAGGGAGCTCTGAGTCTCGAAAGCTGACATCCTGAAAATCTCAGTGGTCTCTAAGGTGCCACTTTATTCAAATCCTTAGTGTACGGTGGAGGATTCTGGGGTACGTTTTAGAGTACGTTATTTCAGTTTGTGAGCAATGCTGTTCCGGCCCATTGCAGGAACCGAGAGGGTGCTTTAAATATATACCCACTTCTTCTACACAGTTGTGAGATGCGGGGCAGGTTCCACAGTGGTCGGAAATCTGCCGCTTGGGATAGGTTGCTAACCTTCTCACTGAGAAGAACACATCTTGAAAACCCAGCTTGGTGGAGAAGGGTAATACTACCGCCTATGATCCAGAGGAGTTCGCCGTGTTGGTCTGTGGTTGCAAAACAGTGAAGAGTCCAGTGGCGCCTTTAAGGCTGACCCACTGTATTGCAGCATAAGCTTCCGAGAGCCGCAGCTCTCTTCGTCAGTTGGTTAAGTCTTAAAAGGGCAACTGGACTCTTTATTGTTTTGCAGCTACCAATCTATGAGTCTCTTGTCCATTCTAAACCACACAGGAAACAGACGGTGGGGCCAGGGGAGACAGGAATTGGAACGAGATCAAAGGAAAAGGGCTTCGTTGCCACTGGATCCGGGAGCAAAGATTTCACTGTACCAATGTTCATGATGCTGTCTTTCTCGGGGTTGAAGAAGAGCCAGTCGTAGAACAAGGCCAGCTTGGCATTCGAAGCAGCTACGTTGGACTGGAGGGAGGGAAAAAGAGAGAAAGTAAACTGAAGCATCTTTGTAGCTGTTTTGTTCTGTCCTGAGGCATTGCAAGGCCCAGGCAAGCCAGCACGGGGGTAGTGGAGGAAGTACAGCAGGAGTCCTGGGTGCTGGAGGCTCATTTCCTCTCTGACGGAAGGCAGGCCGCAAGGAAAGCAGATCTGGGAGGAGGGTGGGAAGAACGCATTCGGGGGGGGGGGGGGGAGAGCAGCAGTCCACCTCCTCTGGTTTTTTCATTTTGCTTCCTTGCCTGCGGAGCTCCTTCTTGCCGATACTTCAGATCCTACGTAGAGACCTAACTGTGCTTCTGTCTTAACTGACTAGTTGCACTATATATGCCCCAAGGGAAGCCGGTAAGAGTCCAGACCAAGATACCAGAACTCCGAGGGGTGTGACAGTCAGGGCAAAACAAAATCGATTCAAGAGTTTGGGGGTGGCCCCAAAGAACACCCCTCCTGTTTACTGAGGGTGGTCACTCCGTGCAACAATATTTGCATTATTAAACGGCCCTTGCTCTTGAGGGTGTAGCCAAATCTGATTGGCCACATCAACGTGTGTGATCTCATACATTTATTGTGACATGGCTGTGTTTTACTACGTGATCTCCAAGTAGGAGGAACTGTGTTTAACTCAGGAAGCCTGACCTTCTGCCGGGCAGCCTTCCTAGTTTCAAATATCCCATCGCAAACACAGGGGAAACCCACTGAAGGCTAAACCAGAAGAGATGCAATCTGAAAATGAATGGATCGGGACCCTGGCATGAGGAGACGGATATCCAATCCTCTCCTCCCCCACCGTCACCATTCGCCTGACCCCAAACAGCCCCAAGGAAATGCTATTTTATTTTTAGCATATTTTTAATATGTAGATTTTCCCAGCAGGACAAAGGACAGCTGCCTGGGAGTGTTTCGGGCCTTTTTGAGGCTGCTGTTTCAGAATTCCAAAGACGCCTGAAGGCTCAAAAAGTTTGGAAACCCCTGGATTACAGTCTAGGACAGCCAGGTTCAAATGCCCACACCGACATGAAGGTTGCCGGGTGACCCTGGGGCAGTCACTTTCTGCCTAACAGGGTTGTTGTTGTCATGATGATTTTATTTATTTTATTATTTATTTGATTTGATTTATACCTCGCTCTCCCCACAGATGGGCTCAGGGCGGCTAACAACATTAAAAAAATATATTAAAAGTCACAAAAACATAAATAATAATTTCTAAAAAGTCATTAAAATAGTCCAGGAGCAGGCTATTTAAACAAATATTGGGAGTCCGTATACGGGCATAGCAGATGGCCGAGGGCAGCCCCAGAAGAAGTGGTGGTCTTAGATGGAAGAAGGAGGACACCCGCTGGCACTCGGCCAAAGGCCCGGAGGAACATCTCCATTTTACAGGCCCTGCGAAACTGTAACAGGTCCCGCAGGTCCTAGATCTCCAGCGGGAGAGCGTTCCACCAGGCCGGGGCCAGGGCAGAAAAAGCCCTGGCTCTGGTCGAGGCCAGACGGATGTCCTTCGGGCCAGGGACCACCAGGAGTTGCTTGTCTGCAGAGTGCAACACCCTGCAGGGGACGTAATGGAAGAGGCGGTCCCGCAGGTATGCAGGTCCCAGTCCGTGAAGGGCTTTAAACACCAAGGTTAACACCTTGAACCGGATCTGGAACTCCACTGGGAGCCAGTGCAGCTGGATAAAAGGAGAAAGGGGAGAACAATCTTGTATTCCACTCTATGCCTGGGGATAAAGTGGGGCACAAATACCTATATAAGTAAGTCCTACACTTCCTTCCAATCGCCTTCTGTTGAGGCTGGGTAATCCTGGAGTTAATCCTGCACTGCCTCGGTGTTGGGTGTGACAGGACAGACCACTCCCCATGCAGAGACGGCACGGAACCGCCCGCTGTGTTGGCGGCCCACCTAGAATACTGACCCAAGTAGAAAATGTTTAGTGGGTTTTCCTGAGAGCAGGTAGCATGACTTCAGGGTGGGGGGGGGGAATGTACCCCAGCTCTCAGGAGCTTGGCAGACAAGCTGTACTGTAGGAAAGTGGTCTCAACAGATCCATCAATGAAGGGATCCAGAGGAGTCAGCCGTGTTAGTCCGTACTTGCAAAATAGTAAAGAGTTCAGATGCATCTGACGAAGAGAGCTGTGGTTCTCGAAAGCTTATGCTACAATAAGGTTGGTTAGTCTTAAAGGTGCTACTGGACTTTTTACTATCAATGAAGGGACGAGGGACCACAGACTATCACTACTATTGCTGTAAACAGTGAGAGACCGTAGACTTTGCTACTATTGCTGTGAAGTATGATTCTACTGGGTAGTTCCTACGTTTTTTTTACTGTATCAGTCATAGAGTTTGCCTATGCTCTGTTTCAACACTGTTAAATCTTTAAACCTTTCTTTTCGTTCTTTCTTCCTCTTTAAATCTTACAAATTGCATGGGTATGCCCATTACACGTGTATTGATTGTACTGACTCACACCACATAATCTGCCTTGAGTCTCAGTGAGAAATGAAGGAAATAAAATAGAAATAAAACAAATAGAAGTTAGAACTGCTGTCTCCAAATGTACGAGGTTCACGGCTACTACTCCTGTGACACCATCACGCTGAAACTACCTCTGGGACATGCCTCAATGGGCAGGGGCTCCAATTCCCAGGTCCCCTCTTAGCTTCTATCTGTTCTCATCAGATCAATGCAAATTTGCAGGCTTTCATTCCAGGAGCTGAGCTCCGCTTCTGACAGGTTAACTGCCACATGGCTTGGCTCGGTGCTAATTTTTAAAAGCAGTTTTTTAAATTAATAGATTGATGCCCCTGCGGCCAGCACACGAACTCGGGAGCCAGAAGTAGGGCATCGAAGCGAGGCGGAGAGGGAAAACTCACAGCAAAGCTGCAAGCTCAGAGAAAACAAGGAGCTGCTCCGCATGGCAATACAACCCTGAGCAGAGAAAGGCTTGTTTGGGAGGAGGCAAGGCGGTGATGGATGACCGGCAGCCGGGTGACCCTTTCAGCAGGACTCCAAGATACCTTTTCAAAGCCTTAGCCGCGAGCTCTACCCCTGAACTTTGGAGGTCAGAGAAATGCAAAACGGGTTGCATTTTGCAGAAAAACACCTGGATCTTGGTACCTTGGAACTTTACAAGAGTGGAACCTGTGGCTCTGTTCTACCAACAATAGCGCCATCCCTTGCAGCAGGAGGTATCACATAACTTGGCTCCCTTGCCTGATTCAACCTAGAATTATCTGGTCTGCCAGCCTTGCGCTGCCATGTTCTGCCTGGTCTTTTGGCAATAATCCTAGCAACTCTACGGCTTTAACCCAAAGGAAGAGTAGGGAAGACCTGGCTAAGAGATGGCTCTTCTGCCTCTATGATTAAGTAGTGCGGCCCCTCCAGCACACATTTCCCCACCCAGCTGAACGAGGGAGGTTTAAATTAGTGAAATGTCTGGAATGAAACCCAACGCATGGGCAGACCTAGCCCTCTGAGGTCTCTTACCGTGCATGTGGTGAGCAACCAGCCGATGATGGCCCAGCGAGGGAGGATGTCAGAGCTCAGCACCTCATTGGATGGGTGTACCACGCCGCAAATGTAGCGGATGAGGTCGCAGCGCAGGGACTGGCTGTCCGGCGTGGACAGGTATTGCCGCTGGAACCAATCTTGGTACCTCTTCTGCTGGCCAAAGCGCACCTAAGAGGAAGAAGGTGGGCACAGTGATTGGGGGGGGGGACAAGCTGTTTAACTGAGCTACGTTGGCTTGGGGAGGGGAAAAAGAGCAGCCGCGTGCTTCTAGAAAGCTGGCCTGGGACAACTGGCTACCCATCTGGAAGGGCTGCCTTCCTCATGGTACAGGACAGAGGGCCAATTCAACCCCAACACAACAAGGTGGTGTGAGTTACCCTGAACAACAAAGGGAATCACCCTGCCAAGGAATATCAATTCAAATCACACTCAATGACCGTCAACCGTTCTATTCACGAGACAAAAGTGCTATAGTGCATACAGTGTAATAAATAGTAATGATAATAAATAAGTCATTCAGTAAATATGCATCTAATAAGTAGTACAGTTAATATAAGCTTTTCCTTGAAGGCGCACATACAATAAGTAGTCCACTCAGTATAAGTTTCATAATTCCTAAGGAAGTGCTGTTGCTTCGATCCGAATCCGTCCTCTCCAATCCTTATCTACTTCTTTTTCTGTTTCTCTTTTACAGGTTCAATAGAAGTAATCCACCGAAGGATCCCAAAGAGGCGCCAAGGTAAGTAATAACCTCTCAGTGCTTGTAATGTCAATCTAACCATAGCCTCTTTCTTTACAGGCTGCGAACCAGCCCGTGGGACGCTACGGGCAGTAGCTCCACCCAACAGACTGCTAGCTCTGCCCCTTTTCACTCTGCTTTGTCAAGGGCTGATATTTATGAACGCTGCTGTGTGATTCTTCATCTAACCGGATATACCATGTTCCTCTGAATGACGGAACAGCACTTCTGTGAATAGAACGGTTAATGGTCACTGGGGTTGCCAGCTCCAAGTTGAGAAATTCCTGGAGATCTGGGGGGTGAAAGCTGGAGAAACCTGGAGAAAATTGGGTTTGGGAAGGGAAAGGACCTTGGCATGGCATAATTCCATAGAGTCCACCCCTCCAAAGTAGCCATTTTCTCCAGGTGAACTGATCTCTGTGGCCTGGAGACCAATTGTAATTCCGGGAGATCTCCAGCCACCACCTGGAGGCTGGCAACCCTAATGGTCACTGAGTGTGATTTGCACTGATATTCCCTGGGAGGGTGACTCCCTTTGTTGTTCAGCGTTTCATCCTAGGGAGCCCCATTACAACTGGGTGTCAGTTACCCAGCGTAACCTTCTCTCCCTGCCCAGGGGGTCAGCAATCCCAGTGGAGCGACCCATGGCGTCTTCATCCCTAGCTCAACCCGTTCTTCATCAGCCAGCACGCCTCCAGCCAGAGCGCCGCCTGCCTGCCGTTCATTCCACCCGCCCTCGCCCCAGAGGCTCGGGAAAAAGACAAGCCTGGCTTACCCGAGAAGTCATGAAGAGCAGCTTGGTCTCCATATCTGGTGTGAGGCGGAATGCCAGGAACTTGCGCGAAGTCCGGCTCTGCAGGAGCTGCAGCGCGCCTGCAGGGAGACAGCAAACGCAGAAGGCGATCAGGGCCATGCATGCTCAGCTGACTGGCGGGGCCGATGGGAAGCACCACCCTAGACCGTGAAACTGCTGGTTAGTGGGGATCTTGATTGGTTTGGGGGAGAAGTTCTGGCACCCGAGAGCCAGCGTGGTACACTGGTTAGAGTGTCGGACTAAGATCTGGGAGACGCAGGTATGCGTTCCCCACTCCGCCCTGGAAACTTGCTCGGACACTGGAAACTGACCATGGGCCAGTTACATACTCTCAGACTAACCCACCTCACAGGGCTGCTGTGCAGATAAAATGGAGGCGAGGAGACAACGTAAGCTGCTTTGAGTCCCCATTGGGGAGAAAGGCGGGGCATAGAAGAAGTAAATAAAGAAATAAAGTTGCCAGCTCAGGCACTTTGTACTGCCGGCCTTTGCTTGCTCAATCTTCCCAACTTGCTCAGTATTCAAATGCTGAGAGCTTCCTGCAAACTAGGGAGAAAATATATTTATATTTACTATATTTTTAGCCCACCCTTCCTCAAAGGAGCTCAGAGAAGTGGACTCTCTCTCTCTCCTCCATATACGTTCAGACTATTGAAGACTAAGCTCCATATTTCTTTAAAGTGCTGTTGACCTCAATACGCTTGCACCAAATAGCAGAGCCTTTTCGTAGTGGCCCCAGGACTATGGAATGGCCTTCAAAGTATTTGTGTACAACCCTCTTGACTTTTAGGTGGGTGTACACAGTTCACTTTATAGGAAAACTGTGGGGCGTTAAGAGCTGCAGGTTCTGCTTCGGTCTCTTTCAGAAGCAGGGCAGTTGGAAAGAATATTTATTCCTGTCGGAGGGAGCTTTTCAAGTCGACGGCCATCTTTCAGAAAGGAAAGGGAGAAATGTTTTATTTACTGGTTTTGAATATTTCATCAGCCGGATCCTCCCGAAATGCTAGAAGCAGCTTATGGCAGTTAAAAAATTCAGAATGAAAACATTAGGGAGGGGACTTCTAACAGAAAGTTTGAAGATATTAAAATGCGAAGCAGCAGAGTAACAACAGCAAGTACGTGGCAAGAATAAGTCAACATTAGGTTTCTAGCTGTTGCGACAAATTTCAAAACTGGAACCATTCCAACCCGGTGCTTAAAATTTAGGAGAGGCACCAGGAGAATGCCTGTGCAGAGACAAAGCCACAAGCAAAGCCTCATCGCGTAAAAATGTAAGAGCAGCCAGGGCGAATCAGACATTGTGCCCAGCCTGATGCCCTTGGAAGGCGCACACAGGGCTTGGAAGCCAAAGCCTCCCTCGGTTGTTGTCCCCCCTCCCCAGCAACTGGCATTCAAAGGCACACTACCTCTGAACATGGAGGTTCTGTTTAGTCCTCATGGCTAACAATCAATGATGGGTAGGGTTCCAGGTGCCTGCCGGTGGCGGGCAAACCCCTGGGGGTTTGCCACCTTGCCTGCCAACCCACCGGTGGTCGACAGGAGATGGCAAGCTCCCCGAGGTTGCCCGCCACCGGCAGGCACCGTGGGAACACGTGCCATGTGCACGCTCCCAACAGGCGCGACGATGTCACTGCCGGAAGTGATGTCATCACGTTGGCTCTGGAGGGCGCGCACACGCACGAAGAGGATCCTCATGAATGGCACGAGGTAAGTGCCAGCTGTCCCTACCTCCCAGCAGGAGCTAAGAGGGACCTGGCAACCCTAATGATGGGTCATGTGGAGAAACGCCATAGTGTGTGTGTGTAACTTTCTGTGGGCTGGGTGGGAGGAGACTATCAAACTTTAGGTAGGCTGTGGCCTAATCTCCTCCTCTTCCCCCCCCCCCCTTCAATCCTGTTCCAAACCAGTAATCTGAGGGCAACTCCCTAGAGAGGGCAGGAAATCCATCAAGGGGATGAGGAGATCTGCCCCAGATGGCTGCAGGAGGGAGGGGCCAGTTACGGAGTGGAAACTGGTATGAGAGTCGGTTGGAGGAAGTCAGTTGGGGCCCATAGGGTTGCCAGCCTCCAGGTGGTAGCTGGAGATCTCCCGGAATTACAACGGATATCCAGGCAACAGAGATCAGTTCCCCTGGAGAAAATGGCTGCTATGAAGGGTGAACTCTATAGCATTATACTCCACTGAGGCCCCTCCCCTCTCCAGGCTCCTTCCCCCAAATCTCCGGGAATTTCCTAACCTGGACCTGGCAACCCTAGCCGGGGAGTTGGATGGAGCTGGAGAGAGAGGGAGACCGTTCTGAAGGGAGATGTTGGTCCAGCTTCACCCCAAGTAATGAAGGAACGTGTCTGCCCTACATACCACCTAGGCAGGGCATGAGTTTACCAGAGGGGGAGAGATGAAGCGTTTTGGTCAATGTTATTTTTATTTCTTTTGTTCCCTTCTGAGGTGCCTGTGTATAGTTGTGGGGTTTAAATAAATCCTTTTGATGGCTGAAGGAGTGAAGTCCCTTTGTACCACATAGTTCCCCAACCGCTTGGAAACGGTAGGCGAGGAAAGGGGTCAGGGAATCCCTGAGGGGAAAGGGGGTGAACAGGACAGTTGCCAACTCTCCAGCAGAGCCCCAAAGATTCCTGGGAAGCCCAGAGACAGGTTCCTAGTGATGCCAGAGGGAGGTTAGGAGGCTGTCCCGCCTAACTGGGGCTCAAGACAGAGAGAGTGGTGGCAGCAATACCCGGAGGCAGTGGAGTGAGATGACCCCTTCAGGTGCCAGGATAAGCAATGGAGGGGTAGGCAGAGCGGGGTCCACCAATTGATGGAGGCCTGATCCGCCACAGGTTATAAAAAAGGCCATCCACCTTACCTCCAACGGTGTAGAAAGCAGGTTTCTTTGGATACAAAAAAAAAAGATAACACTCTGCCAAGCTGCGGGAGAAGAATAATTCATGCAGAGCAGACGTAAGGAACCAGAAAGGTTCCTTAACTTTGCTCGCTTCTGGTCGGGAGGTCCAGTAGTCAGAGGAAGGTCAGCACCGACATGAGAATAATCTTGTTTCCGTGAGGGGCAATAGATTCAGAACAGAAAAAAGAAAATAATTTACGTACTGCATTCTTTTATGACAACAGATGTCAACAGAAACGGCTATCAGCTTAGTTGGCTTTAAAGAGTGGGGCAAAGGCATGGAAAAGGAGAAGTCTAGTGATCGCTAATTAACAGAGTAATGCTTTCAAATATCATTGTGGGGAAGTTAAAAAGGGGATCACAGTTGCAGTCGTGTCCTACTTGGCTGGCCATGTGAGATGTTAGGGTTGTTCCAACAGAGCTCTTCTTGTATGCTTTGCTGAGCTATAAGCCAAGCAGTGTCTACATCTCAGAGCTAAGCTACACATGACGCCTGACACAGGTTGGACACTTGTCAGCTTACCTCAAGTTTTGATGGGAAATATAGGCATATGGCTCGCCATTTAATTGAAGTTTACAGAGCAGCAGTCTATGGGAGGGAGAACATGTGGTCAGGAGGGGAGTGCAGGTGTTGGGCTCTCTCTGGGCGCCCCCCTTCTCCTCTGCTGGGTGTGGTTCTGTAAACTTCAATTAAATGAAGAGCCAAGCTGTAAGACCAGGATGCCTACATTTCCCGCCAAAACTTGAGGGAAGCTGACAAGTGTCCAACCAGTGTTATTTGTCACTTGTAGCTTGGCTCTCAGATACAAACATGATGCAAACAGACAAAGGGGAAGAGATTACAGGTATCATTTTCTTCACTGGTACATTAACAAGTTTTGTTAACTCCGATGGGCCTGCCGTTGTGTTGGGCGGGCTCTCAAGGCCTCCTTCAAAGCCAAGTCTACACAATTAACACAAATTCCCACCAGCTTCTGAGGAATACCACTGTAGAATGAGCTCTCCAGCTAAAGGGGTAAGCTGTTGCTAAATACGCCTCCTGATATAGTGTGTGAAGGACTTCTCGCACAAGATGTAACTGCAGCGGCCCTGAAAAGAGTCCCCGGCAGAGTCCCCCTTTCTGACTACACTACAAGGGTCTTGCATCTTAATTCACTGCAAATCAGACAGAAAGAGGAGACTGAATAAAAAGCAGCCAAGAAAGAGCTGTGCGCTGAAGGTAAAACTGCCAACCATTTCAGTCCTTGAGAGGCTCTCAACCGTGCAAGGGAAGGGGAGATGGAGGCAAGGCCTTCTTAAAAGGCAAGAACAAAGAGAGGGAGGGGACACCCAAAATTCCTTTACTCCAATCAAAATTCTAGGAAAAGTAGAGACTTGATGGAGGACTCATGCCCTATGTGCAGGCTGCGATTCTGCTGAACAGGAAAGGAAAGGAAAGGAAAAGAAATATTCAGAATTTCAGCTTTCCTTTAAAGCATAAAAGACGTTTCTAGCTTCATGGCTGTGGAGACAAGCTTAGAAGCAGGCATACAGCATTTACTGAAACTGCTGAAGCCAGAGCGGTAGGAGAGTAAGATTTCCCATGACGTGTGTGTGTCTGTGTGTGTGTGTGCGTGCACTCACCTCTGCCTGCGTTTCTTGAGCAGCCCTCCTTGCCCTGACCCACAACCGGTAAAATCAGAACAAGTTAAGTAAAATTGGATGTCAATATGCATAACTTATACATATTGAAGAATCCTGCTTCTGTTCGTCCAGAGGTCGAATTGTTAAACATTAAATTATGGTGTATGCACCAGGTTCTGGTTACCTACCATCTAAAATTCTGTATTAAAAACACAAGAGTTTCTTTTTGGAATTTGTTACAGAACTTGAGAGACGTGGGAAGAACTCAGATTTTTTTTTTGTTCTACTTTCACGTGCCCCCGAAACCCTCCAGGCTTTTGGCAAGAGCCCCCTCCCCACAGCATACAGCCATTTGCCTGAGGCTCAACGCCATCAGCAACAGCCTGACATTTCCCCCCCCTTGCCCCAAAGATGGGAAGGAGAAAGGGAGAAAGAAGGGGGGGGGCTTTTCTCGTTCTTTCTGTGGCATGGAAAAGATGTTTCTTATCTTTCTAGCTGCTCCCTCCAATAGCAAATGAGAGAATCCCTGTTTTACCTAAGAGCCAAGCTACAAGTGACGCCTGACACAGGTTGGACACTTGTCAGCTTCCCTCAAGTTTTGATGGGAAATGTAGGCATCCTGGTCTTGCAGCTTGGCTCTCCGCCTGCTGTCCAATGGACTTTTCAACTGTCACTTGTTCAACATTCTGCCAAGCTGCCTACATTTCCCATCAAAACTTGAGGGAAGCTGACAAGTGTCCAACCTGTGTCAGGCGTCACTTGTAGCTTGGCTCTCAGTCTTCCTAAGGAGGACTGGCCCTTGCAGAAGAGCAAGCAAAAATTTGCTACATTTAGACCCCAAACATCTTACAACATTTCCCCTTCCCTATTTTATCTTCGCAACAACCTTGTGAGGTAGGCTAAGCCGGGAGAGAATGACCGGCCCAAGGTCACCCAGGAAGCTACCATGGCAGAGTGGAGATCCTAGCGGGACGTTCTAACCGCTGCATCCCACTGGCTCTTGCTGAAACAGAGAGCCTGCAATGGGACTGAATGGGACTGTAAACATCTCTGAAATGGCATGAAATGGGGCTCTCTGTTGAATGAGAGTAGTGAGTTTTGCAGGGGGACTCCTACTCCTCAAGGGCTGTTAGAATTGCTAACAATAAGATGGCCTTGGGCAAGAGTGAATCATTTATACTTATTTATTCGTCTATCCAGCTACTTATTCCCACATTCACCCACCCACAGAGAACATGATTACGAAACAGGCCTCCCACTGAACCAGTCGATAAGAAAAGAGCTTGCACAGCTCTGTGCCCGGAAGCGATGTGCATATCAATCCTGTGCTGGAGGTGTCTTCTTCTCCCAGCATGCAGCACAGCACACGTTTGAGCCCTCGAAGGCAGCTAAGAGCAGGGCTGCCTGGAAGGGAAGGCCCAAGGAGTCGGGGCTGATGGCTCTTTCCATCCCTTCCAAGCCCAGTCTCTCTCTGAAACAGCTCCAGGGGCAAAAGGGCGCATGTCGAAAGCCCCTTACTAGTCCAGCGCACCACACAACAAGCCTCTACGTTGTTGTTTAAACTCAGCCTGAACTTAGAGCAAGCATGAAGGTGACTGGAAGACGGAGGCGGCAGGGAAGCCGCTGAACAGGACCAGATTGTTTGAACCGCACATGGCAAATTCAGTCGGGAATTCTGTGACTATGTATGTCACTGCACACATTTTTGCATTACGTGCTGGTACAAAGTTGGCTGTAACAGAACTCTGACTGGATTGTGATTTTTAAGATCGTCTGCTGAGGGCCCTGATCTGGGCGCTCCCATCTTCAGGCGAGGGGCGAATGGCTGCTGGGAACAGGGCCTTTTCCATCGTGGCACCCAGCCCGTAGAAAATCTTCCCTAGGGACATTTGCCAGCAGCTTCCTAACAACAACCAGCCAGGCAGCCAGTACGGCACAGACAGTGCTAGGCCTGGGTGCACCCAGGTTCAAATCTTGGCTCACCATAACATTCACTGGGTGACTTTGGGCCAGTCATTCTGTCTCAGCCTGACCTGCCTCACAGAGCTGTTGTGAGGATAAAAAGGAGGAGAGCACACAATGTATACCAGCCTGAGATCCCTGGAGGGAAGGCAGGAGTGAAAAGGCACTAATTAACGAAATACCTCCCTTATTTACCTTGTAGCTAGAGCCATTTCTGAATTCCTCCCCCTCGATTCTCCATTTAATGAACGGTTCTGAGCGGGAGTGTTGTGCAGTAGTTAGAGCAGCAGAAATTCCCACCGGCTCCTTGGAAAGATGCAAAATGGGACGCTTAACGCCCCAAGGCTAGAGAGTGGGCAATGCGCAAGCCATCTTTCTGTGAGCCCCCTTCTGCGAATGTCTGGTGCTAACTGGATTCCCTGCCCTGCTTGCTTCTGCCATTGTTTTATTATATCTTGAATGCTTTAAATGAATTGCGAGCCACTTTGGATGCCTCAAAAGGTGGAAAGTATAAAAGTCCCGAATAAATATATCATTTTGAGAGGTAATGGCTGTTACCAGGATGGGGAATCAAAGTTTTATGACAGGATTTTAAAAGCGTAGTAGTAGTAGTAGTAGTAGTAGTAGTAGTAGTAGTAGTAAGAAGAAGAACAACAACAACAACCTTTATCACTTTGATATTTAAAATGCTTTGAAATTTTGACTCTGTACTTGAACGTAACGGAAAAGCAATAGAAATGGTCTCTACTCTCCGCTGAGTGTCCGGGACAGATGAGGCACTGAGAGACATAACTTGCTTGCACAAATCAGCCTAACCGCTTTCTCCGTTAACTTCAAAACCAGACAGCAACCAGGGCTCAAACTGGTCCAAAGGGAAAGACCTGTGCAGGCTGACGGTGGTTGGCTCAAAGCAAATGGAAAGCACTCTGCGCATGCTCGGAGGCACGCTTGTTTGCTTCCTCACTTATTCAAGTTCCCAGCTCTGGCAATGAAAGGAAGCATTCCAGCCCTAAGCCTTCCCTCACAACGAGCCATCCTTTCTTCCAAGAGACTTTTCCAGTATTTCGGAAGGGAGCTAACACATGGCATGGTTTCAGCCCTAGTAATTAGAAACTAAATAATAATTAAGAAGAACTTTATAGAGAGGGGGGGGGAAATGTCAAGAGCAGCATGAGAAAGAATGTGTTCTCATATTCTTAATTGAAGTGGCCTGGGCCATTATGGATGAGGGAGGCCGCACAGTCTGTCATGGCAGAGGGAAGAAGCCCGCAGGGAGGGGATATTTGTCTTTGGCAAGGGACAGGCAATGTGGGTCCCACCAGGACCTCTAGGGCCCAGTGGAGGATTAAAAGACCTGTCTTGGGCAGGAAATAAATCTGAAGAGAGAAGTCGGTGCCATCTGAAGTTTTGGGAGATCCAGGATGGGACTCTCGGCCTCGACGCATTTTCAACACTGCAGACACAGCTGGGTGTGGTGGCCATGCTGGAAAGCCTGGCTATCCTTCCACCGGCACAAACGCAGCTTTTCTTCCACGCCCTCTCTGTCAGGACCGTGCTAGTGAGCGTATTATGCGCCATCCAGTTGCTTCCCATTTATTTATTTATTTACGTTATTTATAGTCCGCCTTTCTCACTGAGACTCATGGCCGATTACAGCAGCAAATTCAAGACTTATGGCCACCCTATGAATTAACGACCTTCAAAACGTCCTGTAAGTAACAGCTTTGCTCAGATCTCGCAAACTGAAGGCCCTGGCTTCCCTTACTGTATCAATCCATCGTAACGGAGGAGACCTCAATAGAAAGTGAGGCTCGTTCAGATTGGGGCTGTGACACAGAGAGCATTCATTCCCTCGCCCCCATTCCCTCAGCCTCTGCAGCCGTTAACGGCCCTCCACTGAGGGGAAAATATACAGACCGCCACATTGCCTGGGCCAACAGGAGCTCTGCAGAAGGAAAACGTGAAATCCCGATCAGGAGCCCCAACACTGCTGTCCGAAACACTTGGAAAGCTCATTCAGAGAGCTCCCAAGTTCTTGCCTAGCCTGGGCTTGAGCTTGGTCAGAGATCAGAGCACTAACGTAGTGCCATCAAGGCAACGTCTGGGGCTTCGGACTGAGAGGAACAGGTAAGGACGGTGGCCTGCGCTAACTTGGGAGACTCACAAATGAAGCTGCCTTATACTGAATCAGACCGATGGTCCACCGAGGTCGATCTTGTCTGCTCCGACTGGCAGTGGCTCTCCAGGGTCTCGGGCAGAGGTCTTTCACACCCCCTCCCGTCTGATCCTTTTGGTTGGAGATGCCAGCGACTGAACCCGGGGCTTTCTGCATGCCAAGCAGATGCCCTTCCCCAGAGCCACAATTTCTCTCCGATGCCCCATTACCCATCTCTGCCATTCTCTACGGAATAAGCACTTTTGGCTGAAGCAAGAAGCCTGTGCGTTCAGGCTCTTTCCTAACCAGGCGGCGTTACCTCTCCCGTGAAGCTGAGGGTGGGCTCCACCTGTGATTTCACTGATGACTACGCAGCACCTTGATGCAAAGGCTGAATACCTGATCGTGGCTTTCATCGTATCAGAATCTTATTTTTTTTTAAATCTAGTCTTTCCGACGTGTACAGAAAAGTTTAGAAATGTTCCCGATGCCTTCCTAACCCTTCTCCCTTCCCCACCCGTGGCTCACTGGTACAGCATGCAGATGGTCCAAAATTCAGTCCCTGGCATCTCCAGGTAAATTTTTTCAACTGTCAGGGAACAACCTTGCTCTGCCCAAAAGCAGACAATACTAAGCTAGATGGATAAAGGAACTGACTTGGCAGGAGTGAGATTCTTATTTTCAAAGTCTCCGTTAACAACATCTGTGCACCGTAATAGTTAGAAGCTGGGAAAACACTTGGATCAAGTTCTGGAGTTTTTTGTCCTATTTATTTTATTTTATTTATTTATATCCTGCCTTTCTCCCCAGTGTGGGACTGAAAGCACAGAAAGCATCTTTCAGTGTTTTCCTCGCCTCCATTTTACTCTTCAACTCATCTTTTTATATAAAAGGGAAACCATGTTCTCGACGACACACATTTATCTTAGTGTGCCTGTGCAGGAGCACCAGGATAAAAAGTGCGTCCTGGCCTGCCCGCCTCTCCAGAGGGAGCCACCATGGGAATCCCAGCGTTCCCGGGTTTTCTAGGGCCTGTTTTTTTTTAAAAAACAGGCTCTGTTGCTAGTCAGGAGATATTAGGTCTAACGTTTATTTGTGATACTAGGATAATAATATGTGTCTGCTTTACAGGGCCACTATAGAGACGCCTGAGAATCTGTGAAAAGTACTTAAGAGCATTTAAGACAAAACGTTATATAAATACTAACGGGGAAGTCTCATTCAAGAGAGCAAGTCGGGTTTTGTAAAGCTAAGCACCCGATCGATATGTTACTGTGTCCCCCGCATGCAACATCTGAGTTGTATAACTTGATTTTTTTCAATGTTGCATTACACACAGATCTAGAAAACCCTCAAGTGATCGGTGTCCTTCTTTCCAGGACTGAGGCTCAGTACGTATCATGCTGCCTCCTGGTGCAACTAGCCCACAATGTGCCCCAGTGATTACTTGTGGATGGAGGGCTGCCTTTACCTACCTGTGAACTGCGGGCTCAGTGCCTGCGGATTGTGGATAATGTCTTTCCATAGCTGCTCAAACTCGGGTATCCTAGCAACGTTCTGCAAGAGTCTCACCAGATCTCGGCCAATCACAGCGCAATCCATGAACTTGGGTAGGGGAAAAAGAGGAGAAAGGGAGAGCCTTTATTGTTTACCTGTTCTTGGGCAAAGGGACAGGGACAGAACACATCTATCTATGCGTATAGGGGGACATTCAGTCCCTAAACCGTCTACAAGCAAAGGATGATTTATCTGACTTCACCTAAGCTGAAAAGGTCTGCCCTCGGGCAGATGGTTACCCTTTGAAGATAGCAAACTCTAAAGAGGCAACACGACAAGAGAGAAGGTCAGCTGTTACTTTAAATAAATGACTGCTGATGTAAAAACAAACAACCCCGGCTATAAATTCCGAGGCTCCGGCTTTCTTCTCAGCCTTTCTCTCCTCCGGGACCAGAGGCAGGTTGTTTCCAAAGCCTGGGGGCCAAGGCTTAGTCTTCACCTTCTACATCTAAGCAAAGTCCTGAGTGACACTACCAAGGCCCCAGTACGGGTGCTCAGCTCCCAGAAGCGTTCAGCTCCACCGCTGCGTATCTCTGCAAGCTGCCGCTAGGGCCCGTGGCGAAACAGATCCTCGCTACGCTGAAGCCAAAACATGAGGCCGGCCTGTCCGCTGGGACAGCAGGGCCTTTATAGTAGTTGCTCCCTCACGTTTTGGAGAGACGTGTGAATTACACCCTCTATAGCGGTTATTTCAGGACAATGAGAGGCTGTCTGCCCTTGCCAGCTGCTGCTTTTCGCCCAATGGAATCTGAGTCCAGTGGCACCCCGGAAACCAGCAAGATTTTCAGGATGTAAGATTTTGAGAGTCAAAGCTCCCTTCTTCAGACACCACGGAGCTCTGACTCTCGAAAGCTTAGACCCTGAAAATTTTTGTTGGTCTTTAATAACAATAACAACAACATTCAATTTATATACCGCCTTTTAGGACAACTTAATGCCACATGCGGTTTACAAAGTGTGATGTTGTTATCCTCATGACAATCACCCTGTGAGGTGGGTGGGGCTGAGAGAGCTCTGAGAGAGCTGTGACTGACCCAAGGCCACCCAGCTGGCTTCAATGGAAGAGTGGGGAAATGAACATGGCTCTCCGCATTAGAGTCCTGCCGCTCTTAACCACTACACCAAACTTAAGGTGCCACCGGACTCAAATCCTACTGTCACCCACCCAATGAAACTGACGGGTGATAGATTCAAGACGGACAAAAGGAAATACATCTTTACCCAACGGAGTAATTAAACTGTGGAATTCACTGCCAGGGGACCAAGTGATGACCTCGAGCAGGAATGGCTTGAAAAGGATTTGACAGATTCATGGAGGAGAGGCCCCCTGCAATGGCGACTAGGCAGCAAACCTCTAAACACCAGCCCTAGGAAGCAACACAGCGGAAGGCCTCGGCCCCTATGCCCTGCTGTTGGCCCTCTGAAGTAACTGGCCAAGGCATATTGCAGAATGTTGGACTGCACGGACCACTGGCCTGCCCCAGCAGGGCTCTTCTTACCTAACGTTCTTGTGCTGAGATTTAAGTGTCTGATCTTGCAGATCGAATCTGCTAAAGGTGGGGTTCCCCCACCCATGTGAGGAACCTTCTCTTGACACAAGAGGCTACGGTTAGCAGAGCAGATCCAAATGGATGTTCTTGTAACTACACACATGCATCCTTCAGTACTTAAAAAATGTGTTAATTTTACTGCGGCGCCGCTCGCCCTTTTTGATTTTGTTAGCCACCTGGAACCTGGGAAAGATAAAAACCCACTGCAAATAAAACCGTTCCCCGAGACGCCGCAGAGCAGACCAATATATTTGGCGAGGAAAGAGGTGCCTCCCCCCAGCAGATGGCACAGCCGCATTTTACCTTTCCGTCATACTGTAATTACAGGTCATTAAGAATGTTTCTTAATGAAGACTGCAGCCCTACTGAATCCACGGGGAAAAGCACGTTAAGAAAGGTCACCCCACCCCAGCCCCGAATCCACTTTTAGTTTGAGAGCCAGTGTGCGGCTGAACCACGCACTGGAAGTGGCGAGGAGAGATGGAGGTTTGAATCCCTATGCAGGTCCCTGGGTGTGATGATGAAGCTGCCATTTCAGCTTCTTGAGAAGATAAAATAGAATTATTCCCCCACGTACACAGTATAACTGAACTCCCTGGGGGAAAGGCGTAGATAGCATACAACATTAAAGAATGAATGAGTTCGGCAGGCATCAGAACTGTGCCCATTGACACACAGAGACAGTGCAAGGCAAATGAGAGGTTTTGCAGATATAAAGGGGGGGGCGCGAAGTTTAGGCACTCAGACTGAGGGAGAAAGCCCCCCCCCCGAAAAGCAACCGCCGCTCAAGAGAGAGGACGCGCAGGTCAGCGTTCTGGCTTTCCTCACCCGGTCGCGGAGCAGAGAGATGCAGAAGTCCACCTCCTTCTGCCGCAGGGCCTGCAGTGGCGGGGAGCCGTGGTGATCCACGATGAGGCGCAGGAACGTGTACACAGACATGGCGATCAGCATCGAGCTCTTCAACACCCACTCCCTGCAAGGGGCAGAGAATGACAGAGAGATTCGTGGGGAACCTTGAAGGCTTTAGCCTCGGGTGTAGTGGTTAGAGTGGGGAGCTAGGACCTGGGAGGCCCAGGGCTGAATCCCCACGCTGCCATCAAAGCTTGCTGGGTAACCTGGGGTCAGTCACCTAACCTACCTTACAAGGTTGTTGTAGGGATAAAACGGAGGCCAGGAGAATGAGGTAAGCTGCTCTGAGTCCCTCATCGGGGAGGAAAGCAGAGTATAAATGAAGTAAATATATAAAGGGCCAGAAGTCCTTTTTGCTAGATGGGTGGAGAGTTAGCCTTTATATGTGAGAAACACATATAAACAAGTCCAGGGAGAAGAAGGGTGAGCGGTCAGGCAGGGAATTTTACTGCAACGAGTCCCTGGGAGGAAGGATGCTTTGTGACGTTGTCTGCAAACGTTCTCATTTTTATCCCTCTCCTCCTCAAAGGCCCTCCTATCTTCCACTGCACTCTCACCACAAACTTGTGAGTTGGATTAGGCCGAGGGCATGCATGTGTTGTGAGCGTGAATGACCCAAGATCAGCCAATGAGTTACAGGACTGAACTGGGATTTGAAGCTGGGTCTGCCCAGTACTAGTCTGACACCCTAACCACCCATGCTACACCGGGTCTTAGGTCTCTCAGCTGTGTGGGTAACCAGCATAACGTGCACAACCGACAGCAACGGTCCCGTGCCTTACTCATCACAATCTGGGCTCTGTGTGTGCCTGTGCGGTCGCCTCTTGCACTGCTTGGTATGTTATGCTCACCTATCAAGGCTAGTTCTGGGTGTTGCAGACAACTTAGGGCAGGCCGCAGGCTACAGGAGTGGGGCCCTTTTCATCAGCTGCATCTTCACTGGGAAAATCTTCTCCTTCTCCAGGGAAGCCCATCAGATCCACTCTTTTATTTTTTACAAGGCCAGATAAGACCGAGCGGTTGAAGGAAGCAATCAGAGCAGCAGATGGAGGCAGGAGATGCAGCCTGGCTTTTTATGCAGTCTCCTTTGCTTTAGATTTTAGCCATTTGTGGATTTTTTTTAAAAAAATCATTTTTGCCACTTTGCTTATGACTGAAAAATGAACTTAGCAGACCCCGGCTGCAGGGCACCAGCTGCTTCTGCAAAAGAAATGCAGGCATCCGACAGCAAGAGCCGACACCACGTACCTGAAAGCAACCCAAGCCTCCAGTCTCGTACGGAGGCAGCCTGTTTCAATAACGTACGTGAAATTTGTACTTCAGTGAGCTGCCCCATGGGGTTGGCTACAATTTCATAAGCAAGTCAATGAACAAGAACGTAGTGAAAAGACCCGGAAGTGGGGTTAGCATTTGCTTGCTTAAAGCAGGCGGGCGCTGCTGGTGGGGCCGCCCTCCTGCCCTTGCAAGAGACAGGTCTGGGGTTAGAAGTGGCATTGTATAATGTGGGACGTCACATCCCCCTGAAAACCGGGTAAGACGCAATCACAATGGGTGACACTTAGCCCGTCCCAATGCACTCACATCACATCTGGGTTTTTGGGCTGATGCAATGTCATGAGACGTTATCTCCACCCACTGCTCTGCCCCCAAAGCTCCCGTGGACGGTGGCCAGTGGCCTGACATCCCTACCAGAAAAACGTAGGAGTGGGAGCCTGCAGCAGCCAGATCTAGGAGCCAGTCTGGTGTAGTGGTTAAGAGCGGCAGGACTCTCATCTGGAGAAGCAGGTTTGATTCCCCACCCCTCCGCTTGAAGCCAGCTGGGTGACCTTGGGTCAGTCGGAGCTCTCTCAGCCCCACCCACCTCGCAGGGTGATTGTTATGGGGATAATAACAACACACTTTGTAAGCCATTCTGAGTGGGCGTTAAGTTGTCCTGAAGGGCAGTATATAAATCGAATGTTATTAATGTTATGTCATTATCTCGTTTGTTACCCCAGAACCGTAAATACAACTCTCTCAGAAAGAGCTCTGTGCTGAAGGGGGGGGGGGGCGGGAATCACACACTGCAACAAAAAAGAAATCCCCAAAGGGTACAAAGCTGGAGGGAGGGTAAGTACACACATTGTCTGCATATACTTTGATATATTATTTTTCCTGCTACCCAGGATAGACAAGCGGACAGAGACAGGCAACTGTGCAGATGTTATACCCTGCAAAGGCTATACCCTTCCAACCGAGGGGGTCTCAGAGCCTTGCTACAAGTGACATTTTACACATGAAGGATAAAGGATCATTTTCGCAAGTCTTTCTGGGAACTGAAGTCCCTCTCCCCCACCCCTTTTCCTTCTGTTCCTTCCCCTCGCTGCCTGAAGAGACAGAGAGAGCCTGCGGCAACAGCAGCTTTTGCAAATCGTCTTGCTGGGGCGGGGGGGGGGGGAATGCTCCGGAGAAAGCTGAGAAAGTTGCAGCTGCCTGCCCCCAAAGATCGTTGAGAGCATGCTTGTGACTGGAGGAACGATTTGCAAAAGCTGCTGTTGCCGCAGGCTCTCTCTGTCTTTTCAGGCAGCGAGGGGAAGGAACAGTAGGAAAAGGGGTGGGGGAGAGGGACTTCAGTTCCCAGAAAGACTTGCGAAAACGATCAAGTGCCGTTCGCGTGTAAAATGTCACTTGTAGCGAGGCTCTCAGTCATTAAGTTTAACACTTCCTGTTTCCAGCTGAACTTTGCTCATCCGGATGGGACAGATGCCATATGCAAAAGGCTTGCCCCCCCCCCCGAGCAACCTGGCCTGCTCTGTGCCAGCCCTGAAACCCACATGGCAGCTTGCGAACCGGAATCCAGGATGGCGTGCTGCTTCAATATTTCTCCCCTTACTGCCACGCTCAGACACCACGGGAAGCATTCCTTACTCGGCACTTGACGTGAGAGTGACAGCTTCCCAGTTCTGGAAGTCTCCCGTCAAACTCTGTGACATCCGAAAGCGAGTGGCCTGGGCAAACTGCAAGCCACAGTTGGCTCCCCATGGAGAAGACACCAGCTTCGGTTGTGTTAGGTATTTTAGCAAGTGTCATTCCTTGTCATGAAAGAGCTAAGATGATGTTTATGTTTAGCTAGAGATAGCTAGTTTGCATAGGAACATTTAGATGTTGAGTAGCTCTTCCTATCCAGAGAAAAGGGGAGGTTTATGCTTAATGACCTAAGATTAACTTTTGGGTGATCAGTTTTATTGGGGTGCAATCAGAATTCCTGCATATACTCAGGGATCAATTACAGTGTCTAGTAGCAGTTAAACCGCAGAGATGTAGGAACAAAGAAACAAGGAACAAAGAAACAAGATGGAGTTTAATGGTTGTTGTGGGTTTTCTGAGAGATCTCTGTCTTTTGGTGCTACACCTCTGAAGATGCCAGCCACAGCTGCTGGCGAAACGTCAGGAACTACAATGCCAAGACCACGGCAATACAGCCCGGAAAACCCACAACAACCATCGTTCTCCGGCCGTGAAAGCCTTCGACAATACATCAAGATGGAGTTTAGTTAGCCATTCATTGTTTTTCCTTCCAATGTAACCTTCTTTTACCTTTATGTGTAGTAAATTCTTTTTACAGAAGCAAAAACATAAAAGCATCTGTTCCGCTTATTTCTGCTGGGAAATAATCATAATCTGCTACTTAATCCCAAATTGACTCCGGCCCTTGCATTAGGAAGTCACGACAAACTGGAGTTTTGTCTTTTGGAAAGCTCGGCTCCCTCGGGCTGCTTCTCAGGGGTGCTTTTATTTCACCAGGACTTTGGTGGTCAACCCACTAGGTATCAGCGGTTCCAGGCTACCTTTCGTAATCCCTACACTTTCTGTGCACTACGGATAGGTTATGATAGTTTTTCAACATGCTGTTTTTTGTATTTGGCAGAAGTTAGCGTTTTACTGTTAACTACTCTGGGCACCTGCAGCATGTGTAAGACGTATCAGAAACTTCTAAAAAAGCAAATCAAAGTAAAAATAAGCAAGCATGCTGGGAAAGGCGATAAACCCGGGGCAGCAGGGCAAAGCACGAGACTGGCTAGACTTGCCAGATATTTTTAGGAACGCTCGTAAACTATTATTTTCCCACATACATCATGGAGTAAATTTCACTTATGGGGATACGACTACCAATAACAGCAGCTATTTTAACACACACGCAAACACGCACCCCCTAAACCTTGCTCTCCGAAGCCAGAAGCTGGTACCGGGCCCGAACCTCACACTACTTTTTGCACAGTGCCCTTCATCACTTGGTGAGGATGACCACCTATCACAACCCCTCACATGTAAACTTCCCTGCCATCCCCTCCTAGGGGATGCAAAATGCATTTTTAATCTTGAAAGAGGAATGTAAAAAAAATTATATTTTACAAAAACCTACACCCATCTTTGCATTTCGTTAACGCTTTAACACAGCTTCCAGAAAATGTATTAAATAATCCAAGGGCCTGATAAAAGCAGGACATCAGCCTGCGACCAAATGAACAGGTTCGTGGAATCCTAGAATTGGAAGGGTCTTACGGACTATCTAGTCCAACCCCTGCCCAATGCAGGAACAGCCTAAAGCATCGCTGGTAAGTATTCATTCAGCAGTTCCTTGAAGACTGCCAATGAGGAGGAACCCACCAGATCCCTAGACAGCCAATTCCATTGCTGAATTACTCTTAACATGAAGAAGTTTCCCCTAATGTCCAGCTGGTACCTTCCCTCCCATAGTTTAAACCCATTGTTTCGAGTCCTGTCCTCTGTTGCCAACAGGAACAGCTCCCTTCCCTAAGAGACAGCCTTTTAAAAACTTAAGAGAGCAATCATGTCCCCCCCTCAGCCTCCTCTTCTCCAAACTGAACATTCCCAGGTCCCTCAATCTTTCCTCGTAGGGCTTGCTCTCCAGGCCCCCAATCATCCTAGTTGCTCTCCTCTGCACCTGTTCTAATTTGTCCGCATCCTTTCTGAAGTGAGACCTCCAGAAATGCGCATGATACTCCAGGTGGGGCCTGACCTACGCGGTATATAGCGGGACAATGACATCCTGTGATCTGGATGTTATGCCTTTGTTGATAACACCTCAAGACTGCATTAGCCCTTTTTGCTGCTGCATCACACTGACGGCTCATACTCAGCTTCCCATCCACCCGTACCCCAAGATCTTATTCACACACACTGCAAACAGCTCACAGACAGTGCGCACACACAGCAAACAGACAAAGGATCTTATCCCTAATGCAACAACCCCCCATCCCCCACCCCAAACCGGGGTGGAGGAAGCAACCACGGAGAGAGGCCTCGGCCTGCCTTTCCTGCTTGTGTAGGCCTTCCAAGTGCATCAGTTTGGCTGCTGTGCGAGACAGGATGCACCACTCTTAATTTCTTAAGCTAGGCTTACCACGATGGTGTTTCAGGACAGGTTTTAAAAGGAGCCATCCGACATGGAAAGGGTGGGAAAGCCCTGATGGACAGAGGGCGACTTCTGCAAATGGTGAAAAGGCAATGCGGGGTGGAGGGTGGGGAAGAGAGATGGCTGGAAACACGTCAGCGGGGGCAGCGCTCTCAGCTAGCTGGGGCTAATCAATCTGACAAGCCACAGAAATCAGAGGTGGCACAGGGCATGAACGGCAGCACACCGCAACATGTTGGCAGGCTCAACGAGGTTACGGGCTCGAGAGATGGAGTTCGTGCTCTTACTTGAAGCAGTCAACACTCAGGGAGCAGGGAGATTTAAAAGAAACAATTCAAACTTTGGCTTCCACCTCCCCGCCGATTAAATTCTCTCAACCCCAAATGTTTCAGCTTTGCTCTCCAGGAACACCCCTTGAGCTGCAGTCCCACCGCAAATTACTGACAAAAGAGGGCTGCTGCCAATAAATGGCTAGGAATGCCGTAGGATGCCCTTGTCCCACAATGGTGTGCTTGTGCCATGAGAAACTGGACCTAGCCAGGAGACTCCCCCCACCCCCACTTTTTGCAAAGACCCTCAGCATACTGCTGCCTGGAACTCAAAAGCTGAGAAGCTGCCTCCTCCTTTCGTTTCCTCCCTGGCTGGTCAGACGCTCTCCAGTCCAAGCGAGATAAACAGGGATGAGGCCCAGCCTCGCTTTGGAGGCAAGAGTCCCATCAATTAAAGAACTGGAGTTGCTACAGGCACAGCTTGCTGGGTGGGCCAGGCGGCAGCAGCTACAGGGCAAGGCTGTGTGCAACCCGCAGCTTCCTTACACAGGAGAGGAATTAGGCCCCAGAATCCGTTCTCCGGAGAGTTTCAGTGACCTCTCTTTCAGAGGCTTGAAGCTGCAAGGGAGCAGCGAGAAGCCCCACGGGCAGGTTCTCATGAAAGCTCAGAAACGTGGGTCGGGGCAAAAGTAACAGATCCCGGACATCTGTGCAGTTCCCCAACTGCCCCCCTCCCAAGACGTCTCTTTTCTCACCGAGTCCAAGTTGCTGCTCGACTCGGTGCCTGGTAATCTCCTGGTAAAATTGACCCAAAGTCCAGGAAGACTGAAAAGCCGAATCAGATGAGGTGGTAGCAGCCGACTCGTGTATCTTTTCACGGATCAAGTTCTATCAGGGTTTCCATGAAATGAATGGTTGAGAGAAAGCTGCTATACCTTTCCCCTTCTACCACCACTTTATCCTCTTTGGTTTGTTGCTCCAACCCATTTTATCCCTTTCCCATATTTATTTATTTGGCGTCTGCCTTTCTCACTGAGACCCATGGTGGATTACACAGTGCAAGTGAATACAAAATAACCAACAGTGAAGAAAGTCGACAGGAAAAAAATTGATTCATTTGAAATGTGGTGCTGGAGGAGAGTTTTGCGGATACCATGGACAACCCAAAAGACAAATAAGTGGGCATTAGATCAAATCAAGCCTGAATTCTCCCTAGAAGCTAAAATGACAAAATTAAGGCTATCGTTCATCATGAGAAGACAAGATTCTCTGGGAAAAGTGAATAATCCTCGGAAAAGTAGAAGGCAGTAGGAAAAGAGACAGACCTAAAATGAGATGGCTGGACTCAACCAAAGAAGCCGCGTCCTCCAGTTTGCAGGATCTGAGCAAGTCTGTTAATGATAGAACGTTTTGGAGGTCTTTCCTTCATGGGGTCACCATAGGTCAGAGGCGACTTGACGGCACATTACACACACACAACAGTAGGCCGTTCACTGAGCAAAATACAATATGATCTGCAATTAGACATTAGAGATGGGGAAGGAAAACAGTGGCTCATGGGGAAGAAAGGGGCAGGGGGCAGAGTTCGATGCCTTTCTCCCATGAGGTTTCAGTTTTTAAAGATTAAAATCCCCTCCCTCAGCTCCTGCTTCAAGTATTATTTCCTTTGGTCCTCCAAGCCATGGTGAGGAAAAGGGCAGAACGCTACCTAGTCTCGATTATGGGAAGTCCTGACGTAGAACCCCTTCTCTGGTTTCTGATATTCCAGTTATATTTTGAAACAGAAAAAAGCACAGCCATTGCTTAAGACTTCAATTTCTTCCCCTTTCCCCCAGTCTCTACACAGACCTTGCCAAAATAAACTGAACGACCTAAATCTTGGGAGACAGAATAAATTGAGAAAAATATGTGCTCATTGAACAATCGCAAAAAGAATCTTCCAGGAACAGAATTTGGCCCTTCTTTGATGCATGGTGTATGTGTGAATTTATGAAACCAAAAGTAAGTAGCCCTGCTCATACAGGACAAGGAAAGATGGAAAGTGCAACACAGAAACTATTAGCAATACCATAAGGACTAGAAACCTGCTTTCATTTCAAATCTGTCCTCTCTTTCAAGGGTCTGTGTCAGATACTGCATTGCAGGGAGGAAAAAAAAATACCCATTGTGAACTGAAAAGAGAGGGCTATCCGGACAGTCTCAGCAGGCAACAGGCTTTGATTTGTGAACTCAATGTGTTTCCTGTAGCGTAAATGAGTTTTGGTCCCAGGAGACGCACTAGATGGCGCTGCGGGGCAACATGGGGAAGTTAGATTATTCCCGGGGAAGAAAGTAAACACACACGGAGTTCTAAGTGGGGGCCAGAGCAAAATGCTTTAACAACATGATCGTTCACCGCGATAATAAGCCATTTTAAAAGACAAATGGCTGCTGCGATAAACAACATTTTGCAAGAGGGAAGAGCTGCCTGAAAAATAACGAGGTAGCCCCAGCACCGGCTGCACTTCAAGGTATAGTCACCAATTAGCTCTACCAAGGCAAAAGGACAAAAAGGCACAGCAAGATGCAGTGTCTGAGGCCTGGGGTGGCCAAAATTGGAGGGTTGATCCAGACACTGGCAGGCCAGGAGAGCCTGTTTGAGCAGCGAAGAAATGGGTGGGTTTCCACCATGCACAAGAGAGCCACCCTCACTTAAGCCCAAGACTACAAATGAAGATTCCAGCCAGGGTATCAGAAGAGCCTCGGCAGAAGGAATTTTCGGCACCTGAGTTTCATGACCAACTTCCCAGCTGTTCTTTGTGCGCTCCAAGGGTCCCCTGCGCGTCAGCAGAGCTTGCGATGAACAAACCCAAGATGGAGCGCACGTTTCTGATGCAGGCTGTGATGCCGTCATGCTCCCACTCTGCCTCTCCCATCTCCTCGCCATGGGGGCTTGGGAAGAGAAGGGTGGACCCAGAGGGGTCTTTACCTAATCCAGGGGTTTTCTTCTGCAAGGTAGGGAGAGTCAGATAGGGGAAGGGCTTGCGCTTCATCTGCTCTGGCTACTGAGACTGTGCACCCATCACTGATAACTGGGGAAAGCCTGCACCTGAAACACTCCATTGAAACACTCGTGGGATACAGTGCAGAGCTGGAGAACTGCAGGTTTAGAAGCTCTGCCGATACAAGGAGCTGGGCGGAAACTGCATATTACTCCCATTCTCCAGTCACTCCACGGGCGACCCATGACTTACTGGGCTCAATTCAAGGCTTTGGCTGTCACATACAAAGACCTTCATGGCCTTGGTACCTGTATCGGGACCGCCTCTCTCCTTGTGCTCTGCCATGTCAGCTTCGCTCATCTAAACAGGGCTTTCGGCAAGTACCGCCTTGCAAATGGGAAAAATCAACAACTGTCCACATATGCACACTCTCTGTTACGGCCCCTACCTTGAGGAACGGCCTGTCTGTTGAGGTTAGGAAAGCTCCCACTCGCGTGGCTTCCTGCAAGCTATGCAAAAGTGAATTATGCAGGAGGGCTTTTTTTACGCATGTAGGAGGGCAGTAGTGTATCGCAATGGTTCAGAGATAGATTTTGGAAAAGGAGTAAGGACTGCAGTCTATACTACTGCGTACCGACTGTTGCTGTAACCTATTGTGTTGTTTGTCCCAGCTGTAGTTCATATTGACGTACACTGTGTAATTTGTCTTGAGTCGCACTGAGAAAGGTGGATGATAAATAACGTAAACGGATACAAAACGAGTATGTCAGGAAAGCATGCAGGTTCCTGCCAACTACTTGAAGCACAATGTCCTGGAGCCACACCGCATTATGACCAGCAGAGAACTGAAAACACCCAGCTTTGGCTGGGAAACTATCACAAGGGTTGGGGGAGGGGAATGGAGAATCATAGGATCGAATTTCTGCTTACGACATTCCCCACATGTAGAAAATTAGCTGCTCAGGGGAAAGCGTCGCAGCCCTGTAACTGTAATGCTGTATGGCTTAGGCGTATGCTTTTGGGAAATCCAGGATTAGGTTGCAGTGGTGCCGGGACTGCATAGATAAGCAGCATGAAAATTAACAGATTGCTTCTAAGTTAATACTGCATAAGAGAGAGACAGTGTTCTGCAGTGGTTAGAGTGCTGGACTAGAATCTGGGAAACCCAGGTTGAAATCCCCACTTTGACACAGAAAATCACTGGATGACCCTGGGCCATTTGCAAACTCTCAGTTTAACCTGATTCACAAGGCTGTTCTAAGGATAAAATGGAGGAGAGGATGTAAGCCTCTTCGGGTCCCTATTGAGGAGAAAGGCAGTGCATAAACGAAGCGAATAAATAAATAAACAAGCAAGTCCAGACACAATTTCATCTGTTGTCATTTTTATACACAGGCACGTGTGAGCGAGCTCTGGCCCATCGTGAGTGGGCAATGAACCAATGCCCCACAACACCGTCAGTATGCCTACCTTTGCTCCATGAGCATGTCAAGGATGTTCTCGGCCAGCCAGATATTCTTTGCGGTCACATCCCCTCCTGCAAACACAACACACGTCAAATGTGAGAGGAGAGGAAGTTTCGCTTAGCTTGGACGGCTGCAATTTTCTCCAGGCTCAGGTTTTGCCAAGCTGCTCCGTCCCGGCCACAACTACCGCCAGCGAGGCAGGAAACCACATTTCAAACTGGTTCCTTTCCCCATCGCTGCCACCAGCTTGGGGGGGGCCTCCCATCCTCCAGTGCTAAGCAAGGCTATTGGAATCAAAGCTAAAACTTGCAGCCATCTGAGAGTTTCTCTGGCAAAGGGGTGGAGAGTAAACGCCCTGAGCCCTTCCACCCTGAGCCGTCTAGCACTTAATCGCTTGAAGCCCCTCCAACCACAGTCTGATCTTGAACCCAAAGGGGTGCTATTTTGCCCCCCAATCCTACCAGCCACTACCCAGCTATCACCTACGACACCCTGAGTGGCCAAGACCTAATTCATCCATTGCGTTCTTTCTGGAAAATGTTGCCACAGTCATTCGCATACATGAAATCACCCCTTTTTATTTTTTAAAAAATGTTTTATAAACTTTATTAGTATATTTACAGCTCAGAAAACAGTAGTAATATCCAAAACTACATCTTGCTCATAAATGGTGAATAGAATTTATAGATGTTCTCAATTATCTCCCCCCTCTTATCCTTTGAGCCCAAATTAATCATTCAGGAACAATACTATCTAGATCATAGTTTTGGAAGTGTAGCCATGTTTGTGTGTAGTAGTAGAAGGGTCCAGTGGCATCTTAAAAACGAACTTTTTTTCAGGATATCTGACAAAACTGACTCACGACAGCTTATACCCTGGTCTTTAAGATGCCACCAGTGCAATCCTAAGAAGGGTTACTCCAGTCTAGCCCATTGAAACCAATGGGTTTAGACTGGAGTAACTCTTCTTAGGACAGCACTATACTGGACTTAAATTTTGTTCCACCTAGATCAGGGGTACACAATGTGGTACACCTGAGGGTGCCATGGTGACTGGTGATGCCTTTCCTGGTACCTGTCAAAATGGGTGGGGCCAGGCAGGGCTTCCACCCAGCAAGCCTTCTGATTGGTCGCTGGAGAGCTAACAGGCTGCGCATTTTGCAGCAGCTGCCACCAGAGCACAAGTATCTTCAGGTAAACTGCGTGTACCAGGGTCGTGTGTGCATGCAAGAAAATATATTTAAACAGTATGTTCATTTTAAAGGGTGTCCTGTTAAGCAGAGCTTCGGCCTGAAATGCTGAAGAGTAACTATTAGAGCTATGCATGACCTCACTCCTTGACATTTTGTGGTTGGCCGCACCTAGGGTTGCCAGCTCCAAGTTGTGAAATTCCTGGAGATCTGGGGGTGAAACCTGGAGAAAGTGGGGTTTGGAGAGGAAAAAGACCTTGGCATGGCATAATTCCATAGAGTCCAACCTCCTCCCCGCCAAAGTAGCCATTTTCTCCAGGTGAACTGATCTCTGTGGCCTGGAGACCAGCTGTAATTCCGGGAGCTCTCCAGCCACTACCTGGAGGCTGGCAACCCTAGCCGCAACTCTTGCGGCAGCCATTTTGTGGTTGGCTCCTCCTCCAGCGGCAGCCATTTTGTGTTTGCGCCCACTGCCCTGTGCCAGAATTTCAAAAGTGCCCAAAGGCTAGATTGTAGAGTCTTAATTACTTACTAACAAAGGCATTCAAAGAGCTTCCGAGTGGGAGGAAAGTTATATCCGTTTTGGTTGCGAGGCTAGTCCTCATTTATTTATGCTATTTATAATCCGCCTTCCTCATCAAGGTGTATTACACAGTGTAAGTCAATACAAAACTCAGGGGTTGCATAACTAGGTCACAGAGGCTAAGGATGGTAGGGGAAGGAACAGAGGGGGCAGACTGCATATTTTCTTTTGTGTCTGGCCTTGAAGACCAAATCAGCCTGGTTATAAGCATATGAAATCTCCGCCTTTGACCCATACAATTTTATTAAACAGACACGTTACTGTAGATTGAGAGCCAGGTAAACAGAAGGAGAGCCAACGTTAATGATTGAAGAGGAGTCACAGGACGGTAAGTAACTGGTCTTATCTATAGAGCGGCACCCAAGGTCAGGGTTGCGGCAAATATGCAGTCAAGATGCAGAGTGATTGCGGAAAATTCCTCTGTCGGCAATACCCACGGGAGAACACATTCGTTGGTTCGGAACCATCTGCTCTTGGACGCATACCCAACATCCATACCGGGGAGTGCAAAAAAGAGGCTCCAAAAGCCACCACAGTGTAGCCATGAGACAGCTGTGGAGGGGACAGCAGCCTCGAGAAAGGGGGCTTTGCAGTGGGGAACATGGGAACTCCACGAAGGAGGAAAAAATAAGAAAAGGATAGATTGGCTCACTCTTTTTGTCCCCGTCCCCCCGCCCGTGACCCCAAGCCTACCCCCTTTGAGAATGCAGTGCTGGCAGTCTCCATGCTTAAACTGGCCTGCTGCGCGTCGCAGACACGGGCAACGACAACAAAAATGAAAATGTCTGATTTCTATTAAGATTGGGTAACAAATTTCATCCTCTATAGATGTCAGCTGACTCCCCGACATGATAAAAAATGTTCCCAGGAATCTATACTGAGCCTGCAGTCTTTGATTACCGGGAGCTAAGCAGAGCGTGTCTGTCACTCCCGTTCTGCGGTCACTCCACCAGATGCTCACGAGTCACCAGGCTCAATTCAAGCTTTTGGCCGTCGCATACAAAGCCCCTCGCGGCATTTGGTCCCTCAGATGTGCGGGATCTCCACGCTCCACCATGGCAGCTTTGTTCCTCTGAACAAAGTCCTGCAAGTGCAACCCTGCAAATGCGCAAAAACAGCTGGCCATACGTGTGCATTCTCGGTGGTGGCCCCCATCTTAGGGAACAGCCTGCTCGAAGAGGTCGGGAAAGTCCCACTCTTTCAGCTTTCCGCACACTATGCAAAACTGAATTATTCAGGAGGCCTTTTTTCACTCACATAACAGGGCTAAAGGAAATGGCTCAGAGAGATTGTGCTAGTTAAAGGAAAGGGACTGTAGACAATACTACTGGGCACTGTCTGTTGATGTAGGTATGCTCCTAGTAGGTAGTTTCCACATCATTTACTATGCCCTGTCAATCTCCTTGTTTTGTTTTGTTTCAGCTTTTCAAATTTCCTCAATCCATACCCTACTGTATTGTTTATCGAACGTCCCAGCCATTGACTTACACTGTGTAATCTGCTACGAGTCTCGGTGAGAAAGACGGACGATAAATAAGTAAATAATGTATATATTTCTTTGGTTACTTATTTGCTGAGAAAGGGGGCCAGAAAAAGAGGGCAGCTGCATGTGAGTTGGTAAATCTACAAAAAAGTAAAGAAAAACCGGCCAGGGTGCTGAGAGTAGTGGCGCATCAGCTGAAAACAGGAGGGAGAAGCAGCAAGTCTGATCAAGCCCCAAGGAGTTTATGTGGTCCCAGGGCAGGGAGGATTTGGGACAGAGAAAAATTTCCCAGTGATTTGCGGTATTATCCTACTGCAGTGGTTCTCAGCTCATTTGTGATTTCCACCACTGGCATGAGGCCCTACGTACACCTCAGGGAGGCTTGCAACGTACCTGTTCCTCCACCTGTGGCCGTTCCAGGGTTGGAACAAGGGTTTCCTGGTACCCCTACCCTCCCAGTGGGAGAGGGGGGGACCCAGCACTCACTTTCGCATCGGTCAAGAGTGCTCCTCACATGCACGTTCTCCTGTGCCTCCGCAATGACATCACTTCTGGGAAGTGACATCATCGAGCAGGCTTGGGAGGGTCCGCACGCTTCACAGTAGGCTGACTGGAGCCCCAAATGGGACTGATTCAACCCACTGGGGGCCCAAATCAGCTCGCTGCGAAGCACGGGAATGCTTCGGGGTGGTGCGATGACATCACCCCCAGGAGAGACATAGTTGCACTGCCCAAGAGGCCCGTTCCCCCATCTTCCCCCCACCCCCCCACCCCCGGTTGGCTAGGCAGGTGGTGGTGGTGGTGGGTGGAAGATCTCCCACCCCCATCGGGGGACCTGGGATCCCTAGCTGGAACCATTTGCCAACCTCAAGCCCCACTGGGCCAGGGCCTCGCCCACTTTCCTGAAACATGGTGCAGGTGCCACACTGGGGACTGGTGCTCAGAAGAGCCACCAGTGGCATTTCAAGGAGCAACATGTGGCTTCCCAGCCACTAAGTATCGCTGCCCCAGTGATTCTTGGTGGGCTTCCAACAGGTTTCCAATTTATTTTACTTGTTAATTTTTTAGAAAACATACATGCTGCCTCTCTAGAGACCTGCCCGAGGTAGCTCACAAATAAAACTTTCCAATTAAAATGTAAAAACAGCATAAAAACATTCAATATAAAGTACAGCCCCGTGGCGCAGAGTGGTAAGCGGCAGTACTGCAGCCCAAGCTCTGCTCACGACCTGAGTTCGATCCCGGCGGAAGCCGGGTTCAGGTAGCCAACTCAAGGTTGACTCAGCCTTCCATCCTGCTCAAGGCTGACTCAGCCTTCCATCCTTCCAAGGTCGGTAAAATGAGTACCCAGTTTCCTGGGGGTAAAGTGTAGACAACTGGGGAAGGCAATGGCAAACAACCCCGTAACAAAAAGTCTGCCAAGAAAACGTCGTGATGCAACGTCCCCCCGTGGGTCAGTAATGACTCGGTGCTTGCACACTTTTATGTTTATAAAGTACAGCATGAAATCAGCACACTTGATGTCTAGGCACCAGTCAGGAGGGCAGCAAAACATACATAAAGCTGGCACTTCTGTACTTGAGGGATTCCTCAAATATGCAGAAAAGTATTGCTTGGTAAATTTTAAGTAAGGTACCCCCCCCCCATGCCCTTTAGGAGGCACGGAAAGCAGCGAGCAGCTGAATACCAGTTAACTGAGGGGTGGTCACAGACCCCAAAAGCTTATTTTATCCCAAAGAGGGACATATGGTTCAAGGGGAAATTTACCAATGATTCCTTTCCCCAGCAATAGAATTATCCAGTTCCACAGCTGGAGCTAAGCTGCCTTGGCCCCGCCTGGACGGGAGACCGCTTGAAACCCACACACAAGTCATTCCGAGCTCTTGAAGAGCAAGGGCGTAATAATAACAAACTCAGAATTAATAAACACATCTGTGTCCAGCAAAATCTTGAGGAAGGGGGAAAGCTTCAGGTCTCTCATTTGTCACACACAAATGGGGTTTACGAGTGCCCTGCCCTTTTCCAAGGCTGTCTGTGCAACTGCAAACTCCCTAGGGCAGGGCCGCCTAAATCTTTTTCAGCCTGTGGATATAAGGCAGCGGGTGCAACCAACAAAACAGCTGCCGCAGGAGGTGCCAGGCACACAGAAGATGCCCAAGTGTGAGGAGGAAGAGGGGTTCTTTAAAAAATACACTGGGAAAGATCAACGAGGGAGAATAAAATCAACACTGGTGGTAATGGCTGCTGCCGAAACAATGTTATGTTAACCAGATTTCCAGCAGCTAATCAAAAGAACCCCACCCGCTTTCTAAGAATACATAGAGGGTTACCAAGAAAGGTGTCAGGAGGCACCACGGTGCCCATGGGCACGACGTTGGAGATCTCGGGTCTAAGAGTTCAAAAGAACACCAACGAAACACACAGAACTGGCTGTGGAAGGCAAGTCCCTCCACTGATGTCCTGATCACTCATAGTAACTTAAAGTATGCCAGACACTCCTCGGGACACAGACCCCTCTTTTAAGGGAAGTAATAAGCAGTTAAGCAATTTTATAAAACTGTGTTGATGCTTCAAAACAATTTTATAAAATTGGACAATGTTCTCTCTCAGCCGTCACATAAACAGCTTCATAAGGGTGCCCCGTGTATTAAAAAAAAAATTATCCAATTCTCATTTTTTTAAGAATATGTGTTTTCGCAGGATAAGGCTCCGATGAAATGGTTATTGTCCTTAAATTAGACCCGAAATCTACCAAGATTATTTGAAATTGCAGTTGGCTGGCATAATCGCATTTATATACAGGAAAGATTGAACGTATTATTATTGTGCTTAATGCAGCTGTTTTTCCTCTGCTGTGCTGCTAAATGCGCAGCAGATTGAAACTTTATTTTTTCCCCCCTTTCGCCAAAAGAGAGCAACCAGCCCATGATTTTTTTCCTCCTATGCCTGCCTACCTCTGGCTCAAGGCAGCTTTGCTCAAATAACATTCCCCTGCCTCAACCTGTCAAGCTTCTTGTAGCTATTTACCAACCCAGTCCCAGGTACCGCATCCCCCAAACCATCTTGTGTACGTTTGTGTGCCTGCGTTACCGTAAGTAAACATGGCGGTTAGGAATATGGTTGCCAGCAGACACTGAGAATGCAAGATAAAAGCGTGGAGACAATGGCAGGAGGCCGAGGTAGAGGGATTCATGGTCCCGTGGTAGCCTGCTAAGGGATAAGCAAGAACGCATTCGGAGAAGGAGGGAATAGCTCAGCAGGACGGCACTTGCTCTGAACGCAGAAGGCCTGAGGTTCAGTCCCTGAACCTTCTCTCTCTAAGACCCCTGAGAGACAACAACAGACATCTAGATGGATTCAAGGTCCAACTTGGAATTAGGCAGCTTCAGATATTCACATCAGTGGAGAGGGTTCAGGGACACACAGCACCTGCTTTGCCTGCAGAGGATCTCAGGGTGCAAAATCCATCACTGATCTTTGCCCATCTGTAAAAGGCAAGCTTTACAGCCCCAGTTTGGATAAGGATCACGTGGAGAAAGAAAAAGGATTTAGCCCCTCGATCCCTGCTTGGCTTCACTGACCGAAATCAGCTCCCCACCCCCACCGCCCCTGGTGGCACCAGCATTTAAAGTTGGTTTTTTAAAAGGATACCTCTGCATTTTCCATTGAAACTCTAACGCTGCAGTACAGGAAACCCAGTTCTGATTAGCAGAACTAAGCACATCTTGGAGCATTGCATCCCCTCCTCCCTCCTGGCCCCGATCCAAATGGGAGCTGTGCATTTTGCATGTTACAGACGGAAACGGAGCAAAGCTTCTTTTTTCTTCCACAGCCCCAGAACTCAGCGGCAAGCCGCGATGTTGACGGGGAACGGGTACAGGACAGACAAAGGCGAACTCTTCTTCACCCAACAAGTAATTACGTTTTGGAGTTCGCTGCCGGCAGAAAAGCGATGGCCATCAAGAGCGCAGTTGGTTTTAAAAGATTCCAGGAAGAGAGGTCCAAACGTGTGGGGCTGGCCTATCTGCCTGGGATGGCAGGGAAATGCAAACTACACCCTCCAAAGAGGTTATAGTGTCTCTCCCAAAATACCAGAACTTGGGGGCGCTCAAGGAAGCTGACGGGCAACAGATTCAGAACCAACAAAAAGAAACTACTCCTTTACCCAATGAGTATTTAAACTGCGGAATTCACTGCCAGAAATTGTAGTAACGGCCATGAGCAGAGATGGCTTTTAAATAAGGGTGAGCCAGCTTCGTGGAGGAGAGATCCTTCAGTGGCTGCTAGCCTGGGTGAATAAAGGGAACCTCTAGAGTGAGAGGCAATGAACCTCTGAAACCCAGCACCAGCAGGCAACAGCAGGGAAGTCCTTGGACTCTGCACCCTTCTTAAAATATGTGTCCGTTGTCCTGCTGGGCCTTCAGGCCTACGAATGACCCTGGAAAGCAGCCGCCAGACGGAGCAGACAACGTTGGGCTAGACAGGCCAAAGGCTTCATATCTCCCACGTGAATCTCAAGCCAGACATCTGAAAAGCTACCCCGGGTCTCAAACGCTCCTGGCGCCAGAAAGAAACATCTCTCAGAGAATCCAGCGGGGGGGGGGGGGGGAGTCACGGCAGCTGACTTCTTGTAAAGCGAGGCGCTCTTACAGGGCTACAAGCCAACTGCCCGGGTCTCGGTGTGCTCACCTGCTATCTGCTTCATGAAGGTCATGCAGATGCCGTCACTGCCGAGGACACCGCTCCTCACCATCTCCCGCACCAGCCAGACAAACTGAAAACGGGGAGAGAACATAAAGGGGAGGGGGGGGGGACGGAGAGGATTCAGGGACAGTTCCAGCAGCTAACACCAGGCTCTGCACCGGATGTCTCCCACCCCACTCTGAGCTGTCGTTTTCGCAGCGCACGCCAGCCTTGCTAGTCCCGTTCTTGCTTCTCCTGCCCTTGCTCTTAAGCCTCATCCCATCCTTCCCATCTGGCAGAAAAGGAATCCAGAACCTCAACGAGCACGCTAACCTCTCTTTGCAAACTGATGTGCCCGGCGACACAGCTCGGCCGCAGCAGGCCCTTGGGGCCAAGAAGCCCAGGCTGTGAGAAAGATCCAGAGTTGCGACAATCTCTACTTTTGTCTTTAAAAAAAAAAAAAGGAACAAAAGTTGCTAGCCCACGGGGGGGGGAGGGGGGGTTAGAGAAAGCCCTGAAACTGCGCTGCCCGTTTCTGTTGAAAACCGAAGAACCGGACTGGAACCATTTCGCTAATGTTGGGAGTTTTCCCTCGACTTGGCAGGCCTTCCTCTAAAGCCTTTTTTTTTTAGCCTCTTGAGTCAGGGAAGCCTCCATGCCCCAAAGGCAAAGCAGCTTCTGTTAATGAAATAGATCGGAAAGATCCAACCCGTTACGTCTGCTCCGTCCTGTTTTCTTCCCTCCTACCCTGCGAATCCTGCTCCTCTTGCATTTGACCTGTAAGTCTTGACCCAATTTGCAGAGTGGCACACTCAGCAGGATGAGCGCTCAGCATTAAAATGTGCCGTGGAAGTTATCTCGCAAACGTGAGGAGTTTGCTTCCATCACAGAGTCTAGGTCTTGCTGGTTGTAGAACTTCGGACTCCATGAAGATGTCGCATCTCTGGCCCCAGTACTCATACTGAGCCGCTACCTTTGCCAGTTTCTTCTCTGTCTCCCCACCCACACCCGCCCCTGAGGGCAGTTTCTCCAGAAGCTCTTCTCACCTGAATCCGACAGGTGTCCTGCAGCTTCAGGTACTTCTCCATCACCACCTGGTTCATCTTGTTCAACAAGCCAACCATTCCGTCTCGGCTCACTAGCGTCAGATCCCGGTAACACTGTGGGGGGAGAAGAGCATGTGGGGAGGGGTGGAGGAAATATTATGGAGGGCTGAATGGAGGGCAACGATTGCACGGCACTCAAACAGAAACCCACATTTTAGCTGATCTACGAGCACACCAACCACGTTTACGGATCTGAGAGCCCAACACAGGCTGTGCAAACCAATAGGAACTGGGGTGAGATTCTGGACAGGTATATGTGATCACCGGAGTTTCCCACATTTGTTTCTTCCCCGCCTCATATGGACCAGGAAGCCTTTGGGACTGACCCACACTACTTCTGTGCGATGGGTTAGCAAGCACATACTAAAGGGCAGAACCAAATTCAGGTCCAGTAGCACCTTCAAGTTCAACCAAACCCTTCCAGGGTATAAGCCTTCAAGAACTGAAGCTTACATACATCAGAGAGATAGTAGATTTGGGTGGTTTTCAAGGAGCTACTGGATGTGACATTCGTTCTTCCACTACAGGCTAACTTGGCTAGTCATCAGAGACTACATTAAAGTCATTCTCACTGGCCGCACTTCCCACAGCTTATACCTGAGTGTCTCCAAGAAGCTCTTTCTGGCAAGCAAAGCACAGCAGCGGTGTGCAAACCAGGCCCCTGACACCTGCGCTCCGAGCATTTCCCCAGCCAAACCTAAGACTTCTTCAAGAGCTTGGCAGGTGGCCCCGTTTTCCTCCCGGCCTGGTTCTACAGCAGACTCCCTTTGGGCCAAGGACGTTTGGGCTGCACCAGCCGGCAGGGATCAAAGCCCCTGTCCTGTTTCCTAAGCACCCACCCAGCCTCCCCGAGACTCAAGTCCAGCGCAATGAATCTTCAGTTCTACGCACTGATACAGGGCTTCTCCAAAGGGGGAACGTTGTCCGGGCTGGGCAGGGGAGGGCTTTCAGCCCACTGAATCATACACGGATCAGATCACACGTATAAACCGGCTCCTCTTCCTCTCCGTGTATGGGAATATATGAAGAAGCCACAGGGTGAATCAGGTGGCAACAATCCCGCTTAGCATTTATACAATATTTCAGGCTTTGCACCCAGTGCCTTGTAGGAATCCTAACAGCAGCCATCTAAAGGAGATGAATATTATTGTCCCCATATTGAGGGGGGAGAGCGAGGCCGGGAGGAGCAGCTTGCTGAGGATAGTTTCAGGCAGGTAGCTGTTGCCAAGTAGGCCCCCTCCCCTGCTTTGAAGCCTGCTATGAACTGTGTTAAAGTTTCCTGCGTTGCTGTTTTACTGCTGCACCAAAGATTGCTTTGCACGTGTGTGTGTTCCGATACACGTGTCAGTTTCCTGCCTGCGTGTCAATTACCCTGCTGCAATAGACTGTGTAGTTTACTGACTCCATGTTTGGTTAACTGCACAAAGGACTCTCTTCCTGGGCAAGCCCTGCCCTGGCCTGTATCTGGAATTCCCAGTGTGTGTTTGGACTTTATTACAAGTGTGCCCCGTGCCTGCATTGCCATCTGCCACGGACCGTGCCTGTTCCCTGCCTTGGACTGTGTTTTAAAGTGTTGTTCCCGCTGCCTCCATGGAAGCCTGCCTCATATGGGCCCAAGCCGCTGCTAGCAGCCGGGCGCCTGCCGGGGAAACCTCCAGCGAGCCTGGCTAGGCGCTCCCTGGTCAGTTCCCGCCTGGAGCCTCCCGCGGGCCGGTCGCCGAGCTTGCCCTCGCTACCGGGCAGCCTGCTATCCAGCCCCAGCTATGCCCAGCCGGCATCCATGTTCTCAGGCAGCCAGAAGACCCTGAGAAGAAGACTGCTTTGAGAAGCCATTTCGGCGAAGCGGGCACACCACGTCCGCAGCGAGAGCCCCTCGCCCCGCTCTGCATATCTTAGGAGCCGCCCCGGAGAAGGAACTAAGTGCCGACCATCCCAAGCACTTAGAGAATGCATCTCAAAGAAACCTCCGCATTCCAGAAGCTGATGACATCAGGACAAGCCCTGTCCGCTGGAACATCCTTTCAGCCCACTTGGATTTCCCCCTCCCTCTTTTGTCCCCTCTTCCTGAGGTGTCACTTATCACAATCTGATTACCAAAGTGGCCCATCCAAGCCATTCAGTGACCCATTAGACCCTTTGTTTTAATCTGTGAGAACCACCAAGTACAGCACCAGCCCCAGGGTACATTTTGGGGTATTTAAGCTGGTCTCCCAGACCACTCGGTGCTCAGGCCATTCCTATCCAGACTTCCTTGCTGTCCGTCTGTGGTCCCAGTGCTGGCATTGGGCCACCTCGCTGTTGTGTCTCTGCTTCGCTTCAGGATAAGTGAGTATTCCCCCTATCATCGTTGGGAACCAGCTAATGCGAACGTCTCTGTATTTCCTACTCTGTATTTCTTAGACCTTGTATGTTCTTTGTATGATTGTGCAAGCTAGGCTTACGCTACACTCAATACACGTGTTTGGACCTTACTCCTTGTCTGCCTCTTTTTCACTAGAGTGTCTGGGATCGGGACCTCCGTAAACATAGGTTATGATCCTCGCTTAATATTAATAGTTACAGACTGCTACAGCTAATTCCCCATTATAATAAAGAGCAGTTCTGGTAACAGTTTACTGGTGGAGGATGCGGGCATAACCCGGTTCGTGTGAATACACGTGAGTCGACACGCGTGTTTTCGGCGAACTGACTTAGAGGAAAATTTTCCAGACCTCTGTGTAAAGAGTGCAATTTAGCTCAGGGAATTAAAAGTGTGAGTGTGTGTGGCTCTAGTGAGCATCTCTATCTTGTGGGTTGGCTTTTCCCCATTTCCTCCTTCAGCCAGCTTTGGACTACTTGCCTTTTGTGGTGCACCGCGAGGCCCTCCAGCCGTTATAACCGGTGTACTGTGGGTGAGGACCTCTGAACTGGTGAAGTTCCTGGCCACCTTCCGGGCCGCCTAAACGCGTCTATGTGGGTGGGATCCCAGAAGTAGGTTCTATAGATTTATATATATCCTGAAGCAGCACATATAAAACTCTTTTCCGCCCTCCCCCGTCTCTCCTAAGTCCGTCCAAACCCCGTTCCTGCCAGCACTTAGGCTTCAATCCCCGCTCCGGAGGAAACGTGAAGGGATCGTTAGTCCGTTCGTTTTAGTTTAGCTTTGGGAATCTGAAGCCAGGTTCCTGAAGCCCCGCGGCAGCCGGCCGCACCGTGCTTAAGAGTTTTAAGTTAGACTCTTGGGCGCCTTTCCGCTTGCGAGTTTTAAGTCAGACTCGTGGGCGCACCTAGCTTGGGAGTCAGTGGGACTCTTGGGCACACTTTTGCTTGGGAGTTGTTAGAACTCTTGAGCGCTTTTTCCGCTTAGGAGTACCGTAGTTTTACTCCTGAGCAATTTTGCTTGGGGACTTGCAGAGGCAGTCCTTGAGCGCTTTCAGTCTTTTGGTAGAGGCTTGGAGACAGTTTAACCGTTTGTCTCTGAGCACGAGGCCTGGGGACACTTTGAGTTTAGTTCTTGGGCAGAGAGCTTGAGAGCATTTGCAGCTTCTAAGCAGAGGCTTGGGAGCATTTCTGGTTGCCTGAGCAGAGGCTTGGGAACACCTTTTGGTTTTCTGAGCACGTAGGCTTGGGAGACCCCTGAGCTTTAGCTTCTAAGCAGAGGCTTGGAAGCACTGAGCGTTTTTGGTTCTTGGGCTTAGAGAGCTTGAGAGCACCCTCTGAGCCAGTAAACTTTTCCTGGTCCCGTGGCTTGTAGGCAAGCTTGAAACAGGAATAGGAATTTTCCCTTCTCCCCCGGTGGAGAAGAACCGAGTGTAGGACCCTTAAAATACCCTGTAAACCCTAAAAGTAGAACCTTAAAACCCCCCGGTAAAAACCCTTGAGGACCTGAGGGAAGGATAAACCTCCCAAAAGGGACATAGAGAGGAAGAAGTTGTTAAAACCCTTGAGCAGCTTTAATCGCCCCACCCCTGGTGTCGCTGATCCACTCTTTAACCTCCCCCGAGATCAGCCTTAAACTAAAAGGAAAAATGTACCGGGCAAACCCCACCGTGCCCCGCCTGGAGAAGTGGCTAGTTAAGAAGGGAGATTGCCCTTGGGAAGCTGGTTCCTTCAAGGGACCCGACCCACTCCAGATAGTCAGAAGCGCCTTCCAAGATTTTTGCGAGAAAGAGAAACCCAAGTCGAGCAAGAAGGACAGATACGGAGCTTGGGCACTTTTCACCGCCCTACAGGACAGCGTGTCCCTGATAAATAAATTGCAGATAGCGCAGGAAGATAGCGAGCAGGAAATAGAGAGGCTCAGAATAGCCCAGGACAAAGAGAGGAAGGAGCTAGAGGAGAAGGCAGCGCGAGAACAGGACGCCCTGCACCTAGAAATCCAGAGTCTCAGGGCCAAACTAGTCGAACAGGAAAGAGACCATGAGGAGAAAGCAGTTGAGTGGCGCGCCGAACGCGTCAATTTCATATTAGAGAAGCAAGGACTAACTACCGCCCTCCAGGACGCCCAGCACAAGGCTGAGGCAGCCACCGCTCGTGCCGACATGGCGGAGCATGCAGTAATCGAGGGACAGGAAAGAATCGCTAAGCTAACCCATGCCGCCCAGTTCATGGCAGAGCACAATCACTCCAAGGTAACCTCCGCTGATCACTCCGCTTGTAAGAGGGAGCTAGAGGCCCTAAAACAGCACCTGGGGATGCAGCAGGCCGTAATTTCCGCCGTGCATCCCGCAGCCCTCTTGGCCCTCCCCGAAGGTAGTACCGACAGTTGGTCACCTCCTTCGCCCCAGCCCGAGGAAGCTCCACAGCCCCTCCATCCGATAGCTACCAAAGAAATTGTCACCACAGACGATGATGGCAGGAAGACAGACCGAATAGTTAAGGAGACCCGCAATTGGAGGCCCGATGAGCTCCAAGCCATAGCGGACCGCATGGGACCCCCGAACCGAGACTCAGCTATACAATGGTTTGCACACGTGACCATGTCCCAGCCCTCCGCCAGTGGCTCCGATGTAGCTCAGCTGGCTCGCCATTGTGCCAGCCCCGAAATAGTCACCTCCCTCAACGCATATATTTCTAACCGGAGACTAGCCACTCGCAGTCAGTATGGTGCCATGAAAGAGTTGTGCGCCTTCCTGTGGCCCACCAAGAGTTTAAAAGCCCTGTATATTGCAGAGTCTCAAAAACCCGGAGAGGATCCAGAGGCATATTTAGCCAGGAAACAGCTCCTAGCCGAACTAGCAGACGAGGTAGATTTAGATTTGAGCGACATGCCGGACTTCGACGACTTAGAATTCAGGAGGGCCGTCATAGATGGACTCAACAGCACCACTCGCCTAGCCCTAGCAGGAGTCGAGCCCGGGAGCATTACATGGGGAGAGCTGGAATCCCGCATCAGGAGCATTGCTGGCCTGTTGCGAGAGACCGGCGCCATCCGCCATGTGAAGTCCCCGGCCTCGCGTAGAAAGGAAAGCGAGCCGATTAGTGCAGTTACCTATGCCAATCATGGCCCCCACTCTCAGTACCGACCACAGGGACGCAGCCCGTATCCGGAGGCAAGGGGAGGAATCCTGAGGGGAAGGAGCAGTAGCTTTAACCGGGGAAGAGGACCGGGGGACTACCGTCCGGGAGTTTCCTTTGCGCCTACCCCGAGTTACAGTTCCTCCTCCCAGCAGGGACCCCACGAGCCCCGACTACAGGATGCACCCATAGCCCCTTCTCACTCGCGAGCATCGCACCCGTACCACCATCAGGTCTACCCGCCTCCAGATCAGTCTAATGCTTGGGGAGCATCGCAGGGCGACCACGAGGGCTACCGGGACCGCGGCAGCACGCCCCAGTCCAGGGACTCCCTCCGTTGGGAACTTTGGATGCGCCTCAAGAACATTGGAGCGAACATGGAGCTCTTCGACGGAAAGCCCACGTCCGTTCTAATGAAGGCGATCATGGAGTGGGAAGACCAGCAGCAGCCCCCAGTACCTCCGTCGGCGCCCCCTTTGCCGCCAGACCCTCCCTTCTCGAGTCCCCCGATAGCTGCGGTTCGGGAACGCCCGAGCCCCAACAATCCCTTTAGAGGAAGCGCCGCTTCCACCGATCAGGGTGCAGGATCAGAATAGGGTTGCCCCGAGTCCCAGTCTCCCTCCGTGGGCATAGTTGCCAAACTAAAGCCGGACACATGGGGGAGACCGACAGTAAAGGCAGGGATCGGGACTCCCGGGGAAAAGAAGAAGCCTGCCACCCTCCTCATAGATACCGGAGCTTCACTTAATATACTCCGGCCCGCCTTAGTCACAAAGGGCACCCAGACCCCCACAACCATGCAGCTCGCCGGTTTTGGAGGCGGCACGCAGGAATCCCCGGTCTGGCAGGATATCCCCCTCTCCGTTGGGAACCTGGCCACCCGGATTTCGGCGTGCGCAAACCGGGGAGAAGACGATGGACTTTTGGGCATGCCATTTTTCCGTGCCGAGGGACTGACCATTGACTTAGCGAACGGGCTCCTGTGGCGCATCCCGGGAGGCCCAGACTTTGTTAATGCGGTCCATCGATGCGCAGCCCTCAAGGCCCCCCTTCCTCTCGCCCCCATCACAGGAGACCCCTGGGCTCAGGACTTTCCCGAAGTGTGGGTGACAGACAAGGCCGAGTGTGGGATAGTGAAGGGCGCCTGCGTCCTGATTGAAGGAAAGGACCCCCCTCCCCAAAGACAGTACAAGTACCCAGCAGAAGCTGAGGCAGGGATAGCCAAGACTATAGAAGGACTCCTTGAGTGGGACGTCATACTCCCGATGCAGTCCATCTGCAACGCCCCATTGTGGCCAGTTCTGAAAGCAGATGGAGTGACCTGGAGAATGACGGTCGACTTCCGTGCCCTGAATGCCACCACCCCTCCAGTTGCCCCGGTTGTGGCCAAGTATAATGAGATCCTAACGGCCATTGCCGCTGGGTCCCGGTTCTACTCGGTCATAGACCTGGCCAATGCTTTCCACTCCATCCGGTTGCATGAGTCTTGCTGGTACAAGTTCGCGTTCACTTTCCGCGGCCAGCAATACGCATTCAAGCGGACACCCCAGGGATTCCACTCCAGCCCCAGCATTTGTCATGCCCATGTAGTTCAGATGTGGGAACACCTCCAACCCTCCTCGAGGCCCCACGTACTGAGCTACGTGGATGACATTTTAGTCCACGCCCCCACGGAAGAATTAGCCCGCCAAATCACCAGGGAAGTCCTGGAACTCCTCCGCGAGACTGGGTTCAAGGCTAGCAGGGAAAAGGCCCAATTGGTTCAGACCAGCGTCAAGTACCTGGGTCTGACCCTGGGACCCGAGGGTCGCACCCCGGACGCCCAGCGAATGGAGGTCATTTCCAAGCTGCCTGCACCCACCGATGTCCCCTCCCTCAGAGCCCTTCTAGGAACTTTTAACTTCTCCCGAGACTTCATCGAGTCCTTTGCAGACAAAGCTCGCCCCCTTTATGCTCTCCTCAAGAAGAACACTCCCTGGGAGTGGGGACCGGAGCAACAGACAGCCTTAGCCGAGCTAAAGCGCAGTCTGGCCGCAGCCCCGGCCCTAGCCCATCCAGATGTTACCCAGCCCTTCTTTATCCAGTTAGCAGTATCAGACAAGAGCATAGGAGCCACGCTCACCCAGCAGCAAGCAGGAACCGCTAGAGTAGTAGCCTATGCCTCTCGCAACCTAACCGCAGTAGAAACTAAGTTTAGCCCATGCGAGAAGACATGCCTTGCTCTGGTTTGGAGTCTGACCCATTGGGAATTTATCATAGGAGGTTCACGTACAATAGTGCAAACCACTCACACGCCCCTCAAATATATCCTGTCGGGAAAGATACAGGACGGACAAGTTTCAAACGCTCGCATAGCCCAGTGGACCCTGGCCCTGGTCAACCGCGGAGTAGAATTCAAAAAGGAAACCACTGAGCCACCAGCCCCCTATGGCCTATTGGTAACCGGGACCGAGCACGAGTGCCCCCTGGACCCGCCACCACAGGTTGTCTGGCCAGTCACTTGGGGAGTCCCGCTAGAGGAAGCCCGACAGAACGGCTTCACATGCTGGTTCTGTGACGGCTCCTCCTTTCACGTTGGAGGCTCCCCTCGGACCGGCTACGGCGCCGTGCGAGTGAGCGACGCCCATACCCTCAAAGGTCCAGCCCGCCCCCATTCCAGCCAAGCGGCTGAGGTGCAAGCGCTTCTGGCGGTGCTTGAGTTTGAGCCCCCAGAAAGCCCACTTGCCATTTACACAGACTCGGATTGGACGGCCAAAGCCGCCACGGTCTGGCTCCCGGTGTGGCAGAATCAGGGGTGGAGAGCCAGCGATGGGAAACCCGTAGCCCACCTACAGCTATGGCAGCAAGTAGCAGCACTCCTCCAGTCTCGCTCAGGCCCAACGCAGGTGACCCATGTCAAGGGACACCAGAAGACGAACTCAGAGACCGCTTATTGGAATGACCAGGCAGACCTTGCAGCCAAGGCAGCCGCCACTGAAAGTGCTCCCCCACCGGAACCAGCCACCGATTGTCCCCTCCGCCCTGTCACCACTCGGGCACAAGCCCGCAGCCAAGCTCAGGGAACCGCAGGAACACTAGACCTAGCGCAACTGCAGCGATCTGACCCAGAAATAACTGACCTCCTAGCCGCAGGAAGGGATCAGACAGGGAGACTCATGATCAGAGAAGAGGAAGGCATAGTTTGGGCAGTAGATACAGCCGGCGAACGCCATTGGGTAGTGCCATTGGAAGTTAGGGCTGACTTAATTCAGTTTGTCCACGAGCAGGGACACCGAGGCAAGGATCTGACTCTGGAAAGGGTAAAAGAGGTTGGTTGGTGGCCTGGCATGTGCACCGAAGTAGCGCAATGGGTAGACAACTGTCTGTCCTGCGCTATGGTTAATGCAGACCCCACCGGACCTAGAGCTCCCCTCCAGCATCAGAGAATTGATGGACCCTGGGCTCGCATACAAATTGACTTTATCGGCCCCCTTCCCCCCACTGCTCGCGGCAATCGCTACTGCCTCACTGTCATAGACCCCTTTAGCAAATGGGTCGAAGCGTTTCCGTGCAAGCGCAACAATGCAGCCACCACAGCCAAACTACTGTTCAACAATGTCTTTTCAAGATGGGGCATTGTGCGAGTCATGGACTCCGATTTAGGCTCACACTTTATCGGAGAAGTTACACAGGAGCTTTGTAAAGCACTAGGCATCCAGCAACGGTTCCACATAGCCGGCCACCCTCAAGCTTCAGGCGCCATAGAAAGAACCAACCGGACCCTCAAGGAGGCTCTCCGCAAGATGGTTCGCTCCTCCGGGAGAGACTGGGATGAAAAACTCCCCATAATCCTAATGGCCATTAGAGGCACTACCGCAGTTCACGGGCTCACACCCCATATGGTAATGACAGGGCGAAGAATGCAGCTCCCGGAAGCCTTCTGGCTAGATACGCAGCTCCCTTCCGATATGCAGCCTGTAGTGATTAATGATGCTTGGGTCCAGGACCTGCTCTCATCCATACACGCCGTCCACATGCAAGTGGCCCAGAAGTTGGGCACAGCTCAGAAGGATATGGACCGCAAATTGGGATGGGTCAGGAACCCCAGGCAGTGGGAGGAAGGACAGCTCGTTCTGTACAGGAAGTTTTCGCAAAAGGCGCACTCACTAGCAGCCAAGTGGCAAGGCCCAGTCCCTATCACAAAAAGAGTCTCCCCAGCTGTCTATCAGGTAGCCATCCAGAGAAGGACAGGAGGAACGTGGCTAAAATACTTTCATGCCTCTCAGTTAAAAGAATGGAAAGGGAAGCCGCTGCAAACCGCCCCTCCTGTGTACGACCCCGGGGGAACCACCACCAGTCCAGCCCCCCTCTGCCCAGTGATTCGCCAGATATCACTCCACCCTGGGCCAGAGATACCGTGTGTCCCCTTAGACCAGACCTTTGTAGCCTTAGAATAAAAGAAATAGTAGAATATGTAGATATCGGTGTAAATGTTAAAAGTTTTTCCAGTTCTATTCTTTGACCTCATTAGGCGGGCCCCACAGTTGGGACCCTTAGGAGAAGACACGGCAATCAAAGCCAAATAGGACCACCACCGAAAGTGATTCTTAATTGGATTGTAAGCCGCATGTTCGGAAAAAAATTGCACAGGCAAAAGAGATTTGCTGTGTGTGAAAGTGGTTGGAGAGGCTTTAGCCCAGAGGTGAATGTATTCTTTCGAACATGGTGGAACCACCAAATAAGGTGATCCCTGTATTCGAAAATATATCACCCGCCGTGCTGGTGAAGATCCCGCATCTACGTAGATTCGGGGTCTCACCTGCCAGACCCACGCTTTCGCATGATGGTCGGCTTTGGCTTTGAGGGCCGTGCCTCCCCTGGAAAAGGACCCCCAGATAGCCCAACATCCCTCTTTTACTAATGTTCATATTCGTCATGGTGAGTTGCTATACGGCGCCACCATCTAGTACGCTTTAGTGCAAAAGTAAAAGTCCCGCCAGTATTTTGTAAATATGTGACCTCTGGAATATGTTATTGAGGTGCGTTCGCCACGCACAAGGGGCAGCGTACCTCATTTACATAGCCAGAATCCCCTGCGCCAAGATGACCCCCAAATAGCCCAGACCCAGTGGCGCCGGCAGATCTCGGCCGCCTCCGCCGCTTTTCGATAAACGCTGCCGAGCACCTTCGGCTCCACTTCGGCCCTTTCCGCCAGCAGCCGCCCGCCCCACGTAATCTTTTCCCTTGCCCGTACCGCACAAGGGAAAAGAAGGGGGGGAGACATATTGAAGTTTTAATGAAACCCTGCCAGGCCTTACAAGTGAGGGCAACCCAAAAGTACCCCACACCCGTATGCCTCTTGCTCCGTGTATTTTTCTTTTGGCTCAGTGCATTTTTCTTTTGCTCAGTGTATTTTTATTTTTGCCCGGTGTACCTTTTTTTTTAAACCAGAAAATGGGGCCTCCCGAGGGAGTCCCCCCCCCAAAAATTGGTTGTCCTGCAAACATATGACGAAGGCCTATTTTTGAAAAATTAAAGCGAGGGCCCCCGTCTGCAGCAACCCTTATAGTTAATGGAAGCCGCTCTTTAGTTTTTTTTCGCTTTAAAACGGCAAGGCCAGGCCGAGCCGGACCGATAGCTCTCAGCCCGCAAGATAAAAGTAACTCGCCGCCGAGCAAGGGGCACCTGGAGGCCACATAGTTCAGGCACCCAGAGACCCCTGGGGCGAGTTTGCATAATCCCGCCTAAGGCACAGCCGACCCTTGCCCGACGTAAAGACGTCCCCCCTGAAATATACACGCTTTAGAAAGAAACCTTCGCACAGGAGTTCCCCAGAGCAACAAGCTGGAAGGCTCGCTTAGTGCTCTGGGACTTCTCGTTCGAACCCCGCTTAACATACAGTGCTGGCAGAAATACACCCTTCTTTTTCCCTGCTTTACTTCATTTATTTTGCTGCAATAAACTCAGGGAGCCTGTACTTATATCCGCAGGTCTCCCCAGGATATTTTCACCACAAAAGGAAAAAGGAAGGCCAGGAGATGAGGCACCTGGCTACTCTGTGTTTGCTCGTGCTGGCAGGCGCCCTAATAGAGGGACGCCCGTCCAAATTAATGCCCTACCCCCACTGGAGATGTATTAATACCCTGGCAGGAAATGAAATGATGGTCTGCAAAGTTGTGCAGCAGAGCAATATGACCACCCCCACGGATCGCACAAACTTCCGCAGTTGCGAAGAGCAGTGGATCCGGCCCCCAGAGCTTGTTATTTTATGTGTGGGAGTAAAAACTCTGTCCCAAGAGCTAGTGTGCTATTCACCTACTGACACAGTGTCACCACTTGCTCCGATCCCATGTATGTTTCTTCCCCGTATAAGGCCAGCCCCCACCGCAGTCCCGGTGGTAGACAGATATACCACCCCTGCCGACTTCGAAACCTCGCCATTGGTCACTGAGGCTCTCGGACCATACTGTGAAGTTATCTTAGTGTCGGCCGCAGTATGGAAGGCAGGAGACCCCTTCAGAATGACCATCCTACTAGGCACCACTGCCACTGAATCTGCATCTGTCACTATCACGCCCCCTTCAGGCGCAGTTCTCTCCTTCGCTATAAAACGCTGGGAGAACCTGACCTGGATTGTAAAGGAGGAAGACCTAGCCAAACACGGCCCACCCGATTGGATACTGGTTCAACAGACGCCCGAATGCCAAACCAAGCCCCTAGTAGAGAAGTTTCACCGGCTTGGGCTGCTCTTTGTAAATTTGACTCACGAACCAGGCAATTACTCCCTGCTGATCCGGACCCAGGAGACCCACACCATCCAAATTGACCCTTTGATTGCTAGCAATAAACAATTAAGCCAAGGCGGCACGCATATAGTGGGCTCCCATGTTTTGAAAACTGACATTCGAGAGAGAGTTCTAGTCCGCCCGCAAATGTCTTTAAAAGAGATCCGCATAGACTTAGCTGAGCTAAATGTAACCCAGAGGCTGCCGCAGTGCGCTCCCTATCTGGAGGCCGGTAGCAAGGGTTGGAATGCATGGCTACAACTGTGGATCAATCCCTCTCCCTCTCTCTCGCGTGCCAGACGAAGCATTGCCGACTGGACTGCTCCTGCAGCCGGAGGCTTAGCAATCATGGATTCGGTCAATATTGAGACTCTCGCTAATAAGTTTGCCCATGTCACGACTAGCATCTCCGACTTAGGTAAACCGGTGGTGCAGTCCCTAAATTCCATTTCAAATGGGCAACACGAGATCAGCTCCATTTTAGTTAACTGGGAGAGTCAAATTGAAAGAGATTTTTCTCTGCTGCTCAAAGGGACACAGTCTTTTGAACGCAACGTGTCAATAGCCATGGCATGTATGCAAGCCCAACAATTAAACCAGGCTGTGGCCATGGGGCTAATTCGGCAAGCCACGGACGGGCATTTGCCCCTGGAAATTAAAAGATTGATTATGCCCAAATTGTCACCCATAGAACTGGAGCTTGAATCCTGGTGGTCTCTCGTAAATTCCTCATTCTCACCGACCACCCAGGAGCTTAAATTATTTTTATTAACGGCCAGTGCGCACGAGTCATTCCACGTGTATCCAGTCGTGCCTCTGGGACTCCAAGTCAGCGACACCGAAGTCCTCTACGCCCGCCACCCCGACCATTGGGCCCGCTTCACCCCGACCGGATGGCAGCTCGTCAGCCTCCAAGGGTGCCAGCATCGAGACCAGACCGGCTTCATCTGCCAAGACCAAGCCTTTGCACCTCATCACCCCTGTGTAGCCCCGCAAGTCGACGCCCTCAACGAGTGCCCTTTCGAGGTCGTCCAGGAGAACAGCTCCGCTGTGGTCTACATTGGAAAAGGATGTGCCTGCGTGCGAACGGCCTGCGACTTTGTGATCCTGAACTCGTTCCAGCTCAAGCCCGTGATCCCGGGAGTCAATCGCTGCTTCTGCAACCTGTCTTCGGTGGCAGCCTGCGACTTCACCTACACGGTACCGGTCTGGACCCAAGAAGAGATCCTGGTGGCACCCTCCATCTATCGTTATGTGAAGCCAGTTTCCCTTGGCATCGGTCTGGAGCTAATCCATGAGCTCCTGACCCACCCGCAGCTCCACCGCACCCTCCAGAGCATCCAGAGGGACGGGGACACCACTGCTTTGGTTGTGTCCCACAACGGAAAGGAGATTTTGGATCTTGCCCAGCGGATTAAGACCACCGGCGAGCATTCGTGGTGGGAAACCCTCTTTGGCTGGAGCCCCACTGCCACTGGAATTTACAATTTGGCTTTGCACCCGATCGTCGTTATTCTGGCCTTCCAAGTTTTATTATGTGCCTCATTAATTTATTTGGGCTGTTGGAGCCGCCGACAGCTCCAGCAACTCCAGCTGTCTTGCCGTTTGGATCACTATAATCCAGACCTACTCTTGCCCTAATGGTTATTCTTGGCGCCCTCCTTTAACCCTTGTTTGTTTTATTGCTTGTGCTGGTATGAACTATGCTTGTATTTTATTATGTGTACGGATCCTGCACCGGCCCCATGGACGCTCTGCTGCCGGACACCGCTCCGAGGCCCTCTTGTGGACTAGGGGGGGACATATTTCTCTGCCTCCCAGCCCACGGCCCTTCTCCAAACGACCGCCAGCAACGCCACCGCCATGAGGACTAGAACTGTGTGCCTGAAGCCCTTCTTGCCGCCTGCCGACCCTGCTCTGCGGATTGACGCAGACAGCAAGGGGGGGTGGAAGTGTGTTTTGGAGCACATGGACTAAGCTTGCTTGTTCTTGTAAATATGCAACCCAGTCCAGCAGCTGTACTGCGGACTGAGCCGTCTGTGATCTTTGTTGCTCTATTGTTTTATGAATTTCTTCCCATTGCTTCCATGAATTTTACTCTCATGAATTTAGCCCCGAACTAGTCCCTCTCTCTATCTATTGCAAGTGCGCCCATGAACTTTATCCCTATGAATTTGATTTTAACCTTTAATTGCCTTCCTAACCCGACTCCCTCCGCCGAGGCAGTTCTAGCCCATGAATTTGGTTTTAATCTGACTATATGAGTTGGTCTTTTAATTGCAGAGTTTATTTTTCTGACCCCCTATGAGCCCTTCCGCCGCTCACCCCTCATGAATTGTTTCCACGCACTTGCTTTTACTCTTGCTGCTTTTATTGGTTTTAACCTCCCGAATCATTGCTTTTAATCCTATGTATTTACGTATTTATGGTTTTAATTATCTATGAATTGTTCAACCCTTGATGAATTGGTCTATGCCTTGCTTGCACATTTCACTTTTACCTTGTATGAATTGCTTTTAACCCTGCATTCATGAATTGAACCATGAATTGTCTTTGCTTTTAAATCTTATGCTTATGAATTAATCCATGTATATGAATTACCCCTGGTTTTAATGCTTTTAACCCACCATGAATTCCGTATGAATTACCTCCCGTCATGAATTGATCAATGTACCCAAACATGAATTGTTGTTGTTTATATGCATGAATTGATCATTGCTGCCTATTACTATGAATTACTATTGCTATGAATTATTACTATTTATTCTGACAATTGCACTTAGCACACCCCCCTGGTGTGAACCCAGAGACCTGCAGCCCATTGGCTGATCTAAATTGCACTTATTCGGTTAGGTGGTTCTCCAAACTAAATTTTTGAGTGACGCCTCCCCCTCCTTCCCTTCCCACTCCTTCGCTCGAAGCTCGACCACCGGACATTGCCGACCACCTCGCCTTTGAAGTCAAGTTCGGAGACCCGCGCGCCAGACGTCCCGGGGTGTCCGAGGGGGGGAATTGTTGCCAAGTAGGCCCCCTCCCCTGCTTTGAAGCCTGCTATGAACTGTGTTAAAGTTTCCTGCGTTGCTGTTTTACTGCTGCACCAAAGATTGCTTTGCACGTGTGTGTGTTCCGATACACGTGTCAGTTTCCTGCCTGCGTGTCAATTACCCTGCTGCAATAGACTGTGTAGTTTACTGACTCCATGTTTGGTTAACTGCACAAAGGACTCTCTTCCTGGGCAAGCCCTGCCCTGGCCTGTATCTGGAATTCCCAGTGTGTGTTTGGACTTTATTACAAGTGTGCCCCGTGCCTGCATTGCCATCTGCCACGGACCGTGCCTGTTCCCTGCCTTGGACTGTGTTTTAAAGTGTTGTTCCCGCTGCCTCCATGGAAGCCTGCCTCATATGGGCCCAAGCCGCTGCTAGCAGCCGGGCGCCTGCCGGGGAAACCTCCAGCGAGCCTGGCTAGGCGCTCCCTGGTCAGTTCCCGCCTGGAGCCTCCCGCGGGCCGGTCGCCGAGCTTGCCCTCGCTACCGGGCAGCCTGCTATCCAGCCCCAGCTATGCCCAGCCGGCATCCATGTTCTCAGGCAGCCAGAAGACCCTGGGAAGAAGACTGCTTTGAGAAGCCATTTCGGCGAAGCGGGCACACCACGTCCGCAGCGAGAGCCCCTCGCCCCGCTCTGCATATCTTAGGAGCCGCCCCGGAGAAGGAACTAAGTGCCGACCATCCCAAGCACTTAGAGAATGCATCTCAAAGAAACCTCCGCATTCCAGAAGCTGATGACATCAGGACAAGCCCTGTCCGCTGGAACATCCTTTCAGCCCACTTGGATTTCCCCCTCCCTCTTTTGTCCCCTCTTCCTGAGGTGTCACTTATCACAATCTGATTACCAAAGTGGCCCATCCAAGCCATTCAGTGACCCATTAGACCCTTTGTTTTAATCTGTGAGAACCACCAAGTACAGCACCAGCCCCAGGGTACATTTTGGGGTATTTAAGCTGGTCTCCCAGACCACTCGGTGCTCAGGCCATTCCTATCCAGACTTCCTTGCTGTCCGTCTGTGGTCCCAGTGCTGGCATTGGGCCACCTCGCTGTTGTGTCTCTGCTTCGCTTCAGGATAAGTGAGTATTCCCCCTATCATCGTTGGGAACCAGCTAATGCGAACGTCTCTGTATTTCCTACTCTGTATTTCTTCGACCTTGTATGTTCTTTGTATGATTGTGCAAGCTAGGCTTACGCTACACTCAATACACGTGTTTGGACCTTACTCCTTGTCTGCCTCTTTTTCACTAGAGTGTCTGGGATCGGGACCTCCGTAAACATAGGTTATGATCCTCGCTTAATATTAATAGTTACAGACTGCTACAGCTAATTCCCCATTATAATAAAGAGCAGTTCTGGTAACATAGCCACGTTGGTTGGTCTGTAGTAGAAGAGCAAGACTGGAGTCTGCAGCACCTCAAAGACCAACCGGATCTCCAGGGCATGAGTTTTTGAGTCAAAGCTCCATCAGACTTCCCTTCTGGGGCACAGAACCAGGTGGTTCCATGGGAAACAGAGAGATGACGCTTCGGTGGCACATTCAAGAGTACTGAATGGGTAATTGGGGAGCAAAAATTCTGGGTAGCAACACAAGGAAAGGCTTACACTGGTAGTCGACACAAACAGGACTCACTGCAGCTGCTTGCCCAAGGAGAAACAGAGAAGACAGAGTCAGAATCTGTTGAAGGGTACAGAGCTGCACTGGAAGGGGAAGGAGCAAGAGGAGCCGGAGGATGCTGCCTGCCCCTGGCCATGGTGGGGGGTTGGTAAAAAGGTAAAGGTAGTCCCCTGTGCAAGCGCCGAGTCATTACTGACCCATGGGGGAGATGTCGCATCACAACGTTTTCTTGGAAGACTTTTTTTTTTGTTATGCGGTGGTTTGCCCTCCCCTTCCCCAGTCGTCTACACTTCACCCCCAGGAAACTGGGTAGTCATTTTACCGACCTTGGAAGGATGGAAGGCTGAGTCAACCTTGAGCCAGCTGTTTGAACCCGGCTTCCGCCAGGATTGAACTCGGATCGTGAGCAGAGCTTGGGCTGCAGTACTGCAACTTACCACTCTGCGCCACGGGGCTCAGTACGGGTGGGTAGGGTAAAGACCACATAAGCACCTGCCAGGTATGGTTTCAGAAATCTAAAAAGAAACAGCACCAACTGCAAACCAAACTGAGGAGATGCAGAACAAGGAGAGCACTTAAAACAAAGTAAAGCATCCCAACCCTTCGCAGAGCCGTGTACGCGCTTAGACTTTCCCTCTTGCCTTCGGAACATCCCGAGCTACCTGCTTCACCCTCCCCCACTCACCCTCCACACAAAGACAGGCCTCAGCAGCTAGGGGTCCACCGATGGGCCTCGCTAGCTCTGCCAGGGAGGGGGTCGATACACGCAACAAGGGCAAGTGCTCGGTCCTGCATCCAAGGGGCTGCTCCTCTGCTTCCTTTCCAAAGCCCGTCTGATGACTTCACAGGAAACTTTTAAAATCTATGACACCGGAGGACAAGAAGACTGCTTCTGTATTACTTATGCCACGGGGAGGGAACGCAGCTCAGTGGGAGAACACCTGCTTTGCATGTAGCCAACTCCTCAACTCGACTCCCAGCACTTCCGAGTTAACCGTTCTCAGAGACCAGAGCTGGGGAAGGGACTGCGGTGAGCCAGAGCGGGCAACAGGAACCAACAGCCTGGTGAGGCAGCTTCCTTATTTCTTCGGCAGAGGCTGTACCCCAGGGGACGCAGTTCACAGCCATACTTTGCAAGCAGATGTGTCAGATTCGGCCTCTTGCCTCCGCAGCCGGAGGGGCATCTCCAACAGCACAGCCGGGGAAGCCCTGAGACCTCAAGAGGGCTGAAGCCACCGCAAGTCAGCGACAGTGAGCAAGACGGACAAGCGGTCGGACCTCAGGGAAAGGCAGCTTTGTTCATTCTTTTACACAGCTGGTGTGTGGGGGAGGGGGAATCAAAAGACAGAGAGACCAGCCACGGCAGGCCTTGGTTCCGGCGGTCACACAAGTCCAGCCAGCCCCCATACTGGCGTGGGCTTTCGGGGACCACAGTTCTCTTTGTCAGATGCATCTGACGGGGAGAGCTGTGGTTATCGAAGGCTTATACTGCATAGGAATTGGATGGTCTAGCTGTTTTACTGCTGCAAACTCCTTTGAAGCCTCACCCAAGCCAACTGATCCCCAAACCAAAAGGAGATGTTTACATATACTAGCAAAGGAATGTTTTGGTTGCACCCTCCCTCTCCCCCCTAATTGCATCTTCTCTCTCCTCCCCTCCTCCCCCCTCCTCTTCTATATTTGACCAGTTTCTGTACCATGCATCTGACGAAGAGAACTTGATTCTCGAATGCTTATGCTACAATAAAATTGGTTAGTCTTAAAGGTGCTACTGGACTCTTTTTGATTTTGCTACTACAGACTAACACGGCTAACTCCGCTGGATCTACCCCCATACACACACATACACGTGCACTTTCCGCCTTTTTTATTGTTACATCTGGCAGGCTGAAAATCCAGGGAGCTCAAAAGCTTGCACACAGTGGTGTGCTGCTGGGTTGGCTCTAATAAAAGGTATTATATGGACTGTGCTCTTTTTAAAAAATAAATAAATAAAGCCAGCCATATGCAGAGTCCACATTTGGGCTCAAGGGAGGGGGGGAGAGAGAACTGCCGGGCCGCTAATAACGAGGGCTGCGCAGGAACGTGTGTTTTCTTTCTAAGCCTGCGTTAGAAGGGCAGAGCAATGAAGCCAGGAAAAAGGAAGGGGTGGAGGCTGATGCCTCCTGACTGCTCAGTGAAGGGGTGGGTGGGTGGGAATCAGGAAGTAATTTGCTAACCGGTTTCTGTATTAATGTTAATTTGCGCTGCTAAATGTCACACCATTCCGGAGAGGAGGCGATTTGCTCTCCGCGTTCTCCGCTGGAGAGTTAATGAGGACCTGAACGAGCCCTTTGATTAAGCCCACAGGGCTCTGGGGTCCCTTTCACCCACTGCCCCTCAAAAGCCACTCTCCGTGGGTGGGGGCGCTGCTTGGCCTTTTGCAGCTTTGCAAATGTTAAACGGTGTTCTTGCCGGGGGTGGGGGGGTGGGGTGGAGGAGGGCCCTGGCCTAAAACCACCACTGTTGGGTTGAACACGGTAGATTTCACAGACGTGCTGGGGTGCTTATTTTTCATCCTCTGAATCGCTTCAGAAGCCGCCTGAGAGACAGCATCAGAAGGCGGGAGTAGGAAGAAAGGGTGGGGCAGCACTGTGAAAAGTGGCCCTTCCACGGTTATGATGTCACTGATGGATGTGAATCAACATGCATGGCCCCTGCCCCAAAGAACTTACAATTTAAAATCCAAGACATGGAAAAGAGAGGGTGACGGGGATATGTAAGGGGCCGAACAGATGGTTTTATTTGATGTGGTTTTATTTGATTTTAAAATGTATTTTTTACTTGCTGTAACCCGCTTGTGCGGAGGGCGGGCTGGAAGCCTAACACGATTTTTAAAAAATAACAAAAGGCTTCCATGCCCTGTTACCAACTCTTAAGTTTAAGTTCAGGACAGGAAAGGTAACCTAAATGGTTATGCCAAAGGCTTCATGTGAAAGGGACTTGAGGAAAATAGTAAAGAGTCCAGTAGCGCCTTTAAGACTTAACCAGCTTTATTGTAGCATAAGCTTTCGAGAGCCACAGTTCTCTTCGTCAGATGCATGACAAAGAGAGCTGATGCATCTGACGAAGAGAGCTGTGGCTCTCGAAAGCTTATGCTACAATAAAGCTGGTTAGTCTTAAAGGTGCTACTGGACTCTTTACTATTTTGCTTCTACAGTCTAACATGGCCAACTCCTCTGAATCTATGGACTTGAGGAAAGTGAGTGAAGTGGTATCAAAGCTGGTGTCCTTGGAGGCAGCTGCAAGCACAAGGGGGAAAGAGGCAAACGTAGTCTGGGAAACGCCAAACCTTTGGATGGCTAAAGCTGGTGGAGCTCGAGGAGTGAAGGTCACAGGCAGGGCTGTCCTGGGACAGGAGAGCAGAGAGTAAAGATGTCCGCACCGTAGACTACTGGTTGGGAATACTGGACTAGGACCTGGGAAAGCCAGGTTCAAATCACCACTCAGCCATGAATCTCACTGGGCAACCCTGGGCCACTCCCTTTCTCGCAGCCTAATCTTCTGCGCAGGGTTAACATGGGAACAAATGACGGGAGAGCCACCTGTGCCAACTCTAGCTTCTTGGAGGAAGGGTGCGATAGAAATGTGACAGGACGGGTTGTGTGAGGAAGGCCAGAGAGGAGAAGAACTCGGCATGCTTCCAAAGGCTTCCTTCTTCACATTTTGCAGAGCTGGGCCTTTGCGTGGAAAAGGCAATGCTTAAATCCTAAAGAACTTGATTCAACTGAGGGGGTCTCTTTAGGGTGATCCCATGGAGTCTATGGATAGCACTGGGCTCCACTGGTGACAGATAAGAAAGGGGGGGGGGGGAACCAAAACGGGCAGAAAACATGACATCTGATTCATTATTCCTGACAGCAAACCATTGCTTAAATCCCTGCTACTGTGACATGCTCCACAAGCTTCTACTAACACCGTGGTTTCATTAACAGGAAAGGAACACGGCCTGATAGGTGCGTCATTTACATGAATAAATCAGAATCCCACAAGAGGGGGGGGGGCTCCAGGAGACTGGCTCGGTGGGAAGACAGCGAGGAGGCAAGGCTTTGAACTCCGGGCGCGAGATGAAGAGGGGGAGGGGAGGGGGGAGAGCTCCCTCTCCACTGCCAGAGCAGAACTTTAATTAAAAGAAAGAGGCTGGCAGGCGGAGGAGCGGGCAGTTTCCGGCGGAGTCTACACACACACGCACGCACCAGCCCCTGCAATTTTCATAGCCAAACACGTCCCAGTGCTGTCCTCTGTGCACAGCTGGATGAAGTTCCCACTGCTAAGTTGCTGGGCTTAAGGTGGGGAGGGGGGCCGTAGGAGAGCCAGGAGACAGGAGAGCCAAGCTACAAGTGACGCCCGACACAGGTTGGACACTTGTCAGCTTCCCTCAAGTTTTGATGGGAAATGTAGGCGTCCTGGTCTTACAGCTTGGCTCTCCATTACAGCTGCAAGACCAGGATGCCTACATTTCCCATCAGAACTTGAGGGAAGCTGACAAGTGCCCAATCTGTGACAGGCGTTGTTCTTCAAGGCAGCATTAAGACCCATCAAACAGCAAAAGGAGCTCAGGGGCCTCTCTGGGCCTCTGGCACTAGCTTTAGCGCCCTATCACTCAAGGGGTGGAGAAGGCCAGCTTACCCGACCTGCTATTCCTGGGCCTGTGGCCTGTGGCCTCCCCCCACCCCCCAATGCGGAACAGAACCTCTGTTCTGACCGGGTTCTCTTAGAATGCTGCACATTTTTAAAATGTACGAACCCCAGAAGAATGCCCTTGCAATACATAGGTTCGGTCCCAGAACTGGAACAGGCAAGCTGGCCCCACCAGGACCACCCCCAACATGAATTCCCCATAGCAGGTTGTAGAAATGCAATCACTAGGTAAATTTTACCTGGCAACCGCTGGGAAGAGCAATATTCCTCATGTAAAGTTACTAGGAAATACGCCGCAGGGAGCAATTGCTCTCAGATAGTGAACAAAGGCAAATGGTTGAATCCTAAGTGGGACCGAACCCCGTTTTTGAGTCCTTTTGAAAAAAAAACTTCAATGGGTATGTGTGAGTATGTGCGTGTCAAATCACTAGCTATTTTTTGGCATTCTCTGTAATTGTTTCTGAACACAAATCTCCTTAGACCCGGTAAGAATTGCCCCACTTCAGCCCTGAGCAGTCTATATAAGTAAAGGGTGATAAAATGTGCTGGAAACTGGTTTGTGCATGTCGACTCTGTACCCGAGTCAAATACCCCTTCAACCTTACTGCCAGGGTGGAGTTCCGATCATCTGTGCAGACGACTTCCTCAAATTTCTTCTGCTCGCCAGACAGGATGACAGTCAACAGGCCAATGCTTTAGGCCAGCGGCAAACTGAATGCTGCTGCGTATGGGGTAGCCAATGTTGGGCAAATAGGGGACAGCCCCACAGAGATCCCGGGGGTGGTGATGGAGGTGGTAGGGCAGCTTTGCCCACCTGCTTCTATCAATCGGTGCATCGTTTGCATGTTCTACCGTATTTCTGAGGTTAGCGTTCTCTCTGGAAAGCAATTCTCTGCGTGAGTTGTGCTTCCCGCTGAATGAATCAAAAAGGTTTGTGAGGCCCAATTACGGGGAAAAATACCGTACGGGATGGAATTCTGGGAGCATTCCATTACGGAGCATACGAATGTACACACCTGTTTCCCAAGGCAGCAGCCTGTTTGACAGCAGCCGCCAAGCACTGCCTAGACTAACGTGTCTCTACTGCACTCCTAGAAAACGGGCAGCTGCAGAATTCAACCTGCCTGCAGGGATGACGCGCAGCCATCATTAGCAGACGCCCAGCTCTTAACTGAGCGATACAGTACTAGAAAAAGGAATCCAGACAGAAATGCCATCAAGATGGGCTGCCTGCATACGAAATTTTATTCAATGGATCCACCCACCTTGCATTTATTACTCGGATTTCGTGTAACTGTTTCTGAACACCTGTGGCAGCCGAAACATGACATATTGTGTGGACTGATGTGAACCTAAAGTAAATCTGCCCTCCCTCAGGAAGCAACACTGCCTTTGCGACCCATGGAAGAGACTCGTGCCCTCTCTCTGTAATCAGGTAACCAAATCCTCAAGGTCTCTCCCTATCTGCAGTGCTTTACACTTATGTTTCGAGAATGGCTCAGAGAGGCTTCTTTGCACAGACGCGTTCTTTCCTTGAGGCAGTTTTTTGCTGTCGAGTCAGTGGACAGATACACCGAATGGCAAACTTGCAAGGCACGCGCTGGAACAGCAAAGAGCGCCCTTACCTTCTGAGCTTGAGCAGGCTCTGTGAGGATCAGGGTGAAGAGTCCCAGGTAGATCTCCTCGTGCTGGGGGGCTCCTTTGCACACCTGAGGGACCAACAAAGCAAGGCAATCAACAGAAGGCTCTGCTCCGGGGGAAGACAAGCGGGGAGAACGGACAGCCGTGAGCAAAGACGGCCTGAAGAGGGAATTAGATTCATGGAGAGAGGTCCACCAATGGCTCCTAGCCATGATGATTAAAGGGGACCTGCATATTCAGAGGGTGGAAGCCTCTGAAACTCAGCGCTAGGAGGAAGCATCAACGGAAGGCCTCTGCACCCTGTTTGTTGGCCTTCCGGGGGTAACGAGAAACGGGATGCAGGACTAGACACCAGACTGATCCAGGAGGGCTCTTCTCCTGTTCTTATGACTGGTCAAGCAAGGACTCCAAGCAGGGCCGATTCTAGACGGCCCCCTGCCTTGCGAAACATCGCGCATCGTCGCGCGTCGTTGCGCAGAAAACGCGAAATATCGCGTTTTCTTGCGCGAGAAAACGCGATATTTCGCGTTTTCTGCACAACGACGCGCGACGTTTCGCAAGGCAGGGGGCTGTCTGGAATCGGCCCAGATGTTCAAACACTGACGCAAACATTCAAGAGACAAACTTTTCAAGTTGAACTGAATTAAAATCCGGGAGTGTGTATAGAAATGCAGGTATTGAGACAGCCAGAGTGGCGGACGTGGCTCTCTGATGTGCTTAAAAAACCTTTAAAGGAGAGGAATCCAGGGATGGGGGAGGGAGAACCCCGCAAGACAATACTTTAGAGCTGCTTCTCCAGCACCATTGATCAACACAAGTGGAGGAACATGAAGGTGTCAACGCAAGTGGAGAAACACAAAGATGTTTTGTGTATGACTCGCTGCAGTCTCACAGAAGGCAGACTTACCATTCTTCCTCCCACATTGATTGTGGTGGGAAAGCAGACAGTCGGAGAACGGCTGCCCCCTCCCCCTGGCAACTGCCCACATTCTTTTAGGACAAAGGCCTGCCTTACCTTTAAGAAGCCCGGACTTTGGAAAATCAAAGAGTGCCGCTCAGAAATCAAGCGTTCACTCCTGGATTTCGAGTCTGCCAGTCTTTAAAGGCATGATGCACGCACAGAGATTCTCCTCCGCTGGGCAAGCGCTAGCATTGTGTTGATTTAGAAGGGTATTAGTGGCAGAACTCGGAGTGAAGAATTTCAGGGTCAAACTGAAAACATTCCCTCTTCTCCCATCTTCCTTAGGCCTGGCCGTCATACCCAGGTGTGGGGACCTCCTCTGAATCTCAGAAAAAGCTTTGGTTCTAGAGAGGCGCTTCTCAAACCTTCCATCCCTAAGAACCACTTACCTGCCTGCTGAGGAACCCCTAGGTATTTGTTCTGTGTTTTGCAGAAGATTCCACAATGCCTTCTCAAGATATCTCAGGACAGCCTAAACTAGAGGTCTTCAACCTTCCTAGGTACAGGACCACTTTTAATTTAGGTGGCAGCATTGGACTAAAAAATCTGCAAGGACATCACAGTCATGACCCCACTGGTGTCGAGGATTGGGGTAGAGGCTGGAGCTCAGTGGCAGAACAACTGAATGGCACGCAGAAGGTTCGATTTCCAGCATCTCCAGTTAAAAGGACCAGGCAGTAGGTGATGTGAAAGGCCTCTGGCTGACCTGAGATCCCGGAGAGCCACTGCCAGTCTGAGTAGACAATACTGACTCTGATACACAAATGGTCTGACTCAGCAAGTTCCTGTGGCCAGGGCAGCGAACAGAGGAAGGGAGAGAACTGTGGAGGAACCTTCTTTGCAACTGAGTGGCCTTCCTTCCCCGTTTTACCGCTTCCTTCAACTTGCCAGCAAAGAGAGGCAGGAGGCGTGGCACCACTGAGCTCTGCGCGTGCACACTGGTATCAGCTCCTTCCAAAAAAGCAGCCACAAAAATGTGGCAACCCTATAAGACCACTAGGTTCAGCGTCTTTTGTGCAGGCATGCCTTATAGGAAAGAAGTGGGACAGTGGATCCTCCTGGGTCCCATGAACTTGCCAGGAATCTTGTCTGCCGTTTCTGATCTTCTCACCGCGGCAGCTCTGAGAGGGCTTCCAAGCAAGGCCAGGATTCCCACAAGCACGATTTGGAGAGTGGCGCATCAGTGGGCTTCCCAAAGAGGGAGCACCTAACCTACTGTCGGCAGTGGGTTTTCCCTGCTGCAGGCCGTCTACTAATACTCCACGCTTCCCAGCAGCCACAGGAAAGGCATTATGATGGAGCAGGAGGACGACGGGCCCCAGCCTCCCTGCCCGCCCCCCCCGGGTGCCATTTTCTCTAGCCAAAATGGCTGGGGGAGGTGAGTAATTTGCCGATTTTGGGAGCTGGGCATGCACAGAATACCCCATGTGCAACTCCAAAACTGGGCATACGACTCTCCTTCCCCCACTATTATGGCTCAAGAAAACGGCACGCAGAAGGCATGAGCCCTTGTCCCCCTACGCCGCCGTATCGAGCCCAACTGGGCTCCTGGGGACTTTTAAAATGCCATTCCCTGCAGCGTTTGTGGGGGAAATGAGTTTGGTTCCGGAAACCCAGACTCAACTTTACAAAAACTCTATCATACAGCATGGCCCAAATACTGGCCTGCGTGTAGGTGGCTGTGCGATGGCCACAACGGCCAGCCAAGCAGCCTTCTGCCAGGCTAGCTGCTGCTGAGCTGGATTCCCTTTGGATGTTTGCATGCCTGTCTCAGAAGGCGTGGGTGCCGATCCACGACTGGAGCTCCCTATCGTGGGCAAGCCTTAAGTGCCTCCCCACACAGCAAGGGTTTTAAGGAGGCCCATCCGCTAGGTTTGCCCAGTGAAGTATAAGCGAGCGACACCAACACGGCACCCTTGCAAAGGGCCCCAGCCCGCTCAACTGTGAAGGAAAAGGCTCAGTGCCCCAGGTCCCAACCAGGAGATACTCACGTGAGCATTCAGAGCGTCGTTGGCTTCCCTCTCCGAGACTCCGCTTGTCAGGGATGTCACGATGCCCATGCACCTTTCCAGCCTCTGGAATGGAGAAAGCAAAACCCTGCAGGTCACGGCACAGAACGAGATCGCCCACAGCCAGGCAGGCCAAGCGCAACAAGCCCTTGGTGAGGATGGGTGTGAAAGGAATAGGAAAGCCAGGAACTGAGGTGGCCGCTCACCCCCCTGGCAAGGGGGACCCGCCACGTGTAACCAGGGAGTTTCGGGTGGGTTGCTGTGTGGGTGTGCGGAAGAAGAGCAGGATTAGAGCCCAATGGCATCCTAAAGACCAAAAGGATTTCCAGGGAATACGCATTCAAGAGTCCTCTTTCATCAGAAACATGCAGGAATGGAGTATTTGGTGTAGCGGCAGGACTCTAATCTGGAGAGTCGGGTCTGATTCCCCACTCCTCCGCTTGAAGCCAGCTGGGTGACCTTGGGTCAGTCACGGCTCTTTCAGGGCGCTCTCAGCCCCACCCACATCACAGGGTGATTGTTGTAAGGATAATATTAACACACCTTGTAAACTGCTCTGAGCGGGCATTATTAAGTTGTCCTGAAGGGTGGTATATAAATCGAATGTTATGTTATTACAAGAGCGCAGGGATCTCCATCCTTACTTGCGTCTGATGAATGGAGCTTTGACTCTCAAAAGCTTATACCCTGGAAGCCTCGTCGGTCTTAAAGGTGTAACCAGGTAAGAAAACTGTCCTAGAGTTCCAGAAGCCTAGAGCCGTGTTGGGTTGGATCCGAAGCAGCAGAGGAGGGAAGTTGTAAAAGTCACGCTTCACAGGCACACGCCCTTGTAACCCACAGAAATGCTGCTTGAATCCACACTTCTAAATGAAAAGGAGTCTCGTGGTACCCTAAAGAGTAATAGATTTCTTACCACAGGTGCCGCAAGACTCATCTTTCCTTTTACCGGGCAATTCTAGGGTTGCCAGGCCCCCTCAAGCTCCCAGCAGGGGATCGGGGCCTGGCTCTTATCTCTGCCCTGCTTGGGGGTGCACATGCACAAAGCGTGATAACGTCACTTCCAGGAAGTGATGTCATCACGCTGCACACACTAATGCACCCCAGCGTGCCCACTCCACAGGGGCTCATGTTGGGGGCTGCTGTGGAGCGCAGGAATGCTCCTGCACTCCACAGCAGCCCAAAACACGCCCGCAGATCAGGCCCGTTTTGGCCCGGATTGGGCCCATTTTGAGCTGCTGTGGAGTGCAGGAGCGCTCCTGTGCGCCGCAGCATCCCAAAACGGGCCTGATCCGCAGGAGCGCGTATGGAGGGTGTGCACCCTCCTGCTGGCCAGGTAAGTGGGGGCGGGGTGTGGGGGGCGAGGGCGGGGGATCCCCCACCCCCACCAGGGGTCTGGCACCTCTCAACGATTCTCATTTCCCCCTTTTAAGCTTACCAATTACTTGCATATCAATCAGCACTGAAGGTGTTCAAGTGAACCTTTTTGTTGACTATTGGCAGTGCTTTTTTTCTAAAAAATGTTTAGAGGTACTCTCAGTTTGACTCAAGAAAATCACCATTTTATAGTTCAAATCGGAAAAAATAAATGCAGTCAATGGACAAAATTACCAAGAACATGCTCACTCTTCACGTGGTCAACAGAAGACGGGGCCGTGTGCTCACTCTCTGCACGGTCTACAGCAGACGCTGTATCACACAACACCGTTGTCGCATCTTTTGTTTTTACAGAGTCATCACTCAATTTACACTTCTTCGCTGGCTGTGATGATGTAAAATAGTTAGTCATTTTCCTACTCATATTGAAATACTGCCACTCAATGAGGATATAGGCCAAACTTTCATCAGTAAAACACCACACTACTTCACAGATTAAACACTCACTTCCATCTGAGACTCAGGAAACATGGTGAAAGGAAATGACATCAGAAGACTGTCGGTGATGAGAACTATGAGAATTACCAAGCCCCTCTATAGTGACACGTGCGCACAACCAAAGAGTTTCGGTACAGACAAACTCTTTGCACTCTTTGCGCAAAATGTACACAAATACACAAATTGGTCGCCACCATCGGGGGGGGGGGGGTAGCAACAAGACTGACCAATCACCGTGCTGGATTCCAACCACCAGAGCTCCAAGTGGCTTAGAGAAGACTTCTTTGTATTTGTCTGCACCCTAACGATCACCGATTATGCCAGCGATCTTGGTGGCGTGTTCAATGCTCAAAGAGCATTGTAAGACGAACAGTGCTCCTAGTGAGTTTAAATATAACTAAACATCTTTGTTGCCAACATACGCTACATAAAACTTAACAAATCACATATCCATAATACGTTTGGAGTTGGTTTAGCGGGAATTCCAACATTAGGGTATGCGTACCCCTGTGTACCCCCAGGAAAAAAGCACTGACTATTGGTATCCTGCCCTGCCCTGGATAGTCCAGGAAAGCCCAATCTAATCAGATCTCAGAAACTAAGAAGGGGCGGCCTTGGTTAGTAATTGGACGGGAGACCCTCCAAGGAAGACCAGGGTTGCTATGCAGAGGCAGGCGATGGCAAACCACCTCTGTTAGTCTCTTGCCTTGAAAACCCTGTAAGGGGTCGCCATGAATCAGAAATGACTTGACAGCACTCTTCACCACCACGGGTATTTGGGGCTTATTTTTAAGGATGGTTTAAAGAAGAGACTTGCAATTTACGAATGTCAGAGGGCCAGTGTGACATAGCACGAAATGTAGACCAAAGGGCCCGGAGTTCAATACCCCCCCTCAAGTATGAAGCTCACAGAGCTTTTCACCAAGCTTAATCTCGTTTGCGGGGCTGTTGAGGAAATTCGAAAAAACAACTACAGGGCAAGGCCTCGCAGCCTAAGGCTCCTTGTAGGAAGGCTAAGATGACAGCATAAATACATTTCCATCTCAAAGGCACCGCCTTGCCAATCATTAACATCAGCAGCTGCCCATTCATGCGTAATCTCAGTGGTGGCTCCTACCTTGGGCAATAACCTACTTGAAAAGGTCCTGAAGGCTCCCGCACTCCACAAAAGATGTTAAAAAAAGGGATTTAAAAAAAAAAGAGATTAGAAGGAGGGTACCTTCATAATGCTCCTCAATGCTGACAATGAGGAAATTGAAATCGTTCAAGATTTTTTTATTCCTTTGGCTCAATCGTCAACCAAAAGGGAGACTGCAAATGAAGAAATCAGAAGAAGATTGAGACTTGGGGGAGTAGCTGTGAGGGAGCTAGAGAAGATCCTTAAAAGATAATGATGTCGCTCTGGGGACCAAGATCAAGATAATCCAAACTGTGGTATTCCCCATTACGATTGGACAGTGAAGAAAGCTGACGGGGAGAAAATGGATTCATTTGAAATGTGGTGCTGGAGGAGAGTTTTGCAGATACCATGGATGGCCAAAAAGACAAATAAGTGGGCACTAGATCGAATCAAGCCTGAATTCTCCCTAGAAGCTAAAATAACAAGACTTTAGTCAACTTCAATTGTACTTTGGTCACATCATGAGAAGACAAGATTCTCTAGAAAAGTCAATAATGCTAGGAAAAGTGGAAGGCAGTAGGGAAAAGAGGAAGACCTAAAATGAGATGGCTGGACTTAATAAAAGAGGTCAAGTCCTCCAGTTTGCAGGATTTCAGCAAGCCTGTTAAAGATAGGACGTTTTGGAGGTCTTTCATTCATAGGGTGGCCATAGGTCAGAGGCGACTTGACGGCACGTAACACACACACACCTTCATAACGTAATAGGATTGCAGTCCACCACAATAATTACAGCATCTATCACCTGCTTTGACTATATTATTTTTACCTTGCAATCCACTTTCTGTATTTATAGTACACCTGCCTTAGACAGTCTGTTGTTCGCACTGCTCTCTAACTCTGTAATCCTAGTCCTAATGTAATGTTCAACGGTCGGGCTATAAATATTCGGCCTTGAGTCTCAGCAAAAGATGGACTATAAATAAAGTAAATAAAATAATAAATAAAATAAATCCGTGCAGAAGATCCCAGATTCATTTCCAGTAAATCATTTCAGGTACAGTGGCAAAAAGGTGGTATGGAAAAGCGTCAGATACTAATCACATACTGATCAGAAGCTGTACTAGTTTAAGACCCAGAGGAATTAACCATGTTAGTCTGTAGCTGCAAAACAGTAAAGATGTCTCCCTCTCAAAAGCCCTGGGTGGAAGACCTCTCCTTGCCTACAGACAGCCCCCCCAACCTTAAACAACTTCTCACTAACAACCGTGAACCGGCTAACAGATTCACCAACACAGGAACCAGACCCTGCAACAGACCCAGATGCCAACTCTGCCCACATACCTACCCAGAAAATACGATTACAGGACCCAACGGCATCAGCTACACAATCTCTGGCTCTTACAGCTGCTCATCCTCCAATGTGATATATGCCCTCTTGTGCCAACAATGCCCATCTGCTCTGTACATAGGACACACTAGCCAACCTCTGTGCAAAAGAATAAATGGTTGTTGTGGATTTTCCGGGCTGTACAGCCGTGGTCTTGGCATTGTAGTTCCTGACGTGGCTGGCATCTTCAGAGGTGTAGCACCAAAAGACAGAGATCTCTCAGTGTCACAGTGTGGAAAAGATGTTGGCAGGTCAATGGCCCGGAAAATCCACAACAACCATTGTTCTCTGGCCATGAAAGCCTTCGACAATAAAAAGAATAAATGGTCATAAATCTGACATCAAAAATGACAACCAGTGGGAGAACACTTCAATCTACCAGGACGTTCTATCAAGGACTTACAGGTCACCAGAGTTCAACAGAAACATTTCAAAAACAAAATCCAACGGGAAGACGCTGAATTGGAATTCGTATGTAAACCTGACTCAGTCAGACGTGGACTGAATAGAGACTCTGGATGGTTATCTCATTACCAGAAGTAACTGCCTTCAGGCATTCCATTCAGATTCAGCTATGGAGGGAAGGGGGTCACACCCAACCTGGATTGTGCACTCCACTTCTTTCATGATTTTTGCATGGCCCTCACTCCTTACACCCTCTCCCCCCTCCCCTCACTGCCTATTCATATCTCTGGCCAGTTTCTTCACACCCTCCATGCATCTGACGAAGAGAGCTGTGGTTCTTGAAAGTTTATGCTACAATAAAGTTGGTTAGTCTTAGAGGTGCTACTGGATTCTTTACTATTTTGTAGTAGTTTAAGACAGCTACGTATTTGACACTTTCTTCTTTCTTTATTCAATAACTAACAAGAAGTTTTTATAACCAAATCCATTTCACAAATTTGATTACGTATCATCAGTTAGAGCATTACCAAATAATATATATATGCAGAATCACAGAGTCGGAAGGGGCCATACAGACCTTCTAGTCTAACCCCCTGCCCAATGCAGGATGAGCCTAAAGCATCTCCCACACATACAAATATGGGTGGATTCTATCATTCCTACACATTAAAAAAATTGACCATAGAATTTCTTCACCCCCAAATTCAGTATCCTTTGATCAGTATTTGATACTTTCCTAGACTGCCTTTTTGCTACTGCACCTGAGGTGCTTTACAAGCAGCATACAGATGCTACAAATAAAGGAGAGGGACGCAGCAAACTCAGGTAAACATTCTTAGATGATCCATCTACTCTGACATGATTTTCTGCCTCCTACAGGGACAGCGATTAAAAGGGCCTGAGACTGTCACATCAACAATGTTCTCCTTAGGTAGCAAAAGTGTTTCGGGAAGGGGCTGGCTCTTAGTAGCTATATTATACCCAGTCAGACTCTGCATCCTTGCATATTATCATATATAAAGGTAAAGGTAGTCCCCTGTCCAAGCACTGAGTCATTACTGACCCATGGGAGGACGTTGCATCACGGCGTTTTCTTGGTAGATTTTTGTTACGGGGTGGTTTGCCATTGCCTTCCCCAGTCGTCTACACTTTACCCCCAGGAAAACTGGGTACTCGTTTTACCGACCTCGGAAGGATGGAAGGCTGAGTCAGCCTTGAGTTGGCTACTAGAACCCGGGTTCCACCAGCATCAAACTCAGGTCGTGAGCAGAGCTTGGGCTGCAGTACTGCCGCTTACCACTCTGTGCCACGGGGCTCTCCACTAAACTTCCCCCCCCCCTGCCAACGACTGTAAAGGAGACACAGTTCCCCACACTTTTCACTTCCCAAACTTCAGGTTCCATTACTGCTGCCTTCTCCTGTGCTCAGAGATCCACATCAGGGTCAGAGGGCTGATTCTCACATTATGCCCACCCCATGTGGCAGACCAGTGGAACCGTTTCCACACGGCAAAGCAGCAGGGGAGGAATTTCCTCCAATGGAAGGAAGCCGTGAGAACCGCGTCAGGGAAACCAAGAAATAAGAGGATATCATGGAAAAGAGGACAGACGACTGTATCAGAAGCAGAAAAAGAAGATAAACAAAAAAGAGTGATTTGGATTTGGCAGTGAAGAGATCGCCTTTAAGTTGGCCTTGTAGGGGCAAGATCTGGATATTGGTGGACACGGCAAAGTAGACAGGGAAGAAAGGATTATCTTCTCGTAACAAGCTTCCGACCACACCGGTGACTTTGGTCAGAGAGTCTTCCTGAAGATAGATGTCTTCATGAAGACAGATAGATGCCCCACTTCCACAGCTGCAGCTAATGTTGGCAGGAAGCTCCCCATATAATACGGAAAGGGGGCCCTGCATGGTGAAGGGTCATGCTGGCTGTGGCTGTTTCCTGGAATCGTCACCACATGGAAATGTTTTTGGAAGCTTCCTGCATGGAGATAGGGAGGTGAGAATCAGCCCTAAGGTCTGCAGAGAAAATCAAGGCAGGAGAAAGCACTTAGGAGCGACACAAGGGCAGTGGGACCCGAAGTAAGACCTGGCTCAGCAAGCAGTGAAGGGGCAGTTGCGACAGAGCTCCTCTTTCTCCAATTGTTCTATTTATCCTCAGCATCATCCATCTCTCGGAGCCAAGAAGAAATCGTTATACAACTCTAATACGCAGAAGCCAGACAATGTGCGAAAGGCTGCTTTGGAACTGGGGGCTAGAGCCACCGCCCCCCTTTCTCGGAGAATGAAGGTTTTATGCCAGAGGAGAACAGCACGTCAACCATCCCTGGGTCCTTCAGGCGCTTCCTTGTTGAACTTGCTTCCTAGAGTTACAAGGCAGAGAAGCAGCAAAAGAAAAGGACAAAGGAGCTGAGGTGCTTCACTGAGCCCTTAGAAGAAAACAAACCTTTATTTTTTGGAGAAAAGACGATTTAAGGAGAATGGCGACGTGACAGAAACTGGTAACGTTACACGGGGTAGAGAAACTGGGAGATGGAGAGAAATTTTTTTCTTCCTCTTCCATAATACAAGAACTCACAGGAACTTGATGAAGTGGATGAGCAACAGATCCAGGACAAAAAAACCCCCTTCTGCACTCTAAAAGTAATTTGTGGGATCCAATGCCCCAGGATGTGGTAATGGCCACCCATCTGAAAAACGTAGGTAGAAGTCCATCAATGGCTATTTGCTACCTTGACTAAATGGAAAGGCCATGCGCAGAGGCAGTAACTCCCGGATAAATCCCTGTGTTGGAGGGAGGGGAAGGCCTTGGAATCAGTGCCCTGCAGTGCAGGCCACCAGGTATGTCAGGGATGGTCACCGGAGTGTATAGATCCAGAGGAGTCAGCCGCGTTAGTCTGTAGTCGCAAAACAGAGAAGAGTCCAGTATCACCTTTAAGACTAACCAACTTTACTGTAGCATAAGCTTTCGAGAACCACAGTTCTCTTTGCTGCATCTGACGAAGAGAGCTGTGATTCTCAAAAGCTTATGCTACAGCAAAGTTGGTTAGTCTTAAAGGTGCTACTGGACTCTTTTTGACGGTAATGTATGAATCAGGATGCTGAACCAGATGGACACCAGGGCAGTTCGTATCGCCTTGGCGAAGGCACAGGGGCTACTCTTCTTCAAGCCGAATGGAAACATGGGAAGGGCCGTTTCTGAGAATGACGTCTGCAGCTTGTAATACTCTTCAGGAGGAGTGGAGAAGAAGCTGTGCACGTATGAACCTGCATACTAGTTATGCTCTATTTTTCATTTTTTTTTATGCGCTACCTCGCAGGAGGGTAAGAACAGCTGCTGCTCAATTTTAAGCCTCTTTTTTTCCCGGCAGTGAAAACAAATGCCTCTTGGGGGTCCTAGAACATTTCTACCCTTTCTGCTTTAAGAAATGCCTGAAAGATGACTTTCAGATGGTGGCAGCCATATTCCCTTGGGGATGCAGTACATCTGCTAAGTCGCCGCCTGACAGTTGCGGTCAATTGCCTGAAAGCAAACAAATTGAAACTGAACCCAGATAAGACAAAAGTGATGCTGGCTGTGAAGGTGGGGATATTGAAGGATGCTGTGTTCCTGACTTTTGATGGGAGTTCAGCTGACCCTTGAAGAACTGGTCAAGAGCCATGGGGATTCTACTGAATCCAGAGCTGCTGCTAGAAAAGCAAGTGAAAATAGCTGCAAAAAATGCCTTCTACAAACTCCGTCAACCCACAAGATGCCCCCCCCACACTTTGACATGTGATATCTGGCCACCTGGATCCATGGCACAACATCGAGACATCGAGACATGACTACTGTAATGCGCTCTCCGTAGGTCTCCCCTCACAGTCAACTTGGAGACTCCAGTGAGTGCAGAACACCGCAGCTTGATTATTACCAGGAGCTCGGTGGAGCATGCCTATTACTTCCATTCTGCAGTCACTTCATCAGCTACCCATCAATTACCAGGCTCACTTCAAAGTTTTGTCTATAACATACAAAGCTCTTAATGGCCTTGGTCTCTCCTATCTGTGAGACTGCCTCTCTCCTGATGCTCTGTCACGGCAGCCTCACTCATTGGAACAGGGCCTTCTGCTGCTGCCACCCTGCAAATGGCCAAAATCACCAGCTGCCCATATACCTGCTTTCTCTGCAGCAGCCCCACTTGGGGAACAGCCTCCCCGAGGGTGTAAGAAAACTCCCACTCTCCTGGCTATCTGCAAACTGCGCAAAACTGAGTTATTCAAGAGGGCTTTCTTAAACAGGTATCAGGGCTGTGGTGTAAGGAAATGGGTCACAGAGATGGGGATAGGGATAGGGACTGTAGACTGTACTACTGCATACTGTTTGTTACTATTGTCTGTCAATATGTTCCTAGTGCATTGTTTCTAACGTTATTTAATATGTCAAGTGCTTATGTTTATTTCAGCTCTATCAGATTTCTGCCTGTATATTCAAATTTCTGCAATCTGTATTCTATTGTATTACTGAATGTCCCTGCTGTTCATTGTATTGAATTACATTGAGCAATCTCCCTTGACTCTCAGTGAGAATGGCGGACTATAAATAAATAACAAATAAATATTTGGCTTTGCAGTTGATTTTGCTTACTGACGGTATGAAGTCAGTATTTTAATCCGTTTTTGTTGTTTTTAGATTGTTTGTTTTTGTCAACTGCATCTGGCACCCTCTAGTAGGACATTTTTTTTAAAATACTGTAATGAAATCAAAGTTAAAATTTTTAATACTGCCTTCCAATCGTTACAGAGCTTCCGCCTTGCAAACTTTACAGCTGTGCACAACTCTCCTTCAAACCAAGACGCTGTCCCTGGCTTGAGGCAAGCCACTCTTTTAAAGCAACAGTTCCCACCTGAGGCAAGTTAATTCTGCTGGGGGAGGGAGGCAAGAAGGTTTGAGGTTCCCTCTTCTTGCCTCCTGGATACATACTTTAACTAAGTGAGGGGTTTTGAGTGTGTAAGTGAAGCTGAGAGCAAGGCAGTCAGGCAATTAGACCAGGGGTACCCAACATGAACCCCACGGGCACCACGGCGCCCTCCGACACCTTTCCTGGGGCCCACCAAGTGATTTCAGAAAGAGGGTGGAGCCAGGTGAGGGTCTCGCCCAGCGGAGCTTCTGATCAACCACGGGGAATCCGATTGGCTGTACAGATTAAAATAACTTACTTTCAGCAGCAGCTGCCACAAGTGCTAGTTTTATCCTCTCTCAATTTTCTTTCCCAGTTTATTTTTTAAAATTGCCCCTCTTTCCCCTGCACTTGGGCATCTTCTGTGCGTATAGCTCCTCCTCCTGCACCAGCTGTTTTGTGGCTGGCTCCGCCTCTTGCAGCAACCATTTTTTAGTTGCCTCCGTTGCCCCGTGTCAGAATTCCAAAGGTGCCCACAGGCTCAAAAAGGTTGGGAACGCTGTGTTAGGCTCTGGAAAGAACCTAAACTCCTAGCAGAACAGCAGGAGTTGAGTCCAGTGGCACCTTAGAGACCAAAAACACTTTCAGGGTGTAAGCTTTCGCGAGTCAAAGCTCCTTCTTCAGATACAAGGAGGAGGGGAGATCCCTTTATATACCAGTCAGGAGGTGGGTGGGTGGGGCGAAGCAACGAACGGAGTCAGGATGTAAAGGTACAACTCCGCTTGATGTTCTGAACTTGTAAATGAAATCAAGATGGGATTGCCGAACTTGAGTTCATTTACAAGTTCAAAACAGTGGAACCCCAGGGCTGAACAGAGACATATCTCACTACAGATGCTAATTTCTGCTCTGATCAAGCTGCGTTGTACCTTTACGTCATGACTCCCTTCTTTGCTTCACCCCAAACACCTCCTGACTGCGATATAAAGGCCAAGGGATCTCTTGGAGGAGATTTACAAAATTTTACTGCAATACCACACCGAAACGGAGCAAGTAAAAACCTGTATGATAAAATGGATGGAAAACTTTGGAGAAACTATTTCAATGAACTTATGGGAAAATTTATGGACCAAGGATGTAAAATTTACAAACTGCCAGTTACTGAGAGAGAATTGGTATAAAATGTTTTTTAGATGGTACATTACTCCCAAAGACATTACTAGAATTAAGGGTTACAGCAGACACTGTTGGAAATGTCAAAGCGTGGACGCAACATTTTACCGTATGTGGTGGACCTGTAAAATAACCCGAAAATATTGGATAAAGATACATGATGAGATAGAACACCCGCTCAGATATCGTATATAGTTAAAGGAATGAGCCCTAAATGCTGGCACTGTGGCCAAGAAGTAGGCATATATGCTCATATGTGGTGGGAGTGTAATGTTGTCAAGGAATACTGGCAAAAGATTATAAGGGTAATTTCTGATTTATTTCAAGTGAATATAGAGGTTAATAGGGATTTGCTTGTCTCCGAAATATTGGGAAATAAAAGAGTAGATCAAAATAAGCAAGATTTATATAAAATCATGATTTTAGCCGGAATGGCTGTAATAGCATTGGGATGGAAGGATAAGAACAAATGGACAATGGAAAAATGGAACAATTATGTCTTTGAAGGTATACAAGCGGATATATTTGTACGGATAACTGCTGATGTGACATGGGAGGATAAACGTCAAAAGATTATAAGTAAATGGACCTGTTATAGGCACTGGGTGGAAAGGGGGAAGACAACCCAAGCATTCAAACCCGAATGAAGAATTTGTGCACATGGTTAAAAATATGAAGACATAATGGGGGGGGTGGGGGGGAAGGGGTAAAAATAGCTGTATACGGTTCAACGTATGACTATGTATATATGTTATAACAATAAAAGGGGGAAAAAAGATACATGATGAGATGCAGAAGATTCTTAAACTTAGATTTGAGTTAAATCTGAAAAATATGCTCTTAAACATCCTACCAATTAATGTCAGAAAAGAATAAGGGGGTCTTTTTTGTTACCTGGTGTCAGCAGCAAGAGTATTATATATGCAGCAAAAGGGAAAACAGATATTTGTCCTGATGTGTCAGAGTGGAGAGATGAGATTTATGAATATGCATCAATGGCTAAATTAACTATTTATCTACATAACAGACCAATAGCTGAATTTTGGGGGAAATGGAAAGATTCCTTTGACTTCTTAGGTAGAAATTAATATTAATTAAGGTATTTTAGTATAAAATTAAGAAGATAAAATACATGTAATAAAGGGGGGGGGGAGAAGCAGATATCATAGTTTGTATAAGTAAAACTAACCAAGGAGAGAGAAGGAGAGCTGTTACATAATTCTGTTTAGTTATGGCAAAATTTGAATGTATTCTTTACTAGTTCAACGTAATTTCAAATGCAGTGCTGTACAGCTCTTAAACTAATTTCAAATGTATTGTTTATATAAGATTGTGTAAGTCTCAACTTAATCTCTAATGTAGTGTTCATTTAACCTTTTATTATGCACTTTCTTCATCTCTTTTTAAATAAAATTTCTTTAAAAAAAGGGGGGGAACCAAAAAAGGCTCCAGGGTCTCCATTCTTCCATGTATCTGAAGAAGGGATCTTTAACTCTCGAAAGCTTATATCCTGAAAATCTTGTTGGTCTCTAAGGTGCCACTGGACTCAAATCCTACTGTTCTACTGCAGACCAGAATGGCTACCCCCCCCCTTAAAACTACACTCCTGAAGAGTCACTCAAGGCAGAATGGTCAAAGCCGAGACACCAGGAATCAACGGTCACATCAGCAGAAGATCACTGATGGCTCCGAGGGCGATGGGGGCAAAAGAAACTTTGAAGGGTAGCTACCCTGGTTAGCACTGCACAGAAAAAGGCAATGGTAAACCACTTCTAATCGCCTCCTACCTTGTAAACTCTTATGATGAGACAACCAAAACAAAAAGATATAGTACTGGAAGACAGGACCCCCAGTTCAGGGGGCACTGAATTAACTATAGGGGAAGAGCAGAGGACAAGTATGAATAGCGCTGTTCTTAATTATGTGACCAGATTATAGCCAAAGAGATGTTCAGTTGCTGATGAGGAAGTCCAAAGCTGCGCGACACAGATAATAGGAACATGGAATGTGAGAAGAAAGACACGGCCTTCAGTTTGCAAGACATGAACAAGCCTGTTAATTATAAGATGTTTTGGAAGTCCCTGATCATAGGAAGCAATTGGATTGGCACATGACACCCGTACTCTGCCTCGGGGTAGAACTGGAGGTAGGTGACGAGCTCCTAGCCTGCAACTCTGTTGTCCATCCCCAGAGTAAGAGCCAAGTTACTCAGATGATGAGATAAACAAGTGCTTGGCTGCATTACTCTGCTAACTCCTCTGGATCTTACTCTGCTCTGGATTTGTTCCATTTAATCAGCGACTCTTGAAGAAGTGCTTTAATCAAAATGGCCCTTCGCTGTACTGGAAGGGAGGCAATTGCGCTGACGGAAGCAATTTGTCTCGAATCCCAAGAAAAATATCCAGCAGCGTGTGCCCAACCGAAGAACTCTATTAGTCATCCCTGGACCCCGGTAGTTGCCATCATCTCATCTTGGATTTTCAAGTTAGCAACAGTCTACCACTTTTCACACTTTGTTGTTTCTCTCCCTACGTTTTCATTAACGGGGAGTGCTGGGCGTTGTGCAAACATCTGCTACTGCTGTTTACTTCCAGCCAGGAGCTGTTTACTACGTCCCCTAAGTGGAGAAGGCTTTCGGCTCCGTAACAGCACAGATCTCTCCCCTCTTAACAGAGTCGCCTCCGTGCCTTCGAAACAACTCTTGTCCTGATTTGTCATGGCCTGGAGTTCTGGATGTCACAGTCATCAACGACAGTAAACATCTAAAAGAGTCCAGTAGCACCTTTAAGACTAACCAATTTTATTGTAGCATAAGCTTTCGAGAATCACGTTCTCTTCGTCAGATGAATGGAGGGCAGAAGGAAACTGGCCAAATATAGAGGAGGAGAGGGGGGGGGAAGGGGGGAAGGAGGAGAGGGGGGATGTAAGTAGCAAAATCTACAACAAATACTACAGACTAACACTAGCAAAATACTACAGACTAACACGGCAACCTCCTTTGAATCTTTACACAAGCAAACTGATCCCCACACCAAAAGCTGTCTGCATCTCCATATCAAAGGAGTTGTTTACATCCCCCCTCTCCTCCTTCCCCCCCTCTCCTCCTCTATATTTGGCCAGTTTCCTTCTGCCCTCCACGCATCTGACGAAGAGAACGTGATTCTCGAAAGCTTATGCTACAATAAAATTGGTTAGTCTTAAAGGTGCTACTGGACTCTTTTTGATTTTGCTACTACAGACTAACAGGGCTAACTCCTCTGGATCAGTAAACATCTAACAACTGAAGCAGGCTTCTTCTGAATGAAAAACAACAGGCACGCTTCACTCTTGCGCCAGAAAGGTCCGTGCAAGAATACGAATTACGCATTCCCGGAGGAGCCCACCTCTTCTTCATGAGTCACTGAATGGAGAACGTTTCCTATCTGCTGTTGGTTTATCACTTTCTAGTGACTCACAACAAGAGTGAATTAGCCCATAAAAACAGAGACACAGAAATTATCTCCCTGAAAGTAGGCAAGGCCGGAGCAGTGAATCAATCAGAAGTGCAGCAGGAGATTCTCAGTAAAAGTGGACACTTTCAACTCACAAAAGCCCATAACCATTCAATTGGTTTAAGGCACATGCCCAGCTATCGATCATATTGACTCAGACTACGTAATCCACCTTGAGTGTCAGTCAGTGCCAGATCTGGTGTTCCCAGTGCCGGGAACAAGCGCAGTTTGGCTGCCCTCGCACGCACTCCCGGCACTGCATGATGACAGCACTTCGTGACATCATCACGTGGGGCAGGCATGCCGCCAGCAGATCAGCAGCAGCGACGGTGGCTGGGAGGCCGCCTGCGCCACTCGCCTGCCCTGCTGAGGGGGCAGCCAGCTTGCCTCACGCTCCCTATCCTGCAGGGCAGGCGAATGGTGCAGGCGGCCTCCCAGCCCTCCGTGCCACTCGCTTGCCCAGCAGGACAGGGAGCGCACAGCAAGCTGGCCGCCCCCTCAGCGAGGCAGACGAGTGGTGTGGGCAGCCTCCCAGATCTCCGTGCCATTTGCCTGCCCGCCTGAGGGGGCGGCCAGCTTGCCGCGCGCTCCCTGAGTCCTGCTGGACAAGCGAATGGCACAGGTGGCCACTCAGCCACCCGCACTGCCGCTGCCTTGCTCCCGGCAGCTGGCAGCTGCGCCCAGTGCCCCCTCTTTAGTGGCGCCGGGGGCAGACTACCCCCCCTGCCCCCCCTCGATCTGGCCCTGGTCTCCGTGAGGAAGGCAAACTATAAATAACATAAATAAAAACAAGTAAGTGCTCTCACAGGCACACATTCACTTTTTTCTTTTACGCATGCTTCTTCAAGAGGTGTGTGGGAATAACGGTGCCATCCTAAGCAGAATTACATCATGCGAAGTCCATTGATTTCAACAGACTTAATAGGACTGCACAGTAAATGACCTAGCCCTCTCCCACAAAGCCTGAGGCCATATTTGCAAAACTGTTTTACCATCAATTAATGCAACTTCAAATGGCATTTGAAGCTTAACCCTGACCCCATAAATTTGGCTGGCACTGAAAAGGCCTTATAGACTTTTCCTAAAGGCATTAATTCTTTGGGTTAAAGCCAGACCTTCAGAGCTGAATTGACAACCCCAGATCTACAACGCAAGGCTTGTCGCCTTATGTCAGGGACACCGGCATGACATATAAACTGCTACAACCTGCCCTGGGCCAGGGAAGCGAGAGAAAGCTTAAAAAGGCGGCTGAAGGACAGCTTCCATTTCAGCCAAGCGGTTCCATCTTCATTAATTCATTGTCAGCTTGACCTCTCTCCCTTTAACAAACTAGCAAATACTGCAATCCTAAGATTTCAATGGGCTTAGACAGGAATAACTCTTCTTAGAATTACACTGAAAGTGCCAACTGTGGCACCCTGCAGGCTGGGAACTGAAGATGCCTAGCAGGAGGGTTGAGCCTAGAGGGAGAGCACTTACAACTAGAGGTGGGCACGAACTGAAATACGAACCAAAGTTTGTCACGAACTGGGCTGGGGGTTTTTTTTGGTTTGCAAACTAGCAGTTTGTCGGAGGGCATTTCTCATGAACCACAATGAACTGTGACGATTTTTAGGCTGGTTCGTTTGGTTCGTTTTTCGATTCGCCACTGCAGACAGCCTAGCGCCAATCAATCAGTTTCCTAGGCAATGGGGGGGATGGGCTTTCTGCAGACCTTCTGCTGCCCTGGAAGCGACGTATTCATGAACCAAACAAACTGGTTTGCGAACTGGACAATTTCATGCTGGTCTGTGGTTCGTGAAATGCAACGAACCATGAACTGCAACGAACCATTTTCCCAGTTCGTACCCATCTCTACTTACAACCATAAGGGCCACCAAGTAGCAACCTACTTCTGTATACCAAGAGACATGCTGCCCCTTCTAAGTACCAGCAAGGGCCAGGCCACCCAACATCAAGGAGGGAAGGTAAGTTTCTTCCTCGTCTTAACAGGATTTGCCCACAGCAGCCCTGTACTTCTCCCCACTGGAATTCACTGCACTGACTGTCATATACTGGCATTGGTGGCACCATTTTTCAACAACAACACTCTGTGAGAGGGCCGCCACAATCCCTCATTCTGGCCTTCCAGTCCTGAACAAAGGCTTTTCTGTTCTGTTCTGCTTTTGGTTCCAATTTGTTTGTGTGTTTTCTCGTTCTAGAGTCAAGCCTTAGGTGTTTTGGATGTTGAGACTAAGAAACTTAGATGAGCCTTACTGGATCAGAACAGTGGCCCATCTAGCAGAGCATTCAATCTCAACACAGCGGACAACCAGTTACTTTGGAGGGCCAAGAATAGGACAAAGAGATTGAGGTCTTCTCCTGATGTTGCCTCCTGGTATTCAGAAGTTTACTGCCTCTGAGTACGGAGGACTGGTGGACTATGATTACTTCCTGCCAAATTCACTCTGCTGTTCTGGGGATTTTTTTTTTATCTGCCAGGTTTTTTTTAAACTAAGCCACTCCTCATTTAATTCATTTCATTGCTGTGTTTTATATTTTCAATTTTGATTCAAATCGTTTTGAACAACTAGAAGTGGTAATGAGGCAGGGCATTTAAGTATTTTAAATAAACGGATTTTACAGAAGAGAACAATGGGAAACGGTTACGGAGACTGCTTGGAATAACATTCGATTTATACACCGCCCCTCATGACAACTTAACATCCACTCAGAGTAGTTTACAAAGTGTGTTGTTACTATCCTCATAAACCAAGGTCACCCAGCTGGCTTCAAGCAGAGGAGAAGGGAATCAAACCTGGTTCTCCAGATTAGAGTCCTGCCCCTCTTAACCACAACTACACCAAGCTGGCTCTCAAGTCAAGACTTCTCCTACTTTATGAAGACCCACCCCCACCTCCCAAGAAAAGAGTTTAAGAATAAAAGATTTTGCCAGAAGAAGTCCGAAGAGCCTGTCCTTGTGGAGCCACTTTGGTGTAGTGGTTAAGAGCGGCAGGACTCTAATCTGGAGAACCAGGTTTGATTCCCCACTCCTCCGCTTGAAGCCAGCTGGGTCAGTCACAGCTCTTCTAGACCTCTCTCAACATTGTGATTGTTGTGGGGATAATAGTAACATACTTTGTAATCCACTCTGTGTGAGCATTAAATTGTCCTGAAGGGTGGAATATAAATCGAATGTTGTTATTATTATTATTATTGTATGCCTTGGGAAGGAAGAACAGAAGGGCAGACAGGCTCTTTGGACTACCTCTGGCCCCAGACATTTTCCACAGATGTCACAGCTGCCAGAAAGGCCTAATCAAAACCTCTTTGATGTCACTAACTTATGACAGCAGAAGAGGGCAAGGAAAGCAAGGGTTCCTGCTGCCTCCCAGACCCCAAGGGGCAGCCTTAATTGGGTCCCCCCCCCCAAAGCAGATCTTCACATTGCTGAATGAGAACTTTAGTTCTTTTGAAGAAGAACTCAAAATCCTCACCTAGGGACTTGTGCACGCCATGGTCTGGTGTTACATTGACAAGAAGCAGCGAGAAACTCCTCGCCCGGGTACACAAAGACTCATTAATATTTCTGACAGTGTGTCGTGCACGTAGCAGCATGAACATGGCTCTGGAGAGACCATGGGGTGGTTTGCATAACTACTTCCCTCTCCGTACATGTGGCAGCTTTCACAAGAGGCACTTAAAACAGAGGTCACGCTTCCCACATCCCTCATGCACAAAACATGAACGCCCGGGCCCCAATTCCACTCCCTACCTTGCACAAGTCACAATCAGGGAAGTGCACGCATTCCACACTACAACGGCCGCCTTAGTACTTACCTTGTGGGATGCAAGCTGTCACTCCCGCTTGTGCAGGCAGAACTAAGAATCAACCATCGCCATCTTATATAAAAAACATAAAGGCCTCACTGGATCAGGTGATGGGTCTATCTCCCCCAGCATTTGTTTCCAGCAGTGACAAACCTGATGCTTCCAGGAATCCCGCTAATTATTATTAGTTATAGTTAGAACTTGCAATACATTATAATACTATCCCTCTTAGAGTCTCTCTACACGAAACACCTGACACATGAAGAACATGTGTCAGGAGATACAATGGTAGCCGGGAAGAGAAGTTTAAAAAGACAGAGACGGCAGCAGAGAAAGGCTTGCTATACACTGGAGCTGTGTGAAGGGGCTGTGAAATGCCAGAAGGGAAACTGCAGCCCATTGTAACCTCTCCAGGTTCAAGCCGGGCTCCAACCCATTTCCATTCCTCGCTGCCCTCTGGTTGGGGTCCTACACAGTTTTAGACTGAAGAGGTGAAATTGACAGAGCCTTTAGGGTGGTGAAGATGAAATTAAAAAACCCTTTAAGAGCCAAGCTACAAGTGACGCCTGACACAGGTTGGGAACTTGTCAGCTTCCCTCAAGTTTTGATGGGAAATGTAGGCATCCTGGTCTTGCAGCTGTAATGGAGAGCCAATCTGTAAAACCAGGATGCCTACATTTTCCATCAAAACTTGAGGGAAGCTGACAAGTGTCCAACCTGTGTAAGGCATCACTTGTAGCTTGGCTCTTAGGAGGACACTGTGTCTCCCTGCACTTGACAAACATGTGTGGAGACATTTCATGTAGAGAGACTCCTAGAGAAGCAATCTTCTGAGCTGATCCTTTATACTATAGTTCCAAGCAAGACAAGAATGCTTGACCACAGCATTCTGCTTTTGTACAGGGAGGTTTTATTGAAAGGTCGGCTTCCTCCACAAAGCTGCCCCCATGCCCTTTCAAACTATCTGAGCGACAGCAAATTCTATACGTTGACTGTTGTCCTGTGTGAAGAGGTACTTTCTCTTCTCTGCCCTGAATCTGCAGAAACAACTGTGACGCAACATGTGATGAGAGAATCGAAAACCGCATCGTGCAAATTTTCTAATCACAGCAGTAGCTGTTGCACTCTTCTATGAATGCCCGCAGTGCAGAAACAGGGTGGCAAAATACTGTGACAGTCCGATCCTGATCAAGCCCACATGCGCCTACAATTTAAAGGGGTGGGGGGAATGCTGAGGGCTCCATTCATAGTACTCCCAGTAGCACACTTGGTTTAGCCATGGAAATGAGAAAAGAGATCTGCCCAAGCATTGTCAGTGAGCCCATGGGAGCGATGGAACCAAGCCAGGCATGTCAGATTCAGTGACTCGATTTGGGTACTTCTCTGAACACAAATTCAAAGTACACTTAGAGCCAAAACACACGTTAAGAAATACCTAGGTTCAGCACGTGTTCTCTTACCTCAAGGTTTGCCGGGATCTGTAGGCGTCCTGGAAGCTTAAAGTTTAGCATTTACAGAGCAGCAGGGAGGGAAATACAGGCGCCTGTATTTCCCTTCCCCTTCCTGCTGCTCTGTAAATGCTAAACTTTAAGCTTCCAGGACGCCTACAGATCCCGGCAAACCTTGAGGTAAGAGAACACGTGCTGAACCTAGGTATTTCTTAACGTGTGTTTTGGCTCTTACACCTGGGAGAAAGAGCACAGGGAGTACACAGAACTCCTTGCCAGAGTCAGGTCAAGAATTGTCAAGCGCAAATCCTGGCCTGAACTGGGGAATTTTTTTTGCCACTCGGGAGATTTGGAGGCCAATTGGTTTGAGCAGGAAAGCTGAACTGAAGGCTGGGAGAAGATAATTGCTCCCTTGATGGGGTAGGGACGGAAGAACAACCTTTTGATATTTTATCCGGCCAGATCAGAGACTTCGTATCAACACAAAGATAGTTTCAGGTAGGTAGCCGTGTTGGTTCTGCCGTAGAACAGCAGGATTTGAGTCCGGTGGCACCTTTCAAGAGTCAAAGCTCCCTTTGATATCTGAAGAAGGGAGCTTTGACTCTGGAAAGCTTATACCCTGAAAATCTTGTTGGTCTCTAAGGTGCCACTGGACTCAAATCCTGCCAATTAAAACGTCAGATGCTCCATACCCTTATTCCCTCTTGCTCAAGTTCCAGTTCTCTCACTAGGCTAGCTTTCAACTTGGGCAACCTCTTGGGACAAAGGACTAATTGTCCAGTGGCATCAATCTCCAAGTCAAAGAACTAGAAAAGCCATCGCTCTCGGTTTCACTACCAGCCGGCGCCAAAATCCCAACCCTGAAGTCTCAGGTCTGCCCTTCGCTTCCGAAACACACTGCTTGCCCAGGCGTACCGACTCTGGCAAGTCTGTAAGTGGGGTTTCCCAGCTGTGAGAGAGGAATGCCTCCTCTATGGCCTTTCAAGGTTTTAATCCCTCAGAAGTTTCAAGAGCCTTGACGGAAACATAAGCCCAGTGCCAAGATACACACTGATCTCCAAAGGCCCTGCTTGGAGAGTCCAAGGTCAGGCCGACAATTGTTCAACAGGCATGGAAAGCTACACTGATGTTTCGAGGAGACACCACTCTAATTGTGGATGACAGCCAACGAGAATTTCAGGGGTATGTAAACATAAATATGCTGGCAACGTCAGCAAGTCACTTCCAGCCTCAGTCGAATGACAACTGTCATTCTTCTAAAAACCATTCTTCTGATTACCACCTTGGTTTTTCCCCCTCCGGGGTGGAGTTCAAGGAGCTTTTGGGCAAACTCTTTGAAGGGCTCCTCCAGCACCAAGTTTTTGATCATACTAGGTATTAACCCCTCAAGGGGTAACAGGTCAAGAGATAAGACTCAAGGAAACCGGCTTGACAGAAGGATGTAATAACTAGGGTTGAATTACTACGGCCCATGCTGGGATACAATGGACGGGTGTGTGCGTGCGCGCTTATGTTCCTAACAGCCTTGTGAACAGTTTTGAATGACTGCCTACAAGTTAGAGTCCAGCAGCACCTTTAAGACTAACCAACTTTATTGTAGCGTAAGCTTTCGAGAACCACAGCTCTCTTCGTCAGATGCATCTGTGGTTCTCGAAAGCTTACACTACAATAAAGTTGGTTAGTTTTAAAGGTGCTACTGGACTCTACTGTTTTGCAACTACAGACTAATACGGTGAACTCCTCTGGATCTATGCCTACAAGCTGTCCACCTCTTCTTCCTCTCCACTCCAGGAATCCAACAGCATCCCGGGGACCTATCTGGGGGATTTTAAGGCCGTGAGAAACAGCAAGGAAAACCAACTGTGAAGCTGCATTCTGCCAGGAAAGTTCATAAGGCACTACGCCGGCTGCGCAAACTGTCTTGCCTGGTCTTTGAAAGATTCGATTCTCTTTCTGACAGGAGCAACAGAGTTCAGGCAGGAGCATTGCAGGGGGGGCTACTGCTGCCTACCCTGGATCTAAAGAGGCAGCCAAGGATAACACTGCAACACCCTTTCCAGTTGAGGAAATAGCTGGGGGTTCAGCAAGGGGTGGAGGGGAGCACAAGCAGACCCCCCTCAAATCATATTCCAAAACAGGTCATACTAAATCAACCCTAACGATTGCTTCTTTCTGTTAAGCAGGTTCTCTCGAGTCTTATCTCTTGATCTGCTGCACTTAAGTACAATCAAAAACCTGAGGTCGGAGGAGCCCTTGAAACAGTCGTGCCCAAAAGCTCCTTAAACTCCACCGCAGCCCGAAATGAAAAACCGAAGGTGGCAATTGGATCAATGGGCTTTAAAAGGGTGATAAATACAATGGAAGGATGTGAACCGATTGGACCTTGTCTCAAAGAAGGCGCAATCTCCATCTCTGATCCAATACAGCAGTCATGCGCCCTCCTCTGCTGGCATTCACACACACAGTTGGATGCACACATGCACAAAGCCTCCTTTACCCGTAGTCTGCCTTGCACACAGATACTTCTGCAGTACAGAGAATGTTCTGCTCCACAGACTAGCAACATTTCTTCACGTTTTCTCCATCTTATGAACACAAGTTGCTTCTTGCCAGGTACGTTGTTCTAAAGCTTTCCCAACCCTTGATTCTTGTCATCTGTATACCAGTAACGGGCACGGCTAATGTAACTGGAAGAACAGGGTCCACATGGGTGACACAGACGACAAAGAGAGAAGACGAGCCATCTACATGAGGTTGAATTCATTTGGGCCAAAAGCCACTAGTTGGCCATGCCCGGATCTGCAGCCAAAGACATGGTCAGGATCGGTATGGAGTACTAGGTGGACACACCTGAAGACAAATTGACTGTGTTCTCTACCCAAGGAACTCCAAGTTCATCCATCTCGACCTCAGAGTTTCTGGTGGAATCTGGAGCAGAGCAGGTAATCATGGAAGGGACCTCTGGGGTCATCTAGTCCAACCCCCTGCACAATGCATGAAATTCACAACTACCTTCCCCCTCCACCCCACCCCACCCTGTGACCCCTGCTCCATGCTGGCCTGGGGGAAATTGCTTCCTGACTCCAAAGTGGTGATTGGCCTTACCCTGGGTGTGCAAGAAGGAGCCATGATAACTAAGCACCGACATAACCCTTCCTGCCCTCCGTCTCATGATCTGCCTAGGATCATAGAATCAGCCATCTAGCCTCTGCTGAAAAACCTCCAAAGGAGACCCCACCACCTCCTGAGGAAACCTGTTCCACTGAGGGACCGCTCTGTCTGGAAGTTCTTCCTAAAGCTCCACTTTGCTGACCAGGCAGGGACAGACCGCTAGACTCCTCGTATTTAATCCAAGTCTGGACAATCCAGAACCCTTTTATTGCCTGCCCTTCATTCCATGCTGCGCCTGAAAAGGGCTCCCAGCTCACACAAGCCTAGCAAGCTTGCAAGGTTGGGCCCCATCTCTCTTCGCTATGGGGTTCTTGATCCACAGTCCACAGGCCCTGAGGAAGATCAGCACAGGTTCGCCTAGATCGAGCATCTGCACTCTGCAGCACACAGCGTAACTCAATGACGCGTCTGCTTCCAGACTGAGATGAGGCGCTACCTTCATGCGGGCTCTGATACTACGGTGCGGAAGGCAGTGTGGGACCACCCACACGGCCTGACTCTGCCCAGGGAAGGACAGAGGGGAGTGGAAAGCGATGCTCACTTCTAGATCTGACCCCCAGCTGCCTCCAGGGTCACCATCACCAAGCCCAGAGATGCTGGATGACTTGCCGGGAGGTCGCAGAACCAGGGGAAGGGGAAGGTTTTGGCCTCCGTTTCCGACTCGTGCGCCTTCCCTGGGCATCTGGTTGACCACTCTGTGGACTAGAGGGTGGTGGACTAGATGGAACAGCTGTCTGATTTAGAGGGGTCGCTCTCAAGAGCACCAGAGGATGAGCCTCTAAATGCCCTAAGAGGGGGAGGCCAGGCTGGATCGTTTGGGGGCTGCTCCAGTATTTTAAAAGCTTGGTCCGGTTTGGGCAGCCACTGGAGCAAGGAGCTGCTTTCTACCCATCCTGACTTGGCAGGCAGACTGAGATAACATGTGACAGATCCCCTTTGTGGGCTCTGCTTCTGCATTAACTCGACTGTGGCAAGATTGGACACCCAGCCCTAGAAAATCCAGCTTCTGTCTACACCTCTAGAATATTTCTCAAGCCATTTGTCTTCTCAGCTCCCTCATTTTGTGGTGTTCCAACAGAATCCCCTAGATGGGTCACAGCACTGAGGAATGCCGATGTTAGAGACTGAGCTCTGGTTGCACCCACTCAGCCGTCAAGTCAGCAAGGAACACGGAAGCACGCGCTTCAGTCCTCTGGTCTGATCTCCGGGGCTCAGGACCATCAGCATTGCTCTCTACATCACAAGACTGCCCACCGGGCTGCCTTATCTCTGTGGTTTGCAGCGATGAGCCGGGACAGCAGTTGACAGGCCTCCTTATTTGGTGGAGCAGCAAGCCTTAGAAACACACGAGACGTTGCACTTCTTCGGTGTCCCCAAGATCTTACACACAGCCACGTGGGCCTGGGGACTAGGGCTGCACAGGAGAGTACGCCGTGCACTTTGACCGGCCCAGTCCTAACCTGTTTCAGGGAGCTGCTGTGGAGGTCGATGGGCTCTGCAAAACATTCAGCAGCATGTAAAAAACAGGACAGCGACAGCACAACCACCACAAATCGAGTGGCTTGAATTGAATCATTTTCCAGAGCTGGCGTCTATTTTAGTAACAAATCGTTGTGTCCTGCCTTGATTTTCTTGAATCCACGAGAGACACAATCCTCCTTCTTTGTCATACCCATTAGTCCTCCAATAATAGACGGTATTTAATTAGCAGCGATTAGAACACGAGCCACACAAAAGCTTTTATACCATTCAGAAACTCTTCCTGATAATAACGTTTATTTAACACGTCAACTATTCTTCGAGTAACTGGGGTGCAGATTAGTTTAATAAATAATAACAACACTTGCGTAGTGTTTTCACAGTTCAAAGAGGTTCACACACATCTTATTGTAATTTTTACAGGCACAGCGTCAGACAGCCCGATAGAATTGGGGGCGGAAGGACTGAGAGAGTGTGTCTAAGACCACCAGCCAGTTCATAATAATGATGATGATGATGATGATGATGATGATGATGATGATGATGATGATACTTGATTTAGGACAACTTCAGGACAACTTAACACCCACTCAGAGTAGTTTACAAAGTGTGTTATTATCCTCATGACAATCACCCTGTGAGGTGGGTAGGGTGAGAGAGCTCCTAGAAGCTGTGACTGGTCCAAAGTCACCCAGCTGGCTTCAAGAAGAGGAGTGGGGAATCAAACCTGGCTCTCCAGATTAGAGTCCTGCCGCTCTTAACCACTACACCAAACTGGCTCTCTCATGGCAGAGAGATATTTCGAGCCACACTTTATTTTTATTTTTTAGTTTACTTCATTTATATCTCATTTATATTTATTTTTATCATTTAGTTTACTTTCTCCCCAATGGGGACCCAAAATGGCTTACATCGTTTTCCTCTCCTCCATTTTATCCTTGCAACAACCCTGTGAGGGAGGTTAGGCCGAAAGAGCATGACTGCCCCAAGGCCACCCAGCAAGTTTCCACGGCAAAGTGGCGATTTGAACTTGGGTCTCCCAGATTCTAGTCCGACACTCTAGCTACTACCCCCCAATGGCTCTCTCATACACACCCCACAGCTAATTTTCTCAGCTGCTACGCTACCCCAACTCACTTTACCAATTTAAATATGGCTACTATTTTCACTGGACAAGATGACTTAGCCCCAGAATGTATACAAAAAAGCAGACTGTACCCCCGCTGTGGAATATGATAGAAATTACTGATATGGACGTTACCGGGAACAGAAACTGCTTAGTTTCCCAATGGTGAGGAGAGCTCACTTCCTTGAGTTTCCTTAGGGTACTTCTATTACCAGGGTTGTCAAATAAATTGCAAATTGTGTTAGTTTGATATTGCAAAACAAGATAAAAATGTAGTGGCACCTTAAAGACTAATTACATTTATTTCACTAGGAACTTTTGTGGGTCACAGAAGTGGGCTGTGTGACCCGCGAAAGTTCCTAGTGAAATAAATGTTCGATATATTGTCGAAGGCTTTCACGGCCGGAGAACGATGGTTGTTGTGGATTTTCCGGGCTGTATCGCCGTGGTCTTGGCATTGTAGTTCCTGACGTTTCGCCAGCAGCTGTGGCTGGTATCTTCAGAGGTGTAGCACCAAAAGACAGAGATGTCTCAGTGTCACAGTGTGGAGAAGATGTTGGCAGGTAATTTATATCTACTCAGGAAGGTGGGTTTGGGCTAAGTCATCCTGTAAGAGGATGACACTGTGACACAGAGATCTGTGTCTTTCGGTGCTACACCTCTGAAGATGCCAGTCACAGCTGCTGGCGAAACATCAGGAACTACAATGCCAAGACCACGGCGATACAGCCCGGAAAATCCACAACAACCATCGAAATAAATGTTAGTCTTTAAGGTACAACTAGATTTTAGATAAATAAACACAAGGGATTTCCTAACAAGAAAACATGGCTTGCAGTGCAGGCATATTAAAGAGGTAGCAAACACTGGCAAAGGGTCTTCTGCCGCTGTCCATAAGCAGCCAAGGAAGAAACCCAAGGCATATATCAACATCCACAGCAAACGGCCAAGGATCATTTCACATAGCTGGAATGGAAGAGGAAAACGCTTGCCAACTGAAGACTGCATTGGTGTGCTGTTTCCCTTTTCGCTCGTGATGCCCCCATAACAAGTGTCACAGCTAACGCTGATTTAGCAGCTGCATGTTCAGTGGCACTGAGATTTTAAAGTTAGTCCCCTCATCTGCATCCTTTTCACGCTGCAAATAGAACGCTACAGTGCTCGGCTGAGAGGTTGCAGCGGATGCTTCATTTTTTAACAGACACTCTTGTTCACCGATGGCCAACCTGCGCCACAAGTACCACTAGAAGTCTGTGGCACTCCCAGAGAGAAGCAGGAGAATCTGTGGGCCTAACTATGGTCTAGAGCAAGTCCAAACGTGTCCCATTATGCTGACGTCAGTCCACCAGATGCATACTACTGCCCCCCCCCCCAGGGGCTGGTGTCATTGCCAATCTGAGGATGCAGCTCCCAGGTGATGAAAAACACTCAGAAAGAATAATATACAAGACTGAGCCAGTGTGATGTAGTGGTAAGAGTTTGAGACCAGGATCTGGGAGACCCTAGTTCGAATCCCCACTCTGCCATGGACGCTTGCAGGGTGACCTTAGGCCAATCACACACTCTCAACCTAACCTACCTCACAGGGTTGCTGGGAGGCTAAAACAGAGAAGGGAAAAATGCTGTAAACCACTTTGGGTCCCCACTGGGAGAAAAGTGGGGTATAAATGAAGTAAATAAATGTAACTCTGTTTTTGGAGGGTACGTCAAACTGTGAAGGCCTGGTATGCGCCCTTGTTCGGAGATAAAAATGAATCTATTACACCCAGAAATACGCAAGTATTGTAGTGCATACTGGAGCACACTTGCCAAAGAGGTCAGTCACAACTATTCCTTCTGGGGACAACAGAATTAGTCCCAGAATGTTCTTTCCATCAAGTACTCAGAAACACGGCTGAACATTGTACAAATGAGTCACATTTAACAACCCACTAGTGAAGAACGAGAGCTACTGCTGTAAGGACACTTGAGATCAGGCTTCCTAACAGGGAAGCGCTACTGGAAAGACAGCTTTTAAAATGTTTTACCATTGTAAACATCTCTAAGGAGAAGTGAGGCGCCCTGAGCTGTCCCTAAGGCAGTCATTAACTAGGGTAGCCAGAGAGCCAACGCACAGCACCCTGACACCACAGTGCACTACTGAGAAATGGGGAGTGGTGCAGCGGTGGATCAGGGCCCAAGAAATATAAGGCATGTAAATACAAGGGAGGGGGGCTGAGCATTTGCGTACACCATCTCTAAGGAAGAATGAGGAAGAATGTCATCTCTGGGACACTAATTCCACACTACAAAGTACACATGTTGCAAAGATTCCTCGCTCTGTGGGAGCGTTATCAGGCACTGCAGCCCAAATCATGCTTCCTACTAAGTTCCCCAAAGTTACTAGTCCACAAAAAAGATTCACTAGGCCACCTCCTGACATACTGGTCATTTGGGACCCTTAAAAAGGGAAGGGGGAGAGAAGGAAAACCGCTTGCTTCTATCTGACAAAAGCTTTGCTTTCTGTCACTCTAGAGGCGACTCTTGTTTGGTACCAGAGTAGAAATGGCTACTGACAAATCTACCCTCTCTCATCATTGGTTCAGGTATGCCTCTGCAGAAAAGCGTTAAGTCAAAGCTGAGCTATACATTCCCTAGGCAGCCTCAAAAAGGTTCAGCTGCAGTTTCTTCTGCCCCCTCCTTCTGGCACCTGGACCTGCTTATCATTTGCCAGAAGGCAGAAGAGCCTGCATATCATTAGAATCTGCTTACAATTGCACCTCTTTCCGGCGGGAACAGCCTGGACTTTCTACAGGCCCAAAGAGTCTGCCAAAGACACAGTCGCAAATCCCTAATATCTGATGTAATAAACAAGACCTCTGCCCAGTCTTTCAAGCTTTAAAATGGGGATCACATCTTCCTATGTTACTGAGGATCAGCAAGTTGTAAAGCACCTCCAGTGCCGTGTTAACACGCACCATGCTTTAATCGCTGTTTTTATGTTTTTGTATGCATATTCAAGCTCTGGTTTTAATTGTTTTAATAGTGTGGTTTTCTGTTGTTTCTTAAAGGTGGGATTTTATGATGCACATTTTTTAATAGTCAGCCACCTTGATGGTCCTTACGAGGGCAGAACACCAAAGTACACATTTTGTACATAAATAAAATCAATCAATCATAATGAAGGACAGACTTGATGCGGACCCACAGACTTCACAGCCATCGTCACCCTACAGCGGATGTCATTCCAGCCCTGCTGATCCTGCATTCTCCCAGACCTGCCACAGTTGTCAAATGACACAATGATGAAAGAGCTGTTTGAGAACCAGGCTGCAAAGTTTGGGGCCTAAGTTACACACAGACAAAAACATAGAGATGGTTCCCTTGCTCGTGGGAGGTAAAGCAGGTTCACGCAAGAGACCCCCTTGCCTTTTGAGGTGCAGTGCTTCCCTCCCCCCCAGGCCCCCCTCCATGCCATCTCACCCGGGACCTACCTCCTCTAACTCATCCTTGGCATCCAAACTGGTGTAGATCAGCAATTTCCCTCCTCCTCCTCCTCCTCCTCCTCCACCACCACTCGCTGTAGCTGCTGCTGCTCCCCCTTTGCCTTTCTGCATCTCCATAGCAGGCTGGGGATGAGAGAGATGCCCCCCTTCCTCTCTCACAACACTCGCTCTCGCTGCACCAGTGTGAAAGGGGGGAGGTGAGAGATGGGTAAGCCCCACACTCACCCCCTTGCAGTTTCCTCAGCTGCTGCCTATAGGGAGTGGGGGCAGATCTATTGGGGTGGGAAGATGAAAAGCGGGGAGGAATTCCTCCTCTTTAAGCCCCTTGCCTTTTCCCTCGAGAGTTGTATGCCTGTAACTACACCTCACTTTCTTTAAGGGGAGCACTTTTGGGGGGAGGGGATGCTTAAGTCTCCCTCTTGTCAACCTGTTTTTTGGGACAGAGCCCTTCAGTTCCTAATTTGGGGGATCATGATTGACAAACCAAATAAGAGTCAGGGGAGGAGGGAGTATTTGAGTGAGATATGTTGGGGGGGGGTCTCCTAGCTTTGAAGGGCGGGGTTTAGGGAGAGGGGGTCTTTTAGGGCGGGGCTGTAGCCCCAGGGGGCGGGGCTTGGGGAAATAAGGGTGGGGGACTCTCTTGTTTCGTAGGCGTATCTATCTGGCTTTTCCGCCCTCCTGGACCAAATAAAGGGGAATGTATGTATATAAAGGGGGGGGGGGTGTCTGCACCGGTGGGGGGGTAGGGAGGGGGAGCGTGCGGCTCCTCGCCCCCCACCCAGCCAGCCGCACAGACCGGAAGTCACTGGCTTGAGGCGAGCGAGTGTGTGAGAGAACGGGCAAGGAAGAAGCAGAGCCTCGCGCAGCCGGAAGAGCACGCCTCTTCACTTTCCCCGCCTCCCGCCGCTCCGGCGACCTATCCGAGCTCAGGGAGAGCGATAAGTGACAGGGACCATCCCGTCGGGCCAATCATCGGAGGCCGAGGGGGCGGAGACGCGAGGCCACCCCAACGGCCGAGGCTTTGGGCCCGAGGCGGGATTGTGCGTCTCGTGCGCGCGCGCGCGGGCGGAAAGAGCGAGTACGCGCACAAGGCTGGGAGGGGGGGGCGAAGAAGAGCGCGAGAGAGAGAGCGAAGAGGCGCACGCGCAAAAGACAGCCCTTTAGGTTGACGCTCCTAGCAGCCTTTTTCCCGCGCATGCGCCCTCTACATTTGAGTTTCCTCAGGCGCTGGACGGTGCAGTTCTGTCAGGGGCGCGATCCTCCTTACTCAGGAGTAAGCCCTTTGAGTTCGTGGGGGCTTAGCCTTAAGAATCGAGGATGGCTAGTCTTCCACGACTTTTCTTTTTCCTTCCTTTAAAAAAAATGTAAATCCCTCAAAAGGGGACGTGAAGGAACACCGTCATATTTTTTAAACATCTAAAAGCCAAATTCGAACGAACTAAAATAAAAAGAGTCTGTTAGCTTTCCTCTCAGGGACGGCGGAGAGGGACGTCCGATTTTTATACCGCCTCGGATGTCTTCTGAGGGACTGGATATGGGGTTGCCAACCTCCAGGTGGAGCCGGGAGATTTCCCACAATTCCATCATCGCCCAACAACAGAAAATGGCTGCTATGGAAACTAGACTCTGAGGCCCCACCCCAAACCCCGCCCACCTTAGGCCCCGCCCCCGATTCTCCAGGAATTGCCTAACGTGGCATTGGCAACCATCCATTGAAAAGTGTGATAAAGATCCATCAGTCTTATGACTAGTTACCTAATAGTATGCACAGAAGTGTAAAACCAAATACAAAATATAAATGTGGCACCATAAGGATGCCCAACAGCACTCCATAGAAGTTCTCATAAAACTAATAAATAATAATTGAGGCATTATTAAGAATTGTTTTTTTTTTAATTTCACATTTATAATCGGCCTTTTGCCCTGAGACTTCAGGTGGTTTGCCCAATGTAAATCAATGTAATCAATAAGATGATACAAATATATCTTAATATGCAGTGTGACAGGACTAGAAATGTAGAAATTTGAAATATTGCTGTTGTCTGACCAAGGCATGCTTACTGGATGCTCTTTCAAAGCAGAATAAAAGCCTAACAGGAAACAGCAATACACTTTATATTAACACACGCATATATTACAGCACCACATATATTCTAAGAATGTAAAATCTGATAAACACTATTGTCATATTACTAATATATACTCACATACACAAAATACCTCTATGCAGCAGCGCTTGTTAATCATGAAAATCAAATTAATATGAATGTTTTATTATTCTCTAAACATAACAAAGCTGCTACGCTTGAAGCAGGCCTCTCCACAAAAGGGGGAGTTGAGTCCAGAGGCACCTTAGAAACCGGTAAGATTTTCAGTATAAACTTTCCAAGAGTCAAAGTTGACTCTTAAAAGCATTTACCCTAAAATTCTTGTCGGTCTATATGGTGCCTGCTGTTCTATGGCAGACTAACAAGGCTACCCACCCAAAACTATCCACAAAAGTCAAAAAGAGTCCAGTAGCACCTTTAAGACTAACCAATTTCATTGTAGCATAAGCTTTCGAGAATCACAGTTCTCTTCGTCAGATGCATGATACAGAGACTGGTCAAATATAGAAGCAGCAGCGCTTGTTAATCATGAAAATCAAATTAATATAACCACTGTGGTTATTGAAGGCTCATACTGCATTGGAATTGGATGGTCTAGCTGTTTGGCTGCTACAAACTAACAGGGCAAACTCCTTTGAAGCCAACTGATCCACACACCAAAAGGAGATGTTTACATATACTAGCAAAGGAATGTTTTGGTTGCACCCTCCCCCTCCCCCCCCTAATTGCCTCTTCTCTCTCCTCCCCTCCTCCTCCCTCCTCTTCTATATTTCACCAGTCTCTGTATCATGCATCTGACGAAGATAACTTGATTCTCGAAAGCTTATGCTACAATAAAATTGGTTAGTCTTAAAGGTGCTACTGGACTCTTTCTGATTTTGCTACCACAGACTAACACGGCTAACTCCTCTGTATCCACAAAAGTGTACACCACAATAAAAAATGGCTCCTCTTTGAGGTGCTAGAAGACCCTTGTGCATACTGAGTGTACATGCTGGACCTGTATAATACAAATGTTGGAATGGAAATGGCTGTCACAGGGACCCGAGAAGAGAAAATGACTGCTGTGTGGGGAGGAACAGGAAAATCTGGACTTTTTCACTCACATAGCAGCCTTCCCAATTTTTCTAGGCTTTCTGCAGAAAACACGGCAGCAAAGCAGATTTGGGAAAGACTGGAGAAAAGAGGGGAAACTCTGGAGGTGGACAAATGCACAAGAATGCTGTGGGGAAATAGGAGAAAAATCCCATGACCCAGGTGTACAAATTCAGGGGTAAAACGTTTCCAGAAATTCCTAGAGAGCACTGATGTCACTTCCCTCATTTCCTTTGGAAGAGATGTCACACCAGCAGTCCAAGGGTGATTTTTTAAATATTTATCTCTTGCTGCTGCTTCAGGAAGACAGGGTTGCTGGCAAGAGATCTCTTCCTATGGTGACCTGGCAACTCTGCTCTCTAGAGTTGCTAAACTTCAGGTATGTCCTGGAGATCTCCTAGAATTACAAGTGATCTCCAGATGACAGAGATCAGTTCCCCGGGAGCAAATGGCTGCTTTGGAGGGTGGGGGAAAGGAGGTACTAAATACCAGAGGTCAGAAAGAAATATGCTTGTAATGTGAAATAGCACAATGGTATATTTACATCATACTATAATAAGGTATGTACCATGAGGAATTAAGGGCCGTTTTCACACTGCTTACTGGCCATGGAACATTGCACCAAGCTCCTGAAATGACAGCGTCTTCTTGGAACAATTTCGCGTGTATTCTTGGAGGTCCATCAATGGTTGGTTAGTTAGTTGATTCAATTTTTAGCCCGCCCTCCTCACAAGCAGGCTCAGGGTGGGTTAACAACAATAATAACATACAAGAATATAGAGAATTATGTAAAACATATTATAATCTAACCATTTTTAATATTAACTATATTAATTTGGAGGTAAGAAAAGTATAACAATGAATATTGTTAAATACTTTAAAATGCAATACTATATCTTTATTTTTTATTTAATAGCGAGATATAGTGAAAGAGAGAGAGGAAACGTTTCTGAGAATGGCTGTAATCAACCCACACATGATATTTAAATGAAATACGGTTATTGTACTCTAACCAATCTTGTAATGGGTACCTTCATTTTCCTTTAGTGTAATTTATATTCCTGTTCCTTTTTTGTTTTGTATCCCTTTTATTGTTTAGAAAATTTAAAAAGCAAAAAAAAGAAAAGAAAGAATATAGAGAATACATGTCTATAAATCAAAATCAATAAATATACAATATAAAATACAAGTTAAACAATACTAGCCCAAAGTATGGCATCTGGCATACAAATCAAATAAGGCACTCGAAGCACTGTGAGTCAGACAAGCGGGTAGGGATCTGCCAAGATCTCAAGCAGCAGGAGGCAGAACAGAACCAGAACGAGAGAGGCCCGTAGAATCTAGGGCTGTCTGGCTGCAAACAGCTGGCTGTGAGATACAGGGAGCTCCCATTTATATTTGGGAATGATTATAGTACAGTGGAGGGGACAAGGAAGGTGCAGAACAGCAGCCGGGGTTTAAAAGAATTTAAAAGATATAAAGCCACCATGGTCCCCTGTCTGTCTCACATCCACAAACACACACCTACACCTTTGAAAGATAAGAGGGCACAGCGATTAGATTGCTGTACTAGGATCTGGGAAACCCTGGTTCAAATCTCCCATGGATGAGTGATCTTGAGCCAACCATAAGCTCTCAGACTAACCTATCTCACAGGGTGGTTGTGAAGATGAAATGGAGAAAGGCAGAGCAATAGATTGGGGGGGGGCGGACAAAACAGGCTTTTCCCTTGGAGGGAGAATCAGGATACAAATTAAATTTTTAAAAAAGAAGAAGAAGTCTGCCAGCAGGACACAAACAGAAATACCCCCTTCCCCAAAATGTTGTCTGGAGATCAGTTGTAATTTTGGGAGAACGCCAGTCCTCCCAGAATTGCAAACCTAGCAAACATGCAAAGGAGCTTGAAGATTTTCGGTAAAATTCAGGCTTGTGAACCCCCAAGTAAAATGACATTGGATCTGGACTGAAAATAATTCATTTTTTGCATCTGGGGATTCAGAAGGAGAATGAGACGAAATAGTTTCCCACTGAAGAGCTAGCCCTTGTGCACGTTTTCGCTGAAGTATTCTGTGGGACTTGTGCATCAAATTCCAGTCCTCCAACTCTTATAATGCGAGGGCTGGAGAAAAAAAAGAGATACTCAGTCAAGCCCTTATTTGATTGGTACACTTCATCCCACCCTTCCTCCAGGTGTATACTGTTCAGTGGGCCTCCATTTTATCCTCACCTTTAAGACTAACCAATTTTATTGTAGCATAAGCTTTTGAGAATCAAGTTCTCTTCGTCAGATGCATGATACAGAGACTGGTCAAATACAGAAGAGGAGGGAAAGAAGGGGAGGAGAGAGAAGATGCAGTTAGGGGGGGAAACCAAAACATTCCTTTGCTAGTATATGTAAACATCTCCTTTTGGTGTGTGGATCAGTTGGCTTCAAAGGAGTTTGCCCTGTTAGTTTGTAGCAGCCAAACAGCTAGACCATCCAATTCCAATGCAGTATGAGCCTTCGATAACCACAGCTCTCCTTGCCAGATGAGAATTGCAAAAGACGGCGTTACTTGGCATACATATTGCACCGATACCTGGCTGATACTGAGGTCTCTGGCAGAAACTTGTATCAGCTCAGCAAGGCCAATCAATTCTGTGAAAAATTTTTTTATTGGGTTAGAATCCATTATTTTTACATTTACATTCAATTTTCCCCAATTTTTTCATCTCTAACCCCCTCCCTTCCCCCCCCTTTTTGTTGACTTCCAACAGCTTTCCAACCCTTTGTCCCCTTTCCCTTACTTTTATTAGCTTCCTCTATCTAAAACAAATATATATTCTCCATTATTCTAAGCAGTACATCCTTAACTATTTTTAACATTGTATGCCCAAACTGTAAGTCTTTGTTTCCATCTTAGATAAACAATTTATCCCATTTTTCAATTTCAAATATTTCTATATATCATAAACCATATAGATCATACATTCATTTATATCAAACAATTTGACTTATTCTCTATATATTACTCATTCTATCTTTTTGTAATAATTCTATATATCTCTCATCACGTAGTCAATCAATTTGACTCATCTATATCTTCAGACATTCAGTTTGGTACAAAACTTACCAAAAAGAAAGAAAATATTGTTAGTTAATCAATCCTTATATTTAATCCTTATAGTTAATTATTTTCTATCTATGTTCTGTTTGTTAACCTATATATATCTATATATATATCAATCTATTAATCTGACTGCTTATTAATTCACATTTATCTCTTCTCCCCCCGGTAAAGTCTCCCCCCTCTACTTCAGTGCTTCAGTAGTTCTCAAACTGCCACAGTTTTCCTCCCACCTCCCATTTCTTCTCCAGGTGTTGTTTCAGCTTCTCCCAGTCTGTGTTGAACTGCCCTGAGTCCAGATTTCTCAGTTTTCTTGTCATCTTATCCATTTCAGCCATATACAGCAATTTGTAACTCCAATCTTCAATAGTTGGCACTTCTTGTACTTTCCATTTTTGCGCATACAAAAGTCTAGCTGCTGCTGTCATATAAAATATCAACGTCCTGTATTGGGCTGGAATTCCCTCCATTCCCAAGTTCAGTAGCAGGAGTTCTGGGTTCTTATTAATTTGAAATTGTAAAATTTCACTCATTTCTCTTATTATTTCCCCCCAGTACTGCCTAGCTACCTCACACGACCACCACATATGATAGAGGGAGCCCTCATGCTTCTTACATTTCCAGCATTTATTAGAAGTATTCGAATTCCCTAGCGCAATCTTCTTTGGTGTCATGTACCAACGATAGATCATTTTGTAGATGTTCTCTTTGATATTAGTACATGTCGTTGTCTTCATTGTAGTTTTCCACAAGTATTCCCATGCCTCCATTGTTATTTCTTTATTAAAGTTTATAGCCCATTTCACCATTTGTGTTTTAACTATCTCATCCTCGGTATACCACTTCAGCAGTACTTGGTATACCTTAGATATTCTTTTCTTATCTTCTTTAAGAAGGGTCTGCTCTAGTTCCGAATTCTCTATTCGTATACCTCCCTTTACAGAGTCCGAATTATATAAGTCTCTGATCTGTCTATACTGGAACCAGTCGTAGTTAGGTGATAGTTCCTCTTGTGTCTTTATTCTGAGTTTGGATGCTTCAGTTTTAGTTATTTCTTTGTACGTTAAACATTGTTGTTCATTATCAACAGCTCTCGGGTCTATCACCTCATACGGAACCACCCACAAGGGAGTTCCTTCTTGTAGATAAATTCTGTACTTCTTCCAGATTATGTATAGACTTCTCCGTACAAAGTGATGCAGGAACATCGAGTTGACCTTTACTTTGTCATGCCATAAATATGCGTGCCATCCAAATATTTTTTTATATCCCTCTAGGGCTAGTAGTTTCTTGTTCTTTAATGTCATCCATTCTTTCAACCAAACTAGGCAGATTGCATCATGATAAAGTCTCAGATTGGGCAGTTGCATTCCGCCTCTTTCCTTTGCATCTTGTAAAACTTTCACTTTCACTCGAGGCTTCTTGCCTGCCCAAACAAAATCTGATATTTTCCTCTGCCATTTTTCAAATTGTTTAGAGTCTCTGATGATTGGTATTGTCTGTAGCAAAAACATTACTCTTGGTAACACATTCATCTTAACTGCTGCAATCCTGCCCAACCATGACAAATTCAGTCTATTCCATTTAATCAAGTCTCTCTCTATCTGAGTCCATAGTTTTTCATAATTGTTTTTGAATAGATCTATGTTCTTTGCAGTTAATTCGACTCCCAAATATTTCACTTTACTTGTTACTTCACAGTCCGTTGTTTCCGTTAATAATTGTTGTTTCTGCTTAGTCATATTTTTACATAATATCTTTGACTTCTTTTTGTTAATATAAAAACCTGCCAAGTCTCCAAACTCCTTGATCTTATCTATCACTCTTGGCATGTTCTCCAATGGGTCCTCTACAATTAACATTATGTCATCCGCAAATGCTCTGACCTTATATGAATAGTCCTTTATTTTTATTCCACGAATTTCCTCATCTTGACGTATTTGTATCATCAGAATCTCCAATACTAGAATGAACAACAATGGAGATAACGGGCAACCTTGTCTTGTTCCTTTACTTATCGTCAATTTCTTGGTCAATTCATCATTCACCACGATTGCTGCAGTCTGGTCTCTGTAAATTTCCTTAATTGCTCTGATGAATCTTTCTCCCAATTGTAGCTTTTCCATAGTGGCAAACATAAAGTCCCAGTTTAAATTGTCAAACGCTTTTTCAGCGTCTACAAAGAAGAAACCAACCTCTTTGTCACAACGCTTGTCATAATATTCAATAGCATTGATCACTGTCCTTAAATTGTCTCTTATTTGTCTGTCTGGCAAAAAGCCTGCTTGTTCCTCCTCTATAACTTCCGAGAGCCACCCCTTCAATCTCTCCGCCAATATCTTCGCAAAAATTTTATAGTCATTATTGAGTAGCGATATAGGTCTATAATTTTTCACGTTAGTCAGGTCTTGGCCCTCTTTTGGGATCAATGATATGTTCGCTTCACTCCAAGTGTCTGGAATCCTTTGATCCCTTAAAACCCCATTCATCACCTCTTTTAGGAATGGTGCCAGTTCATTAGCCATTGTCTTATAAAATTTAGCCGTAAGTCCATCTGGCCCTGGCGCCTTTCCTAGATTTGCAGATTGTATTGCCTTACTTATTTCCTCGTCAGTTACTTCACTGTTCAACTTATTTCTCCAAGCTTCCGAGATTTCTGGAAGTTTGGTTTTCTCCAAATATGACGCTATTGATTCTTTGTTTACTTCTTTTTTATTATACAGCTTAGCGTAGAATTTATAAAAGGCTCTACTAATGGTAGTCTGCTCCAAATACGTTTTGTTGTCTTCACAAATTTTATTTATTATTTTCTTTTCCCTTTTCTTCTTCAATTGCCATGCCAGGTACTTCCCAGGTTTATTAGCGCCCTCAAACGCTTTTTGATTCAGTCTTTTAAGATTCCACTCCAATTCTTTATTGCTCATTGCTGTTAGCTGTTCTTGAAGTATTTTAATTTCCTGGTATACTTTCTTTTTCCCTGGTCTCTTTTTTAGCTGTATTTCTTTGGCTTTTATTTTCTCCTCAATCTCTTGTCTTTTCTCCTCTTTCTTCTTTCTTGCTCTACCATTTAAGTCCATTAGTATGCCCCTTATAACCGCCTTGTAAGCATCCCAAACTTTATTGGTTGGTACTTCTTTATTCACGTTGTATTGTATAAAAAACTTTGTCTCTCTTCTCAATATTTCCATATTCTCTCTTTCCTGTAACAAGTCCTCATTTATTCTCCATGCTTTCCTTTTTCTCCTTTTTCCAAATTTCCACATAATTGGGTTGTGATCTGAGCCTACCATCGGCATTATTTCTACCTCCTTAGTCCATAACGCTAAGTCTTTTGAGGCCCAGATCATATCAATTCTTGATAATGTAGAATGAGCAAGGCCAATCAATGATAACATTTGATCTTTATTTATTATTGATTGTGTTGCATGTAATTTGAATAACAACACCGCTTGATTTATATACCGCCCTTCAGGACAACATAACACCCACTCAGAGCGGTTTACAAAGTACGTTGTTATTATCTCCACAACAATCACTTGGCTAGCCAATAATAAAGCATTTAGAAGTTGGCCAAGAAACTTGTAATTAAAACTCCTTTAATACAAAAAAAACAAGGTTTGTTTTTTTGAAAAAACACATTTTGAAATCTGCTGAAACAGAAGATTGCTGTTGATTATTTTGGTGGTCTCCGTCCAGTGGATTTGATTTTCTTCATTCACAGATAGCACCATGATAATCTATAACTTGGATATTTTTGTTCTATGGTGGCACCAGAGAGTGCCAGATGCAGTTCTCTACAGTGGAAGCCCTGAACAAGGATGTGATTTCTCATTTCTCAATCGCTTTGGAATAGTCCATGTAGAAACTGTGAGAATCAATTTTCTTTTTACAAGTTTCTGCATCATGATGATACCATTATGTTCTGGATATTTTTTTTAAAAATTCTGTAGACATGGATATGATCTGTGAATTAAGCAAGGGTCCCCGCATCGAGCTTGAGGCAAGTTATAATGTCCAGGAAGGTTCTAGAAGTTACCATAGGGGTGAGAGTTTGTCTTATTATTCCTGGCAGTGTTCAGCTATGGAGCAGGTGGTAAAAGTAGATTCTGGAGAATAAATGGAGGCAGGAAATGTGTGGGGAGGGGGGGGAGAGAAGGGTAATGAGTGGAAAGAAAGAATTTAAACCAGGGGCAACAAAGTTTGGGGCAACTGTGGAGAAATCAAGAGAAAACATGGGGCAGACCTGGTGCCTGCCCTGTCTGAACCCCCCCCCCCAGTAGGGCTTCCAGGTCCCTATACCCTCCCAGTGGGAGGGGGGACCTGGCATTTACCTCATGTTACTCACATGGTTAGTCTTTGTGCATGTGTGCCCTGGCGCTTGAACGATGACATCACTTCCAGAAGTGACGTCATCACACTGGTTGCGGGAGAGCTCCCATGCTCTGTGTGGGGTCAATTTGACCTGTTTGGGGCCCCAAATGGGCCCCAAATGAAGAGCAGGAACGTTCCTGCAGTTCACACAACTTCATTTCCAGAAGTGTCTTCGCCACACCCCACAGGAACACGCACACCACACATGTTTCCGGAGTGCCTGCTGGTGGCAGGCGTAGGGTTGCCAGCTCCAAGTTGGAAAATTCCTGGAGATCTGGGGACTGAAACCTGGAGAAAGCGGGGTTTGGTGAGGGAAAGGACCTTGGCATGGCATAATTCCATACAGTCCACCTCCCAAAGTAGCCATCTTCTCCAGGTGAACTGAACTCTGTGGCCTGGAGACCAGCTGTAATTCCGGGAGTTCTCCAGACACTACCTGGAGGCTGGCAACCTTAGGCAGACGACCTCCAGGGGGCTTGCCATCTCTCGGGCAAATTCTCAGGAGTTTGCCTGCCACTGGGGGGGGGGGGATCTGCAAACTCTACCCACAAGTTTTCTCAGAACAAAACATTTGGATGCCCCAGAGTTGCAGGAACACTGGGGAATGTTTCCCCAGGACATTTTTTCCTCAGGAATGTTTCCCCAGGACATTTTTCCTCAGGAATGCTTCCCCAGGACAATCTAAAATAGAAGGAAGAGTCGGGTGCCTCTTCATGGGTGTGGTTGGAAGGCCGGCTAGAAACAAAAATTCTGTGCTTTTGAGTAATGGCCTGGCCTCCCCCAGTGCCAAATTAAAATGGTGACGGTATGGTGGTCATGGCGGCCCCTGGCAAACGGCTGTTAGAATAAACCCCAGTTGCACCAAATTGCTTTGCAACATTATTCTGAAACTAACGCTGAGCCTCTGCTCTGAAATCCAGAAGGGAAAGAAGAGGCTGGCTCTATGGCTCAGAGTACAAAGAATGTTTTTTCTGTTTCTGTCACAACTCGCTGCCCCAAACAGCTTCTGGGCTTCCTCAATAGTATTAACACTAGCTGTACATTTTTGAGAAAAACATTCACCTCGGATGCCTCGTGCATCAAGTATTAGGACTGATTTCCACATCACCATATCCCCATGTGCTCTGCAAGTTTTCTCCAGACATATACGAATCCAACAGGCATGCCACTTATCTCAGTGTTAAGTCATAAATTGTTTCCATCTTTCATCATGAACCCTCAGTTTCCACATGTGTCCCAGGCTTGTAGAATGTAGCTCCCATTCAGTATTGATATTCCTTTTGTTTCTGAGCATGGCTTATGGAACTCACCGACACAAGATGTTGCAGCTGTCACGCTATCGGAGATAGATTTAAAAGGAAGTGAGGGAAATTCCCAGAGCACCAGTCCATCTGTCTGTATTGTCCTCGATGGCTCAGTGGACCCTCCAAGCTCAGTAGTAGTGTATCTCCAAGCATCAGTTGAAGCTAGGGTTGCCAGATGGTTCCAACAAAAATACTGGACACACTTGATAAAAATTTTGGCCCCAGCAAAGAGTGGGAGTATGCCTGCAGTCAGTGCAACGACGCAGGGAGCATGCCTGGTGCGTACTTTTCCAGGGCCGTCATCACACGGGCTTCTATTTAGCACGAAAATGGTGCAATTTCCCGGCAAACACCCACCTTATTCCAACACTGATGCGATTTTCTCTCTTCTGCTTTGTGCTTGATAGTCGCGATATTTTGCGCCTCAGTGTGAATGCCTCACATCGATGTTTTTCGCCTCACCTCGCCACGCCATAGGCCCATCCTTTTTTTCTCTCCTCAATCCCAGAATCCATTTCTCCCATGACTCCCTTTTTTTTGGTAATAATGTCCTTATATCGCTATAACGACATCACACAATGAAAATTTTCTGCTGAAGAAAACAAGTAAAAATGACTGAATTGCCATTAGAGAAATTTTTATTTTAACCCAAAACCACACCTCGCTAAAAATGGCCATGTTCAGTCATTTTCCTTTTTTTTTTTTAACATTACGGTTGGGCTACCGGCATGTTTATCTAATGTTATTCCGTTATAGCGGAATTAAACGCCAAATTTTTTTTTAAAAAGGGGGAGGAGCTGCTTCTGCGCCCATTAGAGAGAACGGAACAGAGCGCTTAGGTGTGGACAGCTGGGAGCGCGACGAAATGCGAGGTGACCCAAAGAAACATTACTGTGCAAATATCAGCGATGACACTATATGCTGTAAATTTAACGGAACAGACGCCCATGTGACGACGGCCCAGGTTGCCTGTCTGTGGCAATGGGGCAAATGGGACAAACCTGTGGGAGATTGCTTACCATCGGCAGGCAACTGGGAAGCCTAAAACAGACCCTCATCACCGTTTCTAGTAATAAGAGGGGGCCTGCCTCTAGAAGAGTGGCCATGGAATCCTAGCAGGCAATGAAGGGACCTCTGGAAACCTCACCCAAGGTGCTCTGTGGGCTCCACTCATAGCATCACAGAACCGTTCAGTGTTTAGAAGACAATAAGAAAAGTTTCAGGTTCTGTTTTGGAACATACTGTCCAGCCCTGTTGGTGGCTTCATAGCACCGGTCAGTGACAAAAGTTTCAGGTTCTGCTTTGAAACGTGACAGTTCTGTCTGGTTGTACGTGTAACAGGAAAGTTTAAAAGAGAAGTTAGAAGCCCAATTAAAAGCAGGAAAGGCAGTCGCCAAATGTCTCAGTGCTCTCCCTGGCCCATTCAGACTGAAAGTCTTCAAATTGTCTAAGACTGGCATCCATTAGAACGGCCGGGGCAGGAAGACATGTGTCCACCCCCACCCAATTCCCATGCTGGCTCTCTCACACCCAATTTATTTGAATAAGTTTTAGGAAGAACCTCAAACGATGTCATTTGCTACGATTCTACTTCGTAAGATCATACCTGATTCTTAAGGTTTGTTTTCCCCACAGACTAGTGAGGAAAAAGCAGGGCTTTTTTTTCAGCTGGAACGCGGGGGAACGGAGTTCTGGCACCTCTTGAAAATGGTCACATGGCTGGTGGCCCCGCCCCCTGATCTCCAGACAGAGGGAAGTTTAGATTGCCCTCGAGGGCCATTTTCACCGAGGGCAATTTAAACTTTAAAAACCTCAAACGATGTCATTTGCTACGATTCTACTTCGTAAGATCATACCCCCCTTGTTCTAGCTGACCGAAAGTGATGTCATTGCGCGGTCTTCTGAGTTCCACCACTGAGTTCCACCACCTCTTTTCCCAGAAAAAAAGCCCTGGGAAAAAGTATGGGGAAAGCGGATTGATTTACCACACTGATTCCTGGCAATCGTAGTGGACAGATTTATGAAGATACCCCCAAGAATATCGGCAACAAATTGGTTAGTGCCATTCTGACTGCCTGCCCTTCACTTCTTGACAAACAGCATTCAAGCAATAAGAAGTAATGCAGCGATGTTCCCTAAAGCCCTGGGGGCCGCCTTTGTTAACGGCTCATCCCCTGAGATTCAAAACGCTGTTAAATTGACCACTCTGGAGACAGCAGGCCTTTCAGCGCTTTAAGCTCTGCTCGTCATTGTTCTTGCAATCTCCAACTTGCCTCTTTGCCCAGACTCCCTTGAGGCTTCAAGTACTGACTCTTTAGTTCTTGTTAAGGCGCTTTAACTGATTCGCAAGCCTTCCACTTAGTCCTTGTTCTTGTGTCAACCTTTGGCTGTGACCTTCTTAGACAACTTAACAAGCTATCTACTGCTCTCGTAATGGAATATTCTTTCAGCGCTTACTTTCACAGAACAATGGAGCCCCAAGATTTAGTTCCTGCTATGCCTGCCCTCTGGGACCAGGTTTCACCTCCATTCTGGTCTTTACATAGGGTTGCCAGCTCTAAGTTGGGAAATTCCTGGAGATCTGGCAGGTGAAACCTGGAGAAAATTGGGTTTGGGGAGGGAAAGGACCTTGGCACGGCATAATTCCATCGAGTCCACCCCCTAAAGTAGCCATTTTCTCCAGGTGAACTGATCTCTGGGGCCTGGAGACCAGTTGTAATTCCGGGAGATCTCCAGCCACTACCCGGAGGCTGGCAATTCTATGTTTACACTCAAATGAGGTCAGATACGTACGGACTGATGCTCTTTTTCTTTCCATTTCCCTCAATATCCTTAACAACAACAACAACAACAACATCATAAGGGATCCTAGTGTAATATTCCTCTTACGGTTTCTTTCTTTCTTTCATACTCTACTCCTCTGACCTTTAGGCCTTAAGAAGTATTTATGGTTTCTTTGTGTGTCTATTTTTGTGTAACATACTGAGGATTATGAGTTTCCTTCCTTCTTTCCTTCCTTCCTTCCTTCCTTCCTTATATTCTTCAGGTTCCCCATCTTTCCAGTCCTGCTCAAATTCTTTCTTTCTCGAAAGTGGCCGATCATTGCAGATAGCAGCTTTCAGGTTCGTTTAAACTGATAAATTCTGCAAGATCTTCCTGCTTTGATGTTTTAGCATTTCAGACTGGTTAGCGTTAGAAACTTTTGAGGCTTCTAAGGAGACTCATTTCAGCCCCTGTTCTGAGCCTATCCAATAACAAGAAACTTTTACGTGTATTTTGGCACAAGTGACTTTGAGGTGGTAGGCACTGGCTGACCCCTTGCATGCTTTTCTTCTCAGAGCCAAGCTACAAGTGACACCTGACACAGGTTGGACACTTGTCAGCTTCCCTCAAGTTTTGATGGGAAATGTAGGCATTCTGGTCTTGCAGCTGTAATGGAGAGCCAAGCTGTAAAACCAGGACGCCTACATTTCCCATCAAAACTTGAGGGAAGCTGACAAGTGTCCAACCTGTGTCAGGCGTCACTTGTAGCTTGGCTCTTAGATCCAGTGACGCAGGGTGACCCTCCACGACCCTACTGAGTAGCTGTAGCAGTTCTTTTGACCCAGTGATCTGAGCCACTTGTTCTCTTTCTACATTCTCATAGTGTCTCTGCTCTAGTTTAAAACTCGTGGCTAATTAAATTTTCTTGCGGCTTTATATATTATTCATTCTGAATCCTGCAACTCTGCTTTCTGTGCCAGACCAGGGAGGGAACTACACAATTGTCTACAACCAGCTAACATCTTTTGTCTCTTGTACAGGTTTCCAGAATTTTTCTTATTATTTTCAGTTTTTCATCAGCGGCTCTTGTCTTAGGGACGACCGAGGCACTCTACATGATGGCTATCGTGTCACTACCTCCTCCTCCATCTCTGAGGCTGCAGCCTTCGCTGCTGTCACCCTATTTAAACTACTGAACTTGTTGTATTGTATTAGATCCAACTTTATTGTAGCATAAGCTTTCGAGAACCACAGCTCTCTTCGTCAGACGCATCTGACGAAGAGAGCTGTGGTTCTCAAAAGCTTATGCTACAATAAAGTTGGTACGTCTTAAAGGTGCTACTGGACTTTTTACTATTTTGTATTGTATTTGTATTTATTGGATTTATATCTCACTCTTCTTGCAAGCAGGCTCAGGGCAGCTTACAATATTATAACTGTTGCTCTCGTCTGAGTTTACATCCTTGTTAAAGTCTCCAGATATGGGTTTGATTATATTTATGAATTCAGAGTGTTTTAGAGTCTCTCTACACAAAACACCTCGGCGTGTGTTCATCAAGTGTAGGGAGACACAACATTAGCTGGGAAGCGTAGTTTAAAAAGACAGAGCCGGTGGAGATCGCTCCTCAGAGGGTTTGTTAATTTCATCTTCGCCTCCTGGAAGGCTCTGTCCATTTCACCCCTCCAGTCTAAAACGGTGTGGGACCGCAACCGGAGGGCAGCCAGGAATGTAAATGGGCTGGAGCTGCCTTCATCTCAGAAGATGAAGGAAGAGGAAAGAGGTTTGTTTCTGTGTATGCACGTATAAGAAACAGCCACATCTGCAATTGCTGATTAAAACAAAGTCACCCAGATCTGCTAAAAATCTTCGGTGCCTAAAAAGAAATTGATTGATTTCCAAAGAAAATAAAAAGGGGTGAAATGGCATGCAAAGATCCGTTCTGGCTCAGTTTGCAATAATATCCATTAGCACCTGGAATAGAAAATGTCCCTTTAAGATTGGGTTGCCAGCCTCAAGGTAGTAGCTGGAGATCTCCCGGAATTACAACTGGTCTCCAGGCCACAGAGATCAGTTCACCAGGAGAAAATGGCTACTTTGGGGGGGGGGCGGGAGGTGGACTCTATGGAATTATACCATGCCAAGGTCCTTTCCCTCTCCAAACTCCAGGTTTCACCCCCTAGATCTCCAGGAATTTCCTAACTTAGAGCTGGCAACCCTACTTTAAGACACGTTGATTTCCAGAGGAGAGAGCGGCATTTGAGCTCGAACTCTTGCCTGTCACTTTCCGTTGCTGTCTTCTGCCAGTGAGTTAAAACTTTGTCTGTTTGTTTGGTATTCCATTAAAAATCCCTTCCTCCTTCCGTATGTTTTAATTGCTGCTTTTTATGTTTTGGTTTGTGTATTTTATCTTTGGTTTTAATTGTTTTAATGATATATTTTGGTTTGGTTTTAACGGTTTTTAAGACATTTTCTTTTTATGTATATGTTTAATCTGTTAGCTGTCTAGCTGTAGTAAGGGCAAAAAGACGAGATATAATTTCTGTAAATGAAGAATGAACGAACGAGCCCCAGAAGAGCTAAAAATGTACAGGTATGTGCATCTGTATTGTACACAAGCTCTGCCAGCAGAAATTTTCAGGATCAGTCCCTGGCGTCTCTGGTTGAGAGATATTAGGTAGCAGATGCTGAGAAAAGAATTCTCTATATCATAGACCCTAGAGAGGCACTACCAGTTGGAGGAAATAATATGGAGCTAGTGGGACCAATGGTCTGACTCAAGATAAATCAGCTTCATATGTTCAAAGGCAGGAGAAACTTTACCAAAAAATGTTATATCATCTAAGAAACTTGCAAGAAATATCCCAGTGGAAGAACTGAAAGATTAAAAACACGTAGGATGTTCTGGTTAAAAATATATCTGAGAGCTTCTCGATAAAGTTCAGCTGTTTAAAAGTGAAAAACTCAAGATCCTTATTATAGCGGCTATTCAAGTTTTCCTTCTGAAGAAGTTCACACAGTTCTCTGCCTCGCTTGTTTTTCACAGTTGCAAGCCATCCACTGTTCTTTCCGCACATTAAAGGAAATAAGTTTGATGCAAGACGCTAAGTAATAAGATCAGGAATGGCCCAAAGGAAATGAAAGGCCAGTCTGTTAATTACCCTTTCTTGTAGCATAAGTAGTAGCATCCGGCTTTTTCAAAGAAACACGGAAGGAGATTAAAAGGAAAGAAATGTACTTCCCCTCCCCTCTCTCTCTACAGACACTCAGTGCAATTTTCACACACTGACTTAAAACAAGTCAAGTTTTTGAAAGTTAAACCTTTGAAAGATAGGCAGATGCTGAGATGGCTAAACTTATGTCTCTGATCTAGGGAAAAGTCATTGGACAAATATATGGTATTATTACCTGGAAGCCCCTGATTGACTTTTTGTGGGAAACAGAGAGAAATGAATTGATGAATTGAATACAAAGCTCTTCACAGCCTTGGCCTGGCATAACTGCAGGACCGCCTCCCTTCTTATGTTCCTCCACGACAGCTTCTTTCATCGGAACATAGATGCAGAGGAGTTAGCCGTGTTAGTCTGTGGTAGCAAAATCAAAAAGAGTCCAGTAGCACCTTTAAGACTAACCAATTTTATTGTAGCATAAGCTTTCAAGAATCAAGTTTTCTTCGTCTCTGTATCAGGCATCTGACGAAGAGAACTTGATTCTCGAAAGCTTATGCTACAATAAAATTGGTTAGTCTTAAAGGTGCTACTGGACTCTTTTTGATTTTTCATCGGAACAGGGTCTCCTGCAGGTGCCACCCTGCACATGGGCGAAATCAACAGCAGCCCACACATGGGCTTTCTCTGTGGTGGCCCCTACCTGTGAAACAGCCTGCGGAGGAGGTCAGGAGAACCCCCACTCTCCTGGCTTTCCACAAACAATGCAAAATTGAATTGTTCAAAAAAGCTTTTTACTCAGATAGGAGGACTGTATTGTAGGGAGTGGATCTCAGATGATCCGCTAATGAGTTAGGAACTATAGACTTTGTGTTCCTAGCCCTAGAAGTGCTTCTGTTCCATTTCAGCATTTCTTCAACACTGTATCGGATTCTTGCTAATGTTACGTCTTTGTAAACTTGTGATTATTTACCCTATGGCATTGTTTATTAACAGTCCTTGATACTGTTTAGTACAGTCAGTAACAAGGAACAGTTTATGAATTGTTCCTTGATACTGACTGTACTAATCTCACACTGTGTAATCTCTTAGTGAGAACGGTGGACTACAAACAAACAAACAAACAAACAAACAAACAAACAAACAAACAAACAAACAAACAAACAAACAAACAAACAAACAAACAAACATGTTGCATTGGATTCCTGAATGCTATGCTATGTTTTTGTGAAATTGTATCTATTTACCCTATGGAAATTGTTAACGGAAATGTCCTTGAAATGGACTGTACTAATCTCTCACTGTGTAATCCACCTTGAATCCCAGTGAGAAAGGCGGACTATAAATTATATAAATAAAAAAATAAATGATTTGCTTGTTTGAAGATTAAGATTTGGAAGAAATATGTTTTAGAGGGGAAAAAGAGATAGGCCGTTTTCAAACGGCTTACCTGCCCACGGAACGTCGCGCCATGTTGCGGGGAAAACGCGAAATATTGCGTTTTCTCGCACGAGTTTTGTGCGACATCGCGCAAAACTCGCGCGAGAAAATGCGATATTTCGCGTTTTCCCCGCAACATGGCGCAATGTTCCGGGGGCAGGTAAGCTGTCTGGAAACGGCCATAGTCACTTAGGGTTAATTAAGAGTCAAGTTATACTATACTATTGAATATGTTTATACCTTTTCACAGAGATAATTGGTACTTATTCCTAATTTCAATTATTATTTTCTTTTTATCCCTGTTTTTTCTCTTTTTCCCTTTTTTATTGATTTTTTTATTTACTTGGAAAAACTTTTAAATAAAAATTCTATTTAAAAAAAAGAAAGATAAGCGGATGTGCAGATGCGCAAAACTCTTCTAGAGAAATCAGTTGGGCCATCAACAATAGAAAACTGGTACTTATTCCTAATTTCAATTGTTTTTTTTTAAAAAATCCTATTTTTTCTCTTTTCTTTCTTTTTTATTGATTTTTTTTATTCACTTGGAAAAACTTTTAAATAAAAATTCTATTTTAAAAAAAGGAAAGATGGGCAGATGCGCAAAACTTTTCCAGAGAAATCAGTTGGGCCATCCACAGTTGACTTAAACGCACAATCCATCCAACGTTTAGGCTGTGGTGCCTCATTTAAATGCATCTCTGGCAAAGAAAACACTCACCTGTGAAACTTTGTTTTTACAGTGTCCTGTGTAATCTGATCTGCCACCTGCGCAAAGCAGCGACGTTTGCTTAGTTATCACACTAGCGCAACCCCCCTCCTTGGCTATGGATCTCTCAACCTCTGCCTGTAGCTGTGCACATTTTATCCTCACAACAAACTTGTGAGGTAGATGAGGCTGAGAAAAGGTGGTTGACCCCAGCTCACCGAGCAAGCATGGCAGAGTGGAGATTTGACCAATATAAGTCAACTTTAAATGAATGTAGAACTACATGTGGAAATGCATATATACAAATCAATACAGAACAATAGTAAACGGCCAGCACAGCACAACAGCACTTTCATTACATCTTCCCCACCTGAAGGAGGACCTTCCCCTATATTTTGGACGTTTACTATCAGGTTGGAACATTCTTGTGAGTTGAGGACATTTAATGGAATACTGGTGGATGTAGACACAGAGACATTGTTCTGTATTGATTTGTATATATGCATTTCCACATGTAGTTCTACATTCGTTTAAAGTTGACTGTACATTGGTTAAAGTGTTCACTGTGATAGATAAAAATAATTTTTGTAAGTGGCAGTGATTTACATATGAGGTTATAAGGGTGATTTAACAGTAAACAGATACTATTGGATGTTGTATACAGTTTATGTTATTGGGGAGACCCTCTTTGCAACAGTCTTTTACAGTCTTCCCCAGAGCCTTTGTTTTTGCTAGAGTGGAGATTTGAACCTGGATCTCACCTGAGCGAACACTTTAACCACTACACTACACTGGCTCTGGTCAGTTCTGCTTGCTGCATGCTCTCTTGCTGTGTGCTCTCTATACCTCTGGTGATACCAGTGTGGCTGTTCACACATGCAACAATAACGGTATCACACATGCTATAACGGTAATTTCAACAGTTAAAAAAAATTAATTTTAACAGTCACCGATATTTCCGACTGTCTGGCATCCTAAAAATGACACGGAAATGGAAATGACGCCACCGCTTGATGTCTCCGCGGGGATTTTGGAGCACCCCGATTAAGATTCATGGCTGGGATTGTGCAACAATGCTGGGAAAGTCCCCTTTTTAAAAAAAAGGGGGGGGAAGGGCTGGCAGGCAGGCATGCTGCGGAGAGAGTGGAAAAGCTTGATAATTGCACGGCAAAGAGGGATGGTGTTCCGGAAGGGCTGCAAACATGGAAGTGGGGTGGTTTGAAGGGGGCGGTCTCCTTGTGAAACGCTTCTTTTTGTCCACATCCACGGTGAGAACTGCGCAAGAGAAGCGTTTGAACGCATGACAAATTTGTCTGAGGCACAACGCGAAAGACGCAAGAGAATGGCGGGATTGAGGTAAGAGTATGTGAACAGCCCTCTGAGAAGCGAATAATGGGCGGGAAAAAAGCGGAAAACTTGAGACGTGTGGATTCGGCCATGCTGCCGTTAGTCGGCCTCCTTCCACTGACCGTGCCCAGAACATTAGATGTGGCCCATTTCAAAGAGTTTGCTTTTGCATTAAGTGGTCTTTTCAATTAAAGCACAGACATTCATTGCTGTGATTAGACCCAAATGAAGAATGCTTTTTGTTCTTAATTAAAAACTGGAGGGACTCATATCCACTTATTAACTTTTAGATAGTCTGAGTTACGGATGAGCTACCCACCTTCATTTCTGCATGACTTACTGTTCTGGCTGTGCCTCATAGTTAGAAACAGGGAAGGTCACTGCAGTGACTCATGCAGAGACACAACAGACAGCCTCGTCTCAGGTCTGGTAATTCTGTTGTGGGCATTGTGGATAATTGGCAAGGGGCATGATTGGGTGGTCAGATCACATCTACAGGACAGATAGGATTCATATAATAAACCTGCTCCAGCACCCCCTTTTTATCATTTTTATCTTACCCTTAATTGAAAGAGTTCAGTGCAATATTTATAGTTCTTCCCTTCTCAATCTTAGCTTTACAACAACCCTGTGAGGTAGTTTACAGTGAGACAGACTGGCCCAGTCACCCAGTGGGCAGTACGGGGATATGAATCTGGGCCTTCCCAATACTAAATCAATAATCTAACCACTATATCACATTATCTGACAGCATTTAGGAATTATTAGGTTAGAACATAGGTCTTCAACCTATGGGTGCCTTTGAAATTCTGACACAGGGTGGTCAGCGCAACTACAAAATGGCTGCTACAAAATGTGGAGCCAGCCATAAAATATCTGCGTAACTCTAATGTTAACTCTTCAACATTTCAAGCAGAAGCTCTGTTTAACAGACGGCCTTTTAAAATGAACATACTGTTAAAAAACATTTTCTTACATACTCCTTCAGTCATGCAGTAAAGATCCTTGTACTATGGTGGCAGAAGTGGGATATAATGTCATAAAGTCTACCCTCCAGCTATTTTCTACAGGTGAACTGATCTCCGTAGTCTGGAGATCAGTTGTAATTCCAGGAGATCTCCAGGCCCCACCGGGAAGTTGATGGTTGTACATGAATGACACACTGGGGCCACTGAGCTAGAGAATATACTGTAGCTACAACTTGCAACCACACTCCTAAATGTTGTGTGCATATATACAAGTTCTTCCATTGAAACTGGGTCTTCGTTTGCCCGCAAACTTTTAGCTGCACGTCAACACTGAAACCTATGAAACGGTTACTTCCGGAATACACGAGGCAGCAAGAAGGGCCTTTGAGCTGATTCCGCACACGTTGGATAATGCACTTCCAATCCTCTTTATAGATCATTTGGAACGGATTTTTTCATGTGCGGAGCAAAAAATCCACCTCAAACGATTAATAAAGTGCATTGAAAGTGCATTATCCAACGTGTGCGGAATCAGCCCCTGTCTGGAGTGCTAGTCCCCTGCCACTAAGTCATTACTGGGCCATGCACCTCTGGGAATTGGGATAAGGAATTTCCAAGGCAGAAAATGCTGGGCTTTTTAGCCAGAAACTGACACGCACATTCATTTTATTGCAAAATCTAGAACGGCATGGAAAGAGTTTATCTGAACAATCACAGGTGGGAAGGAAGTGAGGGGTATGAGGTCTTAAAAGATGCCCAGCGCCCTTTCCTCCCCACTTCCCAATCTAGCTGTCTGATGCCATGTTCGTAACGGAGTTTCTCGACGTCAGGCACCCGCTTCCAGCCATGGTGGCCCAAAGGGCGACAGGGCCCAGAGTTCAGTGGGAAAGAGACAAGGCATTAAGTTGAGGAAGGCAATTCTGCTTGGTATGGGCTGCGAAGTCTCGATGTTACAAGAAAATGACACGCGGATCCGCTCACTCTCAAACTCCATCGTGGACCATGGTGTGAGATCAAGTCTTTCGGTTCAGCGTTAGGTCTGGTCCGTATATGGCTGACAACCCATGCTTAAGAGTCCAGGGATGCATGGAGCCAAAGGGGTAGGGTCCTGGGGGAATCCCTGTTGCTGGCCCGACTCGGAGCCAAGAGTTCCCTGAACAGTCTTTGGTGATTCAGTTGAGAAGCTGTCACTCCCGCCTGCTGGAATGCGAAGGAACGGAGCCTCCCACTTGCGCCGGAGGAGTCCCCTGGTTCATCAGCCCCTGGTGCTGCTAACCCGTTCTGCCAGCAACCAGTAGGTCTTCAGTTTGCCTTTGCCCTGTGGGTATTATCATTATCATTATCATTATCATTATCATTATCATTATCATTATCATTATCATTATCATTATCATTATCATTATTTATTGCATTTCTAGACTGCCCTCCCCGTCAGACGGGCGCAGGGCGGTGTAACAGCATACAACTTGCAACACACAGTCTAAAAACAATAAAAACATTATAAATAAACATTAAAACACTATTCCATATACAATAAAATTCCATATACAATAAAATTGGTGGATATAAATATGAAAATACAGCATTTTTAGGCACAGGGCTTGGCTCTTACATCATGCCCTGTGCCACAGTTATGAGCTCCTGCATGGGTGGTGGACGATCTTCAGTGGTATGGCCGACAAGAGGATAGCCTAGCCCCCACCAAATGCCTGGCGGAACATCTCCGACTTGCAGGTCTGGTGGAAAGATAACAAATCCCGCTGGGCCCTAGTTTACTCAGACAGAGAGTTCCACCAGGTCGGAGCCAGGACAGAAAAGGCCCTGGCTCTGGTAGAGGCTAGATGGACCTCCCTGGGGCCAGGGACCATCAGCAACTGCTTATTAGCTGATCGAAGCGACCTCTGGGGAACATAGGGGGAGAGGCAGTAGAAGGGGAGAGCTGAATTATCAGACAGCGCCAAGTCCCGGCTGCAACATCCTTTTCACACACTTTGTGAAAAGGATCCCAAACATCTGACATTGGTACACTATCAACTGGGTTAATCATCATTCCCTCTTCATGCGGAATCCAGGGAAAATGGAATGCTCCAAGGGGAATTAGTGATCTCCTAAAGAGTTTCCAGCAGTCTTTCTGAACTACAATTTCCAGAATTCTTTGGCGATCCAGGAAAAGGGTACAATACTGACAGAACTTCGACAGGGCCAAAGGGAACAAAATGCAAGCTAAGGTAGCCTTTTACGATGGCTGTTGAAAAGCAGGGAGCGATTGGCTTCTACTGGCCTCTTCATCTAATAGAAAGCTCAAATAGTCTGCCGCTGTGTGTTTTAAATATTTATGTGGTTTTATTGGTATTAAATTTATATGTATTTTAAATTACTATACTGATTGTAATCCGCCCTGAGCCTGCTGAGGCGGGGAGGGCGGAATATAAATTGAATTAAATAAATAAATAAAATAGAGAGGATTCTTTTAAAAATAATTGATAAAATCCTGCTCATTTCCGCTGCTTCCCTGCTCCTCCCAAGTCTCTATCTACTTTGATTCTACTGAGAGTTCTTCAAGGCACTGGTATCCAATCAGGGGTCATGACGCAAAAATGGGAGCTCTGTTCACAGGGGTTGGAATAGGGTTGCCAGATCCCCCCACGGCTACTGCTGGGAGTGTGGGTGGGGCATGAGTTACTACCCTACCCTGTCACATGCACATGCGCCCCTGCACTGGGCCCAATGATATCACTTCTGGTCATGTTAGAAGCAACATCTTTGCACCAGGGCCGAATCAGCTCCAAACACAGCGTTTTGGGCCAATTCTTAAAGAAATGGCTGTTGCATGATTTCGTTGCTTCCGATGTAACTTTGCATCGGGCGCGCACACATAGCCATTTGCCCCAGCTGCCTGCCTGTGGCAGGCCATCTCCAGGTGGCCTGGCGCCTCCCGGTGATCACCAGCGATCAGCGGGCATAGAGGCGAATAGCCAGGAGTTTGCCTGCCACCAGCAGTTATTATCAACAACTTTTCAACGTTCATTATTGGATCCCTACAGAGAATTCCTTATAAAATCAAATTTTGAAAATGGACTAGTTATATTTCCTGGAATTACCTGCACCATCTGATAAATACTTTCGGACTCACTGTTAAATATTTGTGGTACTGCAGTCTATGGTTACTTGAGAGCCAGTTTGGTGTAGTGGTTAAGAGCGTGGGACTCTAATCTGGAGATCCGGGTTTGATTCCCCACTCCTCCACTTGAAGCCAGCTGGGTGACCTTGGGCTAGTCACAGAGCCAAGCTACAAGTGTGTAATTCATCACTTGTGGCTTGGCTCACAGTTCTCTGGAGCTCTCTCAGCCTCACCCACCTCACAGGGTATTTTGTTGTGGGCAGGACTTTTTTTCTGGGAAAAGAGGTGGTGGAACTCAGGACCGCACAATGACGTCGCTTTGGGTCAGCTGGAACAAGGGGGGAGTTTTTTAAAGTTTAAATTGCCCTCGGCAGAAATGGTCACATGGCCGGTGGTCCCGCCCCCTGATCTCCAGACAGAGGAGAGTCTAGATTACCCTCTGCACTGTTGGCACGGAGGGCAATCTAAATTCTCCTCCGTCTGGAGAACAGGGGGCAGGGCCCCCGGCCATGTAACCATTTTCAAGAGGTGCCGGAACTCCACTCCACCCCGTTCCTGCTGAAAAAAAGCCCTGGTTGTGGGGATAATAATAACATACTTTGTAAACCGCCCTGAGTGGGCATTAAGTTGTCCTGAAGGGTGGTATATAAATCGAATGTTGTTGTTATCATCATCATCATCATCATCATCATCATCCCAACATGGCATCCATTGAGATAATGGGATTTTAAGGAAAGAGCAGTAGGTGAGAGGCACAAGCACGCACTCTTTCCTGCACTCCCTAATTCTCCCCTGCTGATACTCTTCCGTCTGTCTCCTACTGGATGTTTTTCCTTAAGGGGCACTTAGTGTATGTGTGGGAATAACCCAAAGCATCAGCTTTGCAGGGAACACCTGGCAAATGCATCTGTGCGTCAACATTGTGATGCAGAGGAGTTAGCCATGTTAGTCTGTGGTAGCAAAATCAAAAAGAGTCCAGTAGCACCTTTAAGACTAACCAATTTTATTGTAGCATAAGCTTTCGAGAATCAAGTTCTCTTCGTCAGTTTCTGTACCATGCATCTGACGAAGAGAACTTGATTCTCGAAAGCTTATGCTACAATAAAATTGGTTAGTCTTAAAGGTGCTACTGAACATTGTGATGCCATCTCTGGAAGTAGATCATGTTGGGCAGCCGTGTCAGTGTGCCTGTAGCAGCAGAAAAGAGCAAGAGTCCCGCAGCATCTATAAGACTAGCAAAATTGGTGGTAGGGTATGAGCTTTCGTGAGCCACAGCTCACTTCTTCAGAGCTGTGACTTGTTCTGAAGGAGTGAGCTGTGACTCACAAAAGCTCACACCCTATCACCGATGTTGTTAGTCTTATAGGTGCTGCTGGACTCTTGCTCTTTTCTACTATCTCTGGAAGTGTTTTTTGGGGAGGGGTACATCATGGGAACCAAGCAGATACAGTGTTGGTGCATGGCAGGGGAAGGGTAGGGAGGTTTTTAAATCAAAGGCTGGACCAGGAAGGGAAGGCAAGGATGGAAAGCAAGGTCAAATAGTAGGGCATAGCTTGGTGGTTAGTCTGAAGGAGTAAGAGCAGAACTACAAGTGACAAAAGGCAAAGATTGGACACTTGTCAGCTTCCCTCAAGTTTTGATGGGAAATGTAGGCATCCTGGTCTTGCAGCTTGGCTCTCTGACTGCTGTCCAACATTCCGCCAAGCTGCCTACATTTCCCGCCAAAACTTGAGGGAAGCTGACAAGTGTCCAATCTGTGCCTTTTGTCACTTGTAGTTCCGCTCTTAGTCAAGGAGTAGGATGTGCAGGCAAGGAGGAAGAAGTCCATACTCACGCACCTTCATCTCCACGTCACCGCGGACCTCTAGTTCGAAGCAGCCAAATTCCTCCAGGATGGATTTGGTGGCCCCTGAGAGGTGGATCTTCAGGGCTGGAATGGCCAAAGGGACAATTAGCACGTCTGTGTGGTGCGTGATGGACCCTGGCAGCTTCACACCTCTCTTAGGCTTCCACACAAGCTTCTAGGAAGCCTCCTTCCCTCCTCCACAGGCTATTCTGTAACCCTGATTTTTTTCTGTGCATAAGTCCTGCAAATCCCAATTGCCTAATTCATGCTGATCACCACAGTGTGTGTGTGTCTCATCACCCTTGTTCCCCAAACACTGCCTGTTATGACCCTCTTTCCTTTTCAGTTAGATTTTTCCTTTAACTCTCTGGATAGATTGCTGCCACCAGGAATTATATGCCAAAATTTCCCTTTTAATAACGTGCCTAAGTGTCAGGCTCCTTCGTGGGACCATGTGGAAAGGAATGGGATATATGGGGGGGGAAAACCAAAATTTTATTTTTACAACAAGTGTATCTGTTTCACACTAGTACTTAAGCTTGATGGTTTCAAAGACAGTTATCGGTCCTTAAAGTTTCCTTACATAGGCTCAAATAACTTTCTCTCTCAGGCGCACACACAGTTTGCCTGTTTCAGATAGATCAATCTCTCACTCAAATATACATAGACTTTCTCTCAGGTGCGCACATAGTTTGCCTGCTTTAGATAGAATGAATGTTTTTTTCTCAGACACTCAGAGTTCAGGTTTCCACACAGGTTGTATTTCTCTCAGAAATACAGGGATATTCTCAGGCTGCACACAACTTGCCTGTCAAAACCAGAAAGCTGAATAAATCTTTTCTGTCCACTCAGTAACTAAAAACTGGAGTTCACTCTGCCCCTACTCAGAGCCAAGCTACAAGTGACGCCTGACACAGGTTGGACACTTGTCAGCTTCCCTCAAGTTTTGATGGGAATGTAGGCATCCTGGTCTTGCAGCTGTAACAGAGAGCCAAGCTGTAAAACCAGGACGCCTACATTTCCCATCAGAACTTGAGGGAAGCTGGCAAGTGTCCAACCTGTGTCAGGCGTCACTTGTAGCTTGGCTCTCAGTCATCAACCGATCACCTCACTCGCTCACCCCCTTTCACCCTGTACCACACCAAGCATTTAAAGACACACACACACACACACTTAAAATCATTACGCTGCCGTTCACCTTCTCCATTGGATTCCATGCGGGAGGCAGTGTTCACCGTGTCCCCAAAGAGGCAGTAGCGAGGCATCTTTAGGCCCACAACGCCTGCACAGACAGGACCTTATGAGGAAACATAATAGGAGTCATGTCAAGAAGTATGGCCAACCAGTATTCAGCTCCTACCAGCACTTCCTGGTCAGGCCTTCTTTGCATCTGAAATCACTTTACGTGCACCAAGATATAAAACAGTGGATTTTTACTCCAATAGGATGAGTTTGGATCCTCCCAGTTTCATACTGTAAATGACAGATGTACATACTGGCTGAACTATCAGCATTGTTCCAGCTGTCTCACTTGCTCTACTGTTGTTTTTTTTTAAAACAACACAAGTACTATTTACAATTTTAATGTCCATACATTACCTTATATTTAATGAAAAGCACAAAGAAGTAGTAAAACAGCTCTGGAGGTGGGATGAGTTGGTAATGGCACAAGTATTAACCAATATGAGCTGTGCACTGATGCAAACTGGCAGAACTAAGATTCTCCTGTATCAGGAGAAACCAGAGTCATCTAATGAAACTGATGGGTAGCCGATTTGCAACCACTAAAACAAAAAGTTCTTCACAGTGTAATTAACGTATGGAACTTGCTCCCAGAAGATGGGTTGAAAGCCACTAGCCTAGACGACTTGAAAAGGGGAATACACAAATGTAGAGGATGAGAAGTCTCTTGATGGCTACTAACCGTAACTGCTAAATAGAACTTTGAGATATATTTGCAGAAAATATATCTCAAAGCTGCAGGAGAGATTCATAAAGAAGGTGAAATCCACTGCCTTGATCTGTTTGCTTCTGGATTTCCTGGGGGCATCTGGATGGCTAGTTAGATGCCGGACTAGATGGACATCTGGGCCATTTCCACACGGCTCCCTGCTGCTCGTAACAACCCGGAATATCACGAAAAAACCGTGGAAGATCGCATTTTCTTGCGCGAGATTTGCGTGACATCACATGACCGTGCAAATCTCGTGCGAAAAACCGCTATCTTCCGCATTTTTTTTGCGATATTCTGGGTTGTTACGAGCAGCGGGGAGCCGTGTGGAAACGGCCCTGGTCTAATCCTGCAGGGCTCTCCTTATGATAGGGCTGGCCTATGATCTTGAACCCTACCATCTCTAGTTTTTAAATTAACCACGGTGCAATACCACTCTGTGGTATTGAACCAGGGACTCCCCCCAGAAGCTTCTCCCTTATCCTTCTTACGTTGCTAAAGAGGTATTCCCTTTCCTCACACATCCTCTCTATCTCTTACCGCTGTGGATCCCAATCCGCAGTTTCAGCTGTTGTTCAGGCCGGTGGCGGATCTTGAAATTGCGGACGGCTTCGAGGAGCGCCAATGACATACGTGACACTTCACGGGCGTGCAGCCTGCCGTTGCGCACCGGCAGGCCCGAAACCACCATGTAGGCATCACCGATGGTCTCCACCTGGAAAGGGAATAGTTGGAGAGGTACATATGAGGAACATGGCTAAGCATCGTACACAGGCTAAATTCTGCCTGCGGAGAGGGGGATAGGTTCAACCAGGGCTCATTTTGAGGGGGAACATGCAGGAATGCAGTTCCGGCAGTTCCCCAAAGAGGTCACATGTCAGGTGGCCCCACCCACCGGACTCTCGGCTATTTTGGGCCCGTTTCGGCCTGGATTGGGGCTGAAACAGCCCGGTTTGAGCCTCTGATGGGTGCTGGATCACTGTCCCGCTCAGCAGCAGCCTGAACCTGACCATTTTGGGCCCCTTTTCAGCCATTTTTAGTCCCTTTTTGCCATTTTGGGCCCAATTTTGGCCCTGAATGGCCAGGATTGGGTCCAAAACAGCCAGGATAGGTGATGTCAGGGGGTGTGGCATATGCAAATCAGTTATGCTAATGACACACTTCTGATGATGGCAAGGAGCCTGTCATATGCTAATGAGTTCTGCTAATGAGTTCCTCCAGCTCTTTTTCTACAAAATGACCTCTGGGTTCAATGATTTCTCTGCAGCCAGCCCCATTGGCTCCTACCCCAACCCAGCCAAGAAGAGAACTCTCACCTTGTAGACATCAAAGTTATCAATGATGGCATCAAAACAAGTATACAAGTCATTGAGCAATGTCACCACCTGCGGGGAAAACGAGGAATTTTATTTTCTTACTGGGGGAGGGGATTCTGCAATAAGAAAATCTAAATTCTGTAATCTGAATAAATGTCACCAAATTGTATTTTGCACAGCTGCTTCTGAATTTCCTCCCTTTGTTGGCATAACTTATTCTTCTGCTTGTTGGCTCGTCTCTGCCCCTGAGAGCCAGTTTGGTGTAATGGTTAAGAGCGGCAGGACTGTAATGTGGAGAACCAGGTTTGATTCCCCACTCCTCCACTTGAAGCCTGCAGGGTGTCCTTGGGTCAGTCACAGCTCTCTCAGAACTCTCTCAGCTCCAGCTACCTTGCAAGGTGTCTGTTGCTGGGATAATAATGACATTAACTTGTTAATCACTGAGTGTGGCACTAATATATCCAGAAAAGAGGTGTAAAACCACAAGGTTAAAACACTGTGGTTAAGTAGGTAATAGTGAACTCTGAACAGAGAGACCCAGGTTCAAATCTCTCCTTCAACCATAAAGTTCACTAAAGGGTCTTGAACCAGTCACCCTCTCTCTCTCTCAGCATAATTTACCTCACAGGGTTGTTGAGAAGATAAAATGGAGAAGTGAGAGTCGCATATATCCCCTTGTGTATCCAGGAGGAAAGGCCGGACAGAAATATGCAAAAGAGTTGGGAGAAGGGTCATTTTAACAACTGGTAATCCCCTGGAGCAGATGCCGCTCAGGGATACGATGTCTGTTTTGTATGCCAAGAAAATCAAGTTGCAAAAATTGGGAAAGAACTTCCTTTTCCTGAGACTTTCGATTGTTACTGTCAACCAGAGCACTGATGGACTAATGGTCTGATTTGGTATAAGGCAGCTTTCAATATGCTCAGCCTTACTGAGCAGTTCCTCTGGAACATTATCCTATTTCACCCGGCATTGCCTCGCAGTTGTGTCGTTGAACAATTAGAGCTAAAAGCCTGCTGCTTTGGGGTTTGTTTTTTTTAAGCTAAGATTTTTAACAAGCTGAATTCTGCCATTTTTCCATACAGAACTACAGCGCACACGTTGCCTTTTCCAAAGGACCGGTTGTGGATGACTAATTATTGTAATTTGCTGTACATTAACAGGTAGCGTCCTCTCCTGGAAAACTCAACATTTGGAATGAGGGAGGCAGAAATGAAAGGCGGTTACTGTTTCTAACGATCTGCTGCTAGAGAAGACGATGAGGACTGGGAAGAGCAAAATCCTGCTTTCCATTTTGCATGGAATCGATGGGAGACGTCAAGGTGCAACCAACTTGTTCCAGGCAAGAAATGAGCTGAGGCGGTTTGCCGTTGCCTTCCTCCGCACAGCACCCTGTCTTCTTTGGTCGTTTCCTATCCAAGTACTAACCCTGGTTGTCCCAGCTTAGCTTCCAAGTTCTACCGAGTTCGGGCTGTAGGGATGGCTACATATGGATCTCCAAGACTCTGTCGACAATCTTTTTCTTCTTGTTATCAATTACCACATTTTAAATTTTGTCCTTCCTCCAAGGAGCTCAGGGCAGCATATCTGGCACTCGTTTCCCACTGTCAGGCTATGGATGACAAGATACGGTAACCAGGTCTCTGTACCATTGCAACAAGAAGTCCAAGCTCTTGGTTAAATGGTTTTTATTCAGAAATCCAATCTTTCCATATATATGTCCATAGAATTACTCAGAGGCAAGAAAGCATCTAAACAGTACATGTTTCCTTGATAGGAATAGAAACTTGAGAAAAGTACAGCTCTAAATACTCAATTATTTCCTCCCTCCCAAAACCACAAGTTTGTGCGGGAAGGAGTCTGGAAACTTCTGCTGGAGTTTATACATTGGCTAGACAGGACAAAGAGGCATAAAAGAAACGGCAACATTTCAGACAGTGCAAGGTCACTTCAGTGAGCTTCAAAGAAAGATAACACAGCTGTGTTCTCAGGCCGCTAGAGAAACAAAAGAGATGATTATAGCATTTACAAACTGAAATCAAGGCACAGTATTAGCAATAGTGCAACACCTAGAACAATGACAGGGATGTAGGGGTACAGACATGACTCCCACTTTATCCTCACAATAACTTGGTGGGGTAGGTAAGGTTGTGCATGTGTAACCAGCGTAAGCTCAACCAGCAAGTTTCAGGGGGGATTGGGGGTTGGGTCTTCCAGAGCCTAGCCAAACACTCTTACCATAATAATATTAATAACCGTATTATCATTGCACCAGATGAAAACTAAATACAAAACCACTGAGCCAGTGTGATGTGGGGTACCACATCACACTGGCTCAGTGGTTTTGTATTCAATTTTCATTATTTTTATTTTTTTTATTATTAGTTACCCTGGATGTCAAGCAAGAATTTGTACAAGAGGACCAGTTGGCAGGCACCCTCTGCTCTCTCTCACCCCCAAGCAGGCCATAGTTGTCTTCCCCCGTTATTCATTGTGATCTTTCTGCTGTCATTCACGTTACCTGAACAATCCCCTATTTACTGTCCCTGTTACTCGCATGACACATTCCTCATTTTCCCGACTGCTGGTGCCTCCTAATCTCTGTTGCTCCATATATTTGCTCCAACACCTAAGTTACCTTTGTCAGCTGTTGCCCAGTTACCTGAATAATTGCAGCAGGTAACCTAGGTTACCTGCATGAGCCGGTTTTGGTAGCCGTTTGTTACCTGATTAACTCTATCCCTATCAACCTTGGTAATCCATAAGGCCATATCCTGTTGATATATACACTCTTGCTTGGTAGAGGGAGAAACCGCAGGTCCAAAATCATACAAAAACAAATTAAGTGATGAGATGGCCTTACAGAGTGTGTGTGTGGGGGGGAATCACGTGGTTCATTGTTTTCCCAGGGATAAATGGCCTTGCACATAGAAATCAAGCACATCAGAGAGAAAGTTAAGCTGGGCCCAGTCTTCCCCTTGACAACCTAGTTTTCCATGCACATGGATTTTAGTTTATATGGAGTGTTGATTCATGCGATTCTGCCACCTAGGTTCCAGGAAAATAACTTCACCGTTCTCATCTGCCATCCTCATTAAGTGAAAAGGATATCGGGAGGGGGGCTCACACGGTGCTACAAAAGAAGTTTCACATTTAATTTCAAAATTATACTCCCCCCAAACCTTGAGTGTATCCATTGTATTTTTAAAAAAAATTATTTATAGTTTCCCATTTCTCACTGAGACTCAGGGTGGATTACAAGATATAAAGCAGCACAATCAGAAAGCATAAGGCAAGCAATGAACAATGCAATAGGACTAGGATTACAGGATTAGAGAATAATGAGAACAACAAACGAAGGCAACAGTATATTATAAACCATGTCTTGAAAATTTCTTTGGCTGTAGAAGCCAGCCCCAAAATTTAGGACCCAGACTCATATTTCAGTGTTTGGGGTTATATATGACTAGCTCTCAGAGCGGTTTACAAAGTGTGTTATTATTATCCCCACAACAATAATCACCCTGTGAGGTGGGTGGAGCTGAGAGAGCTCTGAGAGAGCTGTGACTGACCCAAGGTTACCCAGCTGGCTTCAAGCGGAGGAGTGGGGAATCAAACTCAGCTCTCCAGATTAGAGTCCTGCTGCTCTTAACCACTACACCAAACTGGCTCTCGTGTAGTTCTGTCCATTTAATTTTTAAAATCCCTACCTTCCTCCAAGAATCTCAGGCACACATGGTTGTCACTTTATTAATTACCCAGTGGCCGATAGGCTGACTCCCAGGCCCAGCCAATTCACATGCTTCATGCTGCTTTCCAGTCAGAGAGACCAATTTTTCCCACCACAATTTTCATTCCGCTTCTGAAGCAGGCACTGAGGCCTAGGCCCCCATGGTCCCGGAGAGCTCAGTCCTCAAGATGCCTGGTTTGAGCTCCCGAGACCCTGGCAGGATGCCGGGAACCAGTGGCCTATCACTACCCCACGGCAGAAACCACCTCAGCCACGTCCCTGCCGCCTTCACCATTACCTGCATCGGCGTACTTTCTGCCGACAGTGCCGTGAAACCCACAATATCACTGAAGTAGATGGTGACGCTGTCAAAGGCCTCGGCTTGCACCGTCTCTCCGCGTTTCAGCTGCTCTGCTACCGAGCTGTTGGGGAAGATGAGGCTGTCACAGTTTGGCAGGCGAACTTTGAATTTTATGACATCGTACAGAAGTCTAACGGACAGCCTTCCTTTGCAGTTTGTTTCCCACATCTGGGAGTTGAGGCTATTCTCCACCCTGCACACGGAGGGGCTATTCGGCTGTCATGGTGGTTCGCGGTTAATGGACCTAGAGGGGTTTGGAGGTTGACTCACTGTGGAAGGATCTGGTACAGCAGGGCCTCTGCCTTGCGCTTCTCCTCCAGGTAGGCCTGTGTGCGCTCCTCCACTAGCTCCTCCAGGTTGTTGGCGTACTGCTCCATGCGCGATAGCAATGTGTCCAAGAGGTTGCTGCTACTCTCCCTGCCAAGCAGACATTCAAAGGGTGAGCAGACCAGGGCTGGAGACATAGGGATCAAATGGGAGGGAGTGTGTGTTGACGGCCTAGTCCTTTCAGCCCCATCTCTGAATTCCAAGCCCTAATTTTTTTTTACTTCTATTTTAATAGAAAGCAAGTCTCTAGTCCCTAAGAAAATGCTAACATGAATTCACAAACATACACTTATCATTGGCTCTTTCCACACGCTCTTAAAGAGACGGCCCACTCACCGAACTCTGGCAGGTTTTCTCACTCACTCCATACGTTTCTGATTTCAAGGCTGTTTGGCTTCTATTTTTTCAGCACCTTTTCTGAGAACGCAATTTCCCGCACCCCTGAAAAGATGTCGAAAAAACGAAAGCCAAACAGCCTGCTTCTGCTTTGAAAATGGAGTGAGTGAGAAAACCCGCCAGTTCGGTGAGCGGGCCGTCTCTTTAAGAGTGTGTAGAAACGGCCATTGACTCAGTGAATGGCCTTAGTAGGCAAGCCTCTCTATCTCAAACTCAGGCCCAGACGTCTGCAAATTGGAATAATCATATTACTCAACTGCTTACCAAGAAGCAAACCTCCTCCCACATCCCAGGGTTCTGGCCAACAAGCTCTAAGGCACAGGAATGACTGCATTGGGATACCTTCTATTTTCATTCAGCATCTGAAATCACTCCATTCTCCAAGATATAAGGACAGATGGACTCACATTCTAGCTGTATCTGAAGAAGGGAGCTGTGACTCACAAAAGCTCATACCCTACCACAAATTTTGTTAGTCTTATAGGTGCATGGGGCAGCAATTTTAAATGAAATTAAAAAAATTATTGTTTTGGAAAAATTAAAAAGCCACTTTAGGCAAACCACTCTGTCTCAGCCTCTATGGTTTAAATGGCAGTCACTATAATACAAGGCTTGCCTGATCACCTAGGGTGAGTAAAGATTGCTTCCTAAGTGATCAAGTGTGAGAGCTTTGTACAACTAGTCAAAAGCCTATCTTTTAATCTTTCCAGACTTTGATATTCAACAAAAAACTACCTTTGGTGTATATTGGCAAGTGAACAAATGTTTTAAAAGAGAAGAAAAGCTGGTGCTCTTAGATATTACTCTTTTGAGCCCGTAAGTATCACTCTTTGGAGCCCTTAGTCATCACCCTTTGGCAGCTGCTTGAAGGCTGCAGTTCCCTGGGGGTTGCGCGTGTCTTTCAAAATCCCCAGAGCAAAACCAGGAATACTTGGAACACTTAATAAAGAATGGCTTTAATTTTCCAAAGGTAGCACATTGATTGTTTTAACCAGCAGCCATTCTAAGAAAACGGTTATTGCAGATAAGTCAGGTGGGGTGGAAGGGAACTGGCGCATACTTGTTGAACTTCCTCAGCATGCCTTTGATGTGCTGGAAGTCGGGGCGCTCCTGGGGGTCTTCTGCCCAGCATCGCTGCATAAGGTGCACCACGTCCTCAAGGTTGTAGCCCAGGTTGGCGGAGGGCCGGAATGGGGGGCACTCACCACTCTTCACTCGCTCGATGATCTCTGGAGGTGACGGAGTAAGGATATGGACCAAGAATAATGGCCACGTCTGTTTAATGCATGGATTTTATTAAAACAACCACAGAAGATGCTCTAATCGTCAACAGGTGTGATACTTGTGTTAATTACAAAAGCAAATGATTTAATTTGTTGTTGCAAAACGGTGAAATTATCTTATTACAATTCTGTAAATTTACATGGGTGGTTCACGGCCTTTGGTTACCATTCTCATTTTTGGGGACACCTGTGTGAATGTGTGTGTGTGTGTGGGGGGGGTGTCACATGTCTGTCCAGGGTCTCAAATGAAAATTTTCACCAACTGCCTTGTCCTTTTAACTGGAGGCGCCAGAGATTGAACCTGGAACCTTCTGCATGCAAAGCAAAGGTTCTTCCACTGAGCTACGGTCCTTCCAATGCTAACAGATGGCAAAAAGCTAAAATAGCGCTTAAGTAGTTGGGCTACAGTCAGCACTTTGCTAGTTCGAATCCCACCACGGCCATGAGCTCAGTAAGTCATGAGCTCCCCCAGCTGCATTGTGTACTGTAAGGTACTGTAATGCTGATTTTGTTCACTCATCTGAATAGGGCACTAATCTGTCTACAAGAGCGGTATATAAGAACAGTTATATAAAACCATGATGTTAAAAAGGCCACCTACAGGGGAATCTTCTTGGAATATTTGGCAAATACAGAACTATGATCAAGTCATCGACGGTCAAGGGGCAATATTTAATTGATCAATTGATTGATGTGCCAACCCTGTTCCCGGATCTTACCTTTGGGGCTCAGGGCCATGCTTTCCACATAGAAGACGCCATTGCGTAAAGCGATCTCCTGCAAAATAATCCCGAAGCTGTAGACGTCACCTTTCTGGGTGCCACATGCCAGGGGCATCTCCATCCGCAAGAGCTCAGGGGCAGTCCACAGTTTCTCTAGGAAGAAACCGAGAGCAGAACCACAAGTGACAAAAGGCACAGATTGGACACTTGTCAGCTTCCCTCAAGTTTTGATGGGAAATGTAGGCAGCTTGGCGGAATGTTGGACAAATGACAGTTGAAAAGTCCATTGGACAGCAGTCAGAGAGCGAAGCTGCGAGACCAGGATGCCTACATTTCCCATCAGAACTTGAGGGAAGCTGACAAGTGTCCAATCTGTGCCTTTTGTCACTTGTGGTTCTGCTCCGAGTCAGTCAAGGCAGAGCTAGCCACAACTTGACGGGGAGCAAGAAAGAGGCAAAAGAAAGGAGCAGGGGGTTGAAGCTCAATGTGGTAGCAGACAAACTGTCTTAAGCTATGGTAAACAAGAGAGAGAGGCCGTTTTCACACGGCTTACCTTTTGCTGGGATGCAGCGTGTTCTCGCACGAAATCGCGCGATAACAGAGTGATCTCGCACGAAATGGCACGATAACAGCGTCTTCCTGGCACGATTTCGCGCGTGAAGACGCTGTATCCCGACAAAAGGTAAGCCGTGTGGAAACGGCCAGAGAGAGAGAGAAGCAAAATACAGACTTTCTCCCAATAAGGACTGGAAGCAATTTCTGATCAGGAGAACAGCATGGGGCAAAAGGCACTTCACCCATTCTAGTGCCACAGTTCAGATTCATCTGCCCCCTCTGCGGCTTGTTTTTAGGGCCAAAAAACATTTTCTGTACTCGGTAGACTTGATTGTCATTAAAAATAGGTAATTCACTGTTTTTCATGTATGGGCACCCATAAGCCTTGTGTTCTTTTCTGTAGTCTTACATCCACGCAAGGGCTTTTTTTCTGGGAAAAGAGGTGGTGGAACTCAGTCGGTTGCCCTCGGAGAAAATGGTCACATGGCTGGTGGCCCCGCCCCCTGATCTCCAGACAGAGGGGGGTTTAGATTGCCCTCCGTGCTGCTTGGCGGTGCGGAGGGCAATCTAACCTCCCCTCTGTCTGGAGACCTGGGGGCGGGGCCACCGGCCATGTGACCATTTTCAAGAGGTTCCGGAACTCCGTTCCCCCGTGTTCCAGCTGAAAAAAATCCCCGCATCTGCGAGTTCTGACTTCTTTATGGCAAATGCTCCCCCTCCATCTTGAGTTGCAATCCTGAGGATCCGTTCTGTTACAGGTGGCCCTGCTCTGCACTTGTGCCAAGAGGAGACTCCTTGTGCTGGAGGACGGTGCCAATGTTAAGAGGGACAAATCTGCAGGATCCAACCCATTCTCTTCAAGATTCATTGTTATTTGAATTCTTTGAAAAAGGCCATCAACCAAAAACCTCAATTTGAAAAAGAGAATATATGTTACTGCGGCCTGAATCATCTGGGGGAATGGGGGGGGGGAATGGCCCCACTTCTGCATCAGGAATTCGGGAAGAGGTCCAGATTGGAGGGAAACAAAGTTTTAAGCCCCGGCGTCTTTTGCGTTTGAAAACCAACTGCTAGGATACCATCTTGGCTTTGCAGGGCGCTCAACGGACTTGATTTGATATTGATGGCATTGGGTTTTTTGTACCGTTGTCTTTATTGATCTTGTAAAGCACGTCAGACTAATTTTATGGAGGATGCACCTAATAAATAGTCTCAACAAACACATAAACAGGCAGTCTGGAATGTCTGGCGACGCCAAAGCTGCGGGTGTCCTCCGTACAGCCAGCCCGCCTACTCCCTCTTCCTCCCTTCTTCCCATTGTGTCACTCACTGGCAAACAGTGCGTGCGAGTCCTCTGTATCAGGAGGCTGGCGGAGGCTCTCTAGCCCGTAGTCCGTGATCTTCAGGACAAAACGGCTGTCTACCACACAGTTGGAAGATTTCAGGTTGCCGTGGGAGTTGATCACCCCGTTATGGAGGAATAGCATCCCCTGATTAAAGGAAGGGGGAGGAATAAGGGGGTCAAGTGACAGTGTAAGGGTGAGCTTGGGGGTCCCACTTGGCCATGTCATGTGCCGATGGTGTGGTCAACAGATCATGGGTGTTTAGAGCCTAAGATGAGTCTTGGGATATTTGGCAGTGGTAAAGTGGTTGGGCTGCTAGTCCACACTCTGCTAGTTCAAATCCCTCCACTGCCATGAGCTCAGCAGGTGGGTAAGCCACTCCTCCCAGCCCCAGCTCCGCAGCTGTATTGTGGGATAATAATAACACTGATTTTGTTCACCACTCTGAGTGGGGCACTAATCTGTCTAGAAGAGTGGTATATAAGTCCAACTATTATTATTATCACTGCCATAAGCTCAGGAAGTGGCCTTGGGTAAGCCATTCCACTTAGCTGCAGCTGCGTTATGGGGATACTAATAACACTGACCATTCACTGTTCTGAGTGGGGCACTAAAATGTCTAGAAGATTGATATATAAGCACACTGTAATTATTATCCTAACTCAGTCATGGATTCATCATATGGCCTGGGGCAAACTTTAGTTCCCTTTCTCTAAAAAGCGGATATCAGGGCAGAAGGAGGTTATAGGGGCTGGAGTTGGGGGCTGGCAGTTACTAAGGGCCACACCCTAACTAAGGTTACCAACCCCAAGGTGGGGCTTGGAGTCCTCCAGGAATTACAGCTGATCTCCAGACTAGAGAGATCGGTTTCCCTGGAAGAAATGACAGCTTTGGTGTAATGGTTAAGTGCAGCAGGACTTCAGTCTGGAGAACCAGGTTTGATTCCCCACTCTTTCGCTTGAAGCCAGCTGGGTGACCTTGGGTCAGTCACAGCTTCTCAGAGCTCTCTCAGCCCCAACCACCTCACAGGGTGATTATTATTGTGCAGATAATAAAAACATACTTTGCAAACCGCTCTGAGCGGGCGACAAGTTGTCCTGAAGGGTGGTATATAAATCAAATATTATTATTATAGACTCTGTTATATACCATAGAGTAGAGGAGAACCATAGAGGAGAGGAGAAACAGAAGTCCTAGAGCGATATCGCATTCAGGCCTATTGTTGACCAGAGATTCTTAGCTCGTCTGTTCCCGCTAGGCTTTGGAAATTCCTGAAGTTTGGGGGCAGTGATTTAAAACCAGGGTATAAATCAGTTTTTAAAAGGTCTTCATATATAAATAAATGTTTTAAAGTGCCTTTGGAAGGCCTGTGTGTGTGTGTGTGTGTGTGTGTGTGTGTGTGTGTGTGTGTGTGTGTGTGAGAGAGAGAGAGAGAGAGAGAGAGAGTTCCAAAGACTTGGGGTAGGTCAACCTATGGGTACCCAACAGGTACATGTCTGCCATTGTGGGTTCCTGCCCCTGAATGGCCTCAGAAAGCGGATACACACGATTGTTTATTGGATTTATTTAGTAAAATTTTATTCCATCCTTCCTTCAAAGTGCTTAGGGGGGCACACACAGCTTTACAGCAGGCATAAGTTCAACTGGTGAAGCTATTCCTGACATGGAATGGTAAGGGAAAACCATACCCGATTTAACACGATAGGACACACAGAAATTCAAGGTGTAGGAACCCTTTGACAGAAAATAAGCAGCTATACCACCCGAATTATCTTGGCTACCCCAAAGAATCTAGGCCCTGTGGACAGTTTCAGGCAGGCAGCCATGTCAGTCTGTAGTAAAAGAGCAACATCTGAGTCCAGTAACACCTTAGAAACGAACAAGATTTCCAGGGTACAAGCAGGAATGGAGATCCAGGGGATGTAAGAAATATAAGGGCCCAGGGATCTCCATACCTACTTGTACCTACTTGTACTTGATGAAGGGCACATCTTATATCCTGGAAATCTTGTTCGTCTTTAAGGCACAGCCGAGGCAGTGAAGGTGGCTGGTTTCGGTGTGTAGAGGTGAAGGGGGATATAAGATCATACCTTGACAATGTCATTGGTGAGCGAATAGCGGAACATCCAGTCCAAAGTGATGCTGTCGTTCTCCAGGATATCCTACAAGGATGGGGGGTGGGAGACAATTTGCCACAATTTCAGAAGATGCATCTTCCCTGGCCCAAATGCTGAGCCCCCTCCCCAACTCCTTGCATTTTAAGGCAGCCAGCTGGCTGCAGGTTCAAAAGCTGGAGATACATTTCTAAAAATGTCTTCTGAAATTTGAAACATTCCCGTTTTCAAAATGTTGAAAATCCCAACCATTAATATTGAAAAATAATTCCTCTTTACACATCCTGTCCCGTCTTGGGTTTCCTTTCTAGGAAAACCTAGTTCCAAAAGAATTCTATTTGGCAATACTTTTTTACACACACACGGATATATATTCAGAAGGTATTCGTTTTTAAATATCTTCCCAGCAAATCTGAAGTTGGGAGAAACTCCTTAAAAACTGGGTCTTCTTCTCGAATGCCTTTCATTGATAACATAATTTGAAAAGTATTTGGCCCGCGTAAATCCACAGGTGGGTTTTTAACTGACCAGTACTAGAACTTGGCAAGTGTTTTGCTGACTAGGGCGGGTGGACCCTACAGGGTTTTGGCAGGTCAAGGGGTGGAGCTTAGGGGGTGGAGCCAATAGCAAAAAAAGACCGTTCCCTCCTCCAAACTCAATATACAAATACCTGACATCAAACCAGAGGCAAAAATATTTAAGCTCACTGAAAATACCCAGTCCTAGCAACACCGTTCTACTTTCCGCCCATCGTGCCCGTACCATCTGGATACCTTCCCAGAAACCTGCTTTTTCCTGTCTAGTTCCCCCCCCTCCATTCTTTCTTTCCTTTCTTTTTCTCTCCCCCTCCCTCCCTCTTTCTGTCCCTCATCTCTTTTATAAGAGGAAATGCTTATCGCCAGCAGCCGGCCAGGAATCTAGGACTGTTGAAATTGCCCCCCTCCTTCAAATCCCTCTCGCTTGTCTGCCATGCCATAAATCATCCCTCTTGGAATTGGCTCCATGAAGCGCTTCTCTGTGGAGGGAGATGTGGCGCTCCTCCGGCTCTCCTTTTAATTAAAACCCCCGCTGGGCCCCCACCTCGGCCCTCCGCTGTGGGTCAGATCTGGAAACAAGACATTCCTGTCCCGCTGTGAAAAACAGTTGGAAAAGAGGTCGACACCAGCCTCGTTCTGCGCCTCAGAATGAGGACACGAGACAATCCTTCAGTGGAGAAAACCTGCACGTTATGTGTGAGTCATAGATGTATCTATGTGATTGTGTGGACACTTTGAGAAGCCGTTCCCAATTGCCAACAATCCTGCGTGGTCCTGAGGGATGAAAGAGGCATCCAAAGCTAAAACTGAGAACCTATTATGGTGCCCCATAACAAGCTGGGTGTTCCATTGCTAAGTTAATGGTCAGATTGACCAATTTTGCCAGTGGCGATAGTAAAAGGAGTGCCCCTGCCCATGTGCAGAGTGCTGTCTCCTCACCAACTGAGCAGCCACAGCTAAGCTTCACCCACCCAGGGTTAGGAAAATACTACTTTTCAGGCCAGAAGGAGTACATTCCAAGGAAGCTTTTAGAAACTCACCAGTAGCCTATGCTTGTTTTAACCCCATTTACGCCTAACCCCACTTTCCAGTCTGCAGAAGAGAAGCCAGAAATCCTGGTCCTCCAGTCTACTTTCAAGAGCCCCGTGGCACCGCTGGAGGGCTGGAGCGGCATGGAGAGCAATCTAAACTCCCCTTTGTCTGGGGATCAGGGGGTGGGGCCACCAGCCATGTGACCATTTTCACCGAGGGCAATTTAAACTTTTTAAAACTCCCCCCATGTTCCAGCTGACCCAAAGTGACATCATTGGTCCTGGGTGCATGCGTGCACTTCGCGCATGCACATGTGGTACCAGGGGCACCACCTCCCGCCAAGAGTTGCCCCCTGTGCTGGCAACCCACTGAGTTCCACCACCTCTTTTCCCAGAAAAAAAAGCCCTGGACACAGGTATGCATCTAAAAGCAAAGCATGCCCTTTCTTTAGGACTGTTTTTTCTCATATGCAAATGTATTCAAATTTTCCCACAACTAAAATTCCTAGGATTATTTACTTGGAGTAAGTGGAACCTCTTTCCCCCTCTTCCGTACCTGGAGACTACCGCGGGTGCAGTACTCGGTCAGAATACAGATATTCGGCGGATCGATGCAGGCCCCGATAAAACGTGTCAGGTGCTTGTTTTGAACGTCTCTCATCTGGAATGGGGAGGGGAGAGAAGAGAGAGAACACACAGCGTGATTAAAGCACCCCATTTTGCCAGCCCCTTCTCCCCAAGTCCCACCCTAAGCTTAAGGCAATTTTAAGGTCAAGACAACGGCTTATTCATTACTAGCAATTACAGCTTGTACCCCGCAAGCAGAACGACATCGACTTTCAGCAGGGATCTCGGCCAGCTACCATCTGCCATCAGCAAGGCCAAAGGTAGAAGACGCCGCAGGCAGTCCCCCCCTCCCCACAAGCCCGGCATGAGACCACACTGACAACTCCCTCCCTGAGCATCTCTTAAAATTATATTTTAATTGATTTTTTGCATTCATTTTTAATCGCTGCAATCAGTTTTGAGCACCAGTTTAGAGGGGGAAGGTTGGAAAGCACAGCAAAAACACAAGAAATAAAAATATACATACAAACTGAAATAACTTCAAGTATGAGAAGAACAGGGGGGAAACTCTCACACCCCAGGCCTGCTCTTTTCTGGTCTCTCTTTATGGGGCGGGCAGGTTTTCAGTGGTGTTGTAAGCAGTGTTACCCCCTTCAAAGTCCCTTCAAGTTCAAGGGCTTAGAAAGGGTGCAACTCTACTTAGGATCGCACCGTTTAGGGTCTATGAGTTGGATTTCGCAGATCTGATGCGCTAACAGGAGTGTTTTCTCCTCCCCACAACTTGTGCATGAAGCCTGAGGCAAGCAGAAATGCATTTGCTTTCAGCTGAGATCTCCAAACCCATGTTTCAAGAGAAAGATGAAGAAATGTCCCAGATGTACTTCTATAAATGAACTTCCGTGACAGAAAGCAGAGCTTTTTTCTTGTACGCTTCTTGAGGAAACTCCTTCGCCATTTTAAAACCTCCGTCCAAGAGTGAGCGAAGCCCAAGCATATATTGAGAGACGCACAGCAGATAGACTAGTCCGGAATATTAGGCTCCGACCATGTACAGGACAAAACCGAAGGATGACCTGCTGTAAGGTTTAATTCAGAAAATAGCAACGGTATTTTAAAAAATTGTGGTGGTGGTGGAAGAACCTGCTTTCAAGTTTATTGGAGAAGAAGGAGGGGGGAAACGAAGGGTTGGCTAACCCCAGAGAACATTTTGTCTAGCACTTTTGTCCCAGAACTGGGGCAATTTTGCTCCCCCTACCCCGCCCCACAGAGCCATTGGACAACTCCAAAATCCTAAAGCACGTTTCAGACCCATCAGCTGAGAAAACCAGAGAGACCCCCTTTTCACTTGGGGATTTTATCCCTTTCCTTCTCCATGCCAAATCACTCTCAGTCCTGGCACAGGTACAGCCTGCATTTAAAAAAAAAAATTGGAAGTGACCACCGGTGCCAAAAAAAACTCCCTTCAAGACAGCGCTTGGAGGAAATCGTTCCTGACTCCACGGGATAAAGGACAAATCACCAGAATGAAAGGAATTCAAGCCCTGGGCCCAGTCTCGTGAGCAGGGGGCCGGAATGCACGGAGGGGGGGGGGAAGAGAAAATGAAGGGTGATAAATGCCGTTCTTTGCAGGAGGGTTGGGAAAGGATCCTTTAAGACATGCCTCTTCCACCACCCTCAAAGCTGGTGCGAATCTCTCTGTGTGACCCCTCCTGGCTCTTTCACAATCACAATCCCCTTGTTTACTTTCTCAAACACACACACACACAAAATCTCTCCTGCTTTAAGCGGCTCTGGGTCTTAATTAAAGGGGGAGCAGATGGCCGCCTCCCTGCTGCTTTTCCTGCTAATGAGTCATTAACTCTTAAGCTGGCAACCCGGGTGCCAGCCTGTGCTATATTCTGCTCCCCCCCCCCCCGCCCCGTCCCCGCCCTGCCACTTGGTGCCTTCCTCTCCACTAATGAGTCTTTGGCCTCTGCCAGAAAATGCCCCACTGGCACACTGCCCCCTGCTGGTGCCCCAGTTAATCGACCGGGAAGATCAGCTAAGAGCCAGCAGGAGGGTAGGGGGAAGGCACAGGGCGTTCTCGTTTTGAGAAGCCTGGAAGAAGGATACAGTCAGAATATAACCAGCTTTGATTGGGTTTCCCCGGGATTATTGTTATTTATATTTATTTATTATTATATTTATATTCCGCTCTCCCTGCAAAGCAAGCTCAGAGCGGATTATCTCAAAATGTAAAAACAGGTAGTATAATAAAATCAGGTTTCGTTTGTAAAAGCTTCAGGGATCTAGATGTTGCCTGAGCTGGCTGCCACCACCCTGGCAAGAGCCTACCGGAGCCAACTCCCCACTCCCAACACCACCACCACCTCCTCTTCCAGGCTCCACCCCTTCCCAGTGGAGATGCCGCAGAACAGGCAGGAGCTTACGTGTTTTAGCTCAAACTGAATTTTGCGTGTCAGCTCAAGTCGCTTCCGGTTCACATACTTCACGGCCACGAGGTTACCCTGCAGAGAGACACAGCGACGATTTGGGTGCAAGTGTGCCACCTGCCACGGAGCAATGAGCAAACAAATGGCTGATCCTGTACCAAATTAACAATGTCAAAAAGAGATACACTCACAGGAGCAATAAATTTATAAACATTGACTAGTGTAAATAAGTGTAGCGCAAGCACCTGCCACGGAGCAGCAGATCCACCTGCTGTTTTGTTTTGAGTGGAAGGAACCCATCCCGCTAGGCAAGCCCCACCGCACATTTTGTAAACTGTTAGGCAAGAGGCCTTCTGGTTTCCTTCGCCAGAGCAACAACAACAATAACATCATTTGATTTACATACCGCCCTTCAGGACAACTTAACACTCACTCAGAGTGGTTTATAAAGTGTGTTTTTATTATCATCTTGACAATTACCCTGTGAGGTGGGTGGGGCTGAGAGAGCTCTGAGAGAGCTGCGACTGTCCCAAGGTCACCCAGCTGGCTTCAAGTGGAGGAGTGGGGAATCAAACCCGGCTTTCCAGATTAGAGTCCTTCCGCTCTTAACCACTACACCAAACTAGCTCGCTTAATGGTTTACAAAGTATGTTATTATTATCCTCATAATAATTAGCCTGTGAGGTGGGTGGGGCTGAGAGAGCTCTGAGAGAGCTGCAACTGGCCAAAGGTCACCCTGCTGGCTTCAAGCGGAGGAGTAGAGAATCAAACCTGGCTCTCCAGATTAGAGTCCTGCCGTTCTTAAGTGACTGACCCAAGGTCACCCAGCTGGCTTCAAGCGGAGGAGTGGGGAATCAAACCTGGCTCTCCAGATTAGAGTCCTGCCGTTCTTAAGTGACTGACCCAAGGTCACCCAGCTGGCTTCAAGCGGAGGAGTGGGGAATCAAACCTGGCTCTCCAGATTAGAGTCCTGCCGTTCTTAAGTGACTGACCCAAGGTCACCCAGCTGGCTTCAAGCGGAGGAGTGGGGAATCAAACCTGGCTCTCCAGATTAGAGTCCTGCCGTTCTTAAGTGACTGACCCAAGGTCACCCAGCTGGCTTCAAGCGGAGGAGTGGGGAATCAAACCCGGCTCTCCAGATTAGAGTCCTGCTGCTCTTTATCACCGCACCAGAACTCACAGTCGCCTTATGAAAACAACCAGCAGTAAATTCAAGACAAGCAAAAGGAAGCATTGCTCTCACAATGAGCAGCTAGTTTATGAAACTCATTGCCATGGATATGTGGTGACACCCACTTGCTTACATTGAATTTACAAAGGAGGGTTGGACATATTTACGGAGGCCATGTCAATTATTGGCAATTCGCCATCATAAACGAATGGGATCTCTGAGCTCGGAGGAAGGTCTGTTTGTCAGATGCTGGGAAGCCGCCAGCGGGGAAGAGCTGTTGCCAGCAGGCCTTCATAATAATAATAAAAACAACATTCGATTTATATACCGCCCTTCAGGACAACTTAACACCCACTCAGAGCGGTTTACAAAGTGTGTTATTATTATCCCCATAATAAAACACCCTGTGAGGTGGGTGGGGCTGAGAGTGCTCTGAGAGAGCTGTGACTGACCCAAGGTCACCCAGCTGGCTTCAAGTGGAAGAGTGGGGAATCGAACCCCGTTCTCCAGATTAGAGTCCCATTGCTCTCAACCACTACGCCAAACTGGGTCTCGCTTGTGGGCTTCACCAAGGCATTTGACTGTCCACTGTTGGAGTCAGGAAGCTGGTCTATACTGATCCAGCACAGCTACTTGTCTTCTGTTCTTCCAGACTTACCTTGTAATAAGCTGTCTTGGCATATACCTGGAACTGTCCCTCTGTGGTAAGCAGGGACCCGTAGTTTGAGCCTCTCTGCGAGGAGAGAAGGAAAGCAATGAGCGGACGAAGCAAAAAGCACACCTGTCCACCACCCGTCTCCCACTTTTTGGACTTCGCTTGCTTGCTTGACATTAACTTCATACAGGGTAAAGACTGCAGATTACCTTGATGCCAATTTTTTAAAAAAGCAAAACCACAGTCCCGTAAGGAAAGGTCTCAGCAGACTGAGCTAACTAAGCCAGGGTGGCGTTAGCAGTTAATGTGTCAGTGATTCTGCACATGTTGGATAATGTACTTCCAATCCTCTTTATAGATCATTTGGAATGGATTTTTTTGTGTCCACCTCAAACAATTGATAAAGTGCATTGAAAGTGCATTATCCAATGTGTGCGGAATCAGCCTTTGACTGAGAAGACTCGGGTTCAAATTGTCTACGCAGTAACTAAAATTTAATGACTGGTCCTCCTGGGCCAGCCACGCTCTTTCAGCCTTACTTTACAGTAAGAGAATTAAACAAGGGCTAGAAGGAAGTCATGCATGGGAATTTGAGAGAGAGAGAGACAGACAGACAGACAGACACAGAGAGAGAGAGACAGACAGACAGACATCAATAGAGATCAGAGAGAGAGAAAAAAAGAGAGAGAAAAAGAGTGACAGATAGACAGCAATAGAGAGAGACAGACAGACAGACACAGACAGAGATCGATAGATACAGACAGACAGAGACAGAGAGAAACAGAAAGAGAGAGACAGACAGACAGTGAGCGAGAGACAGACAGACAGACAGAGATTTATATAGAGAAAGAGAGAAACAGACAGACAGACGCAGACCGAGACGGACAGACAGACAGAGGCCTAAGCAACGCTCGAAAAGACCGACCAAGGGCACTCACCAACGAAAGGGTGAGCTTGCTGCCCACACTGCGCAAATTTTTCTCCAGATTGCTCGACTGCACATCGTCCCAGTGAATGCGCCACAGCTCCGAGGCCAGCTCCTTCTCCAGCTTCATTTTCCTGGGGGGGGGGCAGAAGGGCACACTGAAAGGGGCCACTTCTCGCCACACAATCCGCCTTCTTCCTCACTAGGTTGCCTACCCTCCATTGTGATATCAAAACCTCAGAGCCGTGTTTTCACTATCAAGCCGGAAAATATGCTTTTGGGGGGGGCACCTATCTCCCCAACTCTGAGGGACAAGGGAAATGAAAAAGAAGAGCAGGCTCCAGTAGTCTCTAGTGCCTGCTCCGTCCGGGGCTCGAGCAGCAGGCGTCCAGCTCCAGCAGTGGTTCCCTAGTGCGGGGCTAGGGCTGCTCCTTGCTCGGTCCCAGCACAGGAGTCAGTGAGGGGGTGACAGGGATTTTGGGGCCCCATCCTGGACTTTTGCCCGGGGCTCCAGAATCACTAAGACTGCTTACTGCTGCTTTGACCTGCATAGTGATGTATTCTGTACACTAGATATTCCAAACTCCTTAGCCTTTCCTCCTAGAGAAGGTCGTCTGACACCACGATTTTTCTTTTCTGCACTTTTTGTAACTCTGTGAGAGGCTTTTTGAGGTGGGATGACCAGAACTTCACATAGTATTCCCACTGCACCACAGATATGTACCGGGCCACAACAATACTGGCTTGTTTTCTCCCCTTTCCCTAACAATCCCTAGCAGAGACGTGGCCTGTTTCACCGTTGTCTCACGCAGTGGACATGCTATCCACAGCAACCCCTAGATCTCTTTGTCAGACCCAGAATACAGGGCTAGATGGACCTTTGGTCTGCTCCGGCTGTTCCATTTTTATCCTCTTTCTGCACAAACCGTTCTTGCACTCACCTGTACACAAAGAAGGCTGCGATGGTCACCAGAGAGAGAACTAAGCTCATGACAAGAGACAGGATTTCCAACAAGGAGAAGGAAGCTAGGCAAGGAAAGCAAGAAGGGGGCGTTAGTGCACAGCTAGCCAGCTACAGATATTTCCTCGGGGCTGGTTCGGAATATTTTGTTGCCCCAAGCAAGACATACTGCTGTCTGCTGCCCTCATGGCAAGTGACAGAATGGGACCTGGGCGTTAACACCAGTCACCTCCTGAGCTGCTAATAGACCGAGATTCAGTTACCGGCAGTCATTTAGAGGCAACGTTAGCCCAAACGTGAGCAGAGAGAGAGAAAAAAAACTTGAAAAAGTTTTATGTGTATGACCAATTGAAATGTAGTAAATTCCCCCAAAGAATCCTGGGAATTGTAGCTTCGCAAGGGTGCTGAGGACTATAATTACCAGAGTTCCTAAGGGAGAGGGAATGGCTATTAGAGCAGCTTAAGACAGTAATGTGGTTATGACACCAGGCGAGGGTTCCCAGCCCTGTGCAGGCAATGCCAGGAGATTTGAGGGGCAGAGACTGGGCAGGGTGGTGTTTGAGGATGATGTGACATCACTTCCAGGCAACACTTTAGGCATGCTCCTTAATATCTATGGTAAAGACCACAGAGATGACGACTACGACTCTGACGACGATGACTACTACTACTAACAACAACAGTGTGCTTATATACCCCCCTTCTGGACTGATTAATGCTCACTCAGAGCCAAACTACAAGTGACGTCTTACACAGGTTGGACACTAGTCAGCTTCCCTCAAGTTTTGATGGGAAATGTAGGTGCCCTGGTTTTACAGCTTGGCTCTCCATTACAGCTGCAAGACCAGGACGCCTACATTTCCCATCAGAACTTGAGGGAAGCCGGCTAGTGTCCAACCTGTGTAAGACGTCACTTTTAGTTTGGCTCTCAGAGCAGCGAACAAAGTCAATGTAATTATTATTCCCACAATACAGCAGGGGCTGAGGGGAGCGGCTTCCCCAAGGCCACCTGCAGAGCTCATGGCAGGAGTGAGAGTCGAACCAGCAGGGTGCTGATTTGCAGGTCAGCCACTTAACCACTATGCTACAGCAGAAGAAGTTCCTAGAGTATCACCACTGACACTATTCCCCCTCATTTTTCCTCCTGCTCCTCATATTAACGAGAGAGGTGTCCGGGGAAATGGCAAGGCTATACCACATCAGGGTGATGTTATAGGAATCAGAATATACATCTTGCGAGGGACATCACGGGCCCATACTCTCCTCCCAATACCTTTTTGACAAGCTGGGTTGCTGTTCTCAAAACCGCAGAACGGCACATCTCTAGGAATGCTGTTCCCCGGCCAGTGGATATCCTTTCCGGGCACCATCTCTAGCTTCTTGGTGGTCCCGTTGTAATTGGCAACAATCTGTGGGATGCAGGAGGAGGAGAAGGAAAAAAGGCAGTGTGGTGTAGTGGTCAGAGTGCCACACTCAAATTCCCACTCAGCTATGAAGTTCAATGGGTTACACTTGGGCGAGGCACCCTCTCTCCATTTTTGGGGAAAGGTGGGTTAACAGTGTTGCAAATAAAAATAAACCAAATGCCCTGCTCATGAGCTTCCTAGGAGCATCTGGCGGCCTTCTGCTGGAAACAGGATGCTGGAACAAATGGACCTTTGGCCTGATCCAGCAGGGTAGATTCCAAAGACGCTATTGGCTGCTCCACCAACCTCAAACTCTCCTGAGGCTGGATCCATGTCCCACAGTGAGTAGTCCGTCTCCCGATCACCGTTCTTGTCAATTTTCAGGAACCCCGTGACCCCTGCGTGGTGGAAAGGAGAAAAAACCCTCAACAACTGAATGTTTCCAATCTGAAACTCATGGGGCATTATTTGTTCCACATCCTCCCTCTTCAAATCTCTGGAGTCCAACATGAGAAATGGGAACTTTCTCTATCTGTACGGCCCCCGTAAACTATTCTGAGTTCAGGATTTAATGGTTATGGCTTCCCTCAACCCCGGGGATTAGAATTTGGGGAAGTTTTTTCCATTCCTCCCCTCCACACGGAAATGAAGGACGCCTTAAAAGTCACGTCGGAAGATAGATTGCTGACCGTAGTAGGTTCGGTTCCGCATCTGGCGGGTGATGGCGGTGGCGTTGCGGATGGATCCCCCCATCTCCAGCGTCTCGTTCACAGCCTGGGCGTATAGCATCACCCCGTCGTGGAAAGCTGCGGCAATGTAGTTCTTCTGGAATTCACAGCAAAGGCTTCTTAGAAGCAACAGTGGTATCAGCTTTATGACAACCTTCTAAGGTAGAGCATTATAATCTCCCATATTGGCAATGGGAGGCCTGAAGCTGAATGCAGCTCGCCTACAGTAAGGATGTACAAATATGGGCTTTCCACCCTCATTTTTGTGCATGGTTGGGGAAATCCATTTTCATCCCACCTTTTTTCATTCGACATTTCTCCTTTTTTGTTTCTTTTAATCCTTAAAAAAATCCCTTAACTATTACGTGCCATTTCTCAATGCATTTCTCGACGGGGTGTCCGAGAAAAGACAAGGATATAGATTTACTGATGTGAAATAAGACAGTCACTTTTAAGAGCATTCTTTTTGTTGAATTTTATTAATGTGGTCAGGAAAAATGAACAAATGTGGTTTCGTTCCAGGCCTGGAGAAGCAATACAGAAACCCCAAACTGTCAAGATTGATTCAGTATAGTCACAAAATTCGGCAGCATCCCAAACTGAAGATTTCGCACGGAAGATCTCTCACAGTTTATTAGCTCCCAGCACTGGTCAGTCTAAGCCAAAATGTCCAGCTATCTTGCCCACCCAGAAAGATAGTTGGGTGCCACAACAACTGCTGAGAGAACCTCTAGATTGACACCTGATCTGGATAGCCCAGGTGAGTCTGATCTTGTCAGATCTCAGAAGCTAAGCAGGGTTGGCCTTGGTTAGTAATTGGATGGGAAACCTCCAACTAAAGCCAGGGTTGTAGAGTCAGCCAATGACAAACCACCTCTGTTAGTCTCATGCCATGAAAGCCCCACCAGAGGTTGCCATAAATCAGCTATGACTTGAGGGCACTTCTTCTCCTTAGTCTGTGCTATTTTTTCCGCTTGGGTCAAAACCCAATTGAATTGGTGCTGGAAGATAACAGAGACTGATAATGCAGACAGTTCCATGCAATATAACCCCCTTGTCCCAGCTCTGTTTTATAACTCGCAGGACTTGGACCGCCCCCCGCCCCCATCGTCCTTACCAGCCCATCCTCCATGGTGAAGTTGAATTCTGTTCGGGCTGCCTGTCTGACCTCCTCTAGGAACGGCTTGTATTCAGGGTTTGTTGGCTCAGCGTAGGTGATGATCATCACAGACTAGGGAAGGTAAAAGAAGAGGCATAATCAGAATTGCTGCTGTTTAATTAACCCTTTTCAAAAATGCTGTCCTGGATCAGGCCAAAAACCATCTGGTCTTCTATTTCAAGGATGGCCAGCTCCATGCCTCTGTGAAACCCACAAGCCAGAGAGCACAAGAGCCAGTTTGGTGTAGTGGTTAAGAGCGCGGGACTCTAATCTAGAGAGCCGAGTTTGATTCCCCACTCCTACACTTGAAGCCAGCTGGGTGACCTTGGGTCAGTCACAGCTCTCTCAGAGCTCTCTCAGCCTCACCCACCTCACAGGGTGTTTTGTTGTGGGGATAATAATGACGTAATTTGTAAACCACTCTGAGTGGGCATTAAGTTGTCCTGAAGGGCGGTATATAAATCGAATGTTGTTGTTGTTGTTATTGTTATTATTATTATTAACATCACCTCCCTGTGGTTTGTCACCAGAATTTGGATTTCAGAGGTACACTGCTCCTGTCTCTCGGGGTTCCATGTCACTGATCTGGCTTGTAGCCATCGAGTGATTCCGCACACATTGGATAATGCACTTCCACTCCTCTTTATAGATCATTTGGAATGGATTTTTGTGTGTGCGGAACAAAAAATCCACCTCAAATGATTGATAAAGTGCATTGAAAGTGCATTATCCAACGTGTGCAGAATCAGCCATCGACAGAGCCATCATCCCCTATAGATTTATCTAATCCTTTTTTTTTAATGCCACATCGGCCAATTGCTCATGACAAACTGTAGAAGCTAACTGTGCTCTGTGTGTGGAAGCAGAACTTTTCGAACATATGATGGAGTATGTCGGACATTTCTGGTTCAAGCGGAGAAGAACTTTGGATATGTTTTTATATACCTTTATATACCTTCCAAAGAATCTAGCTTATGAATTTTGGTAATGGTTATTGTCATGTTGAGACAGTATTTATAGCTCAATGGGCAGTCTATCTACGAGACATTCTATTTTTGTATGAAGTTGGTTGTGTGTTATGTATTTTTATGATATTGGTTAATATACAAGACACAAGTTATCTGTATAATATTTTTGCCTTTTGTTGTTGTTATATGCCGTTAAGTCACCTCCGACCTATGGCGACCCTATGAATGAAAGACCTCCAAAACATCCTATCATTAACAGATTTGCTCCCATCTTGCAAACTTTTTGCACATAATTCACGTATAAAATATTTTGGCATATATTGATAGTATATTGACATCTATTTCGTTAGTTTTCACGGTCGTAGTTTTTGTAGTTTGTGGAATCCTATTGACACGAGAGAACAAGAGTGGATTTTCCCTTGAGCCTTTCAAGGCACGCTTGGGAAGTGGAATTTTAATCTGTTATCTATTGCAAATACGGAACCAGCAGTGGTTAATTTTTAAAAACAGAGAGATACCATGTCGTTCAGCTGGGTAATTTGGGATGCTTTTGGCCCTTCCCTCCACTCCAAGCAGAGCAGGAGACAGAGATCAGAACCACATTGGTTCTTAAGAGTTCAGCTAGAAAAGAAGATTCCACTCCAGGGTCTCTGATAGGTAGATCTTGAGCATCTGCGGGGCATGCAGTTCCAAAAAGACCCAGAAAAGATCACAAAAAGAGCGGTTCTAGGGATTTGTTTGTTAAACTTTCATTTCATAGGATTTTTCTCCGTGCTGCTTAGCTGGCAGCTTCATTTCTGGTGCTCTTCTCAGACCGTGTTCTGTTTCTGGGCCAGAACAAAACTTAGTAACATGCCTGGCTGGGGGAATAACTCAGGATATTTTTCATTGCTCAGATGTCACAGTCATTCAAGAAAAGGACGGTGATCCCTAATTTAGCTAGTCTAGCATCCTGTTTCCAGATTGTTTCAGAAGCCCAACAAGCAATGGAAAAGGACAGTTTCTCCTATGATTCAGAGGTACACTGCCTCTGAACTTGGAGGTTCCATTTAGCCACCAAGCTCTCAAAGGCTTCTCTATAAATCCCTCTTTGGAAGCCATCTAAGCCACAGGCGATCTCCATAGGACTGCAAACTCCCTCCTTGCCCCCTCCTAACAATTCCCACTCCCCAGCAATTCTCTTCCGGCTCCCAGCTTGCTATTAATAGCTAGCTGCAACCAGCCAGTTACTCCATCCGGGGAATTATCTTGTTTCCTTCCTCTTCTTTGGCTGATCGCAGCAAAAAGCAGTCAAGGCCTCTTTCTCACCCCTTCCCAAAGCCCCCTACCCTGATGTATCTTCTAGTGGAAAGAAGGGGAAAATGTACCAGAGCTTGGGGAAAGGGTGGTGGCGGTGGATTTGAACACAAGTTTCTTGTGGGGGGAGGAATTCATTAGGAAGGATGGAACATGTGTGTGCTCAAAGGGTTCCATGTCAAGAAAAGACTGTCACATGGCAAACAGGTGGACATGGAGGTGCCCAATGGGGCTTATTATGTGAAGGCAAGTAAGACGGGGCTGTACAAAATAAATTGCTCCATCTCCTTTGCAAGAAATTAGCTGCTCTGCCATGGAATTCAGAGGCCAGAGCAGAATTCCTTGCAAGAACTCGGCCGTTCTGAAATCTTGTTCAACTAAGCAGAGTAAGGCCAAGGGGTCTGAGCTGCAACCTCAGACCGCAGACAAGCAAGGAAATCTTTCGCCTGCTCTCCAGCTGACATTTGCTCATTGCCGGTCTTCCTTTCCGTGGCAAGAAATGCTTTCCCTGTTGAATTTCTGTCTGTCACCCCTCCATTAGAGACATATAAACCTTGTCGTGGGGAGAAAATTAAGATGACAATACTAAGCTTGTCTTACTCTACAACCTCCATAATCGTAGCTGTATAAAAGATGAAAGAAAATATTTCTCCTAATAGAAAATGAACGTGGAACTCACTGCCTCAAGATGATGGCCATAGTAGGAGAAAGCTTCCAAATGGCAAGACAATGGACACAATCAGGGCTTTTTTCTGGGAAAAGAGGTGGTGGGACTCAGTGGTAGATCAGGACCACACAATGACATCATTTTGCGTCAGCTGGAACAAGGGGGGAGTTTTTAAAAGTTTAAATTGCCCTAGGTGAAAATGGTCACATGGCCAGTTGCCCCTCCCCCTGATCTCCAGACAGAGGGGAGTTTAGATCGCCCTCTGCACTGCGGAGGAAATAGAGAAAACCTCATTTTCAAGAGGTGCCAGAACTCCGTTCCACGGCATTCCAGCTGAAAAAAGCCTTGGAAACAATTAATGGGTGTATGCGGCTATTTCTCCCTGGAGGTCTTCAAACAGAAATTGGGGATGTTCTAGCTCTGGACTTTTTGCAATGAGCAGAACTTCTATGATTCTACGAGTTAGAAAGAAAGAAAGAAAGAAAGAAAGAAAGAAAGAAAGAAAGAAAGAAAGAAAGAAAGAAAGAAAGAAAGAAAGAAAGAAAGAAAGAAAGAAAAAGATTCTATGAGTTTTCTGGGTTTTTTTAAGGTTTAGAAAGCATTAACAGAGAATAGGTGTGTCAACAGCTATGAGGGATGATAGCTAAAAGGAGCCTCCGTATCTCGAGGCAGTGTACCTCTACTGCCAGTTGCTGGTGTGTGTATGTCAAACAATAGTGGATAGATGTTGCCAGGGCTTTTTTTCTGGGAAAAGAGGTGGTGGAACTCAGTGGGTTGCCCTTGGAGAAAATGGTCACATGGCTGGTGACCCCACCCCCTGATCTCCAGACAGAGGGGAGTTTAGATTGCGGTGCGGCGCGGAGGGCAATCTAAACTCCCCTCTGTCTGGAGATCAGGGGGCGGGGCCACCAGCCATGTGACCATTTTCAAGAGGTTCCAGAATTCTGTTCCCCCACGTTCCCCCTGAAAAAAAGCCCTGGATGTTGCCCTTCTTGCTATGTTTGTGGGCTTTCAGGAAGCAGCTGGTCAGCCGCCGGGGCAAACAAGATGGTGGATTAGATGGACCCCGGGTGGGATGCAGCCAGGCTCTTCTGATACGCTTGTGATTGGTAGGCCTTGCATCCATTCCCACTTGATTTCAGATGGAGTTTGTTCCCCAGAATTTTCTTCTGCAGATTGTGACATCTCAACATCCATCATTGGATATGTTTAAACCAATATTTGATACCAGACAGCATTAGACAGTGAAAATACAACTGTATTTAACAGTCAGAGTTTGACACATCACAGTATACAGCATCCGAGTGAAATTTAATGTGTCCTCCCACACAATTCTCAAATAAATAAAGATCACAAGAAGAATATCAACAACTAAAAAAGAGAAACACTGTGGGCTGGAAAGCATAATTATGTGTTGAAACTGATGGAGCTTGCATGCCTTGGTTGGTTTCCCCAAAACATTCAATTATAATGCAGCATGCTGGGACTCAATGAAAGCCATTGGGTGGGGCTGTGGCTCAGAGGCACATGTGGCAGCCGTCTTTGGGAGAGATGGCCTGGGACCGTGGAGAAATTTCTGCTAGTTAGAGGGAACAAGAGCGAGAAAGGTGGACTGGAGGTCTGGCCAGGCGTACGGCGGCTTCATGTGTTTGCTTTTGATGGAGCTTAGCAGTACCGCGCATGTCTATGAAGCTCCCAAGTTGGATTCTTGGCCTCTCTCCACTTGTGCCTCCACATTTATGGGGTCTTAGGCAGTGGGGCTTGGGGAAGAAACTTCTTTGCTTGAGACTCTGTGAGCTGCTGCCACAGAGACGTGCGGTTTTTTAATGTACCCAACCAGAGTTCTCCACAGCCACACAGCAGCTGCAGGGAATGACTGTTAAAAATAAAAGAGATCCCAAATGGGCTCAGAACATTGCTGTGGGGGGAGGAGAACTCCTGCCTCCCCTCCAAGCCATTTTTCTGCACCCAAGTACTGCTGGGGGGAGGGGGAGTTATTCCCCCATTTTTGCTGCTCCATGCACACTTCTAGGCCGTTTCCACACGCCCTTATGGGGACGGCTCACTCACAGAAGGCTGGTGACGTCTTCGTTTGCAAAACAGAGGCAGTCCGTTTGGCGTCCGTTTTTTCACCGCCTCTTCTGTGACCGTGGAAAGTGCATTCCCAGAAAAGGTGTTGAAAAAACAGAAGCCAAATGGCCCACAACTGTTTTGCAAATGGAGAGGGCTGGATTCCTGAGGAAAAGCTGCCAGCTGTGCCTATGAGGGCGTGGGGAAACAGCCCTAGCTTGACCCTCAGGAGGGCCATTTCATAAGCTCTTTTCAGTTCTTTTCTGACATTCAGAGCCAAGCTACAAGTGACGCCTGACACAGGTTGGACACTTGTCAGCTTCCCTCAAGTTTTTATGGGAAATGTAGGCATCCTGGTCTTGCAGCTGTAATGGAGAGCCCTGGGCACAAGTGTGGTGTGCATGCTCCTGGCAGGCGCAATCGCATCACTTTGGCCCCAAACGACCCGATTCTCAAAGAATTGACCCCCGCGCGAAGCACAGGAACACTCTGGCAGCCAGCGCAATGAAATCACTTCCAGAAGTGACATCACCGTGTGGAGGTGGGGGTGCATGTGTGGGAGAAAGGTAAGACCCCCCCCACACACACACACACACTGGTGAGCCCGGGAGACCTGGCAACCTATTCGCATTTCCAGTTGAAAGATCTGAGGTGACAGATGTTGAAGAGATTTGCCTGCAATCCAATCAATGTTGAATTAGGCAGACCAATCACCTCATGGCACAAAGCAGCCTCATAGAATCAGGGCCACCACTCAAAGGTAGAGCAAGCGCTTTACATGTAGACAGTCCCTGGTTTGGTGCAATGGTTGAAAACGGCGGGACTCTAATCTGGAGAACCTGGGCTGTTTCCACACTACTCACCTTCTCCCAGAATGGGGCACAATGTCACCAAAAACCCACGGAAGATAGCGTCATCTTGCGCGAGTTTTGTGCGACGTCATGCAAAACTCGCACGAGAAGATGCTATCTTCCGTGGTTTTTTCGTGATGTTGCGCCCTGTTCTGGAAGAAAGTGAGTAGTATGGAAACAGCCCAGGTTTGATTCCCAATCCCCACTCCTCCGCTTGAAGCCAGCTGGATGACCTTGGGTCACAGGGTGTTTTTTGTTGTGGGGATAATAATAACATACTTCGTAAACTGCTCTGACTGGGTGTTGTTGTCCTGAAGGTGGTATATAAATAGAATATTATTATTATTATTTGTTGTGATTCTAATCTGGAGAACCGGGTTTGATTCCCCACTCCTCCATTTGAAGCCAGCTGGGTGACCTTGGGTCAGTCACAGCTTCTCGGAGCTCTTTCAGCCCCACTCCCCTCACAGGATGATTGTTGTGGGGATAATAATAACATACTTTGTAAACTGCTGTGGGAGGGCATTAAGTTGTTTTGAAGGGTGATATATAAATCGAAATCGAATTCCCCGCTCTGCCGCGAAAGCTAGTTGGTAACCTTGGACCATCACATACTCTCAGCCTAACCACCTCTCAGGAAGGACTGTTGTGAGGAAAGACTGGAGGAGAAAAGAACAATGGGTCAGGGTATAAATTAAGTAAAATAAAAATACAATAAAATAAATAGGAATGTGATACTGGAGAGCTACTGGAGAGTAAATAATACGAGCTAGAGAGACCCATGCCCTATCTCAATATGAGCTAGATTTATGGTGCACACAAGAGTGTTTGACTACAATTTGATTTCTGATATGTAAAAGTATGTATTATTTGATAAGGCACACAACAGGAAAGCTCCTAAATTGTCAGCTGTAGATAACTACGCTTACACTTCAGAAATCAAATTGCAGTTGAAACCTCATACCATCATCAACAAGCATTAGAGCTTTTGTGGTAAGAATATCACAATAATAATCCAATTTCAAATTCCAAATCTGGCTGACACATCTTAAATACCTGGCAAGTTTCCACTTCAGCCCCAATGCTCACCTCAGAGTGGGTACAGGAGAGATCTGGCAGAGATGCTTACCTTATAGGCCTCCCGGGCCAGAGCATCGTTTGCGTCCCCTCGTTGCCAGGGGAGACGTCGATCGGGAAAGTGAGAGCTTTGCAGGCTGGCCCCATAGAGGTCAATGTAGAAGAAGGCATACTCGCCCCTGGTGAGCCCCTCACGATGCGCATAGAGCATGAGTTCGTGGAAGATGCCCAGGGCACAGCAGACGTACACAACTGTGAGGCAAAGAAAGGGAGGCTGCCGTCAGCAGGGCGGCCATTTTGATTCTTAGAAATCTGAATGCCTGAAGCAGACATTCTGAACTGCGTCTGACACATCTTGATAAAAATGCTCAATAAGTGACAATTTGCTATCTTTTTATGGTGTTCCAGAAAACTACCTGACTGAGATGGACTGTCTCCATGTGTCTAATGGGAAGTCTTACATCAGATAAGAACCTACACCGGATTTTACCACCAGACCACAACGTATGCAAAGGCCTGTGAAGAAGAACGTATTGGTTTACTGAGCCACACATCCCTACGAAATTGTCCTCTTCACTCTGCTATGCCTCTGAAGATCCATCAAATAGATATGCTCCTACTGGGTAGTTTCTGCATCGTTAAAGATGTCATGTTTAATTACATATGCTTATGTTTCATCTCTGTTCGGATTTATGCTTATTTTCAAATTTCTGCCATCCATACTCCATTGTATTTGTTCATTGAATGCTCTAGATGTCGATCACATGGACTTGCATTGTGTAACCTCTTTTGTTCTTAGTGAGAAAGGACTATAAATAAAAATAAATAAACTCACATCTGGGTGGGATGTGGCCTTTTCCGTGGCTTCCCCTCACAGCTGTGGAACCCCCAGATCTTACAGACACACTGAAATCATAGCCTCCCCCCACTTCAGAGATTATAATACTGGGATTGTCAAATTTACACCAGTACCTGCTAGAGTTGCCAACCCCACCTTGGGAATTTCCTGAAGATTTGGGAATAGAGCCTGGAGACAGTAGGATTTACAGAAGGGAGGGGCCTCAGCAGGGTGTAATGCCATTTAGTGCAATTTCCAAAGCAGTCATTTTCTCCAGAGGAACCAATCCCTGTTGTCTGGAGAGCAGTTGTAATTCCAGATCACCAGGCCCTACCTGGAGGTTGGCAACTCCATTCCTGACACAACACGTTGCTTGTTAAAGACACAAGAGAAGGACAAGACATTGGGCGGGGGGGTCATCTGGCAATCCAATGCATTGCAGTGGTGTGTGGCTAGGGAAAGTCATGTGTTTAAGCAGGGCTTTTTTTCTGGGAAAAGAGGTGGTGGAACTCAGTGGTGGAACTCAAGACCGCACAAGGACGTCACGTTGGGTCAGCTGGCACAATGGGCGAGTTTTTTAAAGTTTAAATTGCCCTCGGTGAAAATGGTCACATGGCCGGTGGCCCCACCCCCGATCTCAAGACAGAGGGGAGTTTAGATTGCCCTCCATACTGCGGAGGGTGATCTAAACTCCCCTCTGTCTGGAGATGAGGGGGTGGGGCCACCGGCCATGTGACCACTTTTAAGAGGTGCCGGAACGCCGTTCCACAGCGTTCCCGCTGAAAAAAAGCCCTGTGTCTAAGACAACCACAGCTTGTGGGAAACGATTTAACAGGACAGTAAGAATCTTGCTCAGTCTTTTAGGCTCAGAACTACCCCAGCACTGGATGTTTTTTAGTGGTCATTGTGCTGGCCTTGGATCTAGGTTCAAATGCCGGCTGGGCCATGGAAGCTCGCTGGGTGACCTTGGGTCAGCCACACCCTAACGACCTAGCCTACCTCACAAGGTTGCTGCTGTGAGGATAAAATGGAAGAATGTTGTATGCCTCTCTGGGACTCTATTGGGAAGTAAGGAGTGGTATAATTGAAGTAAACCAATCAATAAAAGATGTGGCGTAATTAGGATACCAGCGGTTGCTTTTCCAGTCCTTGTCCTGAATAGGAGAGGAGGAAGGGACAGCCCCAGAAGCAGCAGAAAAAAGGCTGCCTCTGGCAAGGAGAGATGCATAGGAAACTACAGGTAGAGCCTGCCAGAAAAGGACGGGAAGGGGTGGAGATGCCGGACGGAGGCCCCTGCAGAGAGAGAGACCCCCCTAGGTCTCCTCTTCCAGCGTACCCTATGGACATATGCCTTTCTGGACCCAATGCCCCCTTCAGAAGTGCAGTGACCCCAAAGCTTGCTAAGTTTAAAGAAGAGCACTGCAAGGTCAACGTATTGCACAAGTACATTGCAAACCCCCCCCCCCACACACACACTCCCTCCACTCAGTGAGTTCAAATCCCCCGGGGATTCTGCATACACTTTTCTCTAGATTCCTTCCTTTCTAAATTCCAAATGCAAGAGACATCCCCCTCCTCCTCTTCCACCCCCTCCAAGCTGGGCTCCGCACACCCCAGACCATGGCCAACTCTCTCTGCCGGGAACCATTAACACCGCTAAGAGGTTGCGAAATGAGGCCTAGTTGTTTGGAGAGGGTAAAGAGAGTTCCCTTCTGTGCCTGGCCAATTAGCACCCGTGGCCGGTTTCCACTCTGAATGCAGCAAGCCAAATCTCCCCCTCCGTCCCGGCCCACAGGCATATGCTATATGCACCAAGCCCAGCAGAAAATCAGAAACGTAAACACCCCCCAAATCCTCTGTCAAAATCTAGCGAGCAATTTCTTCCATTTGAACACAAAACTGAAGTTGGTTCCCAGTTCCTCATTCGCAGTTCCTAGTTCCTTATTCGCAGAGCAAAACACAAATATTGGGGGAAATTGAAAAGCTCTGTACCCCAAAATAAAGACAGTAGGAATACATATCATACACGTCCATATCCAGCGGACTCTGCCCTCTACGTAGACATATACTGGGTCCTCTTACAAAGCCCAGTTCTTGAGTTAACCGCTTCAAAGCAGGGTAAGAGATACAAGCCCTCTGTACCCCAAAATCTCTCTGCATGATCCAGATCACACAGCTGTGCACAAACTGGGAACCAGCTTCTGCTTCGTTATTTGAACCTGGTTGCTTCTGAGGGGCAAACCCCAGGCTGCTCAAACCTGGCGTCTGAGAAACCGTAAATGTTTTTGTGCAATAAATCTGTTTGCCTTTCAGGTGTCACTCTTAGTTCCTCTTTATTTACTCCTTGTTCCCTTTGAATCCATTGTTCTCAAACTGTGCACCAGAACACGCCGGAAAACAAACAAATTAAATAATTTTAAAGGTTTCCAGTAGGCCTGAAGTACCAGCCCACAAAGGAGGTTTTCCATTGTGTCTCTGCTAGATTTGCTGGCCATCAGCCTTCTCCTGGAATTGGGGAATGTCTTTGCATCAGATGTGCCTGAATCATTCAGTCATTTTCCATGTAGAGACTCAGTAGAGCCAATTTGGTGTAGTGGTTAAGAGGAGACATGGGAACGAACAGGGAATAAACCGAACATGGTGTTCGTTGTTCGTTGCCATCCATGAACAATGAACAACGAACACTGACGAACATGATCTTGTTCACGAACATATTTGTTGTTCGTGGGGGCCAGCAGGCTCTCCTCCAGCCATCAAGATCCCTACCACACCACTCCCAGAAACCCTACCTGAACAGGCAGCAGGAAAGATACCAATAATAAATAATGGCTTGGCCCCAGAGCCTGGCAGCAGCCCTGGAACCTGAAGTGGTAGATCCCTATCCCACCACACACAAAGAAAATTCAAGCTCCAATGCACTCACTCGGCCTCTCTAACAGCAGCTGTCTCTCCCTGAAAGCCAGAGCTGGGAGCCCCCCTCCAGTCTTTTCCTCGTGTAACTAATTTGGAGCTCCACACTTGGAAGGAAGACCTGCCTATCAAGCTAAATTGGGTTTAGATTGGGGTTTCCAGGGCAACATCAGGAGTTCAGACAGAGTTCAGACAATCCCTGCCTAAGTTGCCAAGGGAATTGCTTGCAGGTGCCAGACTGTCTGGCTTGATGAACAGCAACGAACAGCAAGGAACGAGGCTTGCAACGACCACCTGTTCGTTTGGAATGGGGCTTCACGAACAGCTTGTTCTCGAACAGCAGATTGGGCTGTTCATGGCTTTTTTTTTGTTCGTATTGTTGTACTGGGTTTGATTCTCCACTCCTCCACTTGAAGCCAGCTGGGTGACCTTGGGCTAGTCACAGCTCTTCTAGAGCTCCCTCAACCCCACCTACCTCACAGGGTGATTGTTGCAGGGATAATAACATACTTTGTGAAGTGCTCTGAGTGGGTGTTAAGTTGTCCTGAAGGTTGGTATAGAAATCAAATGTTGTTATTATTATTACTATTATTATTGTAGGAGAATTTACTACTGAGGTTGTCTCTATGCCTCTGTGTGATCCACTCCTCTGGCCTTGCTTCTTTCCAGCCTCGATACGAGTGGGTAATTTTGCTAGAACTCTGCATCAAATATGCTTGCATAATTCACTCACTCATGATGCAGAGACTCAGAATTATCTTCCCTCAGAGGAGGCACATCCAGAACAGTGACTCATGAAGAAACACGAGGGAGCGTCCTCCACTCAGGACAGGCAACCATTCCTCGTACATACTCTAAAAGAAAATCTGTCCCAACGTGAAAAGTAAAACATGCCAAGATTTGTATTTCTGGGCAGGGTGATGTGGGAAGATAACTAAACTATCAGAATTTTGGGGATTCTCCGATACAAAGATTACCCCTGGGCCTGGTCATCTCTGGTGAAGAAGAGACTGCTCCAGGTAACCAGTCATGGAATTTTCTGCAAACTGCAACAGAATTGATCTTTCTTCCCGCTCTTCAAACTTTCCAAATGCCACAAATGATAAATTATTTCCCTGTTGGTAGGAAAATTATTTCCAAGAAGTTTCTGTTGGGAAGACAGAGCACTCAACCATGATAAAAATCCTGGCACCCTGGCCTCACATTCTTCGTACTTGTCCTGCAATGCAGACTCCCCCCTCTTGGCTGACCCCAGGGCAGAAGGGAATGCTTCTGACCAAACGTATTAGGCAGAGGAGGACTGGCCTGTTCGGAGGAGGGGCTCCGTGCAGGTACAGCTGCTCATGTGGCGCCAAGGAGGGGGGAGGGAGAGAAGCAGAATTCCTTCTTTGACTTTAAAGATCCTCCTTTGCATCTGCTCACGTGGTGCCAGGAACCCCCATTCCTAGACCAGACTCCACGCTAAGCAGATGCGCCTTGCCCGAGGCAACAGCAGCAGGGAACTTCCCTAGTTTGATGTCAATCTCATCACACAGCTGTTCAGGGCAGAGCAACCTTGCCAGGAAAAGGATGTGGCAATTCTTCATCTAACTTGGGTGGAAGCATCAATTTGCAGCAGTGTACAGGCCCAGGTTGGCTCTCTTCTTTAATTCACCCTCTGCCGGGCCTCTGGCCAAGAGACATCCTGTTATTTTCCGGCTGCGAGCCCTTCCCGCACCGGCAGCCGAGGTCAAGGGACACGTTCTGTCCACAGGGCGGGGTCACGGCACACTTGGCCCCCCTGAGCCAGCGCTTTCCTGTTTTGCTGACTCGCCATCTTCTCCCTCCCTCTGATGTGACTTCAGTGGGTGACTAGCAGCTGGCCGGAATAGCCTAACTTGCCCAAAAGCTTCCCATCAGCTCAGATCCTACCTGCCGCACTGTTGTGGGACTGGCAGCAAGTGAGACAGCCTCACGCTGATGAAATCCAACTCCTCTGGTGCCATGGTCACAATTACAGACCTGATAGGTGCACAACCAAATGATTCCCCCATTCGCAGGAACATTTCTCAGATTCTAGTCCCTCGTAAATCCATGTTCATATTTTGCTTTTGGAAGATGCTGGTTTAAAATTTCATTTGCTTGTTTCGGTGTTCCCTGGAAACTAAATCTCTGGGTGAATGGATGGATGCATCTTGTTTCTGAGGTGCATACGCGTGAACTCACCATGCACATGAACACTAAGCCACTGTGCAGTGTGCCTATGGTGTTCATTTGGAACTGCGGATAACATCTCACTGTACCATGATATCTTTTTAGCACAGAGATCAGCAACTAGAAGCTTATTCTGGCCTGCCTGAGAGATGCTGACAGACACTCCCATTTTAAGAGGGGGGGGTAAGACTTTGGCCCACCCACCTTTTGCACTCGCTTTTCACTCGCCTTGAGTCTCAGAGCCTCTTTACACGAGAGATCTTACACAAGGGTGCTCAAATGTATGGTAGACGCAATGTTCGCTGGAAAGTGTAGTTTAAAAAGACAAGCTGGTGAAGATCACTCCTCAGAGGGTTTGTTAATTTTATCTTTGCCTCCCTGAAGGCTCTGTCAATTTCACCTCCCCTTCTGGGAGGCAAAGATGAAATTAACAAACCCTCGAGATGTCTGCCAGCTCTGTCTTTTTAAACTACCCTCCTTTGGAGAAGTGAAATTGACAGAGCCTTTGGCTCTGTCTTTTTAAACTACGCTTCCCCCTTCTCTATACTTGAGCGTCCTCGTGTAAGATGTCTCATGAAGAGAGACTCTCAGTCAGACTGTAAATAAGGTGAAGATAAAATAAAGGAGGCCTTCCAGGAAAATGAGACGCTGACAAGATTATCTACTATGGTCTTCAGCCAAAAGAACACCGCCCTTGCTTTTAAAATAATGCAGGGCTAGCCCTTGACTATACTTTTAACCATATAGAAGAAACGAGGCTCATGCCATGATCCTTGCTACAAGATAAGGTTGCAAGAACAATGAGAGAGGACCCTGAACAATAAGGGCAATATTGTTGCCAGCTCCAGGGTGTGAAATTCCTGGAGATTGGGGGGGGGTAGAGTCTGGATATGGTGGGGTTTGGGGAGAGGAGAAGCCTTAGTATACTAAAATGGAATACAATCCACCCTCCAAAGCAGCCATTTTCTCCTGGAGAACTGATCTCTATGGCCTGGAGATCAGTTGTAATTCCAGATCTCCAGTCAGCACCTGGAGGCTGGCAACCCTATATCATATCCTCTCCTGCAGCAACTGTTATTCTGAGGTACACTGCCTCTGAATCTGGAAGTTCCATTTATCCACAATGGCTAACTGATGATGATACACCAATCCTCTTCCAGGAAATGTGCCTAATTCCCTTTTAAATTTCTGAGTTTTCAACTTTGTCACATGGTCCCACAGTCCACAAATTAATCCCTCATTGTTTTAAAAAATACCCTGCCCATCAATTTCATCAGGAAATTCCAAGTTTTTGTATCATGGCGGCTTGACACATGAGAGTCAGTTTGGTGTAGTGGTTAAGAGCGGCAGGACTCTAATCTGGAGAGCCAGGTTTGATTCCCCGCTCCTCCATTTGAAGCCAGCTGGGTAACCTTGGGTCAGTCACAGCTCTCTCAGAGCTCTCTCAGCTCCACCCACCTCACAGGGTGATTGTTGTGAGGATAATACTAACCCACTTTGTAAACCGCTCTGAGTGGGCGTTATGTTGTCCTGAAGGACGGTACAGAAATCGAATGTTGTCGTCGTCGTTATTAATGAAGCAGCTTTCTTAAGAGAGAAGCTTGGATAGTCTGGGACTTTTCAGTCTAGAAAAAAAGACTGTCGAGTTTTATAAAAATATGCTTGGGGTAGAGATAGTGGATAGAGGGAACTTTTTCTCCATATCCCATAATACTGGGATTTCAATGGGCTTAGACTGTAGTAACTCTGTTTAGGATTGTGCTGTAAATTGTGGAATTCAGTGCCAGTGGAGGTAGCGATGGCCACGAACATAGATAGCTTTAAAAGGGGGTTAGATAGAGTCACAGAGGATAAGTCCATCAATGGCTACGAGCCATAATAACTGAAGGGAGCCTTCATGAAGAGAGGCAGCAAATTTCTGAAAACCAGAGCCAGGTGGCAACATCAGGGGAAGGCCTTGGCTTCTAAGCCCTGTTTGTTGGCTTTTCACCACAACTGGTTTTCCCCTGTGAGAAATAGAAAGCCGGACTAGATAGGCCACCAGTCTGATCCAGCAAGGCTCTACTTATGGGCCGTTTCCACACGGCTTACCTTATTCTGCAAAATAACGAAATCTCGTGCGAAATCTCGCAAGAAAACGCTGTTATCGCGCGAGAAGACGCAATAACAGAGTCTTCTTGCAAAATTTTGCGCGAGATTTTGCTATTTTTCAGAATAAGGTAAGCTGAGTGGAAACGGCCATGTTCTTACGTGAGAAAAGATTCTTCCTCTGTCCGGACTTTCTCCACTTTAGGCATAATTTTATGAACCCTCATCATCCCCCCCCCCCACAAATAATCTTTTTTCTGAACTAAACAGCTTCGGACTCATTAGTCTTTTCCTGTATAGAAAGCACACCTTGTACCGCTTAATCATTTTGGTAATTTGACCTCTTTCACAAAGCACCAGGCCCCACACAAAGTGTGATTTATGTATCGGAACAACTGACACCCAAGAGTCCTGACAGCAACACTCAGTGTCTTTCTCCACGCCAGGAGTTTCTGCTCCGTGGTGAGAAAGTCCGGGGAACATTCTTGACGGGATACGAAGCGGCCCCAAAAATAGCAGCCGCTGAAACAACAACAGAATTTACGCCAAACTAAGGGAACTATTGCAGCAAAATGGGTGGTAGTGGGTTTGTGTGCGGGTATGGGAGGGGAGTGAGTGAGAAATAAAATGGAGGACAGATTTCAATCACCTTTCTCTCCCCTAAGAGAATCCTGAAGCAGAAGAGGTCACGTCAGCAGTTAACACATCGCAGATAAGGTGAAATGCTACAGGGATACCCCCATAAACTGGAAACAGTTTTAAAAAGCTGTTCTCACAATACTCAGAAAAGAAATGGGGGAAAGTTTATATTTCTTAACAGAAAGGTGTCAGGGTTCCAGAGCAGACAAAAGCCAACAGAGACCCTCAGACAAAGATTCCCTCAGACAAAGATACCCTCAGATTCCCTCAGACAAAGATTCCCTCAGACAAAGATTCCTTCAGACAAAGACCCCCCCCCCAAAATCCTAGGAAAGGAAATAATATGGTTTGCCTAGCTCTATGAGGACCCAAATTGGCCAGGGTCTCTTAAAATTTTATTTCTCCCACACACACACACTTCTTGACAGACCTACAAGGGTAGGTTTGCACGGAGCGAGGTCCCACTATCTGCTTTGACAGAAAGCCCACTCACTCTTTGGGGACCAGTTCAGGGACAGGCATTCAGTACATGCTCAGAGGCATCTTGGTGTAGTGGTTAAGAGTGACAGGACTCTAATCTAGAGAACTGGGTTTGATTCCCCATTCCTCCGCTTGAAGCCAGCTGGGTGACCTTGGGTCAGTCACAGCTTCTCGGAGCCCTCTCAGCCCCATCCACCTCATAGGGTGATTGTTGTGAGGATAATAATAGCACACTTTGTAAACCTCTCTGAGTGGGTGTTAAGTTGTGCAGAAGAGCAGTATATAAATAGAGTGTTGTTATGTTATTATCTTTAATACTGGGTAAAAAAGTTGTCTGGCCATGGCTGGGAGAGACTGGAGGTAAGCAAAGACAGGATTGTCAAGAAGTTAAATTAAGAAATTCAGCCTCCCTCCACCCCCCAGGCATGTGTTGGCCCAAGGAATGTGTGAGTACAAAATCTGAGAGAGAGCCTTCTTGGTAGTGGCACCAAAACTCTAGAACTTTCTCCTCAGGGAGAGAGTCTGTCTCCTTCTGTTGCCATTTCTGCCATTGGGTAAAGCCTTTTTTTTTCATTTGCTGTTTCCTCAATGATCCCTCCTTCCCGTCTAATGTTTTAATTTTGTCTGTTATGTTTTCGTATGTACTTCAGTTCTGGTTTCCAGTATTTTTATGATGTTATTTTTTGGGGATGATTTTTATTATGTTTTTGTGATGTGATTTTACTGCGGAGGCTTTATTGACCGTTATGAGGGCATAAAGGTGTGTAAACTCTGGAAAACAAATTAAAGAAAAACAAAAATAAATTCCGCATCCAAAGGGAACCCACAAAAGCGAACCCTTCTGATGGTGGGATTTTCACTTCAGTTATTGTCCTGGCTTTGCTTATCCCACACAATCATTAACAGACATTAATTAATACGGCTTAGTGCTCAGCCAGAGCACAATTTCTGAAAACAACACGTTCCTGGAGCGGTTACATTTCCTTTACTGCCCATAACGCCCTTGCATTACGAGCCCATTCCTCCCAGCTCAGCTCTCCCAGTGTTCTGGTTATCATTAGTAAGGAACGGGCACTCTGTACAGGCTCAGAAGCACTCTGACGGTCCCCTCCCCTTGCATGTTTAAAGACAAAGCTGTCGCTCAAAAACAAAACCTCGAGGCCGTCAGTGAAAGTCCTGCCTTTACTTTCTTATTCTTTATCTGCATTTGAAACTAAATCGGATCAGCTAGTAAAACCTCTTGTGTGGGCTAGTAAAGAGCACTGAGAATTTATTTGCTAGTCTGGGCCTGAAGTGTAAAAAAGGCATTTGCTCACATCCACCCTGCTTCTTGCTTTCCTTTCCTTCTTTTACGTTGTTGAATTTTTAGTTGTGAACGTCTTAGGGATAGAGAATGGTCCCTTTTTTCCTTATGTTACTCTGTACAATCCCACATCTTTTACCTATACATTTTTCATTGCACCCTTCCTCCATGGAGCTTAGAGGGGGATACATGCTTAACACTCCATTTGAGCTTAACAACATCCCTGTAAGTTAGGCTTGCTAACCTCCAGGTGGAATCCGGATATCTCCCAGAATTACAACTGACCTCCAGTAGAAAAGAGCAAGAGTCCAGTAGTACCTACAAGACTAACAAAATTTGTGGTAGGGTATGAGCTTTCGCGAGTTACAGCTCACTTCTTCAGATAAGTATCTGAATGCCGTTTTATATACTTTGGGCCCAGACTAGCAAATAAATTTCGTGAGCCACAGCTCACTTCTTCAGGTAGGTACCACAAATTTTGTTATTCTTATAGGTGCTACTGAACTCTTGCTCTTTCCCACTGCTATAGACAGACTAACATGGCTAGCCATCTTGATCTAACTGACCTCCAGACGAAGAGATGTTCCTTTGGAGAAAATGGCTGCTTAGGAGTGTGAACTCTATGGCCCTATACCCCACAGGGCTCTATCTCCTTCCCTAAAGCCCATTCTGCCCATGTTCCCTCCAATCTCTAGGAATTTCCCACCTTGGAGTTGGCAATCCTGAAAGAAAAAAGAGAGAGAGAGAGAGAGAGAGAGAGAGAGAGAGAGAGAGAGAGAGAGAGAGAGAGAGAGAGAGAGAGGTGTGGGGTGGGGGTCTGACTGAAGTTCATACCCAATAAACTTCATGGCTGTGTGGAGATCTGAAGCCTCTTCCTAGTCCGATACACTACCCTTTATACTACATTCCCTTTAGCTGGGAGTGTTCACACATGCAGCTCTGTTCCTCACAGCTGCTGAAATTGCCTGCCGTCACCAGGGCCTCTGGTTTATCCCCCCCTCCTGCAACAATCCCAGCCACCTTTCAAAGAAAATAGACATTGGGGCCAAGCCCTTCCTTATACATGGCCCCTTCAGAAACCCCCAAACGGTTCCAAAACCCCACGCCCCTTGGTGGCGACGTCTAGCTGTTCCTCTTCCAGCTGCTATCATGTGCGCGGCAGTGAACACCCTTCCAAGGTCGGGACCCCTGTAGCTATTAAATCTCCCCGCACGCAACTTAGGAGGAGCCCTACCCCACTGCCGTTTACAGTTTGTCATCCTCGAGAATTAAATTGACTCCGCTGTGGGGCTGACGATCTTGGCAGGTATCCCATCCAGGGCAGAGAACGTGCATGCGGTTATCAATACCCCAGGGTTCTGGCCAAGCCAGACCCCTTTGCTTGTCTCCACTGCTGGTTAGAACATGAAGCAAAGTGACATGAAGAAACAGTTGCCTCTGAGCATTCACAGAGTACCCTTTTCTCACTCACTGACCACGGCCACCAGCCCCCATACTTATCAGGGGTTACAGGACAAGGTTCCTACATTAGAGAACTGGTTTCCAGGCAGTCTTGAGCCTCGGTATTTTGGACATTAATCACTGGAAGGCAGATTTTTGGATCCCTGGATTTCCGAATATGTGCACGGCGGACATCTCTGAATCAACGAGATAATGTTTAAAAATCACGCAGCTCACCTCCTCTGACCAAAGGCCAGAAGGTAATAAATCGAGATGCCTTATCAAAAGGGACCAAGCTAAGAAGTACGAACCCTGGGTCAAATCTCAGTTCAGCCGTTCATGGACCAGATGACTCTAGGCGAACTGACATCTCTCATCCCAGATCTCTCTAGATGTTATATAGAGCTGCCTTGCAGGTCTTTTGTTAAAAGGATGACCGCAACAATGTACATGAGATTTTTTTTAAAAAAAAACATATTTTCACACCCGTTATCGCAGCCATCTTTTCAACACTAAATACAGTACTTTCAGACACCCACTCTCTCCCAGTCTGCAAAGTGGAAAGCGTGACATTGGTCTACCTAACAAGGTTGTTCTTAGTGTAACTGGGAAAATACAAAAACAAAGAGTTATATACTTGAGGGCAGTCTCCACCACTATTTGCCACAGGGCAGTCTCTCTCTCTCTCTCTCTCTCTCACACACACACACACAAATTCCACAAATTGTTCCCCTCATTTAAAGAAACACATACGTCTATGATACATCTCTTATATCGGACATTCAAGCAAAACTCAAAGTTTCCTAGGACATCAGTAACCTAAACACCCTTCTTCTCCATACCATCTATGTAAATATGCAGCATCCCATGTACCCCCCCAGCTCCAAAATACTCCTTCACCAAGCCAGCTGCCGACACCTCCTCACCCACGCACTTACTCAATAAACAAATACTGCAGCAGTAGCAAAAATGCCAGACCTTAAGGCATCTGGGAGGCATTTTGACCGGAAGAAGACCCTCTTGCCTAGATAAGGTGTGTACATCTGCACATGGCTGGTTAGGGAAAAGGCACTCTGCACATGTTGCAGGGTGGCTAAGACCTTGCACGAAAAACTTTGTTTGAGGGTTGAACCTTAGCTCAAAGGAGGCTGTGAAGAAATGCAGACGTTGACACCCAGAATTCTTCCTCTGTCCCTTGGCCCACCCAACCTTCGATTGAGATTCACAATGTCTAAAAACTAGAGGAGGTCAGCCAAAGACTGGTAAAAGAGCTCCGTCATCCACTGCACACTTGTCTTGTGGAACTCACTGCCACCAGGTGGAATGGTGACTTCAGTCTTAAGCTATGGTTGCCAACCTCCAGGTGGCAGCTGGAGATCAGAAATTACAACTAGTCTCCAGACCACAGAAATCAGTTCCCCTGGAGAAAGTGGCTGCTTTGGAGGGTGGACTCTATGGCATTATAGCCTGCTGAGCTCCTTCCCCTCCCCCAGCCCTGCCCTCTTTAGACACCCCTCCCCAAATCTCCAGGAATTGCCCAACCTGGAGTTGGAAGCCCTAAATTAGACTGCTTCAAAGTGGGCATGGAGGATAGTTCTATTCATGCTAGTGAGCCAGGACAACTAAATAAAGCCTCCATGTTACAACGCAATGTACCTTTAAATGGGGACTGATAACAGAGGGTGGAGGGGGGACTGGTCTCTTCATGCCTGGCTTACAGACTTCCCAAAATCACTTGGCTGGCTATTCTAGGGAACATGAAGTTGGACTAGGTGGACCTTCGACCTCACTCAAAAAGACAGCCTGTGTAATTTTTTTCAGCTAAAATTAATACATGAAAATACACAAGCAAAGGAGGAAGGCATTTTCCTTTAATAGACTCTCCTTTGGTTATCTGTACCCCTTAAAGAGCTGGTTGCTGTGAGCGAGGAACAAGAAGGCGTGAATGAGTTTGCTGGCCTCATCAATAGTTCCCTGCATGCACAAACGCACACACACACACCCTACACATTAAAAGTGAACAAGCAATTATCTCCCACCCGCAATTTGGAGCCGCTGAAGAACTTCCACCCCCCACCTTGAAGCAGGAAGAGATCCGCACTAAGGGGCACTGGAAAATGTTGAGCAGGGGCTGCGTCTAGAAAGCTCAGCATAAAGTCAAGGCACCCCTCCCTCCATGGACCCCTGGGTAGCAGGTTTTGCCCACCATGATGACCTCTGGCACCCCCCACCCCCTGTGCTGTAAAGAGGGTCATTTTGGGAGAAAGGGGTTTCGGTTTTGTATTAACATGATCTGCAGCAAAAATCTAAGAGACCGAATCAGGGGAAAATTCTGTTAGGTTGCATGCCGTGGAGGAGTTTGGGGACTGAACTGAGTAGCAGGTGGTGTTTTCTGAGTGAAAAGAAGGGGGTTACGCCAGGAAAAGACTCTTTGGACAGGTAGCAAGAAGGGGCGGGGGACAGCTTTGCTGTTGCTAAACTGTACATGCTGTAGCGGAAATCTGCTTCGAATCAGCCCCTTACCCTAAAAAGTTGTCTCCTTTCATCCCTGGAGAGAAAAGGTTTTCATCCGATGCTCAGGGAGACTCATTGGGGTTGTGATTTCCCATGCCCTTGGCTCTGCAAAGGGACTGAAGTTTAGATGTTGGGGGGCGCAAAGGACCCAAATCAGGGAGGGAGAAGGAGTTTTGTTTGGGCTGAAATCCGGGGCTCCTATGAATCCAGACCATAATTCTAAGGCACACAATTTGGGGACTTTGTTGGCACCTCAAGACTAACGAAATTTATTCCAGTGGAAGTTTTGCAAATCAGAGTTCGCTTCATCAGATGCATGCTCATCTATTAAGCAGTATTTATATGCAATATTTATATGCAAAGTCTCACCCCCACCATCTTTCTGTCATCTGTTGCTCTAGCAGAAATGTTTCTGCCTACTGGATGCATACATCATACGTCTGATGAAGTGAAATCTGATCCACAAAAGCTAGCCTTTATGGTGCCCCTAAACTTCTATTTTATAAAGAAGAGTATATGTCTGAGCATACAAAGAGAGCTTTTCTCTCCTCATGTAACCCCAGCTGGCACCCACACATCTGGGGTTGGTAGTGGAGCCAATCCCTGCAATTCCATACGGGACTTCCCTTTTTAAAAATAAAAATCTGGAAGGGCAGGGGGCAGCTGAGGGAGACAGGACTTACTCCGGGCCTTCTTCTTGATGTCCCGGATCAGCGCGCTGTAGTTCATCTCTGAAAAGGGGCTCTCCTCAACCGTTATATTGGTCATCTCCGGCAGCGTCACGTACAGCCCTTCCACGGCAAAGAAGCACGGCCGGTCGTCCGTCTTATTGTCCCAATAAACAAGCAGGGCTCGGCTGGTCCAGTTGAAGTGCTCGTGCAGGTAAACAACAAACTCGCCCAACTTGGCGTGGCTGGGCCCGGTGCGCGTGGTTAAGGCGAACTCACCTTTGTTGCCAAAACCCACCGCCTCGGCCCCGGCAGTCACTAGCGGCAGTTTCCAGTGCCTGGTGAAACGGGCCACAGGTGCCGAGGTGTAGACACAACCGGGGCCCATAAAGGCATCTGGGTCATAGCCCATCTTGAGGTCCACAGCAGATAAGGGGGCCACGGAGTCGGAGCAGACACCATGGTCATCCTCACTGGTGTTGAAGACTGACCGCACGGTATAGCTGGGAAGGAAGTCTGGCTGGCTGTTGATCTTCTGGATGGCCAGTTGGATGGCAGGGCCCACCCTTGGCCAGGCCCATGGGTACGTCGTGTTGTGCTGTGGCAACACCACCGCGATGGTCAAGTTGGCCCCGGCCACCATGCCCAGCTGGGAGAGGACCACGAGTAGCCACCACATGGCTTCACGACCTCCGCATGGCTGTTCTCTTGGTAGACACGCTAGCTGGAGCCTCGACTCAGGGAGTGCCACACCTCTGGAGCCTTCTCGCTGGCACCCAGCCTTCATTCCCCGATAGGCACCCGATTGTCACCGCGGACCTCCCACAATTTAGGACACCTTAACTGAGAACCCACCCACCTCAACAGCCTCTTTCCAAAGGGTCCCTTCTTATCTCCCCCCCTTGCCAGGATCTAGTCTAACTTTGGACTCTCACCTACAGAAGCACCTTTCTAAATCCATACAGAAGTGGCATAGAAGCATTTCACTAGAACCCTACGCTGGCACAACTCACGGACTGCCAACTCTGCCACACCCCTCCAGAGATCACCCTTCTAGCTCCCCCGCATCTTGCTAACTGCCCTCTGGCCTCCCACGAACCTCTGCAGCCCCCCCTCCACAACTTTATCCACCCATTACCCAGATCTGTCTCTCCACACAGCCCCAATGCTCCCAGCTTCTGACCCCCTCACCCTAAATTTAATCCCCCCTCTGCCTGGTTTCTACCAACTTTCCCAGCTCCCTGGGTGTCCCAGCTTGGCTGCCCCGTCGGGTCCCACCCTGAGTTCTCCAACCTCTGCTGAGCTGCCTGCTTGCCTTCTTCCTGGAGCCCAGACGGTGCCGGAATGAGCAGAGCAGTCGAGGGAAGGTTTATCTACACAGGCTGAGTTGCTTTTCCTTCCCCTCATTCAATGACAAAAAGCCTGTTATCACCGACAAAGGCAGCTTAACTCCTTCTTACCCGGGGTCTCCCCTACTTGGAATTCTAGCATCAGCATCAAGGTGGGGGGCACATTGTATGACCCTGAAAAGATCAGTTCAAGTCCAGCAGTGAAGATTGCGGAATAATTCAAGGCGGGCGGATACGAACTTAATGAAAGATTCTTCCCTTCCAGATGTTCTTATGTTCTTAATTATCATTATTATCCTCAGCAATAATTATTTGTAACTCAATTCTTGTCTTGACCCTGGGTTTTTGAGGGGTTCTACCAGCCATTTTTTCATTCTTGTTTTTTAGGCAACGATGTACGCTGGTGTTTTTGAATGTATTCTGTTTTTTGTAAAAATTAAGCCACTAAGATTGAGCTAGGATCTGCACACTTTTTTAAAAGTCTCCTGCCGAAGAGCGGGTCATTAAACAGTATCATAAGCAAACAAAAGAATCAGGCCCCTGCCCCGAGGAGCTTTCAATGTTAAATTTCATTGGTGGGCAGGGGGAGGCACGCACAACACAAGACAAAGGGAGAGAATGCAGACAGAGGGCTGGGACAAATTTGTGTGTGAATGCAATGAGGGACTTGTAGTTCTGCAGCGGAATGAGAGTTAAAGGGTTAAGCCGAAGCCTTGGTGGGGAAAAAATAAATTTTGAGAAGGAATTTGCAGGAAGAGAATGGGGCAGACCCATACTACGTGACACTCTATGGGATCCCGTTTATGCTCCAGTCTTGAGAACCCAAAATGAGGGATCTGTGAAGGGCAAGCTGGAAGTTTTAGAAAGTGATATCACAAGGGTGGAGGGCACAGAGAGATGCCAGTTACAAGCTAAAGCAAAATACCCACATCGTGGTAGGTGCTGCACTTTATTAACCATCCAACAGTTTTTTCTTCACCAGGTTCAAAATTTTGTTTTGCAGTCAGACCTTGATTCGTTGAACATGTGGCATTCATTTTAATACATTAGTTTGAATATGCAAAGGCGGTTTATGATGAATTAGGTCTGCTTAAATAGAGAGGTCCCTCAAATACAGTGGTCCCTCAGAGGAACGTGCTTCCTCGGGAGGTGGTGGGCTCTCCTTCTTTGGAAGTTTTTAAGCAGAGGCTATATGGCCATTGGACAGCCATGCTGATTCTGTGAACATAGGCAGATCATGAGAGGGAGGGCAGGAAGGGTTACATCAGCGCTTAGTTCTTGTGGTCCCTTCTTACATGTCCAGGGTAAGGCCAATCGCCACCTTGGGGTCAGGTTGCTATTTTCCCCAAGCCAGTTTGGCTAGGGATCCTGATAGTGTTTTGCCATCTTCTGGGCATGGAGTAATGGTCACTGGGTGTGTGTGTGTGGGGGGGGTGGAGGTAGTTGTGAATTTCCTGCACTGTGCAGGGGGTTGGACTAGATGGTCCCGGAGATCCTTTCCAACCCTATGATTCTGTGAAAAAAATTGCCTGCACAGATCTAATAGTTTGGTGTAGTGGTTAAGCGCAGCGGGACCGGGTTTGATTCCCCACTCCTCCACTTGAAGCCAGCTGGGTGACCTTGGGTTAGTCACAGCTCTCTCAGAGCTCTCTCAGCCCCGCCCACCTCACAGGATGATTGTCGTGGGGATAATAATAACATACTTTGTAAACCCCTCTGAGTGGGTGTTATGTTGTTCTGAAGAGCGGATGGGCCGGTGCCAGAATTTCTGGCGCCTGAGGCCAGGGGCAGCGTCAGGGCTGTTGCTGCCCCACGGACTGCATGATGACATCACTATGTGTGATTTCATCACGCAGCATGCCACTGTGAGCGGCCCCATTGGTGTGGCAGGCAGCTGGGATGGCGCGCAGGTGGCCTCCCAGCCCTCCCGCTCAGTTGCCCCACACCACCCCAGCCGCCTGCAGCGCCTGGCCCACAGCTGTGTGCAGGTGGTGGTGGCAGCATGGGACAACTGAGCAGGCAGGCTGGGAGACCACCTGCGTGCCGTCCCAGCTGCCTGCCGCACCAATAGGGCCACTCGCAGCGGCATGCTGCGTGATGACTGCCGCCGCCAGCACACAGTCCCGCCCAGGCGCAGCAGCTGTGGGCCAGGAGTGGCAGGCGGCTGGAGCAGCTTTCCAGCTCTACAGCATGCGCCCCCTTCCCCATCGCCCCCTCCGGCACCTCAGCGCTCAAGGCAGCTACCGGACCCACCTCCGTGGACGTGCCAGCCCTGAGATGGGTATAGAAATCACATGTTATTATGTTATTAATTCCAACAATCACATTTGATTAATCCAGCAAAAAAAATCCTCCTAAACTTTTAAGGTAAATACTTTGCCCACTTGACAAATGCAGTCATCTAATGAAACTAGACTGCCATCCTCCAGGTGTGGCCTGATGGTCTCCCAGAATTACAACAGACCTCCAAACTACAGATCCCCTGGAGGAAAAGGGAACTTTGAAGAGTAGACTCAATGGAACCGACTCCCATTCAGCTCCCAAATCCCCAGGAATTTCCCAAGAAAGAGTTGTCAACCCTCACGCTTCAATTCTCTTATTGTACAATCAGCTGTTTCCCCACCCATTTAGCTCACCTCTGGGGCGGTCCCTCTTTCTCAACCTAGCCTGCCTCACAACGTTGTTGTGATGTGAAGGCAAAAGCCCTAAGCCCCTTTGGGGAAGAGTGGGACGAAAATGCAAGAGACAGAGAAATGATTTAAGAGGGGCAAAATATAATGGAAGCTCTGGTCACTGTTCCCACTAATAAACAGATATAAATGTGGGATGACAAATTTAAGTTAAACAACACTGAGCTTATTTCCACAAGAATACCTTCTCTCCACTCTAGAATTCAACACAAGGCTATAAGCTGAAAATGGCATGAAACCTGCAGTGGGCTTGTTTCACTTTTTAGTTTAAATCTGTGAACATTCACAAGAGTCTCGTAGAAGGCTGTGCTTTTCATGGTCATAGATCCAGAGGAGTTAGCCGTGTTAGTCTGTAGTTGCAAAATAGTAAAGAGTCCAGTAGCAACTTTAAGACTAACCAACTTTATTTATTTCGAGAACCACAGCTCTCTTTGTCAGATGCATCTGACGAAGAGAGCTGTGGTTCTCGAAAGCTTATGCTGCGATAAAGTTGGTTAGTCTTAAAGGTGCTACTGGACTCTTTACTATCATAGAAGGCTGTCACCCCAGGATTAATTAACCGGGGAGCAAATCCTATTCAACTCAGCAGGATAGACTTCAAAGTAAGCACACACCGGGCAGCTCTGATCCTAAAAGTACCTAACAGAGTAATAATTCCCACATGAGAATTGCTTAGCATGCCAGAGACTTTAGGTATCCAAAGAAGACTTTAGGTGGCATCTTGGATACTCCAGTGTTTGCTTACAAGTAAATGTATGGCGTGGACAGAAGCCGTGTTTACAAGTTACAGTGAACTGCTTGTACATCTGGAACTTGTGTGCCTCTGTTTGTAAGAAACAGCCAACATATGTTCACTTCAGAAATGAAACCAGGGACCTGACCAGTACCTGTACGAATGTGGGCTTTGTATCACATGTTCAGCTCACACGCATTAATATGAGAATTACTCAGCACATGTATAAAGAACAATCAGGTGTGCATTGTAAGTGGATTGTACTCACACACACACACACACACACACACACACACACACACACACATTCCCTCCCTCCCTCCCCAGACAAGCATGTCAAGGAAGTTATAAATCTATTTCATGTTGTGCCAATAGTACTCTAGGTGCTGCGTTTTATTAATCCAGAATAGTACTGACATGCTAGTTTTCAATAGGCAGGGATTCAGGGTGGGGTAGAGGCGGTATGAAGGCATATTAAGTCAGTGGCTGTCTGAAATGGTACAGCCCGGAGGGAAGTTTACTACCGCACTTGCTTAACAAGTGGTTTTGCCGTGCCACAGAAAATGACGTAGCCGCAGCTCCAGAGAGGGGCAACTCTAGCACGCCCTACCTCTGCTAGGCTTCAGGGGTTCAGTGGGAATGCCTTGGAGGAACCCCTCAAATCCTCTAGGAGCCCCTGGCAGTTCCATCCCTGGGTTAGGACCAGTGGAACCAAGCAAAGAACAACATTGCCATCTAGAGGCCTGGATGAGTTTCCCTCCCTGGCGATTTTGATTGAAAAGAACTCCAGATTTATTGTCGAAGGCTTTCATGGCCGGAGAACGATGGTTGTTGTGGATTTTCCGGGCTGTATAGCCGTGGTCTTGGAACTACAATGCCAAGACCACGGCTATACAGCCCGGAAAATCCACAACAACCAACTCCAGATTTGTTCATGTGAGCAAGAGGTAGATTTCCCTGTCTTATTCCTTGACTTAAAAAACAACAACTGAAAAGCATCCTTGGTGGCTGCAACTGAAAGCAAGTGGGATAGGAGAGGTTGCATAAACCTTTCTCTACTTGTTGTTTGTTCAAAACTGTATTCTCTTAAAACTGTTTTCTCACGGTTGAGGGAGGGGAAGAGATACATATTTGTCTATCTTCTTCCTCCTACATAGGAAGTAAGGCCACTTGAGGAAGGCAATCTTGAGTGGACAAATGGGTGTAGAGAAAAAAGTTAAACTGCGTCTTCTGCCCTGTCTCAGTTTGGACTAGCAGCCTGCAAAGGTTGCTTTTGGTGAAAAGCAATCAAACTCAGAGGAAAAGAACATGGGACTCATAAGGACTGGGGTGATGCCGTGTTGGATTACAATCTGGGTCAGATCTTGACCCTGCCATTAAGCTTGCTCAGTAGCTTTTGGCTTGGCATTCTCCTTTAGCCTAACCTACCCCGCAGGGTTGTTGTGATAGCAGAAGTGGGAACCAAGAACACCGCCTTGAGATCTTTGATAAAACAGTCAAATAAATGTACCAGATCGGCAGTGTCTCATCACTGGGTTGGATCCAGCCAGTTTTTCTACTCAGTCCCATGCGGCAGTGCCTTTAGGGCACTCTTTTCCACCATAAGATGGGAAAGCTTATGAAAAAGCATAAACTTCAAGCAGTATTCAGACCCACCCGAAAAATACAACAGATGCTACGATCAGCAAAAGACAGTAGAGACCCCCTCACCTCTGCAGGAGTATACCGTATACCCTGCAGCTGTGGACAAGTTTACATCGGGACCACAAAGCATAGCATCCAGACAAGAATAAAAGAACATGAAAGACACTGCAGACTTGGACAACCTGAAAAATCAGAAGTGGCTGAACATAGCCTAACTCAAACAGGGCACAGTATCTTATTCCAGGACACCAAAATACTGGACTACACTTCCAACTACTTTGTCAGACTGCACAGGGAAGCCATTGAAATTCACAAGCATAAGCAAAACTTCAACAGGAAAGAAGAAACCTTAAGAATGAACCGAGCGTGGTTTCCAGTTCTGAAAAACACCAGGCTAACAAAACACTCTATACTCAACAATAGCCCTGCAGAGAAGATTAGCACATCAAGCCCCAATCCATATGCAAAAGAACCTCCTCAGGATACAGTGAAGCCTCCCACCATTAGCATTCCACACCCTGGGAAACTCTTACAGGATGACTCAGCTCAACCCCACCCCTCCTGAGTAGATACAAATGACCTGCCAACATCTTTTCCACACCGTGACACTGAGAGATCTCTGTCTTTTGGTGCTACACCTCTGAAGATGTCAGCCACAGCTGCTGGCGAAACGTCAGGAACTACAGTGCCAAGACCACAGCAATACAGCCCGGAAAACCCACAACAACCATGGGAGTGAATGCAGTTTAGACTGACAGAGCAGAGAGAAAGGTTTTCAGTGAGAAGAAAGCAGGCTAGCTGTGTGCTGCCTAAGTATATTGAAATATTCATGACAGAAATATGACCTGTGTGGAACCTGACTGAGCATGTTTGTGAAAGGACACTCAGTCAGGGAAAGGGAGGCCAGCTGTGTGCTGCCTGAGCAGGTTTCATATTTCTGTGAATGAGAGTCAGAGGAAAGCAGGCTGGCTGTGTGCAGCCTGAGGAGTTTAAGCATTTCTGTGAGACAAATACTGAGTTAGAGAAAAACTGTGTGTGAAGCCTTAGAAGAGATCTGTGCAAAGTAACTTTAAGAACTAAGAACTACTTTTATGAAACCAATGCGCTTCTTGAAAAATAAACATTTATTTTGTTTTGTTATATCCCAGAGTAGCTGTCGTTGCTATATCCCATTCCTATCCTCAGGGCCACATAGAACCACGAAGGAGCCTGACGCGTAGGAACGTTACCAAAGGGAAAATTTAAATAAAATATCTTGGAATGAAGTATTCCTGGTGGCAGCAAACTACCCAGAGGGTGTAAGGGAAAGATTAAAAGAAAAATCTACCCCAAAGAAAGTAAAGGTCATAACACTGCATTCCAACAGAAAAGCAGCATAGCAAGGGGAGTGGGGTGGGGTTGGCATCCTATCACTCTGCTTGCATGGAAGCTTTTTTTTTAACGTACAGGTATCTGATTGATTGATTGATTGATTGGATTTATCATCCACTCTACCTGCAAGCGGGCTCAGAGTGGATAAACAACATAATAAAATAGATGCAAGTATAAAGCAGTGGTAGCGGCTCAAATAAGTACTATATTACAAACATCCTAATGCAGCACACACGTTGCACCCTCAAGCTGGAGACCTGCCAAGTGAAGAGCATCCGTCTATTCCCACAGCTTTGTTACCAGCTCATTCTTCCGCAGGTATGAACCAAGCCAAGGACTGTAGGTGGGTGGAGGGATGGCTTGTTTCAGGCAGATCATTCTAGGTAGCTTTGCCAAGCCTGGGTTGGGAAACTCCTGGTGATTTTGGGATGGAGCCTGGGGAAGGGAGGTTTTGGGGAGGGACCTCAGTGGGGTATAACGCCATAGGGTTCACCGTCCAAAGCAGCCACTTCCTCCAGCTTTTGTGATGAAATGGCTGAATTGGAACCCAAACAAAACGGACGTGATGCCGATTGGGAAGGTGGAGATCTTAAAGGACATTGTGGTCTCCACTTTTGATGGGGTCCAGTTGATCCTTGGAGACTCAGAGCCAAGCTATACGTGACGCCTTACACAGGTTGGACACTTGTCAGCTTCCCTCAAGTTTTGATGGGAAATGTAGGCATCCTGGTCTTGCAGCTGTAATGGAGAGCCAAGCTGTAAAACCTGGACGCCTACATTTCCCATCAAAACTTGCGGTAAGCTGACAAGTGTCCAACCCATGTCAGGCGTCACTTGTAGCTTGGCTGCAGGTTAAGATCCTGCGGGTTATACGGGATCCAGCATTGCTGCAAGAGAAACAAGTTAATGCAGCTGCTAAAATGCCTTCTTCAAACTCATTGGAAGATGGCCCCCGTATTTTGACATGGCCTACCTTGCCACCTGCATCTACGCCATGGTAACATCAAGGCTAGACTACTGTAATGCACTCTGCATGGATCTCCCCTCAAAGTCAACTTGGAGACTCCAGTCGGTGCAGAATGCCACAGCTCAGCTATTATCAGGAGCTGGGCAGTGTATACATATCACTCCCATTCTGCAGTCTCTTCATTGGCTACCCATCAGTTACTAGGGTCAATTCAGGTGCCACCCTGCAAGCGGGCAAAATAAATGATGGCCCATATATGTGCACTTGGTGTTCTGCCTCCCTCTTTACAACAATAACATTCGATTTATATACCACCCTTCAGGATAACAATGTCCACTCAGAGCAGTTTTCAAAGTATATTACTATTATCCCCACAACAAAACACCCTGTGAGGTGGGTGGGGCTGAGAGAGCTCCAAGAAGCTGACCCAAGCTGACCCAAGGTCACCCAGCTAGCTTCAAGCAGAAGAGTGGGGATTAAGAATCAAACCCGGTTCTCCAGATTACAGTCCTGCTGCTCTTAACCACTACACCAAACTGGCTCTCTTATGGAATGGCTTGGCTGATGAAGTTAGGAAAACTCCCGTTTTCTCCTGGCTTTCCACAAACTATGCAAAACTTAATTATTCAGGAGGCTCTTTTTACACAGGTAGGAAGACCGTACTGCAAGGAAATGGTTCAAAGAGATGCATTGGGAAAGGGATAGGAACTGTAGACTACTCTACTGGATACTGTCCATTTATGTAAGTATGCACCTACTGTGAAATTTCTGCATTGTTCAACATGTCACGTTTAATCGCTTATGCTTGGTTTCAGCTCTGTATCAGATTTCTGCTTGTGTAACCCTCATGAGCTAATTTGGTTTAGTAGGGCGGGTTTAGTATCTGGAGCCCAGCAGCTGAGGAAGAGGCTGGCTGCTGGGAGCTTGATAATACTTTACATGCTCTTATTTCCATGAATAAGGTAATCAGAAACATGTTATATGTGAACAATAATAACTAAAAGTGATGTATGAGTGTTATAATTAGTGGGTATTATTATTGGAATTATATTATTCTTGCAGGGCTGTAATTCCCCAAGAAGGGGACAGAAGCCCGAGTTCCAGTTGCTGCAAATTGGAGGGATTGTGGCAAAGGATTCTATAACTTGGTGGGCTCCAATGAGTTGAACTTGCTTACCTTGAGTGCTTTCAAAGACATTGCTGGCTGAAAGTTTCTGTTTGTGTTGCACTTATGAATTTGGTTAAAGAAAATAAAAACCCAGTTGCATTCTTACATGTGTGAAAGTCTGCTTCCTAAATTACAATAGAGGTTACACGCATCCAGATTTCTGCAATCCAAATCCTATTGCATCGTCCGTAAGATGTCCGAGATGTCGATTGCATTGACTGTGTAATCCGCCTCATTTCTCAGTGAGAAAGGTGGATTATTTATTTATTTATTTATTTATATTCCGCCTTTCTTACTGAGACTCAAGGCGGATTACATAGTGTGAGATTAGTACAATCAGTATCAAGGACATTTCCATAAACAATGTCATCGGATTTTACAAAGATATAGCCTTAGCAAGGATCCAATACAAAGCTGAAGAATTGCTGAAACAGAACATAATCAATTCTCGGACTGACATTAGATAACATGAAGCATAAAGGTAGTATATAGGAGTACATATTCAAAACAACAGATATGTACGGCAACCTAGTGGTGAAGTCTATGGTCCCTAACTCATTAGCGAAGCATCTGAGACCCCCTCCCTACTATACAGCCCTCCTATCTGAGTAAAAAGCCTTTTTGAATAATTCGGTTTTGCATTGTTTGTGGAAAGCCAGGAGCTTAGGCGCTCTCCTGGCTTTCTGCCAGGATTACACACACACACACACACACACACACACACACACAAACAAACAAACAAACAAACAAACAAACAAACAAACAAACAAACAAACAAACAAACAAACAAACAAACAAACAAACAAACAAACACAAAATCTCTGTTGTATGGAGATGGAGTGTAATTCCAAGAGATCGCAAGGCCCCACCGGAAGGTTGGCTACTCTAGGCCTGGAGCTGTGGTTGGACTGGCTGATCAGAAATAGCATAGGCCTGAATAAGGAGATTGCCTTGGGAAAGGGCCCTTCTGCTAAAATAATTGTCCGGTATGGGCAGCTACAATTTTTGGTTTTGTATTCTTGTTTTTTTACTAAAATGAAATCTGTGGGGATGGAGTGCTGCCCCACCTAACCATATCTCCGAGCATCGCTCACGGAAGGGCTCAGCCCCCTCTACACAGAAGTGGGATTAGGGTTGCCAGCCTCCGGGTGGTGGCTGGAGATCTCCCGGAACTACAACTGGTCTTAGAGTTGCCAGCCTCTAGGCAGTGGCTGGAGATCCCCCGGAATTACAACTGGTCTCCAGGCCACAGTTCACCTGGAGAAAATGGCTACTTTGGGGAGTGGAGTCTATGGAATTATGCCGTGCCAAGGTCCTTTTCCTCCACAAACCCCACTTTCTCCAGGTTTCTTCAGGTTTCACCCCCCAGATCTCCAGGAATTTCCCAACTTGGAGCTGGCAACCCTAAATGGGATTGCCGTGGTAAAGGTACTCACTCAGTGCTCTTTCTAAAAAGTGCCAAAAGGTTGCACTGATTTCCACCAATTCCCCCCACAGGACGCGGGAGGGCCTCCCTGTAAAGGCCCTCCTTGTACTCAGTACTGGTGGCGAGTAGTGTCCCTCTAGGGTTGCCAGCTCCGGGTTGGGAAATTCCTGGAGATTTAAGGGATGGAGCTTGGAGAGGGCAGGGGTTGGGGAGGGGAGTGACCATAGCAGTGTATAAAGCCATATAATTCACCGTCTGAAGCTTCCATTTTCTCCAGGGGAACTGATCTCTATGACCTGAAGATCAGCTGTAATTCCAGGAGATCGCCAGCCCCCACCTGGAGGCTGGCAACCCTACCCCACAGAAGCCCCAAGGCACGAACTCAACAGTTTGTCTGCAGAACCTAAGCAAAACAACCAAGCGATTTGTGACACCCGAAAGCCTGAAGCCGCCTCAAATGATGTGGAAAAGTGGGGTGTAAACACATACAAATAAATTAACACATTTATGATGGGCACGTAAGCTTTTGCGAGCCAGGCTTACTTTTGTCAAATGCACTCCATGTTAACGGTCAGTTGGGGACACTGAACTGGGTGGAAAGGCAGCATAGAAGTTTTTTAAATAAAGACCGCCATTAAGCCCGTTGCAGATACTCAGGGAGGTGGAAATTCTCTCCCAACTAACTGATGTGTTTGGCCATTAAACAGGAGTAGTTGCATACTGGAGACCTTGAAGCTACGCACTGGTGTAAGATCCAGAGGAGTTCGCCGTGTTAGTCTGTAGTTGCAAAATAGTAAAGAGTCCAGTAGCACCTTTAAGACTAACCAACTGTATTGTAGCATAAGCTTTCGAGAACCACAGCTCTCTTCCTCAGATGCATGGAGCTGTGGTTCTCGAAAGCTTATGCTACGATAAAGCTGGTTAGTCTTAAAGGTGATACAGGACTCTTTACTACATTGGTGTAAGTAAACCCAGCTGCCCTGAGAACACTCAAAGCACATGGGATATTTGTACACAAGGTGCAAAGTCTGAGCAGAGCAGGATTTGGGGAAGGACTTTGGAAGCATATAACGCCAGAGTCCACCTTCCAAAGCAACTACTTTTTTCCCCAGAGGAACTGACTATGTAGTCTGGAGGCCATTTCTAATTCTGGGAAATCTCCAGGCTCTACCTGGAGGTTGGTATGGCTATGAACCAGGAGGAAAGAGCCAGATATGAGCTTCCAGTATTTGCAGGGAGCCAGCCTGCGTGCTTGGTGCAGGGTGCAAATGGAATGTAACAGCATACATACATGTATTGCATTTTTTATTTAAAATCGTCTTTATCCCTGCATTTTGGCCTTAAATAAAAAGCACCCATCCCAACGGCAACAAGCATGTCTATATTTTGTTTGCGTATTGCATCTCCCTGGCAGTATTGTGTACTGCTGTTATTTTTGAGGATTCTAGAAGTACTTCAGAAATTAGTTTTTTAAAAGGAGAAAAATGGATTTCGAAAAAAGAAAAAAAGCACACCAGCTAGCAGAGGATGGTTTCGATCCATCGACCTCTGGGTTATGGGCCCAGCACGCTTCCGCTGCGCCACTCTGCTACTTGTAACATTTTCTTTCCATCACGACTCTATAAAGATTCTAAAAGGCTGCACGCATGCGTCCAACACAAGAAATTATTCTTTCTTGTCTCCACTTCCTTCTCTCCCCCTATCGGTCGCCAAGCTGCTGCGCTTCGGATCACACGCGTGCGCACTCATCAACCTGGTTTGCCCCGCCCGCCCCTTTCCCCTCACCCCTCTCATTGGTCATAATTCCCGCTCCCGACTTTTTGATTGGTTGACATATTCTCAATGCCTTAGAGGGAGGGGGGGGAATTCAGGCCATAGGCAGAGCGATTGGAATGATTGATTGTTAGACAGAACCAATGGAACAAAAGAAGTTCGGCGAGGAAGGCGGGCTGTTCACATGCGATTGGCGTAGGCGGGAAAGGGGAGGCGGTCACCAATAGAAACAGCGGTTGTTGCGGGCGTTATCCAATCACGACGACGCTTGTTACGGGGTGAGAGTCGAAGTAGGCCGGGCGGCTTTTTCTCGTTTTTTTCTTCAGCGGGAGCGGCGGCGGTTATTGTTCGGCGGAACCATGAGGCGAGGAGAGGGCGCTGGACGGCCTGGGCGGGGAGGAAGGGCGGGAGAGAGAAAGGGCGAGGGGAGGTGGCGGCGCTACTGCAGGCAGGCGGGAAAGTGGTGGCTATTAATCTTAATGGAAGAGAGGGAGGGATCCTCCATGTGCCGAGGCAGTCTATCGCTCGTGCTGGGGACAGGCCACTGGCTACGTAGACAGTCCTTGTTTTGTGTCTTTTTCGTAACAGGAAGGCAAGATATAAGGTCCCTCCCCCGGGTTGCCAACTCCGGGTTGGGAAATTCCTGGAGATTTGGGGGGTAGACCTTACGAAGGCAGGGGTGAGACTTCAGCGGGTATACTGCTGTAGAGCTCAGCCTCCACGCAGCCATTTTCTCCAGGGGAAGTGATCCCTGTGGCCTGGAGATCGATTGTAATCCCGGGAGATCTCCAGTCACCACCTGAGGTTGGCAACGCGTGGTGACTGAGACCGGGTTGGGGGGGGAACTCCACCCCCCGGGACTGCAGGGGAGCAGGCAGGGGTACACCGTACAGGCCATTGCAACCTACTCTTCCCTGATTTCAGCGAGCTTAGATGCGAGTGCTTAGGATTGTTCTGTTAATTCACCGAATTTGTGGGATTTCAGCATTTATAGACGAGGGCGAGGCAGGGTGTCCTTTCACAAGTCCTGCTTGCACGAATTAAGTGAGCCCCTGTGCATCTCCTGCTTGTAGGACATGCCTGTCTCTAAAGCCCTGTTCACAAGTTACACTGAATGCAGGCACCATCTACTTGCAGGGCACACTTGGTTTTTCTTTATATGTTCCATGCAGGTAGAGCTGAACGTGTGAACCAAACCCCATATTTATCCAGGTTCTGGTTCCCGATTTCAGTTGCAAAATGAGTAAGAGCACGCTTTTATAACAGCAACAGTGTGCTTATATACTGTTAGATTAGTGCCCATGTAGAGCAGCGAAGAAAGTTGGTGTTGTTATTATCCCCACGAGGCAGCTGGGGTTGAGTGGCTTACCCAAGGCCACCTGCTGAGTTCATGGCAGCAGTGGGACTCGAACCCAGTGCTGATTTGCAGCCCAACTCCTGTGTTGGCTCATTCTTACAGATGTACTCATGTGCATGCATTCACTGTAACATATGAACAGGGCTTAAGGAATGGGTCGACATGCATTCTCTTTGCAAGTGAAATCAAATTACCAGTATCTGCATAAATGTGTGGTTTGTGTTGCATGTTCAGCTGTACACATGTCTAATGTGAGACTTAGTTAACCCCTGTAAAAAATCATGTGTACACTGCATTGATCGTGTGTTCGCTGGAACTTGTGAATGGAGATAGAGTGGGAGAGTTTCCATGGTGTACATGTGTACTCTTTAGTTGCCCATAAGCTCTCCATTGGAGGGTGAAGGAAAGAGATTTAGGCCTAGGTGGGGGTAAGATGGACGTGTGGAAGGGTGTCTTATAGGTGAGGCAGTATGGCAGAACATGGGACCTGGAAATGCTGGCATTCAGGGGAAGAGGCCTCAGTCGGGGTTCCATAAGAAAACAGAGATTAAAAATGAGTAGCATTATTCAAGAAGGGCGCCTTAAGGTTTCATTGTGCATGTGGGTTCTAAGCAGCCCTTTGGGGAGTGGGGAGGAGGCGCCAAATGATGCAGGAGGGGTGGGGAATAAGCTGCCTATAAATGGGTTCCCATGGGAAATACAGAGAAGGATAGAAGCTTGGAAGAAGCTGGGACTGCGGAGCATGTGAGTTTATGGCATTTCCCTTGGGACCAGAGAGAGAGAGAGAGAGAGAGAGTAAGTGGTGCTGCATATGGGGGGCAGGTATGGCCCCTATTTTGGCTGAACAGAGCTCTTTCTCCTTCCTACGTTCCTTTCAGGGGCGACAGAGGCCGTGGTCGTGGCGGGCGCTTTGGTTCTCGTGGAGGTCCTGGCAGCGGGTAAGTCCGGCATGGACCGTGGGGTCCTCCAGGAGCATAAAGCTGCAGCCGTTTGAAACTCTGAAATCCTTAGAGAGGCCCATTTTGGCTCTCACCACCCAAGGAAACAGTTCCCCCAGTCACAGTGGTGTTGAGATACCTCTGAGCAGTGGGGAAGTCAGTGCTGCTAACAAAAGGAGTTTGGTCCTACCTCATCACTCGGCTTTGTCCTCGCTCCCGTCTGTTGCTCAGCTGGCCTTGGAGCCTTGCAGGATGTGGGGCTCTCGCTTTGCTGAGGATGTTGGCCACAGCTTCTTGTTTGAGGGGCCTTGTCTACTCTGCTGTGGAAGATATCACCTTCCAATTGCTGCACACAGTGCTATTTATAACTTGCTGACCTCCTGGTCCCCTCCTCAGCGCCTTCCAGCTGTGCCTGTCAGGCTACTTGAACGAGGAATCCCTGCTCACTTGTGGGATGTGTGCAGGGCCCAATCCTTACTGGCCTTAATCTCCATTTCTACCTTGTATGTGGAGTTTCCGGTACAAAATTGAGAAAGCAAATGTGGCCTCGGTGTTGTCTGCATTGCCAGGCAATGTAGTAGGATGTTTGTAGAGCTCACCCTTCCAGTGTGGCTTAATTTAAATCACCAATGGCTAATTGAATCATTAATTTAAATTTTTTTTTAAAGTATGATTTTGATGCTTAAATAAATGTACTAATTTTTGCTGTGACCATAGATTAATATTGACTTAAAGTTGAGGTCTGCGAAGTTTCTTAGCTATTGAACTTCAATATTTCTTGTTCATTTTAGGAAAACTATATACAGTGTATTGCTTATAGTAGTATTCTTTATTACAGCGCTTAGCCAGTAATGTATTGCTTATAGATAGCTAACTTAATACTCAGGACCTCAGAGCCTCTTTTAAAACCTATGTCCGTGGCAAGGTTTTGTAGACAGGTGCAGTTTGGAATTTGTGCTGCTTTAGCTTTCTCTTTCTCCTCTCCTTCCACAAAAAGGTAAATCCTTACCATCAGAAACAAGTGTTACTAGAAATCAGGTGTAAAACGCCACCTATCTATGGCTGGCAACGCCTGGGGTATGTGCCAGTCCCCAAACCCAGTAGAAAACCATAATCTAAGTGTAATAAAAGTAGTCTTGCACAGTTCATTAATAAGATGAAAAAATCAGTGTGTGTGTTGCGGTAAGTTCAGGGTTTGCTTAAAATGGCTTATTTAAAAAAAAACTTATTTTTTCATTTAGTACATTTTTATCCCACCCTTTGTACATTATTCTTTGTTTCTCTATTTTACCCACACAACAGTCCTGTGAGGTAGTTTAGGCTGGGAGAGCGCATGAGTGGCAGAATGGAGAGTTCAACCAGGGTCTCCCACATCTTAACTTGACATACTAACTAATACACACTTTAAATTGTGTTTTGTCTACCCTTGTACCTTCTGATATACTGATTCTTGGTCCCTTTTTTTCTTGGTGCTGTGTCCTTATGTTCCAGTTACTGGCAGAAGAAACTGATTCACTGCCTAATTTAGCTTTGCATGGATCTTAAAACGTTTACTTGCGATATGTCGCTGTGTTGGTTAAAAAGGAGGCTGGAGACTGCTTGATCGGGAGGATCTGTTGTTTGTAATGAATGTGGTTGAAACGTTCCGCTGCACAGAAGTGACAACAAAAGTTCCTTGGGGGTTGTTGTCTCTTGTGTGTGTGTGTGTGTGTGTGTGTGTGTGTATTAAATTGGAAATTTCTGGTGCCCCTTCCCTCCCAGCCATTAGTGGAATGGCAGAATTGCTGCTTAATTCACTCTGCCTCTTTTCTGAGGGAAGTGCTGGGTGGGTTGTTGCTTCCATAAACTGATGGTAGGAAACAGTGACTTGGTCTGGAGACAAAAATGAACCATAGAAGCAGCCTGATTGCATTGGGTTTGGTCTCGGCCAGCTTCACGTGCATATTTATAAGGAGGCCCCGTTGAACCTGGAGTGGGTTGTGTCTGATTATATGTGCAGAGAATCAGTTTCAAATTCTTCCTGACTGAAGGCTTTGGGTGAGAGGGTAAATTGTGTGTTCTGTAAAATCTGGCCTGGGCTTACCCTTTTTCTACTTAACTGTATTCCAGGTTCCGACCCTTTGTGCCACACATCCCATTTGACTTCTACGTGGTAAGCATGCCTAATGCATAATTGACAGCAAAGCACCCCCCTCCCCCAATTTCTTGGAAATTTAAAAGCGGCAACCTCTGGCAAATTCAGGAGCACTCTGGGTAGAGTTGGAGTTAGTACATTATTCCTCTCCACTTTCCATTGAAAGGTCTGATTGTTTCCAGGAGCAGTTTTTGGATAGCTTTGGAATAGGCTGTGGCAGACTAGCAGCTAAGTTAGGGTTGATGACCCTGAGGCTTGGAAAAAACATCTCTGATTCTCTGGCCTCAGAATCAAGCATTTGGGTGCTAATGTCACTGTTTCAGCCATGTTATTCTGTAGCTGCAAAATAGTAGAGTCCAGTAGCACCTTTAAGACTAACCAACTTTATTGTAGCATAAGCTTTCGAGAACTACATCTCTCTTCATCAGATGCAGCATCTGACGAAGAGAGCTGTGGTTCTCGAAAGCTTATGCTACAATAAAGTTGGTTAGTCTTAAAGGTACTACTGGACTCTTTACTAATGTCACTGTTGGTGTTGATTTATTTATATTTCCTGAAATGATTTGTATCTTTCTCGGCCAAAACAGTTGTTCAAAACGGCTAACAAATAAAAACATGTCACTAAAACAATGCAAATTAAATTTATAATAAATACTCAGTGAGAATTGGTGTGCCCACGGAAAGTGATCATGAGTGTGGGCCTCCCAGATGTGTTAGGCCCTCTGGATCTTTATTTCTTTACCTCCCTCCTTCCTTCCCTCAGATCTGTTTTTATATTTATTGATTCTTGAGGAGAGGTGGTAGGAGACCACTACCGTTGATGCCGGTTTCACGTGTGCTGTTTGCCATTTTAGTTTGGAATTGCTGAGTGGTCAAGATGCATTCATGCACCCCCTTAAGTGATACCACTGCAGACCGACCCAGTGCTGTGTTACTGTCTACGCTTTAATAAAAATGTTTCCCTACCTTCAGTGTGAGATGGCTTTCCCACGTGTCAAGCCAGCCCCGGACGAGACTGCTTTCAGCGAAGCCTTGCTGAAGAGAAACCAAGATCTTGCTCCAACTTCAGCCGAACAAGTGAGTCCTGCCTGCGTGCGTATCGTGCTGTTGCCGGGTTAAAATGTTCTGAGGCTTTTCAGGGCTGGTGGCAACCACTCCAGTGGGCTTGGATTGATTTGGTTCTTTTGTATAGTGGCTGAGCTGCATTTGCAGTTCCTGTATAAGAATACTCAAAGGGCTGTACATAATGAAAGCAAAGGTGGGGGGGGATGTCTATTAAATGCAAGAATCACCCTCCATAAGACCTTTAAACAGTCTAAAATAAAATGAGTGACACCAGGACAAAATCATACCATTAACAATAGCCAGAGTTTTTTGGGGGGCGGGGTGGGATATGCATATGTGCAAAAGTCTCCCTCTCTGTGTCCTGATTTTGTTACATGAGGCATTTGATGGTGCTTATCTTAAATTCCCATTTAACTTCTTTATTTTTAGTTTTTTGTGATAACTGAGGGACATACTCTGGGCTGGATCTTCTAGGTCCGTTTCACAAATGGTGGCCCTTTCTCTTGGCACAAGAAGGTTTTCTTGTGCACTGAGGAAAAGTGCTGCGATTAATGGAACAGAACTGCAGGGGTGCCACCCATTTTTTGAATCGCGTACTTCAGGAACGAAGTCCAAAGAATAATGATAACTGAAGGTCCATTTCCTTTTTTCCCCTCCTAGGCTTCTATCCTCTCTTTGGTGACCAAGATCAACAATGTGATAGATAACTTGATTGTGGCGCCTGGAACATTTGAAGTGGTGAGTCTTACCCCCTACCCGGTTCATTAAGGCAACATCTGCATTAGGGTTGGCCGGCTAGGATTTCTCTCTTTCTCTCTCTGCTTACATCACCGTGGAGCCAAGCCAGAATACCCTACATTTTATGCATTGGTAGGGCTAGAAATATTCGTTGGTGGTCAGAATCTATTTGATTTATGAAAAACTGCATAGCACTCGATATATGGATGGGCGGCGTGCCTATGTAAACGTTGACGAGAACTTGCTGGTATTTTGATGAGAGATTGCTCGCGCGTTGGATCCTACTTTCGTCTTCAGAGCCTTCTTCTATTGCTCTTCTGGAGGAAAGGGCTCTTCCTCTGCCAGATGCTCTGCACTTAAACTAAGTGGATTGGTAAGACCCAGCTCGACGTTAAAGGTTCTGGTTGATGGAAAGAGAGCATTCTTGAAAACAAAATGATGTCCTCTAACCCCTGTCTCCTAGATGGAATCCTCAGCTTCACTAGTTTTCACCTTTTCCGTATTTGGGTTCTCCTTTGAACTTCCAGGGACATCAGTGAGTCGCCAGCATGTGACAGGAAGTAACATCGGTCACATTGACCTTTGCTGAAAAGGAATCTTATTCCTTTTGTCTGCATTGGCAGTTAATCCTATCAAGCAGCAGCAGCAACCCTCCCACCAACAAACAGTGGCTCTCTTAAGGACTTAGATCCAGAGGAGTTAGCCGTGTTAGTCTGTAGTCGCAAGATAGTAAAGAGTCCGGTAGCACCTTTAAAACGAACCAACTTTATTGTAGCACAAGCATTCGAGAACCTCAGCTCCATGCATCTGATGAAGAGAGCTGTGGTTCCACAAGCTTATGCTACAATAAAGCTGGTTAGTCTTAAAGGTGCCACTGGACTCTTTCCTCTAAGGACTTGTGACTGCAGCACGTTGGGACACAGGATCCACTCGAGGGTCCCAACTCATGGACTGAAGACCCTGCTTTACATACCGTTTTATTACGGTCAGGAATCCAGGCTTCAGAGTACCGAAAGCCTAATCTTTTGGGTTATATTAGTAGCTCCGTGGGATTCTTGTCAGCCCATGTGACATGGAGCCGAGAGGCATCCCAACCCCTGCTTCTGCTTTTTCCTTGCCAGCAAATCGAAGAGGTGCGCCAGGTGGGGTCTTACAAGAAGGGGACCATGATGACAGGGCACAACGTGGCCGACCTGGTGGTGATCCTGAAAATCTTGCCCACACGTAAGTGCATTTGTGGGCAGCGGGGGCGGCACTGTGGCTGAGCATTGCGTCGAGGGTTGCTGACCCTTCCCCTTCCTTCTGCAGTGGAAGCTGTCGCTGCCTTGGGAAACAAAGTGGTGGAGAGCCTGAGAGCACAAGACCCTACCGAAGGTTGGTCCGTGGTGGTCTGGAGTTAAATGCCTCTTCTCTCTCCCTTCCGCTCCCCCTGGGTGCACAGGGCAGTTGGTAATTAGGTCAGCATAAAGACCTACTAGCTTCATCAGTAGGGACAGAAGAAGCCTGGATGACGCCAGCTCCCATTCCCAAAGCTGAGAGTTGTTGGGTGAAGTCTAGTTTCATCTTTGTAACATTAAGCCTGAAATACTTGAGCCAGACTGCGACTTAGGAGGAAGCTTTAAACAATAAATTAAAACAATACGTCCATCCATAGTCACTGGCCAGTCTCACCTCGAGCTGAAAGCTTTCCCATAACTGCGATTATTTCTGGAAGGAATCTGTGATAACCTTCATAACTAACTTGGTTTTGGTCCCCCTCAGTACTGACGATGCTCACCAACGAGACAGGCTTTGAAATCAGCTCCGCTGACGCGACGGTGAAGATCCTCATCACAACCGTGCCTCCCAACCTCCGCAAGCTGGATCTGGAGTTACACTGTAAGGGAATTGCTTGGCTTTTCGGAGAAGGGGTGGGTGGGAAGAGCTCGCTCACACAGCAACAGCTCTGTTGGGTTGGGGCCGTAGGGGAGAAGGATGCAGTGACAGAACGTACAGACTGTTTGCAGTGGGATTGGGGTGTGCCCTCCGTTTCATATTCGGGACCGTTCCACTTCTGACCTGGCTTCGATTTGCACTGACGTGGCTTTGGTTTTTGTCTCTCTCTGCCCCAAGTGGATATCAAAGTCTTGCAGAGTGCACTGGCAGCCATCCGGCATGCTCGTTGGTTTGAAGAAAATGCCTCTCAGTCCACGTAAGTCTTGGTGCCTTTGCATGGCTGGGAGGAAAATTATATTTTGCAGAGGGAAATGGGGGGGAAAATTGCTTCGCTTCTGCTTCCTGGTTGACTTGGGAGACAAGAATAAATCCTCACTGAAATTCTCTCAAGAGATTTCTTCCATCAGAGCTCTGCCGTTCTGTCTGAATTTGCATTTTTGTAAGAAGTCATATGCAAATATCTAAGATCTATTCACGTGATAGCACAAACAAACGATAATTGGTCTGATGCTTCATTGAATATTCATAGTTTCTATTGTATAACCTTCCGGTTAGTAAAAAATGACGTTCTACTCAAACTTGCAAAACAGAACTATAAATCTCTGAGAAATGTCAGAAAAAAATTAAAGAGATCACTATTGGTTGAATCTCTGATAGAGGAACATTAATCCCGATAGAGTCCACTATTTTAATTAACTGTCAAAAGATTAAAGCACACCTGTTAGAATTACCTAACATTCTGGGGGAAAAAAAACACAAGACAGTTCGTGCAAAGTTTGAAAGTTCATCTAGAATACAAGTACATGGCCTAGTATTGCTCAATATTGATGATTGTCATGTGCTTTTATCTATATTGGTGCAATAAGGCCACCCTTCTAGCTTTCTCCTGCAAGGGTAAATGCCAAGTCTTTGGTGTGTCTTATTTTTCAAGAATCTGGGTCGTGCCGGCCTCTTCTCCTCACTGTTCTTGATCCACTTCTACTTGTATCAAAGTTGTGTTCATCCCAGGACTTACGCACCGTTACACTTTTTAAGTTAGAGGGCTTCCTTGGTATAGTGACAGCGGAGCCAGAAGAACGGGGAGAGCTTGTATTTTGTACTGCTTTCGCAGACAGACTCTCCTCTTCTATATAAATCAGTATAGTGACAATTTACTAGAGTGCTAATATGTTACCCTGCTGCTATCAGACGGAACCAGAACCTTAGAAAAAAACTCTTACGTGGTTTAATACTGTATGGTCGCCCCCAAGGAAGCATCTTTTGCGAAACGAATGAAGCTAGCCATTGGTCGGGCAGAACTATTCCCACTCTGTTCAGAGCTTCAATTCAGGCATTTGAGGAAGTTCTCTATTGACTGTGTGGAAAGGAACTGTTGAGGATATTGGTGGTTCTCACTATGTCATACTGGCTCCTGAACCGTGGCAGTGTGCCTATATTTTTCCTTCAAACTATTTGCCGTGGGAATGTGTACAATTAGGAATTGTTGTGGATTCTGATTGCTGTGCATTGAACATTTTAATTTATTGATATAAGGAATATTTTTGTGTATACATCGGAATAGATTGCTTGTAACATATTCTGGTATAATAATTTGTATATGAAAAATTGCACTGTTGCATATTAGCACTCTAGTAAATTGTTAACTATAATACTAATTTATATAGAAGAGGAGAGTCTGTTGTCTGTAGCTTCACATTCTCTCAAGGGTATGCCTCTCCTGGTGTATTCTGTGCTGCTTCCACCAAACCATACGCTGCGTTCTATAATCTGTAACAGAGATGGGCGAATCACAGCCCAGGATGCGGATTGGGCCCACAAGAGCTGTTCTTCTGGTCCTTGGTCTGTCTGTCAGGAGCTCAGTTGCAGCACTGGCACAGAGCAGCAGCGCTGCTGAAAAACAGCTTGTGGCCCACTAAGAGCTTCAGAACGGGAGGGAGGGACGCATCTGGGGCTGTGTCAGCTTTTGAGAGCTCTGAATTGGACCCTGGGTCTTCCGGAGCTAGCATCCCACTCAGACCCTACAAAGAGCGGGCAGGCGCCTGCCTAGATGTGGCCCTTGGGCTGAACGTTTTAATTACGTATTTGTTATTTGCTTTTCTCTCTGAAATTCGAGGTGGATTACACAGCGCAATCAGTAGGTTGAGGAATAGCTAATAAACAATGTAATAGGACTAGGATTCAGAAATCTGAAATGAGGCGTATTTTATTTTTATTTATTTATTTGATTTTTAGCCCGCCCTCCCCGTGAATGGGCTCAGTGAGCATTTGAAATATAAATGGATCATAGTTATCAGATGGTGGACCCCTCTAGTTTTCCCAATTATAGCAGAAACAAACCAAGGGGAGTGGGTGGGGGCCATCGTGTGATAATATTCTGGTGACGGTGCTTATAGGGGGGCAGATGACTTTGTACAAACACGACATGTTAAACAATGCAAGAAAATGGCACTGCACACGCAGAAGTATAATGTAGTGAGAGCAAGATAAAAACACAGCAATAGATAATACATATTAGTAGTATAGTCCACAGTTCCGTTCCTTCATTATCAAGCATTTTCTTGAATTTTTCTATTATGATGCAGTCCTGTTTCCTTTATAAAAACGCCCTCCTGAACAGTTCTATTTTACATAATTTGTGGAAAACCTAAAGCGTGGGAGGCCTTCCTGACCTCCTCAGGCGGGCCATTCGATAGGGTGGGGGCCACCACAGAGAAGGCATGCGTACGGGCAGTGGTTGTTCTTGATGCGCCCCTCTGGCCTAGGAAAAGTACCTCACTTCTCTGCCTTTCTCTGCCAGGGTGAAGGTCCTGATCCGTCTGCTGAAGGACCTCAGGATGCGGTTCCCAGGCTTTGAGCCCCTCACGCCCTGGATCCTTGACCTGCTTGTATGTGGAGGGGGTGGGAGGGCTGAGGGGGGGGGTTGCCCGTTCCTTCCCCTTTTGCTGCATGTTTCCCTGCCGCTTCCTCAGCTGGTCTGCCAGAGAGCAGTTAGCTGGGGAAGCTTGGAGGTGTGCCGGCAGAGGCTGATTTTTGTTTCTCTGTGTTCTGAAGTACTATGAATGGGAATAGTGTGTGTGTGAGCGCGCGTGTGTGTGTCGAATAAAGAATATAGTGAATATGAAGAGGTTAAGAAAGCCAGGGACGAATAGGGGTGGAATTGTGTCTCTCGTTGAGGATGTTGGGTGAAGTAACAAAGACGGAGTGTTCACATCATGTCTTGCTGAGCTCTGTATTCTCACTGGTTCTAGGGACACTACGCTGTGATGAACAACCCAACCCGGCAGCCTTTGGCTCTTAATGTTGCATACAGGTATGGTTGAAAGGAACTTTGTGCCCCACCCCTGGGAGATCAGGAGGGTTAGAAGGGAGATCTCCCTTGAACTTCTCAGAAGGAGCAGAGGAGTGGTTTCCAGCAGACACGCTGAAGCCGTTATTCCCTGGGGGCTCACAATTCTCCTGTGGCTCCCACTTGGTTTTCCTGGGTGTGTGTTTGTCGTTTGCATCTATCTGTGCACCCTGCCCCTAATCATGTGGAAACTGAGACTTTGGCTTGGAAGCCAATGATAGGCCATTATGCAAACTATAGCTCAGTTTTCCTCAGTTTATGACATTTCCCGTTTCTAAAATCCCCCCCCCAGTCCCTTCATGCTCAGCTCCTTATACATCCATGTCACAGTGTCAGGCCATCTCTTCTGCCAGTGGAACCATAGTAATTGAAGGTGGGTGGACTCATTGCTCTGTGACCCACACAGTGGGGAATCCATGGACTCTGATTCTGTGTTACTGATGATGTGAAAGAAACTTGGAAATCAGAGTTAATACAGTGTTGAGCTTTGTCTCGGTGGTGGTGTTCACTCAGCCGTGGTCATCGGAACAAGCCCTATTTTTAAGTACTCTCGAGCAAATCCTGGTTATTTTCCCATCACGCAACTACACTTCATGGCCTGCACGGTGCCCGTCTGCTCCTAATTACGTTGTTTAACCGGCAGGCGTTGCCTTCAGATCCTGGCAGCGGGGCTTTTCCTTCCCGGCTCTGTCGGCATCACTGACCCCTGCGAGAGCGGGAACTTCCGAGTCCATACGGTTATGACCCTGGAACAGCAGGTAATCCGCATCCCGGGCGGTCCTTGTCACTGCAATTAGCCTATTCAAAACACGATTCTGGAGCCCTCAGACCTTCCTGTACTGCAATCTCAACGTGTGGCCTTGATCAAGCTACCCTTGTAGCCTCTGCTGCCTCCTCATCTTCCTTCACCTCCCAAATTTTGCAACATAGGCTCATTCTGGTCTGTGTTACGAGCCTATTATAAAAATTACCGAGGCAGTGTCCGTACAGTAGATATATAAACGTCCAGGATTACTGTTTTGGGAGTGAGATCCACGCCTTGATCACCTGCTTGTGAACCCCTCCGGCTTCGTTGTGGAATTTGTGATCTGAAGTTTAGAGCCTTGAATTTTTAAAAGCTTCTCTATCCCATATGGATAAGAGGCACCCTCGTGTATGACGATGATGGTGTTTGTGATGTGTACATTTGGGACCTGCAAGGTTTTACCCTACCTGCCTTAGTGATGCTCTCTGAGTGATAAAAGCAGCCAGTACCAGCTGTAGACTGCTGGTACCAGCTGTAGACTATATGTGAGGTAGATACATGTCGCTGATTGTATATGTACGCTCAGCAATGTATTTGCCTGCTGAACTGCATGTCTGGGTCAGGGTGATGTTGGCCCATAACCTGGGAAGCCTTGAAAGTCCCATGAAAAGCAAGGGAAGAGAGGAGTACTATTGACGTAACCTGTTTCTCCCTCTCCTTGCCCTTTAGGACATGGTTTGCTACACAGCTCAAACCCTCGTCCGCATTCTCTCTCACGGAGGCTACAGGAAGATCCTCGGGCAGGAAGGAGATGCCAGTTGTAAGTAGGAACCCTTGGGAATCGGAGCGGGTGTGGGAGGAAGCCTGTATTTAATGGCCGCATTTGCTTCTACATTAGGTGAGCAGGTGGGAAAAACAAAATAAAGGGCAGCAGGGGGGGGTATGCATGAAGCAACGTGGAGTATCCCTATGCAGACTCGGTGCATAGCGTGTTCAAGTTATGGAACCGCAGCGTGGAGTCTTACATCCCACCCTCCTCCTTCCCCCACCCCCCAAAGTTCTTGTAGCAATCTCTGTTTTGCTTTGCAGACCTGGCTACTGAAATGTCCACCTGGGAAGGGGTGATAGTGACCCCATCTGAGAAGGCCTATGAGAAACCACCAGAGAAGAAGGAGGGGGAAGAGGAGGAAGAGAATCAGGAAGAAACCGCGGCCGGGGAAGAGGAAGAGAGCATGGAGACCCAGGAGTGACTTGCTAGGTATGATGTCCGAGGCGGGGATTCATCTGTGAAAGGCCTCCTCCGACACTGAGCGTTTTCTTTTCCCACAATATATCGCTTGTTCCACCACTTTGCATTTCTCCGGCCCCAGCTGGCCTGCTCATTCCACCAATCCCTCCCCCCCCCCCAGGCCAGGCCCTCTTTTCTCCAAGCCAGCTTAATCTCTGTCCCCCAGAACTGACATCTGGGGACAAGAGGTGAGGATCCCTCTGTAGTATTTGTAAATGCCTGGGGCTATTCCTAATCCAGGCTTGTCCAGCCTTTGCACTTACAGCCATAATGGAGGCAGGCTTTGTTCCCTGATGTGGGAATGGGGCAGGGGAAAGGAGAGCGGGTTTGAGGGCTTGTCTGCTTCTGTCTTGCAGTTTGGTTTCTTCCCGTGCCTGTTATGGATGGCTGAAACAGTTTGAAGTTGCAATACTGGACCAAGCCGGTGTCCTTTCCGTGTGTTGTTTCTAATTGTCTTGTTTTTATAGCTCTTGCCATTAAAAAAATTGTTCTTTTCCCCCTTTTAAGTTCTGCTGTCTGTCTGTGGCTTACTGAGGCTCAGTTGCCAGCTTCATAATTTAGTTAGAACCTCCTTGAGGAAGTCTGAAACGGATCACATAAAACAGCAAGCTTTTTAAAAAGCAAGACTCTAATTCCTCTCTTTAAAAAAATTAACAGTTGTACATTGTTAGGCAATTGGCATCCACCCTCAGTAGCAGTCAGACTCTCCATCTACCACGTGTGGCAGAAGGGTACTACGGTGTTGTAAAAGAATCCTGAGCAGCAAAACTAAGCGGTAGCGGGATAGTTCCATAAAGTCGGAAGAACACATCTAGTTCCCTCCTTGTCCGTTTGGGCTGAGCTAAGAGGAGAAAAATATATCTGCCGAGGATGTTCCTAAAGCTATTAACTTCAGCAATAAATCAACTACTATGCTCTCCTATGCTGCCAGCTTTCCATCATGGAAAGTTTTCTAGGAGACGTACTCAAATATCTTTGCCTTGTGGGGGTGGCTACTGTATTATTTAAACTTCTAATATCTTTCCTCCTCGTTTAATCCTACCTCCGTGCTATCAGGCGACAAAGGTACTGCCTGGCAGGTTTTTTTCCAGCTAGGTCCTGAGTTGACCAGACACTAAGCGGCTTAGCGGCGTGTGCTTTGGGACCATAGTTAAGGGCCAGAAAGGACTAAAAGTATGGCTGATGAATCTCAAGCCAGCTTTCTCTACAAGTAAGACAAGTCCACATATCTTTTCCTTAGTAAGTAATAATAATAACAACAACATTCAGTTTATATACCGCCCTTCAGGACAACTTAACGCCCACTCAGAGCGGTTTACAAAGTACGTCATTATTATCCCCACAACAACAATCACCCTGTGAGGTGGGTGGGGGTGAGAGAGCTCTGAGAGAGCTGTGACTAGCCCAAAGTCACCCAGTTGGCTTCAAGCGGAGGAGTGGGGAATCAAACCTGGCTCTCCAGATTAGAGTCCTGCCGCTCTTGACCACTACACCAAACTGGGAACATATGAGAAGACTAATAAATAGAGAGGTGTGTGTATACTTTTACTTTGATTCCTGAGGGTAAGTGGTTGCTGCAGTTTCATCTGTACTTAAAAACACATCTGGCTACATTTCGTTTCGATTCCCTCTCTGCCTACTGGCTGATCCTCTTGTGGCAGTGAAGACTCCTTGCACCAGCGGAAAGGCCCCAACTATTAACAAAATAGATCCCCCTCTCCCTTGGGAAAGCTGTGCAGAAAATAAAACGTCGGGGCTAGCAGTAATCATTTATTGCACCAGCATCAAACATTCTTAATACTTTCTCGTGCCATAATTGCACCAACTCTGCATTGCCGCGTGGCTTGCAAAAAGCGTTCAGGAAACATTAACTAAAGCCGCCTTCCCCATGCGAGAGGAAAGGGGCTCTGGGTGAATCTGTTCATTGCTGTACGCGGACTCCTGGCTTGGTGCTGTCTCCAGTTCATCCCCTGGCTCCAGTGTCATCCGCTCCTGTTGGCTCCCCAACCAGGTAGCATCCACGAGCAAGAAAGCCACATACCCCGAAACAGCAGGCGGCATCTCTTCCCCTTGTTCGGAGTGGCGGCCTCGTTTGTTCCTCACTTGCTGGGGGAACCCTGTGGGTAGCTTCCACTTGCCTCAAGCATGGCCTTCCTACGGGCTGTCTCCTTGGCCACGCTGTGGTTGAGTCGCCTTAGACGTTCCTACCAAGATTGAGAAATTAAGATTTTGCCAGGCAGCTCACTCAGTTACACTCCTTTATGCAAAGCGGCAGGGCTGTATCTCTGCTCCATACCCCAATTTATTTCGGGGGGCACCAGGCAAACGAGCATGGGAAAGAGAGCCCAGTGCAGGAGGGTGATACCGTTCCAGCCTGAAGGCCACTCCTGGTTCCCTTACCTTATTTTCTGGGCTCTTAAGCTGCCACTGGAAATGTGGAGCGCCATGATCCAGCTAGGAGCCCTCTGAGATGTGCTCTTGCCCCTCAAGGTATTTAAGGTTTTCAGAGGGGAGCTTGGGGGCTGATGCTCCTGACAAACCATTAAGCGGTTTGAAGGCTAGAGTTGGATCCTGGGCCATAATCTGCCCTCTCCTGGACTAAAATGAGCCCAGCAACGACTAGTTGAATGGAGTGGGCTCTGCCTCTTACCTGTGCATTCTGCAGGATATTATTAACCAGGACGACTCTACGGCGGGCATTGAGCAGTTTCTTGACATAAGGGTCCAGGTCGAGGGCTACCTTTTGGTCCTCGTTGATCCGGCAGAGCTCTGAGTAGGGGGTGGAAAACAAAATCACATCTGCTTGCTCCTGGAGCTCAGGACTGAACTGTTTCAATGCCTGCCCTAGACTGCCCACAGCGTAGATAACCTCAGGGGAGCCAGCAGCAGAGGAACGGAACGAGATCTACCAACAATTCCTAATTCAAAACCTGCCCTGCATGTTAGAGGTCAGGGTTGATCTTACCCACATACATTACCCTCCCTCTGGCAGTTTACTACTAGTGTGCTCCCAGAAGACAATGTGACTTTTAACAGGTATTGGCGTGGGGTGGGGTATGCTTCACAGTGGTAACTTTGATAGTAAACAGCAAATGTCTTGGCAGAGACAGGCAAGAGCAACCATTTCCGTGGCAAGTTCCCCCTGCTCCTCAAGTGAAAGAGCTAGCCCCTTCTCTGCCTGGGTGGGCAAAGCAAAACTTGGTCCCCAAGACAGTTCCTGCAATACTAACGTAGGTAGTGCTCGCAAGGAAAATGCTACTACTAGCCAGGGGGAAATGAAGCAAGAATGTCCTTCACAAATTGCAGGGTGACTCTCCTGTACGTCCCCACTCAGCCTCCTTGCTTGACCTTACCTGTGGCCAGGCTATCGATATGTTCTCGTAGCTCCACTTGGCTCTCCCTGCCAGAGAAATGGGGCGGAAGGACAGAAAGAGAAGATATGCATAAGGCAGCCTTATGATCACAGTTAGTATCCCACTAGCTGTCCTGCCCCTCATCCTAAATAGTGTTGCACAAGACTTGTATGGGATGGCTGGAGAAGCTTCTCCAGTATCAAGGGAATTCTGAATAAAGCAGCGTTAAACTGCTACCACCCTCCTGCATTGGACTTTTTGTTCTAAAGTCTCCCTCACACTCCTGATATGTTTCAACTATAAGAGTCCCTATAGTAAAAGGTCCAGAGGAGTTAGCCGTGTTAGTCTGTAGTAGCAAAATCAAAAAGAGTCCAGTAGCACCTTTAAGACTAATCAACTTTATTGTAGCATAAGCTTTCGAGAATCACAGTTCTCCTGGTGCATCTGATGAAGAGAACTGTGATTCTCGAAAGCTTATGCTACAATAAAGTTGGTTAGTCTTAAAGGTGCTACTGGACTCTCTTGGATTTTCCTATAGTAAAAGAATTGCGTTCTTGCAGGGAGAGGGCAGGGGGGGTTACAGGGGGTAGGCGGCTTTCCTGCCTGTTGATGTTGCAGCTGCAGCTTTAGACTAGAATCTTGGGGCGGGGGGGGGGAGCCTGGGTTCCAGTCCCCACAATGCCATGAAGCTTCCCCCCTCCGTTGCTTTCTCTTGACCTAATTTACCTCGAGGGGGCGTTGGGAGGAAAAAATGGGGAAGGGAGAAGCAAGCCCGCCACCACTTGGAGGATGGCCGGGAGAAAAACAGGTAAAGGTGGAGTAGCGGGTGATGCTCCACCTGGTGGATTTCTGCCTGCCTGGCAACCGTTAAAAGCATACAAGGCAGCCCAAACACTGCATGGCCAGGGTAGTGGGAGAGAGTTGGTGAAGGCCACGGGGAAGCTGCTGTCAGGGGGGTTTCCCGCCTGTCCCACAGCGAAGCTGCACCTGGCGGACACCCGCCTGCTCTGCCCACCTGACCGCATGGACGTGGGTGTCCAGCTGCCGCACAGCCGGGCGCAGGAACTCCAGCAGCCCTTCCGCGAAGAGGTCCCTAGCCGCGGGGCCCACCGGGCTCCCCGGGCCCGAAGGAGCGGCCAACCCGGCCCCCGCAGCCATGGCTCGGCCTGCCTGGCCGCAAAGCCTGCCGGGGAAACTTTGGTCAAGGCAGAGCGCAAAAGCCCGCGGGAAAGTCGAGGGGAGACTGTAGAGTAGGGCTGCAGGACGTGAGCATCAACTTCCGGAGCGTGGCGGAAACTGAGCACCGCTCATTTCTTTTTCCGCACGCAGGGTGGTGCCGCTCTAGGCCCAGAGCGTTTTCTATGGTGAAGCCCTTCTGTCTTTTGCAACTGGATATTAAAAAGCGTGACAGGCGAACCGGAAGTTCCTATGGTGGCCGCGATGGATCGCTCTAGCCCCTTTTGTTCCTGTGTGGAGAGGACGCCTTGGGAAGGACGGCCAGAGGAATCAATTCCCGGCTGGAGGCCGTGGCGCATGGATCTCTGGGAAATATAGTCCTTTCGTTAGCGCCAGATGTTAAATGTGTGAAGTTTTAGGACTAAATTTTTTTTTAAATCTAAGGACTGCAACTTTTACTAAGCTGTACTACCCTGTGTGCAGAAGAAAGGGCAAGGTGGACTTGTAAAGATTAAGCAATTAGTGGTTTTTGTTTATTAAATTGCAAGTTATCTTGCAGGCTTTAAAAAAAAGGCATCCTTGTCACCCACTGGCTCAGTGCTTCTTCCATTAACTGCCTTGAGGTAATTCCCAAACAGCATGTGATTAAAAGCCACCTGGAGCACTCAGTTGCAGAAGAGGTTGCTTGCTGCATCTCTGGGTGATTTACTGGTCTGTCTTTACTGACAGTCTCTGCTAGGGATGTATTTTGTTTTGCTTGTCTCCACACAGGGGTATCCAGTCACTTCTTTAGCTCAGAAATAGGAAAATCATCTTATTCCAAACCTCTGTTACATCTCTGTGTGAGTTGCTGCTCTGGGCTAGCTTCCACTAGTGAAGTTAAGCTTCACCATCAATAACGGGAACCAGTGCAAATTTTCCTGCTGTTTATCTTCCTTACCTTAGGCCAAATACTGGTTGGATCCTCAGGGCAGGGGTCTGCCTTGTACTCGTTCAAACACTCCAGGCTGGTTCAAGGTATTTTGTTGCCCCAGGCAGGGTGTATCTTTCACCTTCTGGATCCATGCAGGGGCTTTGCTTGAACCTAGCCAGTTGCAGCACAGGTCTAGGAGGGGATGCCAACTGAGCCCCTGCAGACCTTCAGCATCCTTCTCACTGGGGGTCTGGGCTGTGGCTCTGTGGTAAAGCACCTGCTTGGCACGCGGAAGGTCCCAGGTTCAATCCCCAGATTCAGTCCCTGAAAAGATCGGCTAGGAGATGATGTTAGAAGTAATTGTGCTGCCCCGTGTAGTTGTTTGAGTGGCAACCAGCTGTGCATAAGGCAGACTTTGACATTTCATTTGGCCCACTGTAAATCTGGGCGCAATGCCACGACGAAAGCACTGTAGTAGTTTACAGTTCCTCCCTTGAGAGGCACCACCTCCTGCCCTGCATAGCCCTGGCTCCTTTGTCACACGACCCCTCCCTGTCCTCTCTTTTTATCATCGCCTCTCACCAAGTTGGCAGCTCTAAGGACTGTTTCCACATGACACATGCCTGACTCAGTTTGTACACTTTGACCCCTCCAATGTGCTGGATTTGATTTATTTACTTCTTTTTCCCGAAAGTGTCTTATATTGTTCGTCTGTCCTCCATTTTATCCTCTCAACATCCCCATGAGGTAGTGTTGGCTGAGCGCGGCCTAAGGTCACCCAGCAAGTTTTCATGCCAGAGAGGGGGATCGAACCTGGGCCTCCCGGATCCTAGTCCAACGCTCTAAACACTAACCACACTGGCTCTCAACCACATGCTGTTCATGGTAAGGCCTGAGCACAAAAGGATACATGGGAAATTTTAAGCGGAACCCACTTCCATTAAATAGGATTTCAAAACAAATGTGTATTTCTTTTGGTGGTGATAGGAGTCAAAATTCTGTGTGTAACCTGAATTCCACGTCACAGATTTCACGACCTGCTTGCATTATAAAAATTAAAGGTTAAATTAAGGGTTGCCAACCTCAAGGTAGTGGCTGGAAATTCCTGGAATTACGACCAATCTCCAAGCCACACGGATCAGTTCCCTGGAGTAAATGGCTGCTTTGGAGGGTGGACTCTGGCATTATACCCTGCTGAGGTTCCTCTCCTCACTACACCACACCCTCTCCAGGTTCCACTTCCCAAATCTCCAGGAATTTCCCAGCCTGTAGCTGGCAAAACTATTGCATAGGAGATGACAGAGTTATTGCACTGTATGGAAACCAAAATCTCATCTCCTAGAAATCTTCTTCAGTTCTGCAGCCCCCTCCTCTGGCTTCTGCAGGCAGTTATGCGCACACTTTCTGCTGGAAGAGGAGGATTCAGCGCTGTCCCTTTCCTCAGGTTTCACGAGGGGACAAACCAAAGAGTTAGAAAGATAGAGAGGTCAGGGCACTCTGTTTACTGTTCTGACTATCCTTTGATATTTTGATTGCTATTCTCAGGATTTAATCCTCCTGACCTCCTCACTCTTACTCTTTTCTTCGTGGCTTTGTTCCAGGCACCATCTCTCTCCTCCCTCCCTCCATCTTGGAACCATGGATGCAGGACTTGTCCTAGCATCCATGTCCATCCTTGGTCTAGATAGGTAGTAGGATCTACCTCTCCTCCTTTCCTATCAGAGTACGGAGTTCCTACAATAAAGAACTCTTATTTCCTTTCTAAATATAAGCAAGTGTATGCTTTATTTTCTCTCTTGCACACACACCAGCCAGCAGAACCAGCTCACACCACTTATAATCACTCTTTCACTGCAAACAATAAACTCTGCTAATGGCCCAAACACAGAATCCTTTAATTAGGTTTCTGAGGCCAACATACAATTTATTTATCACTGGAGATGTCCGCTGAGTTGGGGAAATGTCTGCTTTCAAAAAGCTCACGGGTCCATCTAACCCAGTATTGACTCCTCCAACTACGGGGCCTCAAACCACTGCTATCAAGGGAAGGGCAAGGTTTGACACACACAAGCAGGACCTGCACTGCCTCTTGAGTGTTTCTGGGGCCAACATACGATTTATTTATCACTCTGAACCTGAACGCTTGAGGACTACAAGCCTGCAGCACTTAAAATGAATCCTCACGTTTGCAAGAGCTGCTGTTCTGGGGCCGGCTGCACATTGCAACACTCAGAATGGAGACTGAGGAGCTCCCAGGAGAACCGTGTTTCATTTCGAAGCCCCAGAAATAGCCACCTGAATGACGAGCAGCAGGCTTTGATTCGGTGGAGTTCGAAGGATCAATTTTGCACCGGCCAACAGAAATCTAGCCCTCTGTTTGTCTTTCCAATCCAAGCTGCCTTTGAGTTAGAGCCTTGCACAGCCCAACATAAAGCACGGACACAAGCGCTCTGGAAAACAAAATTTCATTTAAATAAGTATTATAAAAAAACAGGCAAGGCAGGAGTAGCTGATATTCATTTCCAGGGGAATGTCATAAAACGGTGCTGAGCCAGAACCGGTTTTCTGGGGGTGGGCAGGGGCATGCCAATAACTAGCATTCCTGCCTGAACCTCCACAGCGACAAACTCAGCAATCGGATGGGGTTGCCAACTGACCACAAAAAAGCAGCCTAGCCTGCTCCTATGTCTTTAAATCCACATGATCTGCAGGAATCAGCCAGCAAAGCTTTTCAAGCCATGGAAATCCTCCTCCTCATTGGCTGGTAATGTCTGAAGCAAAAGCCGCTGTTGAAAGGCACAGCAGTAGCAGAGTTTCCAACATGTCTGGGGGGAAAAAATTATGTCCTTGGAATGGAATGGTATGGCAAATAAGATCACCTGGTTAATAACACCTCCATTAAGCCTCTATTAAAGGGACAGGATGTTTTTCTCAAGACAGTTGGCAACTCTGAGCTGCACAGGCTGGTGGCAGAATTAGCAACACTCAAATCAAGGCACTGTGCAACGCCCGCAACAAGATCTTTTGGCAGGGATTGTCCAACCCTATCAGTCTCTCCTCCACAATGGTTAAATGGCTTATGGCAGCTACCTGGAGGAAAGGAGGCAGTCCAAAGGGTAAGCTTTCTGACGTCTGGTGGGGTATTATTGGGGGGCGGGGGCTGGTGGAATTACACAGTTTTAAAGCTGACAATGAGGATATTGAAATTGTTCAAGATTTTTTATTCCTTTGGCTCAATCATCAACGAAAAGGGAGGCTGCAATGAAAAAATCAGAAGAAGATTGAGGCTTGGGAGAGCAGCTGTGAGGGAGCTAGAGCAGATCCTTAAAGACAAAGATGTCTCTCTGGGAACCAAGATCAAGATAATCCAAACTATGGTATTCCCCATTACAATGTATGGATGTGAAAGTTGGACAGTGAAGAAAACTGACAGGAAGAAAATTGATTCATTTGAAATGTGGTGCTGGAGGAGAGTTTTGCAGATACCATGGACAGTCAAAAAGACATATAAGTGGGTACTAATTCAAATCAAGCCTGAATTCTCCTTAGAAGCTAAAATGACAAAACTGAGGCTATCGTACTTTGGTCACATCATGAGAAGACAAGATTCTCTGGAAAAATCAATGCTAGGAAAAGTGGAAGGTAGTAGGAAAAGAGGAAGACCTAAAACGAGATGGCTTGACTCAATAAAAGAAGCCGCGTCCTCCAGTTTGCAGGATCTGAGAGCAAGTCTGTTAATGATAGGACGTTTTGGAGGTCTTTCCTTCATAGGGTCGCCATGGGCTGGAGATGACTTGACGGCACTGATGGTGTTGGGATTTAAATGGTCCTCGAAGGACAGGAAGATGTAATATCACAAGTATCCATAAGGAGGTGCCTGAATGATCAAAAGGACAGGTCGTATGGATTTCAAGGCAAGGCAGGCCCAGAACAAAGGTTCGACAAAAGCTCTCGTTCCCACACTGTTAACAGTATCTTGGAAAATTTACTACAATTCAAAGTGCTCTGTGCTCAAAGTTCTTTCTGTTAGCAAACATAATGAAAGTTAGTACACAGTAATACACTTAATCAATCCTCAATACATCTTCTATTCCTTTAAATTAATAGTATCACCAGGGCTCATTTTGAGGGGGAATGCACAGGAATTCAGTTCTGGCAGTTCCCCAAAGGGGTCACGTCGGGTGGCCCTGCCACCTGACTCTCGGCCATTTTGGGCCCGTTTTGGCCTGGATTGGGGCTGAAATGGCCTGGATTGGGTCTCTGACGGGTGGTGGATCACTCTCCTGCTCATCAGCGGCCTGATCCTGACCATTTTGGGCCCTTTTTCAGCCATTTGCAGCCCCTTTTTGCCATTTTGGGCCCAATTTCAGCCCTGAATGGCCAGGATTGGGTCCAAAACAGCCAGCATAGGTGATGTCAGGGGGTGTGGCATATGCAAATCAGTTATACTAATAACACACTTCCAGTGATAGCAAGAGGTGTGGCATATGCTAATGAGTTATGCTAATGAGTTCCTCCAGCTCTTTTTCTACGAAATGACCCCTGAGTATCGCAAGTAATTTCATTCAAGCGTCTAATGCAGTCCGTTAATGCTTCCACCCATATTTCCTTTCCTCATATAATGAATGGGAGTCCACGAACGCAAACAGTGGTTCAGCCGAATAATGACTCTTTCTTGAAGTTCTGTGCAGAGCCCAAAATATATACAGCTCGACAAACTGCTAGCTGGCGTTTGTTTCGCATGTAATTGCTTCCTCAGGAGCAAAAGGCTGAAAATATATGTAAGAGCATGTGATCCAACGTTTATACATTCCGACTTTGTTTTTATCTCCACAAATCATATTTAGTTACAATCATTGAACCATTGTCTCCGATCATACAATTATAGGTACATTATCTGCGAATCGCTCCCTTCATATGTCGGACGCCATGACCGAGATATTGTTAACGGTGTGGGAACGAGAGCTTTTGTTGAATTTGTAGGTTTTGACGCTTTCAAGTATTGCGGCTTCTTTGGTCCATTTTTAGATTTGAATAACGTATAAAAAGGGGGAACTGAATCCTGCAATCAGAGAAACTAAATTCTGCAAAGCAGAGAAACTAAGAAAGCTTAAGGGAAAAAATCATAAATAACTTAATACACAAGATCTGAAAAGACTATTAATTTTGGTGCGCTTTGCATTTTTAAAGACAGTTGCGGACAAGGGTCTGATGGAACACAAACGGAGTTTTAATGAGTTTCACAAAAGTTTTTGTATTCTAATTTTTGGATTGGCCTGTGGGTGGTTAAATAGGTGTGATGTATTCAGAAAGATCCTCTTGAATTGTTCTCATTACTACTGGGCGCTGATCTGTGTTTCAAAGTTGTGTTATAACACAATGGCTGAAATCTTAAGAACGCTTTTCTGGGTACTCCCTTACTAGACCTGTAGAATTAAACAGGACTTACTTCCAAGTAGACCTGTTTAGGCTTGCCCCCCATTTCTATCATTATTCAGCTGACTGCTAATGTAGATGCTGTTGTCGAACCGTGTCTGATCTCCTGCCGGAAGATTGTGCATTTATTTTATACAAGTTCACATTGTTCGGGGTGACTTGGGCAGCCCAATCCTAAGAAGGGCACGGAAAGTGAACAGGAACCGAACTAAGGCTTGCGAGGGCGCATCTAGCCCGTACGCCCGCGTAAGTGGCCTTCCGCCCGCGCTGGGACGCGGCGCTGGCCCGCCGGCGGGCCAGCACCGGTGCAAGCCACAGGCGCCCGGGCGGCGGCGCAGAAGTGGCGTAGAGCCCTACGCCAACGCAGGGGGGGGCGGGGAGCAAGGCGGGGTCAGAGTTAGTCCGCTCCCTAAGCTCCTCCAGAAGCGGGAACGCCCACAGCGGCGCAAAAAAGCTACGCCACGGAAAAAGAAGGCGTAGCCCATAGGCGTCCATGGAACGGCGAAAAATCAGCCCCCTCTCTGAGCGCCTCGCCCCGCCCCTATGGCCCGAAGGAGCATAGGATGAGAACTATCCCGGGGACCAATCAGCGTGCGCGCCTGGCGTGGACGAGCCCCCCTCTCTGCACCCAATCACCTGCGACCGCGCCCTACAAAACATCCGGCCAGCGCCGCCCAAACCCCCAGGTAAGTGAGCACTCGGCCGGAGGCTCTGCCCGTCTGCTGAGTGGCATTGCCCCTTTGAAAACCGAAACGGGCTGAGGGCATTCACATTGGCAGGCGCAGAATGCACTCCGGGGACTTTGCGAAAAACTGGGGGAACTTCGCATAAAGGGGAAGAGGTGCAAATGTCTGCCTAACTCTCTACCGTGATAGAAAGAATGACTCCACAGCTAACTGATGCATGCTAGTTGCTTCTAACTAAGCACAAACAAACTAACCCTTCCGTGGCAGAAGGGAATGACACTTTGCAAATTAACCGCATGCTCTCCCGTTTCCTTGCAGGTGCCCTGACTCTGGTGCTCCCACCTGGTGATGACCGACGGAGCGCTGACAGGTAAGGAGGAGGTGGGGGGGGCATTCCGCAGATTAGTGCAAACCGCCCATTCACCTGAACCCACCCGCTCACTTGCCGCTTTGGGTGAGGCCCAGCAGGGGTGGGGGGCAACCATGGCCGCCCCTGGCTGCCTCAGAGGCAGGCGCCTCGAAAACCACATGTGGCCAGGTGTTTGTTGTGACCAGCTCATTCTCTCCCTTAAAGGTAAAGGCTTGCCAAGGCCGAGTGCATCCTCACCAGACCGTCATGCATCAGCTGCTGCCCTCGACCATGTGCAACCCCCCCCGGATGGCGGAGTGTGGGGCTTGCCTTGCCAGTGGAATGAGGCAAAGCCCACACGTGTCTTTTTCCCCCACAGGCACGTCCAGGGCATGGCTGCTCCCCCGCGCCCCGCCCTCCCCAAACATCTCTGACGGACGGTTGGCTGCAGCCCAGGAAGCACCGTCGCGCCGCGGCCTGCATCCCAGCCCCGCCCCTCCGAGCGGGAAGGAGGGCTGTGTGGAATGCTCCGGCTCCCTCGCCAGCCTAAACGCAAGCCCGCTCTTTCCAGTGCAATAAAACGAGATGTACAACAACTGTTTTCTGTGTCTGCGAGTCTGACTTCGTCCTCCGCCCCTCCCCCAACACTCCCGTCACATCTCCCCACCTGCACATTGCCACAAATGTATCCGACACACCCCGTCTTGCCTCCCCGCCCCCTCCCTCCCTCCTCCCCCCCTCCTCCTCTGTATTTGACCAGTGTCTGTACCACCCATCTGCCGAAGAGAACTTGATTCTCAGAAGCCTATGCCACAATAAAATTGGTTAGTTTTAAAGGTGCTATGGGACCCTTTTTGAATTCGCTACCACAGGCTAACACGGCTAACCCCCCTGCATCTATGGCCAGGTAGAGGGTTGGGGCGGGGCATGTGAGCGGGGAGGGGGATCAATCCCCGGTGGGGAGAGTAGCTGGCACCCGATAAGCAAGGGAGAGGGTGGTGCGAGCTGCCGCTGCAAGGGAGCGGGAGATGGCAGGGGAAACGGTCCACTCGCGGGAACCCTAGCCCCCACCAATGGAGAATCCAGGGTGGTGGCAGGCGGATGCCATATCCCGGGCAGGAGGTCTCGCGCGCCTGGGGAGGGTCACCCCCATCGCAGCCGCAGCCCCAGCAACACAGTCCCATGAGCGGCCGCCTCCCAGAGTGGGTCCAGCCCCTCGGGCGTCTGCAGCAGCCCCATTGGTCATTCCAACACCTTCCACCCCAGGGCGTCCTGCCTCGCATCCAATCCCGTGGAGCAGTTGCCAGCCTCCCACGCCAACAGGCCATGGTTGTTGGGAGGGGTGGGGTGTGTCCGAGGCTGCGCGTGGCTCCGCCCTGGCTCGGCGCCGTCTCCTGCGTTCAGCAATTGTGGCCACTCGCGTTGCCCTGCCGGGGGGGGGGGAACCACTCCGAGGCTGCCAGCCCCGCCAATCCTGCAGGGAAGGCCGCTGGCCCCGCCCACAGGGGCAGTGGAAGAGCGCATCAGCTGCGCAAAGTGGCTAAAATGCGGGAGCCCGAGGCCTCCCGGCTGGCTGCCACAGCGTGCCCCTTCCCCGGCCGGGCCATGCAGGCTGGGTGGCCACCCCAGGCCCGGGAGGGCCCCCCGATGGCAGGTTGCGTGACTGCCCCAGCTCAGGGCGGCATGCCAGGCAGGGCAGGTGCGTTAGGGCAATATGGAAGACATGCCAGAGCGGCCCCTGGCCAGTCCTTGTGCATCCTAAGCCCCCCCCCCTTGGAAGGGATGCGCTGTCACCGCGGGCCTGGTCATGCGCTCATGGTGCCAGGGCAGGATATGGCTGGCAGTTCACCAAAGTATCGCAGGCAGACACGGGTCCATGTGTAGATGAGCTTTATTCCCAGTCCCACGGCGCAACGTACAGCCAGGCCCAAGGGTTCACGTCCCGCAAGGATGCACTTGAGCAGCACAGCATCCCCGCAAGGGAAGAGGGCCCTGGGGCCATAGGAAGCCAACCACCACGGCCCCCTCCCCTCCAACCCACAGGTCTGAGACGGGGGGGGGCCTGTGCTGAACCTATCCATGAACTATGCAGCTGCCAGACAGAAGATAGGGAATTGTTACATCTCAGACCCTCCAAGGTCATGCCGGCGGGCGGTGTAGTTCGGTGGGCAGCACAGAAACACTATACCCACAGCGGTCCCGGCTGCATGGAGGGCGACGGGTGGCGGGAGCAGTGGGCGGCCAGGCTCGGGGCCCAGCTCATTGCCAAGGCAGCCGGGAATGACCTCCTGGCAGATGAGGGTGCGATGACTGCGCGGCCAGTTTACCTGGAGGAGCTCTTCCCTGGCCGTGCGGAGGAGGCCCACCTCATACGAGCGTGGCTAGACACGGCGCTGTGCGAGGTGGAGCATGACCTCCTGGAAGAGGAGGTGGCTGCGGGCCCTGCGCGCAGTAAGTCAGGGTCCTCGGCGCCATCCAGGGAGCCTCCTCCGCTGCCACAGAGGGCAGGCCATAAGGGCCCGGAGGCGTCCCAGCCACTTCCGTCGAGGCGCAGGTTGCAGGTGCTTTCAGCAGATGCCGGGCTGCCACCAACGGGTGCCCCCCCTCCCTCTCTCCCCCCTCTGCAGGGACCATCAATGACAGGTGGATGGCTGCCATGGACCGGGTTCACGGGGCATTCCAGCAGGCGCGGGCAGCGGCACCATGTGAGTCTCGCCAACAGGAGGGGCACGGGCATGTGGGGTGGGGCGGCCTGGGGCCGCGACAACAACCCCAGAGCCCACAGGGGCCCTGACGCTCCCATCCCCCACCTCTTGCCCCCACAGCGGCGCCCGCCCGGAGCCCCTCGCCAGATGAGGAGGAACTTGGGAGGGGCTTCACTGCCTGGTCTCCACCCCGCTACCCGCCACCCGCTGAAGACCCAGAGGGTGACCCAGTGGAGGGGCCTGGCAGGAAGCGGCCGAAGCTGGAGCCCGTCCCCGCAGACGGCCGGGCAGCTGCCGATATGCCATCCCAGGCACAGGCATCTTGGACCCCAGCCGGGCCCCTGCTCTGTAACGGGGATGCCGTGGCGGGGCCGCTGGCCTCCCCCTGCTCCGACGCGCTACCTAGCCCTCACCCTCCTGGCTGCTGAGGCCGGGGTTCTGGGTTGGCAAGCTGCTCTCTGGGCGCCTGATGCGGCCCTGGAATCGATTGGGAATAAAGCCAAGTTCGTTAACCGCTTTTCCCGTGCAGCCCGTCCATGGGGGGCGGTGGCTGCTGGCCGGGGCGGCTTTCCCATGCTCTCTACATGCAGGGGTTGAGGGAGCGGGGACTCGGAGGGGCCGCCTGGGACACCATAGGGGCGTAAAGGGCGAGTGTTTGGCCGGCCGAGCCCCCCATGGCCAGGCATGGCCCTCAGCGCGCAGCATGCCACAGGTGCTCCGCGACCCTGTCTCGCACAGCTCGGTCATGCTCCTGGGGCTCTGCAGGGGCGTCAGGAGAAAGGCGACCGGCGGGCGGCAGCCAGGGGTCCTCGTCTGGGCCCTCTGTGGCTGGCAAGGGGAGCTGCTGGCGCACGGCAATATTGTGCAGCATGACACAGGCAGCCACGAGCTTGGCGACGGTGAACGGCTGCATGGCCAGGCGGCCGCCCGTGTGATGGAGGCATCTGAAGCGCATTTTCAGCTGACCGAAAGCACGTTCGATCACCATCCTCGTGCGCCGGTGGGCCTGGTTGTAGTTGGCTCTGTCGGCGGGCTCATCCGCAGGGTATGGCGTCAGGAGGTAAGGCAGCAATGGATAGTCACAGTCACCTGCAAGGGGAGGCGGAGTTAGGATCTCCCTTCCCATCCCCGTCCCCTCACAGCTCCCCCACCAACTCCTGACCTAGGAGCCAGCCTCTCCCCTCAGGCCATGATGACAGGAGCCTGTTCAGGCCGGAGGTGGTGAAGATCTGTGCGTCGTGGACGCTTCCCGGGAACTTGGCAACGAGGTCCGTGAAGATCCCCTGGTGGTCACAGGCTGCCTGGACGTTGATACTGTAGAACCGGTGCCGATTCCTGTAGACCTGCGGCTCCTCTCTGGGAGCGCATATGGCCACATGCGTGCAGTCGACTGCTCCAATCACATTGGGGAAGCCTGCAAAGGAGGAGAAGCCAGCCCAGATGGGTGCCAACTCTGCCTCCGAGGTGGGAAAGTGGATGTGCTCGCGGATCCGACCAACTAGGGCGTCCAGGAAGGCATGCAGGCAGCGGCTGGCGGATGACTGGGAGACCTCCAAGGCCTCAGCCATGACTCCCTGGAAGGAGCCGGTCGCAAGGTAGCGGAGGGACAGCAGGACCCTCTGGAGGACGGGGATGCCCCGGGGAGCCGCAGCTTGCCCCTGAAGGGCGGGCGCGAGCTCCTCGCACAGAGCCTGTATGGCTGCCCTGTCCAGGCGGAAGCGGTCCAGGCAAGTCATGTCGCCCAGGAGCAGGGATGGCACCCTGGCCTGGAACCGGCGGCGGCGTCTGAGGCGGCGCCGCCTGAGGGCCGCTCGGACAAACACGGCTGGCAGGAGGTGGCTGGTCCGGATGGCTGGGAGCCGCGGCGGCAGTGGCGGGCACCAGGCGGGGATGATCAAGGTCCTGCCTGGAAGGAACGCAGGTTGAGTTCCAGCACCCTGAACCCCCCCCCCCACGCACAGCAGCAGGCCTACCGGTCTCAGCGGCCCGTTGCAAGTGGTGCTCAGGAGCAGGTCCTCTGTCCGCTGCATGGGCCGTCCCAGCCACCCTTCCCGGTCCTGCACCCCCTGTGCCCTCCTCCATCTTGCCGAGGGGATGGGTGAGCACATGACTAGGTGGCTGGTTCCCACCACTTATCTCGGGGACCGGACATTCCAGCGGGCACTACCCCCATGTCTGCTGAGAGCACTAGTGGTGGCGGAAGCCAGCGCCAGGCAAACTGGACAGAGGCCGAGAGAGTGCTGCTTTTTGGGCTCGTGGTGGAGAATGCGGAGGTCGCCCTGAGCACGCACAGGGGCGCCTCGTCCCGGTCTCGACGACGGGCATTCTGGCAGATGGCAGCTGACAGGGTCTCGGCTGTGGGCAACGCGCCCCGCACTGCTCACTCGGCAATGAAGCGCTGGAATGATTCTTTCGGGCCCGCGCGCAAACGAGTGCGCCTCCTCATGTCTCAGGGGGTTCCTTATGAGCGGGCCCTTGACGAGGGGCTCCCAGGCCCAGAGGCGGTCATGCGAGCGGTCATCCCGGAGGCAGTGGTGGGCGGCCTGGGCGTTGAGGTCCTGCCCGGTTAGTATTTGTGGATTCAGGGAGGCGAGGGGGGGGACGTATGGATCGTGGCACATGTGTGACAGGGCCTCTCCCGTGAGTAGGCACGGCCCCTGAGGGTCCAGACCCAAGCCAGGCGGAGGCAGAGGCAGCGGAGTCTGTGCCCCCCCTGGCAGAGAGCGGGGCCCAAGAACCGGCAGCCCTTCCACCGCCACAGCAAGTCCCTGCTGCCAGCGACGAGGAGCCTCAACCGGGCCCGTCGGGGGGCATGGATCCGGAGCACGGTATGTATCTGTGGCCCTGCTGCTGGTGGGGCCAGGGACCGGCTCGGCCGCCGGCCTCGGCCACACATCCAAGGCCACTCATGGCGCCGACCGGTCTCAAGACGAGGGGCTGCGGCCGCAGTTGGAATGGGTGTGCTTGGCCCGGCTCGGTGGCCTGTGGCAGCCCATGTTGGGCCGCTGCTCTTCCCTCCCTGGGGCCTCTTCCCACCCATGTCTCGCTCCAGCAGGGACCATGCGCCTGGAGATAGGCGGGGAGGTGATTGCCCAGCTGCGCGAGCTGCCACCCTCCCGGAGGACCTCTGCTGCCGGAGCAGCTCTCCTGCAGTCGCTCGGCTTCCCTGTGTCGGTGGAGGGTGAAGGTGGCCCTGGGACTCCGCCGGTTCAGGACACCTCATCGACAGAGCCGCTCGAGGAGCTGTCCCAGCCTGCAGCACCATCCCCTCCAGCCCCCCCGCCCCCGGGTGCCATGGGCCGTGTGCGGGAAGGACCTGGCTCCGCCTCTGAGGGGGAGGGGCCCATGGAGGGGATCCTTCCAGGCGCACGGGCTCGCGGCCCCCGCCCTGCCCAGCGGCTTCCCCCGACACTAGCCGCAATGTGGGCGGCGATCGAGAGGGAGCGGCTAGAGGTGCACGCTGCATGGGAGGAGGCGAACAACCGCGGCCGGGAGTTCATGGCTGCGGTACTGGAAGTGGGGGAAGGGGTCCGTGCCTCTCAAGTCCGTGCCGAAGCCCTGCTCGGGCGGCTCGTCGCCATCCTCGATCCTCCGGCCCGACCCGCTGCAGCAGCTCCACCCGCCCCAGAGGCACCCCTCCCTCGGGCCCAGTTGCGTGCGAGAGGCCGGGCCCGTGGACGGCCAAGGGGGTCCGGCCGCCGGCCTCGCCGGTGACCGCCGCTGCCGCCTTGGGGGTGGGGTGGGGTGTTTTGCTGCACAGGCGGCTCTCCTACACGCCTCCCCTTCCTCACGTCTGCTGGGGGAGGTGGGATGATATAATAATAAAGGCTGATTTCTGTGCAATGGGTGTCTGTGTTCTTTGCCTTGGGATGGGGACGAGGGGGCAGGCCCGCTGTGTCTGCCTCTTGGTGGCGGCCTCAGGCCAGCCCTCCCCTTCGGCACCACTTGGGGGCTGTCCCCTGCTGCCAGAGACTGGCTGCTGCCCTGGATTCCTCATGGCAGGGCGCCTGCCAGTCCCATGCCAACCTCTCTGGACGCGGCCGCCAGGGACTTGGTGCTACATTGGGCAAACGGGGGAAAGGCTTCTCAGACTACGCCCACCCCTCTCCTTCCCGACTGCGAGCCCCGCCCGACACACGAGCCGAGGCAGTCTGCCAGCATGGGCGCGGTTTGCCTGCTGCTCTGGGGCCTGGCCGGGATCGCGTGCTGCCCATAGGCTGCGCCTTTCCTGGCCCCTCCCCCTGACGCTTGTCAGGAACAGCGCCCTTTGGCTGCGCCTGGCGGCGGCCGTGGATCAGACCCGCCCACAACACTTTCTGGTTCTCCAAAATTGCATCTCTGCGCCGCTGCGGGCGCCGCTGCGGCCACACTTTGCTGGCACAGGATCCGGCCCGGCGCCGCCGCCACACCACCAGTGCAGCCGCGTCGGCGTTGGGGCCGGCCATAGGATTGCGCTGTAAGTTTTACTTTTTTTGTATATTCTGTAAGTTAAAATTATTTTTGGTCTCGATTACTTTCGTGTCAGGAGTCGGGCCTCTTCATCTCTTGTGTTTACAGATTATTTGATGATGTTCCCATTTTTGGTTTCTCATATTTTCTGGGCTAAGCCACAGGTGCAAAAGCAATAGCGGCTCCCTTCACCCCTCGTTCTCAATGAGCTAAGATGGCAAAAACCTTCCCCTCAGGAATAGACTGGTCATTATGGCAGCCACTGGGACTTTTCTCAGTGAGCCAGTCCCCCATAGGGTTGCCAGTCTCCAGGGGGTGCCTGGAGATCTCCCAGAATTACAAATAATAATAATAACATTCGATTTATATACCGCCCTTCAGGACAACTTAATGCCCACTCAGAGCGGTTTACAAAGTGTTATTATTACCCCACAACAATCACCCTGTGAGGTGGGTGGGGCTAAGAGAGCTCAAGAGAACTGTGACTCGCCCAAGGTCACCCAGCTGGCTTTGTGGAGGAGTGGGGAATCAAACCCGGCTCTCCAGATTAGAGTCCCGTGCTCTTAACCACTACACCAAACTGGCTCTCAGGCGACACAGGCGACACAGATCTCCAGGCGACACAGATCAGTTCCCCTGGAGAAAATGGCTGATTTGGAGGGTGGATTGTATGGAATTAGACCCCACTGAGGTCCTTCCCCTTCCCAAATCTTGTCCTTTCCAGCCTCCACTCACAAAATCTCCAAGAATTTCCCAACTTGGAGCTGGCAACCCTACACCTGGGCTGGGTAAGTCCAGTGGCCACTTTCCACGGCAGCCATTTTCTCTAGGGGAACTGATCTCTGTCGGCTGGAGATCCGTTGTAATCCTGGGAGATCTCCAGCTACCACATGGAGGCTGGCAACCCTAGGATGGCGTCTGCCAATCCTTACCCAGGAAGGGGGAAGCCATGCCTGGCCCACTGGGCGGGCAGGCAGGCTGGCTCTTCCTTCTTTGGATAGTGCGAAGGGCTGGGGGAAGGCCCTTCCCCCTGGCCAGTCTAACCCTGCTGACTTTTTTGCACACCTGTTAAAGTAAATGAAAGGAAGTAATCCTAATTCACCTTGCTCTGTTTTGCAGCTGCAGGACAAGTAAAACTTTATGGAAGGAGATGAGATCTCCCTTGTCCTGAGGAAAAGGCTGCACCTGTTGAATCTTTGTCTGTTACACAGCTGTTAAAAGAGTTCTTCTGAGAGAGGGAAAGGGTCTCTGGCTAGAACTCGTGGCGGCCTACTGGCTTCTCCTAGGCATAAAGCCTCCTCACCATGTTCTACCAGGAGAATGAGGAAGCTAAGGGCCAAGACTAGCTTTGGGTCCATAGACCTTAAAAATTGTTCTGCCTTTGTAACAGAGGCTAAATGTGACCTTATTTACCTCAGGTTATTTACATCAGCTGCTCATTAACAGACATTAAGCCTCTGTTCAGAACATTTCTCTTCAGGCCTATTGACAACCCTATCTAAGAAGAACAGTACCCGTGACATTTTTTACTATTTCATTCTCCCAAAGCCAAATATGTAGACAGTTGAGAGTTTGCAACTGTAAATTAGGCAAATGAGCACCAATTCTCTTTGCTTGATTTACTCTGGTATCTGCCAGTCATTTGGGAGAGGGAAGTTGGCTTGCCAGCCTCCAGGGGGTGGCTGGAGATCTCCCGGAATTACAACTGATCTCCCGGCAACAGAGATCAGTTCCCCTGGAGAAAATGGCTGCTCTGAAGGGTGACCTCTATGGCATTATACCCCACAGAGGTCGCTCCCCTTCCCAAACTCCACCCTCTCCAGGCTCCACCCCCCAAATCTCCAGGAATTTCCCAACCTGGACATGGCAACCGTAGAGGGGAGACATAACGGAGCTGCACAAAGCAAAGAAAAGCCAAGCCCTATACAACTGTCAATCTCATTAACTGCTCTTTTGGCTCTCAGATTTCAACATCCGAGCTTCCGAAAGGTTAAGGGCTAGACAACATGACTGCCACCCCCAAAACAAAACCGCAAAAGCTCCGGGAAGTCAAATTCTACACCCATGTTTGGCACTCTTCTAAGGGATCAGGGCACCCCACGTGCCAGTGCCGAAAGGGGAACAGAGAACTGCTATGTATGCGTGGGCTGGATGTGTGGGCTACAGGCCACCAACTGCCAGTCACCAAAGACAGAGGTTCAGCCCTCCAATGGCAGATACGATGGGAGGGTTGGGGTTTTTTTTTTGGCATTTTCAATTATTTGGCTGCTGATTGATTTTTAAAGCAGATCCTACGATGAGGGTCACTAAAGATGAGGGTGCGGGAGACGGGTCATTCACCAGGTAACGCCCAGATGGTCCTTGGCCACTTTGGAATGTGGCTGCCAAATGTCAAGGGAGTCAAAACTGGTCCATCGTGGCTTGACGATCTGAGAAGGGAGGGACCTCCTAGACTGTCTGCTTCATTGGCAGTCTCAGGACCGGACAAGTCGCATCTCCCATGGCGGCCAACAGGGTCTCCGGCCCTTTGAGGACTGCAGAAATCTGTCCCTACCCCCTTTCCACAGGAGTGGGGCATATCAAGAGTCTCTTTCACAGTGCTGATGGCCCCACAGAGCCTGCAGAGGTTACGGCCACAAAGAGCACGAGGCCTCACTGCTCCATTGCGCCTGCTCTAGTTGACAGGACCCGGGTCGGCGAGTGGCATGGTGTGGAGGACCTCGTCCAGGAGCTGCAGCGCCCGGTGCAAATGCACTTCGATCCAGCAGGGGGTGTGCTTGATGCTTTGCCTTGGATAGTCCGGCCCCCAGCCCTTGACAAAGCTGAGCCGCAAGATGCAGAGGCGGCGGAGGTCATCGACCCCGATTCCGGCTGCAGCGGAGAGGCCTGGAGAGGACGAAGGCGGGAAAAGGCAACTCATGATGGGTGCAGTGCTTGGCTGTCAGACCCCAAAATACCTCTTGGGTAAGCTCAGTACCCCGGCCGGCTTCCCAAACAAATACTGGGTAGGATGCTGTGATTCTGTTCCGCGAATGGTGAAGAATTCCCCCAAGGCAAGTAGCCGTGTGCCCGTGGAAGAGGGGAGTTCTGCAGGGTGGGAAAGCTTCTTGTGTTGGAGGAACGGAATCAGGGGACTGAACCCCTTTAAATTTTTTTTTAACATTCAATTCATATATCGCCCTTCAGGACAATTTAACACCCACTCAGAGCGGTTTACAAAGTATGTTGTTCATAATCACCCTGAGGGGTTGGGTAGGGCTGAGAGAGCTCTGAGAGAGCTGTGACTGACCCAAGGTCACCTAGCTGGCTTCCAGCAGAGGAGTGGGGACTCAAACTTGGCTCTCCAGATTAGAGTCCTGCCGCTCTTATCCTCTACACCAAACTGGCTCCCAGTTAAATCAAAAAACCTGCAAGTAAGAATGCTGCTTTATTTCAGTTAAGGTTCAGAACTGTAAGCCGACCCCAGGAGTTGTGAGATAAAAGCTGAAGAGAAGAAGTGGACTGGGTGATCGTTCACATTTACCGAAACCCTTCCAAACATGGATCGATGTTATAATAATTCATTAATTTTTTTAAAAAAAATTAAATGTCATTGTTATACAATAAGCGTTGATTAAATTTGTTTCTGTAATTAGTGGAAGGATCAAACTTGATGGTTATTTTGACAGCACAAATGTTCAGTTTTACTCTGAGCATGAGCAAAGTGCCAGAATAGGCCTCCTCAAACAGTTTGGATGATAGGGCAATGCCTTGCTGCTCATTCAGAAAAGCCACACCTCAGGAATGCTGGAGGCAGCCTAGAGCCCGAGATTGCAACCAGGGAGATCAGAGGTGACCCTGGAGCCAGAGATCAGAGGCACCCAGAAAGCAGAGATTGCTGATTGGCTGTTCCTTGTGGCAATCTCAAATTCACCCCACCTCCCCATCTGGGTGTGTTGAGTGCTGATTGTACGGTCCTGGCGACAATCACAAATCAGCCCCACCTCTCCATCTGGCAGACAGGGGTGCCCAGAGCTGCCTCCAGAGCCAGAGATGTGGGGTAGCATCCTCTTTAGATCCAGCACTGGAAGCAACTGTCTGTGCTAGCCCATAGCTCATTTCTCTACAATCATATCCTAGCGGGGTCATGTCCGCCACCCCCTGACACCTACCAACAGCTGGAGCAATGCCTCCCACCGAGCCAGGCCCAGGGATGTTCCCGGACACTGCTGCCGCCTGTGCCGCCGCCGCCGCCTGTGCCGTGGCTGCCTGCTGGTGCATCTGGCGGTGACACTGACGCAGGTCAAACACCTGGATGGAAACAACAAAGATTTTCCACTCATCCACATTGGCTGGGGGTTCACCTCTAGGACTGCAAAGAAGCCCATTTGCAAGTTGGCCAGTGAAATACCCCAAGGAGGGGAAAGAAAGGATGGAGGTGATTAGAGTCAGCGCACATATTTCAAGCGTTGGGCCCCCACCGTGGATCTGCATTCCCCCTTTATGACGGATGTACAAACTATCAAATGGAACAGCCCGGGAACAATCAAGTCCTCTGGTTTCCAGAAGCCAACTGTGTCAATCGCTGATTGGCTGTCCCTTGCGGCAATATCAAATTCATCCCACCTCCTCACCTGGCTGGGTAGATTGGTGATTGGTTGACCCTTGCAACAACACGAATCCATTCTATCCTGCACCTGGCTGGGCAGAGTGCTGATTGGCTGGTGCTTGCAACAATCAGGAATTCATCTCACTCCCCTCATCAAGTTGCACCAAGTGCTGATTGGCCAGCCTTTGTGGCAATCAAGAAGCCACCTTTACCCAAAGCAATGCTTGCAGATTTTTAAAAACACAGAATAGCTTTTTTTTAAAAAAAGGTTGCTGAATACAGATTTAAATGGCTAAAGATGCCTGGGGCCTAGGAGGAGGGGAAATGTAAAAACAGGCAAAAGCTTGTCTGAAGCAGTGGACAAGGGGGATAAAACCATGCCAGAGTCACAGCCAAGAAGAAGAGCGAGGGAGAAGGGAAGTGGAACAGCTCTGTGGCAGAAAAATTAACACCTGCTCCCAGGCATGTGTGCCTGCATCTGTTTTTATCCTTCAGATGTGAACAAAAATAATGTCCCCCCAACCCCCGCAAGAGCTGAAGGTGTCAGGAGACAGGCATCTTTGTTTTTGCTGGATAACAATTCATTTCCTGCTGGCCAGGCAGATTTCCCAAGTTTCCAAAGCACCATGAAATCCCATACAATCTGACTGGTCAGGGAGTGACAGGAAATGAATGCACCTACCGGACACGTAGCTTGGCTCACTTTCTCGAGACTGCTTTCTGAAAGCAGTTTGCACTGTGGACAATTTTTCCTGCAGTGCACTGGGCTTGGAGACTCTTCCGGGCCGGTCATGGCTGCATGCATGCGCATGCAAGAGGACAGGGCATTGGACTGGATAGTCCCACCAGGTGTGCCTTTCTGTTGCAGGTGGCGATTTCCAGAAGCACTGAAAAGTCAAAACTCTCACCTTGATGTAAGCGCCCGGGTAAATCTTATGTACGGCGTCCCCTGGAGCACGCCCAGCTTCCCGGTCCAGGTAGTAGCTCTGCACGAAGACTGCGTGGTCACTCAGGCACCGCATCCAGACGTCCCCTTCGCCACGGCACTGGAGCTGGACTCCCTTCCCGATGTGCAGTCTGAAAGATGGCAAGAGCTGGGAGCAAAGGTCTGGAGGACCTATGCAATGTTTCTCCCCCTCCAAACACGCACAGTGCCTCGCAGTAAAATAAACAGGAATCTCGTGGCTCCCTGAAGACTGAAACAGCTGGGTTTAAATGCCACAAACTGCAAGAAGATCAGGGTGGGACTTTATGATGTTAAATTAAAATGTAGTCAAGAAAAGTACAAGGATCTTTCCCAGTGGTAGTAACAGGTGATAATTCCCTCTCCCTAGGTTGGTTGTGGGTGAGAAATGTCATTGCTGAGAAATCCCTGGTCTTGATTCAGTCTTTGGGAAAGGCAACCAGAATCTCTTGATCAATTCGAAACTCTGTATTTCTGACACTTCCATATATTTAGACCTGGCTGCTTCCAGTTTCACTCTCCACAGCTGTGGAATGTACAGCTGTCCCTGGAGGACTAAGTGGGCTTAGTCCAGAAAATAACCATGCGCCCCCAAATTCCTCTTTCTTTGTGTTGTGAAACACTAACCCAGCTACCCCTATCTGTCTATTTAGCACATTTCCTACCACCTTTTCTCCAAGGAGCACAGGGTGGAATATGTGGTTTTCCTCTCTTTCATTTTAGTTTCACAATGGCCCTGTGAGGTAGGCTAAGCTGAGAGCGTGACTGGCCCAAGATAGAGCGGGAATTTGAACCTGGGTCTTCTAGATCCACAGCCAACACTCAAACCCAGTAGTTTTTAAACTATGGGCCAAGACTGAAAAATGGGTTGAGACTCTCATGAGGCCAAATGGGAGGAGGAGGAGCAGGAACAAGGTAACCTGGGAGAAGAGACAGTGGCAAATTGGACTAGCCTTGGCATAATCTGAGAAATGGCCATAAAATACAACCTCTTGCTCAATCATGTTATACGTTTCAAAATACTAAAAATGAAAACATACAGTGTTAATGGAACTGAAGGAATTAACGCTACCAGAAGGTTTGCAAGCCAGCTTGTGTGAGAAAAGGGACAGCTGTCAGTTTGGCTAGGATGAACTCTCATAGAGTCTCTCTAAACGAGACATCTTGGCGCACGTTTGTCAAATGCAGGGAGATGCAATGTTAGCCAGGAAGTATAGTTTAAAAAGACAGAGGAGTGGAAATTGGTCCTCACAAAGTTTGTTAATTTTATCTTCACCTCTCCAGCCTAAAACTGTGTGGGATGGCAACCAGAGGGCAGAGAGGAATGGAAATGGGCTGGAGCTGCCTTCGAGAGTCGGGCTTGGACCTGGAGAGGTTATAATGGGCTGAAGTTTCCCTTCTGGCATTTCACAGCCCCTTCACACATCTCCAGTGTATAGCCAAGCCTTTGCCCTGCTGCCGGCTCTGTCTTTTTAAACTACCCTTCTGTTCTTCACGTGTCAGATGTCTTGTGTAGAGAGACTCATAGTTACTAGGGTTTGTGAGGCAAGGCACGATCGGGGAAGAGGTAACAGCCAGAAATGAAGCTAAGGGACAGGGCAACTGGTGGCAATCTGACCAAAGGGAAGAAGCAACAGACTGAGATGTTTAAAGCGTTTTGAAATCTGAAATGGAACTGTCATGGCTTCCACTGTAAAGAACTGTGGGTAGTGTAATCCAAAACACATCTTTTTTTACCCCGACTTTAAATTAGGGGTTTTATCTTACCAGCTTTCTAATGATCTGTTTTATAGACAGTTTGATGCTGTTTATGTCCAATGGCCCGTTTTTAATACTGTGACATAGTTTTAATTGTAAGCCCCTTTGAGAAGGAGTCTAGAAGCACAGCAATATCCTAAATAAATAATAGAAAATAAATAAACAGTCTTGTGAGGGAAGGGACTGTATGTTCAGAATGCCTTCCAGAGAACTGTAGCCTCTCTCTGGAACGACAGCTCCCGCAATTTTTTAGTTGGAATAAACGGATGGGAAATTGGTCGTAAAGTTATAGAGCATGGCGTGTGCACACACATACACTGCCAGACACACTCCTAACCTGGCACGCTCGCTGGCATCTGTGCGGTGGACATTGGAAAGCTGCCCCAGGCAGAAACGGTCACCCCCGGATGGATCCACGTAGCCGTCCACGGTCACCACGGGGCAGTTGGACGGTACCTTGAAGATCTCGCCCACCTGCACGTCCATCTCAAAGTAGGCAATGGAACACCAGAACTCGGGGCCTGCGGGGATGCGAGAGTTAAAAATTCAAGCTGGCATGGTTGTCAAGGGGGAAAGAGGGCAAGTGACGGAGGCATCGCTTACCGGGGTGGCTGGAGACCGGTTGCTGGTAGGGAGTTGAGCTGTGGTGTGTGGGCCCTGAATACCAAAGATAAGACATAGGGGTCAAGGGGATGCTCGTATGGGGCACGGGGGGCACAGCAACACAACTGGGGGGCAAGGCCCTTAAAGCTCATATTGTTCTGTTCCTTCCATCCATAAGAGTTCAGTTCCCTTCCAGAACAAAGGACATCCAGACCACCAACCTCCTATTAACCAACAGATAGTGATTCCCTCCCAACTCAGAAAAACTAAATGCTAGACTGAGGGTCCATCTAGGTGAGCATTGTGGCTTCAACAGCGGTAGTTTATGGGACCACTGGCAATCATAGCACGAAGGTGGTGAAGTCAGATGGTTGTTTGCCTGCAACATCTGGAATCCAGGGGTAGACTGCCACTGCATGTGGAGGCTCCATTTAGCTATCTCTACCGGGAGATGGGGAAAGATTCATGTCCCTCCATCGACTGGTCACCTAAGCTAGTGGCTGTCATCCTCAGTTTCGCAAGCAAAATACTTTCACTTTTTTGCAGAATTAATGTAAATGTGCAGTAATCTCTATTTTGCAAACATTTTATCTTCTAGGCACGATCTGGGGCGATTACCTGATTATCTCACTGATATCCTCCCCTTCCTCCGAACAGCATAGGTCAACACACAGAAGTCTCCCCACACAGAAGTCTCCCCTTCCCCTTTTTAATACAACAACCCTGTGAGGGAGGTTAGGCTGCGAGTGAGTGACCGGCCCAAGGCCTCCCAGTGAGCTTGAGACCAAATGGGGATTTCTCCCCAGTCACAGTGTCTTAACAACTACATCAACACCGGTTTTGAGGAGCTGTACGAGATCCTAACGACCGCTCTGCTTCTGCGATTTTGCCACACCTACAAGCATATTTTAACAACCAAGCTCCCAAGGTGGTTCACAAAAGTAGATCACATTGAACAAAAATCTAGAGTCTCAGGGCAAGCGCATTGCTGAAAATACGCCCACCCAAACCTGCTTCGAGAAGTCTTTCACGTTAATGTGGCAGTGAGTTCCACTTGCCAATTACACGTTGCATAAGTACATCCTTTATGCCTGTACTGAATCTTCTTATAGATCTGCTCCGCCTTGACCGTGAGAATGTACCTCTGTTGTCACAACCCCAACTGCTAGTTGTATTTATTGAAGAAAATTTATAATACCCCTTTCTACTTGACGGTGGAGAGCACCCTTAAGTCATAGCTGATTTATGGTGGTCCCTGGTGGGGTTTTCACGGCAAGAGACTAACAGAGGTGGTTGGCCATTGTCTGGCTCTACAAGCCTGGTCTTCATTGGAGGTCTCCCATCCAGTTCCTATCCAAGACCAACCCTGCTTAGCTTCAGAGATCCAACGAGATCAGGCTTGCCTGAGCTATCCACATCAGGGGCCATTTTTGCCATTTATAAATTTATGTTCTCTCATTGTCTCTTTTCTAAATTAAACAACCCCAATTGTGTTCATCTTTGAGAAAAGTGCACCAAATCCTTAAATCATTCTGGTTCAAGTCCAGCTGCACCTTCGAGACCAACTAGATTTCCTGGGTATGAACTTTCGAGAGTCCAAGCGCCCACAGACCAAGACGGCTACCCACCTGAAGCTATCATTCTGGCTATTTCTCCCATCTCAAGAAAGGGTCTCCTAGCTATAACAAAGAAGCAGTTCTTTGTTATAGCGAGGAGACCTTTCTTGAGATGGGAGTAAAAAAAAATTGCACACCCCTAAACCTTGCATTTTTTTGGAAACCAAGTCTGATCTCTCCTCCCCACTTTTCACCCCTCATTACCCCTCCTGCTTTTTGCTTGCCTGGACATACAGTAATGGCTTGGGTGGTGGAGAGGAGGCTGTGGGTGGCTCCGTCCGTTCTGCTGCTGTTGTGGCGTGGGGAGAGGCGGAGGGGTGGGCTTCTGTCCCCTTCCTCCTGAAGTGTAGCTCGTGGGGCTCCCGGTCCTGCTCCAGCTGGTTGCGGAGTCTTGCAAAAATCCAGGGAGGAATGAAATGTAAGGGACTCTCTTATCCGCACCTTATTAAAGATCCTACTATCGCAAAAGAAAGATTTATCTTTGATTCTTCCAATCAGAACTCTAATACACTATCCGAATTTGCATGTTTTATAGGTTATCTTATGCAAATATCTAAGATCTTTTCACGTAACAGCATAAACAAACTATGAATGGTTTGATGCTTCATTAAAGGTTCATAATTTCTAATGTATGTCCTCGTAATTACCCAAAAATGACATTATACCCAACTTACAAAACAAAACTATAAATCTGTGAGAAATGACAGAGTTAAGTTGGTAGATCACTATTGGTCTATTCTCCGATAGAGGAACGTTAATCTAGACAGAATCCACTATTTTTAATTGGCTGTCAAAGATGAAAACAACACCTGCTTTTCAGTGCAATCCTAAGAAGAGTTACACCAGTCTAACCCCACTGATTTCAATGGGTTTAGACTGGAGTAACTCTCCTTAGGATTGCACTGTTAGTTACCTAACATTCTGGGGGAAAACACACAGACAGACACAGTTCATGCAAAGTTTAGAACTTCACTTAGAATACAAGTGTACTTCTTTATACTGCTTACTGCAATGTGCTTTAATCTAAATTATTGCAACAGAAACAAGAGGAATGGAGGATTGGAAGCTGTATTTTTTTTCTGAGTCAGCCCCCCCCCCCCCCGGAACATCTAATTCAGTACGGCCTCCTCTGGTGATGAGCAGTAGCTCCTCAAGGAGGCAGAGCGAGGTCTTTCCAAACATTTGATACTACAGACCCTTGTACTGAAGATGTCCTCTGAGCTGGAGAGATGTCTGCTTTCAAAGCACCTGCTGCTCTACTGCGCGATGAACTGGGCTTTTTTTCAGCAGGAATGTGGTGGAACGGAGTCCCGGAACCTCTTGAAAATGGTCACATGGCTGGTGGCCCCGCCCCCTGATCTCCAGACAGAGGGGAGTTGTGGCACGGCGCAGAGGGCAATCTAAACTCCCCTCTGTCTGGAGATCAGGAGGCGGGGCCACCAGCCATGTGACCATTTTCTCCGAGGGCAACCCACTGAGTTCCACCACCTCTTTCCCCAGAAAAAAAGCCCTGGCGATGAACCTGATTCTATGAAGCCGCCTTACACCATCAGCTCATTGGTCCATCTAACTCAATACTGACTCCTCCAGCTACGGGGCCTCAAAGCACTGCGAGCAAGGGAAGGGCAGGGTTTGACACACACAAGCAGATCCCCCCACTGCCTCTCAGACATTTGCAGGCTAGGAAAACAGAGTGGTGGTGGTAATGGATCAGTACCCATGAATCCCCTCCCCCAACTAGGATACTTACTTGGGTAGGGCAGTTTTGGGGCAGAGCCGTTTTGCTGCGATCCTGGGGGAGCCGGAGAAGGGGCTGGGGGGTGTGAGGAGGTGGAGATCTGTAGAAGACCCTCGCCGTGCAAAAGGGGGAGCAGGGGGCCCCCGGGAGGCCCTGGCAGAAGAAAAATAAAAGGGTTTGTTTCAGGGAATCACTGCCTTCGGAGGGTGCAGGGGGAAGATGTCCCCTTGTCTTCCCTTCATGCCCCTCCCGATCTTACCTGGGGGAGACAAGGGCAGAGCAGGGTAGGTGCCAGCCATAGCATGGGGCGATTCAGAGATCTGAAGGGGTGACAGAGGCTGAAAAGGTTCTCCCGGAGGGTGACTGGACTTGCTCCCGGGACCCAGGCAGTCAGCAGGCGGCGGAGCCTGGATCTCCATGTGGATACAGTCGGGGATGAATTCCTCTTTCACCAGCCGGGCGGGAGGGGCTGGAGGAGGGAAGACCATACCGGTTGGGCAGTGGTATAACGAGAGGTACGCTGCCTCTGAATATGGAGGTTCTATGCAGCTGTTCAGATTCACAGGGCCACAGGCTAGCATTCTAAATCCAACCATCTGGAAAGGCTGTGTCCCGACTGATTGATTTGATTTCAGTCCTGGCTCCAACCTGGTGGAACGCTCTGTCTCGTGAGACCAGGGCCCGGCAGGATTTGTTATCCTTCCGCCGGGCCTGTAAGACGGAGCTGTTCCGCCAGGTGTACGGTTGATGCTGGGCAGGGCAGGGCCCCCACCGGCTGAATTTGAATTTGAAAAGAACGGGGCCCTCCCTATCTGAGCATCCAACCCGAAGAAATCTCTTTTAAAGTATCTTTTAGTGATGGTTGCATGTTGGACTGAGTCAAACTAGTTTGTGCTGCTATGTCTTAAATATTTATATTGTATTTATAGTGGTTTTAATTGCGGAATGTAATTTTAAAGTTTTATTAATGTAATCCGCCCTGAGCCTGTTGGTGCGGGGAGGGCGGAATAGAAATTAAATAAATAAAATAAAATAAAATAAATTGATCGATGTATTGGATTTATAACCTGCTCTCCCTGTGAACGGGCTCAGAGCAGATAACATCAATTTTAAAATTACAATAAAATTTGCATTAAGACCATAAATAAATATATACTTCAGTAATCAAACAATTCTAGACGGCGGCCCATATTCCGCAGCCCTCATCAAACATTCTATGGGGTGGGAGATGAAAGAGCAGCAGTGGTCTAATTCAGCACCTGATGCTTTATTTTGTATCCTAGACTGCACCAGAAATCTATCCAGTCCAGTTTTCTGTTTCCGAGAATGGTCAGAGCAGCGCTTTTGGCATGCCCGCAAGCAAGGCCGGGAAGGCAGGATCGCTTGCCAAACTGTTCTCCGGAATCTGCTATTCAGAGGCTAGATCTGGAGTTTCCGTTTAATGATCTTAGAGACAAGCCATTGATAGAGCCCTTCCTCCTCTATGAAATGCTCCAACCCCCTTCTTAAAGCCATCTTTAAGAGCTCTCCAAACTGGAGAGCTCCCCAAACTGGCTCTTTAAGATGCCATCTTAAGCCATCTGGAGAGCTCTCCAAACTGGAGAGCCAGTTTGGTGCAGTGGTTAAGAGTGGCAGGAATCTAATCTGGAGAGCCAGGTTTGATTCCCCGCTCCTCCGCTTGAAGCCAGCTGGGTGACCTTGGGTCAGTCACAGCTCTCTCAGCTCCACCCACCTCCCAGGGTGATTGTTGTTGTGGGGATAACAACAACATACTTTGTAAACTGCTCTGAGTGGGTGTTAAGTTATCCTGAAGGGCGGTATATAAATCGAATGTTATTATTATTATTATCACCTGAGGGCCAAACTGGATGTTATGATGGCCACAGCTACAACCTGTAACTGCTGATACCATTTTAGAGGATGATTTAGCTGTTTAAAAATTGCCGCAAGGTTAGGGCTGCCTGGGGCTCCAGGGAGCTGGGAGGCAGTGAGTTATTTACCCTCCCCTGCTGTGCCAGAAAATGTCATCATTTTCAAGTTCAATGAAGGAGCTGCAGGGCAAGCCGAAGCCCAGGCATTTGCTTTGTGGCAGTTTTTAACCCACTAAATTCTCCTCTAAAATGGCATCAGCAGCCACAGGGTGCACTCATGGGAACCACAGCATCTAGTTTGGCTCCAAGCTAGTACCACCACTTCAGTGGCAATGAGTTCCGTCAGTTAGCTGTGCAGCCAGCAAAGGTAAGGATGCGCACCTGCCCTCGCCCCCTATTTCTGGAGCCTTTTTTCATCCCTGAGGCACACCTGCTGAATTTCTGCCTGCTTTGAACAGGAGCTCTGTGCTGGAGAAGGAGGGTCGCCATGATATTCAGAAGGGTTTCCTGAAGTTTCCCGCCCCTGCCAGACCCTTTTTGGCCCTTCTGTTCACCTCTAATCCAGAAATCACCTCTCACCTGTATTCTGGATATTCAGTCCTGTAAAAAGAAAGAAAGAGGGAATGGAATTGGAGCTTTGAAATACACTGCCTGTTTATTAAGAACTCCTTTTAAGAAGCTTGCAAGATTAAACAAAACAAAACAAAACTTGGAATCCACAGAGAATAAACACCAGTACAAATACAAGCCAAGAGCCCTCTGGGACATGAAAACAACACAAAACATCCAACAGCTTAGAATGATATTCACAAAACAGAAACAGATCGGAAAAACAGATAGTGAGATATAACCCTTCCACAATAATTTTAAGTGTCTGTGTGTTTTTAAATGCTTGGTGTGCTACAGATTAAGAGTGAGTAGGGGGTGAAAGAGAGGAATGAGGGAGTGAGATGATCGGTTGATATCTGAGAGTGGGTGGAGTGAACTGCTGTTTTTAGTTATTGAGAAGAGAGAAAATTCAGTCTGGGAAAAGTAGGCAACCTGTGTGGAAGCCTGAGGGGATTCTCATTCTGGTTCAGTTAGGCAGCCTGTGTGGAAGCCTGAGAGGATTCTCATTCTAGTTCAGTTAGGCAACCTGTGTGGAAGCCTGAGGGGATTCTCTTTTTGGTTCAGTTAGGCAACCTGTGTGGAAGCCTGAGGGGATTCTCTTTTTGGTTCAGTTAGGCAACCTGTGTGGAAGCCTGAGGGGATTCTCTTTTTGGTTCAGTTAGGCAACCTGTGTGGAAGCCTGAGGGGATTCACATTCTAGTTCAGCTAGGCAACCTGTGTGGAAGCCTGAGGGGATTCACATTCTAGTTCAGCTAGGCAACCTGTGTGGAAGCCTGAGGGGATTTTCATTCTAGTTCAGTTAGGCAACCTGTGTGGAAGCCTGAACTGTGTGTGTCTGTGAGAGAACATTCATTCTGTCTAAAGCAGGCAACTGTGTGTGCGCCTGAAAGAGAAAGTTATATATGTATCTGTATGACAGTGCCTACGAAAAGAAACTTTAAGAACTGAGAACTATCTTTGAAACCATCAAACTTAAATAATAGTGTAAAACCAATACACTTCTCATAAAAATAAAAGGTTTTTTTAAATCCCAGGGTATATTTTATTCCTATATCCCAGTCCTTTCCTCAGGGCCACATAGACCCATGAAGGAGCCTGATGTTTGGGCATGTTATTAAAGGGGAAATTTAAATTAACTATTTTGGAATATAATTTCTGGTGGCAGTAATCTACCCAGAGGGTGTAAGAAGAGAGTCAGAGGAAAAATCTAACACAAAAAAAAATCCTGGCTTTCCTCGGAGGCATTCAGAGAGGGTTACATGGCTCTCTGGTCTTCTATTTTATCCTCACAACAACCCTGCAAGGTAGGTTAGGCTGAGAGACAAAGAGTGAAAGAGTGACCCAAGATTACCCTTTGGGGATGACTAGGTCTCAGTCCTCTCCCTCCCACCAAATCTGCTCACCGATGCCTGGTGACACCACTCGCTCGTAGTGGTAGGGGTTCACGCAGACACTGTCGTACTTCAGGTCAAAGGCAAATTGGCAGAACTTGACGTGCTTGAGTTCGTTCTTGTGCAAATCCGGCCAGCGCCACAGACGTGCGTAGATCACGTGGGGGAAACCCTTACGCCCCGCCACCTGCAGGATGGGTGGGGGGAGAAAGATGGAGGAGCTTGCAGCTAGCACGAATTGGGAGGAACGATAAGTAACTGCAGACCTCAATGGAAGTAGTAAACTCACGGGCATGACTCTGTGGGTCAGCCAGGCAAGGTGCGTGACATTAAAATGCTACAACAATGCATAGTAACAATGTGTAGTAACAACAGTAAATGCCACTACAGTAACATGGGATATAGTCCACCCCCAATTAACTTCTCTGTTGCTGGAGATAATCAAAACAGATCACTGCTGCAACTTTTCAACGCAACACAAAAATCCAGTATTTCACCCCACAAATGCCAAAGGTGTAAAGTGTGTACTTGTGTGACGTGTTCCTACAACTCCAACATTGCTCAGTCCCATGTACGTAACTATTTAAACATGATAGCAGGATTTGTGTCCAGTGGCACCTTAGAGACCAACAAGATTTTCAAGGCATAAATTTTCGAGAGTCAGCCCTCTTCTTCAGACATGAGTCGTGTCTGAAGAAGGGAGCTCTGACTCTCAAAAACTTACGAGTCTCGTGTCGGAAACTTATGAGTCTCATGTTTGAAGAAGGGACTCTCGAAAACTTACACCCTGAAAATCTAGTTGGTCTCTAAGGTGCCACCGGACTCAAATCCTGCTGTTCTACTGTAGACCGACACGGCCACCCACCCAAAACTACCCTCCTAAAACGATCCACCTAAATATGAGGGGGTTGAAAATGTAAGCATCTTGCCTACTGCAGAGAATGAATAAACAGAAACCTGGAAAGAAATTAAGGCAGAGGGAGAAAAGAAAGAAGGTTGGCCTCAATTTGGGGGGGGGGAGTTCACCTCTTCACCTGTTCAGACGTAACACAATCACATGTGAGTTGTGGGATCCCCTCAATTCCTCCATGCACAGTGTACATTTAAATTCAGGATCATGGCCTTCCCGCCTGCACTGTTTTGCCAGCCAGAAACAGTCCTGAGGGAGGGTACTGTGTGGGAAAACCGGGATTTTCCTCTTCCCTGGGGTACCCATGGGATGACCCACATATTGCCCTTCTGGCCTGTTTCTTGCTGAGGAAATGGCCTGGAAAGGATGAAACCTCTTCTAGACTTCCATTACCAAACCCATCCACCCTTCAATCTCAAGGGACTGGGCAGAGAAGAACAGCGAACCATTGCCCCCTTCTTACCAAAACCTGCCAGCATCTGCAGAAAACACAAAGCAAAAACAACCTGGCAGAGACTGGACGGTCCCCTCTCCTTCTAAATTCTGCCTAATTTCGCCAATAGCTCAGGACCCCCTACTCTGCAGTTTTATGGAGCAGCACCCCCCCCAACTCCATTAGTCTGGCCCCTCTTGAACAAGCTGCAACTTCTCGGGGGGGGGGGTGTATGCCCCCATCTGCCTCCCCCTTGCACCAGACAAATGAATCACGCCCCCCATGCAATGAGGACAAAATATCCCCCTCCCTCCCTCTCCCACAGTGGCGGTAGCGGTGGGGATAGAGGTTGCACTCATTTTTTCCCTAAGGCTTCTGGCTGCTGCTGACTCCAGACATAACAACAGCTCCCCCTCCCTGCGGCGGCTCCAAGAACCAGACAGTGACTCATCCTCTGGGCGTTGAGGGGGGGGGAGCTGATGAAAAATAGGGGATATTAGTGCAAGGGAGGGGGGGATGGGTTAATGACTTCATAGCATAACCTGGCTTGACCTCCAAACTTAAACAAGGGGAGGGGGAATAAAAACTGACCCCCCTTTGCAAAGCTTGCCCCCCCTCCACCATTGCAGCTTTTCAAGGCCTTTAAGAAAGATACATAGCTCTCCTACTTTTTCTTGGATTTTTTTGGCCTGATCAAATCCTCAAAAACAAGATCTAAAGAATGATGTGGTCAGACATTACTTCGCCCCCCACTGCCATTATGCAATGGGATTTCTGCAAAAATAGGGGGAAGAATGCTTGTATGCAATTGTCCTTCTTGGGGGAGACATCTGCAGTGAGGAAGACACAACAGGTGTAGGGGGAGTTACATATCATGGGATAGCCAGTATGGTGTAGTGGTTAGAGCGTCGGATCTGGGAGACCCAGGTTCGAATCCCCGCTCTGCTGTGGAGGCTCAGTGGTGACCTTGGGCCAGTCACACACTCTCAGTCTAACCTACCTCTCAGGGTTGTTGTGAGGACCAAACAGAGGAGAGGAGAACCACGTAAACTGCTTTGGGTCCCCACAGGCAAGAAAGGAAGGGTATAAACAAAGTAAGTAAGTAAGTAAATGCATTTCAACCTCCAGTTTGCTTGCATATTAAAAAGATTGACATCAAGGCAATGGGTAAAGGGAGTCCATAGTTCACAGACAGGTAAGGGGATCATTTTTCATCACAGGAATAGCAGAAGGGATATTACACACACGAGTGTTTCTGGAGCAACCAATGATAAAGACGTGCAAAGTTCTGGGCCACACAGAACTCTTCTTCAGGGCTGGTATCTTCAGAAGATGCCAGTTCCTAATTGCATGTGGCGATGCAGACATACTACCTTTGGTAGTAAATCCGTATCAGCTCATTCACACATGCGAGCTGTCAGAGAACATGGCCTTCATCTAGGGATGAAGCAGCCCATTCATCTAGTCTGCCCATGTAGCAGATTGCAAGACAGTGTGGGAGAGTGGTTAGAGCGCCAGACTAGGATCTCGGAGACCTGAGTGGAAATTTCAGCTCTACCATGATGCTCACTGGGTAGTACTATGAAAAGGAGGGATGCCGCAGAGTACCAAATCAGGAGGAGGAGGACACAAAACTCCTGCGGTAAGAATTTAAGGGATTTAAAGTACACCGTACAAATAAGCCATTTCAACGTATGAGATAAACTCTGCTTACAATTCAATCGAGTACAAGGTAAACAATGCAATAAATCTTACATAAAGTGCAAATGCAAGATGCACGAACAGTTCTTACAAGGTGCAACCATACAATGAAAAGTTCCTTCCACACTATTGCAATTCCAAAATATGTAAGAGTAGGGTAGTGGAAGGACACTCCCTACTCTCTTCTCTTAAGTGTACCTTACATATTATATATTTTGGAATTGCAATAGTGTGGAAGGAACTTTTCCTTGTCGGGTTGCGCCTTGTAAGAATTGTTCATGCATCTTGCATTTGCACTTTATGTAAGATTTATTGCATTGTTCACCTTGTACTCGATTGACTTGTACGTAGAGTTTATCTCATATGTTGAAATGGCTTATTTGCATGGTGTACTTTAAATACCTTAAATTCTTACCGCAGGAGTTTTGTGGGTCTGTCACTGCTACTTGAAAGGGCTGCTGCTGAGAAGATAAGGTGGAGGAGTGGAGAGTCGCATACGCTCTCCCGAGATCCGTGGAGGATGGGAAGGATAAAAATATCCTAGATAGACAGACGTGGAAGAGTTCGGAAGTGGTAGAATGGATTGCATTGTTTCAGGCAGTGTAGCAGATGAATCATTTTTCAAGCCTCCCTTGCCGTTAAAAAACTTTCTCCAAGTAGAAATTGGATGGGAGGCCTCCAACGGAGACCAAGGCTGCAGAGGCAGGCAATGGCAAACCACCTCTGTTAGCCTCTTGCCCTGAAAACCCCACCAGGGGTCACCATAAGTCAGCTATGACTTGAGGGCAGTCTCCACCCTCTCCAAGTAGAAAACTAGTGCAAAACACAGCATCCTCGGCTAGAGTCTTTCTCCCTGACGTGATAGCTCTCTGCTTGCAGGGACATTTCTTTACACATGGGGAATGTTCCAATTAAATTACATTCCTCACGTCTGTGCATTCTTCGGATTCACTCTCTCATTGCACTGCATGTGAAGATGGGGTCCAATTTAAAGATGATGATGGTGGGTCAGAAGTCTTTACCAAGGACTATTTTGTAAGCACCCGGCGCCTCCCTTAAAGAAGGCCAATCCCTGTGGGAAGCACCTACATGTGCAATGTCCGAATGCCAAAGATCTGTAGCCAGAAGGAGGTGTTGTGCTGGAGTAGTTATTTATTTATTTATCTATCTATTTATTTAAGCATTTATACCCTGCTTTTCCACATATCTCAAGGCGGCTTACAAAATGATTTAAAAATTTCCAAATGAAAACCAATATAAAATCTCCCCCCCTCCCCCGTAAAAAGACACCTGCACACCTCCTCAAAAGCCCTTTTCTGTTTTCTCTCCTGTGTGTGAATTCTTTAATACCGAAATGACAAAAGTGTCCTCTTTTCGGTAGCCTCAGAAATAGGTTTTTAACACACTACCTAGATAATTTTTCATCCCTATCATAATCTAGTTTTACTCCTTTTATCTGATAGATCTCCAAATTTTACCCTCGCTGTTGTGAGATTTTTCCATTGGTTTAGTGTTGTGTCCGGGTGATGGTACAACAGACATGTTTGGACTTTTAGTCAAGAAGCTTTAATCAGATTAAAGGAATGGAAAGGAAAGGACTTTTTAGATGTAAGTTTCTTCCACACTCCTAGCATTTTTATTTTCAGGTGGGTAGCCGTGTTGGTCTATAGTAGGAGAGCAAGATTTGGGTCCTATAGCATCTGAAAGGCCAATTAAATTTCTAGAGTCCAAGCTGTCTTCGTCAGCATTTATATGATTTCTCTCCTGTATGGATTTGAAGATGGGGTAAGGCCTAAACTCTGACTGGACACATACCTGCTTTGCACAGATGCTGGGCCCATGCAAAGTTGCAGAGACAAGTTTTTCTGCCTCACTGTTTTCATGTTTAAACCAGAGCTAGACATTTTTGAACCGAGCGACAGGCATGCATGTGAGAAACAGGCCACAGTCAGGGGCTTCATGTTGCAAAATTATTGAGCCTGAGACAGCAGAAAAACTGAAACCTTGTCATGATAACAACAACAACAACATTCAATTTATATACCACCCACTCAGAGCAGTTTACAAACTGTGTTATTATTATCCTCACAACAATAACCTTGGGAGGTGGGTGGGGCTGAGAAAGCTTTGAGAGAGCTGGGACTGACGCAAGAACACCCAGCTGGCTTCAAGTGGAGGAGTGGGGAATCAAACCTGGCTCTCCGGATTAGAGTCCTGCCACTCTTAATCACGACACCAAACCAGCTGATAACTGGTATCAGCTCTTGTGACAGTCCAGCTAATCGGTATCTCCAGATAATCAATACCTCACTCACAGGACACGCAAAAAACCCTGACGAACTGCGACTGTTCCAGACAAGAAATAGCATTTCCAAGGAAAAAATCCTACTGTGATCATTTGTTCAGTGTAGTGTAATCGTTAGACTATGACAGAGATGCGAGTTCAAATCCTCACTCAGCCACAAACTTGCTGGCTAAGGGTAACCATGGGCCAGCCATTTTCTTTCAGCTTAACCCACCTTGCAAGAGGAAAACCTGCCTTTAGTTTTTCAGGTGAAGAGTAGGATAACATTAAAATAAACCTGTAAGTCAGCTTAAAATGGTTAGAACTGCCTCTATGGAACTTGGTGTAAAAACGCTTTGTTTGTGCAAAATTTTCTTCAGTCCCCAGTCTCAAAATTAACTGACAATGATCACACCACTATCCTGTTTCAGCTTCAGTGCATTTCACTCCTTATTCACCACCTACAACTGGACTTGAATCTTGCTCTTCTACTACAGTCCAATACGATTATCCACCTGAAACTATCTAAAATTGGTAAGTATTTCATATTTCTTCAGACTGACTAAAAAAAAATCAGATAAGGAGCAAGTTTCAGGTGGGTAGCTGTGTTGGTCTGTAGTAGAAGAGCAAGATTTGAGTCCAGGTGCACCTTAAAGACTAACTAGATGTCCTGGGTATAAGCTTTTGAAAGTCCAGCTCCCTTTGTCAGAAAAGGAGATTCTCCTCAGAGATCCAGAGGAGTTAGCCTGTTAGTCTGTAGCTGCAAAATAGTAGAGTCCAGTAGCACCTTTAAGACTAATCAACTTTATTGTAGCATAAGCTTTTGAGAACCACAGCTCTCTTTGTCAGTCAAGAGTCCAGTAGCATCTTTAAGACTAACCAAATTTAATGTAGCATAAGCTTTTGCGAACCACAGCTCTCTTCATCAGATGCATCTGATGAAGAGAGCTGTGGTTCTCGAAAGCTTATGCTACAATAAAGTTGGTTAGTTTTAAAAGTGCTACTGGACTCCTCAGAGATGTGTCTCAGAAACTCAGCCTGCTGCCAATCATTCTAGAGGCAAATCGTCTTGACGGACAAGAGGGCTGGTTGGAGGACATTAATCTTTGTTGATCAATTTTGGGATGGATCAAAATTGTAAACTCTATGCTTTAAAAAAAATGCTGAGATAACCAATCCCAACTAGATGCCAATGCATGAAGCTGCCTTTCGCAGCGTCTCTCTGGGCTGGCTCAGTCCACAAAAAAGACACGCCGGTCCTTCCATGACTCATGAAGCTGTCTTGGACAGAGTCAGCAATGCTTAGCATTGCTTGCTCTGACTGGCAGCTGCTTTCCACAAGGCTCAGGTCCTTCCTAAACCCCAGAGATCCAACCCTGGACCTTTGGCATGCAAAGCAGGCACTCTGCCACTGAGCTCGGGGCCCTTTCCTGATATGATGTGACCAGGCTCAGACTTTTGGTTGGTTTAGCCCAATGCTGTCCGCTCTGACTGGCATCAGCTCTTCGGGGTCTCAGGCGGAGAAAGTTCTCCCTCTCCTTCATTCAGACATCGAGCCTGGGACCTTTCGCACACAGAGCTTCTACTTTACTACTGAGCCAAACCCTGACCCTTATCATTCCTTACTGTCGATTCTGGCTGGAGCTCCAGCGGCACCGAATTATATCCTTTAGTTTAGTGCATTTTTATCTCACCCTTCCCCTAAGGAGCTCAGGGTGGCATTCATAGTTCTCCCTTCCTCTAGTTTCTCCTCACAACAGCCCAGCAAGGTAGGTGCAGTTGAGAATGACCACCCAAAAAGTTTCAAGGCAAGTAAGAATTTGTATCCAGTTCTAGTCCAACATCCTTACCTTTAGACTATGCAGGCTCTCTTTTGAACCTGGGACTTTCTGCCTCCAATGCAGATGTTCTGCCAATGAACCCCCAGTCAGAGATCACCAAGTCTGGCCGGGATGGGATTTGGGCCTGGACTTCTCAACATGGCTCCGAGAAAGAGTGTGGCCTTTCCGGGCCCCCTGAGGTGCCAGGTGCTGCTGCTGCTTACCTGGAGACGGCCGTCGAGAGTGCGCTGGATGGTGACGCACTTGCTGGGATGGGCGCCGTTGGTGGTGATGGCTGTGATGAGCGAGTCCAGCTCGTCCTTCTTCTCCTTCAGCTTCTTCACCAGGCTCTCAATGGCGCGCTTGGCGAAGGATTCGTTCTCGCCGCCTTGCCGGTGGCACATCAGGCTGTGCACGATGCTCAAGCAGGCGTCACTGCTGCTGGGCTGGTTCAGGGACATGGCGACAGCAGCAGTTCCCTTGTGGTGGTGGTGGCAGGGGAACAGAGGAGACCAAGCATAACATAAGATATATCTCCAGATCCTCGAGGACTAGGAAATTGATTATTTTTTTAAAAAATGAAAGCAGGTGCCCTTTGGATGCAGAAGGCTGAGCTAGATACTGAATTCTTCAGAGAGGTGTGCAGTGCACATGGCTTTGGTTGAGGGGGGAACGTCTGAATTGATGTGCCTTGAGAAGTGGCTGGTAAGCCCAGCACAGAAGGGTCTCTCTTTCCCCTACCATTTTTTGGATCCCTCATATAGTGAGGAGAAGGATGGGGAAGTGGCCAATGTACGTTCACAGGTGGCTGAAGGTGATCCCAGGTCGGTGAGACCTTTGTTCATAAAATCATAGGGTTGGAAGGGACCTCTGGGGTCATCTAGTCCAACCCCCTGCACAATGCAGGAAATCAGGAAATTCACAACTACCCTCCCCCCGCCCCCCACAGACCCTTGCTCCATGCCCAGAAGATGGCAACACACAGTCAGGATCTTTAGCCAAACTGGCCTAGGGAAAATTGTCCCAAACTGGTGATCGGCATTACCTCGAGCATGTAAGAAGGCGCCACGAGAACTAAGCCCTGATGTAACCCTTCCTCTCATGACCTGCCTGGGTTCACAGAATCAGCACTGCTGTCAGATGGCCATCTAGCCTCTGCTTGTTGCAATCGCATGTGGAAGCTGCTCTGACGGCAGCTATATGGAACCTCCCGGTTCAGAGACGGTATATCTTTGGCTTCCATTTCAGGAAACGGCTGTTGCTTTCATGCTTTGCTTAGCTTCAGGCTAAGCTACAGCTGGCAACAGGACTGGAGACGAATCTGACCTGATCCATTAGGGTTCTTGTTACATTTTTATGTCTCGGAGGAGTCAGAAGTGATCTGGGTTCGTGCTGGTCGACTACCCAAAGCTTCAGGGACTTCGGAATGTCATCACCACAGGGGGAGTGGCAGTTCCCAAGAGAAAACACATACACCCAAATTCCGTTCCGAGTGATAGTGCAGCCTACACATATCATGCATATTTGCACGACCTCACTGATTTTGCAAAATGCACCCAGTATTTTTATTTATTGCTTTATTATTTTTTTTTACCATTGAAAGGAGCAAAACACAAGAAAGACACATCACCTCTCTCTCTCTCTCTCTCACACACACACACACCCCTCCCCCCCCCAAATGCCAGAAATCGTATTGAGATCTGGTCAGGCAATGCTTACATACTTTGCAACGTATCTTTGCACCCATAAGGGTTAGAAAACTGCTTATTCACTTTTAAAAACACACACAGAGGTTTTGAAGATGCTGGATTCTGCAGGACTTGCAGTATACTCCAGCAATGAAGGCTAAGGAACTCTGGAAATATGAGCCAAGATCTAGAGAATCATAGAATCATAGAGTTGGAAGGGACCTCTAAGGTCATTTAGTCCAGCCCCCTGCACAATGCAGGACATTCACAAATACCTCTCCCCTCCCCAGTAACTCGTACTCCATGCCTAGAAGATGGCCAAACACCATCAGGATCCCTAGCCAAACTGGCCTGGGGAAAAGTGCTACCTGACCCCAAGGTGGTGATCAGCCTTACCCTGGGCATGTTAGAAGGGGCTGTGAGAACTAAGCCCTGATGTAACCCTTCCTGCCCTCCCTCTCATGATCTGCCTGGGTTCACAGCATTGCTGTCAGATGGCCATCTAGCCTCTTCTTAAAAACCTCTAAAGGAGGAGAATAGGGAATGGAGTGAAGGAGGAGAGACTGTTGGGTGGGACAATCAGGGAAGGGCTGTTATCTTCCCCCCTCCAGGGGGCTGGGAAGAAGGAAAGCAGGCTGTTGTGGTTCACCTTGGAAGGGGAAGGGAAGCCTAGCAGATGTGTTGCTTAGAACCTGCTAGAGGGCAGGTGAGGCCAGGTAAAGGTTAGGAGCAATGTTTACAAGCCTGGACGGAACAGTGAAAGAGTTTTCCTAGGAAAACAAGGGGGTGGAAAAGGGCTCAGAGCTTCCGTTTCATGGACATGGCCAGCAATCAAGGGGGGGGGGAACGATGGCAGGGAGGGAAGGGCTTTGGGGCATCAGCTGGGAGGGGGACACACATTTCAGGTGGGCATGGGCTGGACTCCTGGGTTCCATCTCCCAAGCTGAGGAAGTGTCAGTCTAGCACTTGGAGCTTGGTGGGAAGTAGGGAGGGAGTTAAGGAAGGAGAGGGAACAGAGTGTGTGTTATGTGGGGGGGGGGTGGGGGTGGCAGTAGGAGCCCCCCCCCCCCAGACTCAGGCTCTCCTTCTGGGCCCAATGTGGGCCATGCCCGGTGGGGAGCCGGGACTGAGCCCCAAACCAGAAAGCAGCAACATGGTTTGGGTGCAAATCTTGATCCAGGGATTGGGGGGTAGGAAGAAGGAAGTGGGTCACGGGGAGGGAGGGGGTGGGTGGGCGTGTGCTGATCCCAAGAGACAGGAGAGAAACTCTCCCCAAACCTGAAGATAGTTTTCGGTGGGTAGCTGTGTTGATCCGCAGGGTTTGAATCCAGCGGCACCTGGGAGACCCACTAGATTTCCCGAGTCTAAGCTTTCGAATGTGGAGATTCTCCTGTCTGTAGAAGGGAGCGCTGCTTGTAGAAAACCTTGGGGGTCCCTAAGGTGCCAGTGGACTCAAACCCGGCTGTTCTTCCCCAAACGGCAACGGTCCTGCAGAGCAAAGTGGAGAAAGGACGGGGGTCCGAAATGCAGCCCCCACTCACCTGGATCGACCTCCCCTCCTAGGTGTGCCAAGTCGAGGGGTGCATCTCCTCCTTAAGGCAGCGGGACGCCCATCCCGCGCAGACCCCTGGGGAGGCAGAGGGAGGCACAGCCGGGTGTGTATGGAGCAGTCGGCAGGCAGGCAGGCTCCCCCCCCCCGCTGCCTTGTGCAATCGGAGAGGAGGAGGAGGAGGAGGCGGCGGCGGCGGAGCAGACTAAACACAGCCCAGCCAGACAATCGCCTGCCTGCTAGTTATGCTCCCAACCGCATCGCTTGGGGGAGCACAAAAGGACCTAGAAAGGAAAGGAGGATATCCAGGTTGCTTGGCCTGTCAGGCAACTGCGTCCGTCTCACAGGGCTGCCAACTCTGAGTTGGGAAATTCCTGGAGATTTGGGGTGGGGGGGGGTGGAGTCTGGGGAGGGCAAAGTTTGGGGAGAGAAGGGTTTAATGCCGTAGAATCCACCCCCTAAAGAAGCCACTATCTCCAGGGGAACTGATCTCTGTCACCTGGAAATCACTTGTAATTCTGGGAGATTTCCAGCCACCACCTGGAGATCGGCAACTCTACCATCGCACCTGCCAGAGCCAGGATGAATTGCTCTTGGAGCCTGGGCAGAGCAGGCAGGCTGAAATTCAACAAGTGCAGCTCCCCTTCAGGTCCGGCTGCAGATTTCTTCTGGCCAGGCAGACTGCCGAAGAGTCTCTCCATACAAGAACATTTTACATGGGGATGCTCAAGTAACTTCCTTTCTGTGTGGTCTTGTATTCAAGTGTACTCTGTCTCCCTAGCAGTGCATGTGCATTCACAAAGGGAGAACAAGGGAAAGATCTTGAGCATCCCAGTGTAAGATGTCTTGTGTAGACAGACTCAAGGCTCAGCGTTGCCAAGGAAGGAGGGAAAAGGGAGGGAGAGGAAAAGGGGGGTTATTTAACAAGCATCACCAGGGAGGGGGACAAAAACCCTGTTGGATTTCTGGCTGGCAGGTAAAGAAGTCCAAAAGGAAAGGACGTTGACTGGGTTGCAGCATCTGTTACTAGCAATTTCTGGAGTGAGTGTGAAGAGCAGATTAACATGGAATAAAAAATGCATTAAAGGAGCTCTGCTGAAAAAAGGAGGCTGCCCACTGCAGCTCTGCATGCTTCACCTCTTTGGCCTTCCCATTCAGCTTTGGTTGGGGGCAAGTAATGTTGCCACAGGCTCAGGGGCTACTCAGTGGCCCAGTGGCTCCCGACGGAGCGAGACAGTGGAATAGCTGGCCCTTTAAGGAGGCTCTCCGTTGGGCCCCTGTCACTGCTGTGAGGCTGCTGTCTTCCAACTGGGAACAGTGACTTGCGCAGGAAGACAGGGGTCGAGCTTCTCTAGCTGCTGCTAACTCATAACACTTAATATAAAAACCAAACAAAAGGGACACGTGTCTCCTGTTTAATTCAGAAAACAAAGATGCTATCAGGAGTCTGGAAAAAGAACGCTCATGTCCCAGGGCTGGGTCAGACCCAAGGATCATCCAGTTCAACACCCTTTTTCCAGATGTCTCTGGAAGGCCTACAAGGTGGGGCAGGAAGACAACTGAGCTCCCCAACTGCCCCCCCCTGCTCCAGCAACTACCATTCAAAGGCAGACTGCCTCTGTACCTGGAGGTTCCATTTTGCAATCACGGCTTAAAAGCGATTTGACAATCTTCTCTTCTAGGATATACCTAGTCCCCCTGCAAAGCCGCTGAAATCTTTAGGATGATTTTTTTTTTAATCCAGTTTCTTTCAGCAGAGGCACAGATGTTCTCTGAGGCTCTGCCTTCGCTGAGCAAGAGCTGCTGTCTCGGTACATGTGACAAGCTGCGTGTAAGTCGGTCTTCTCCCTCCTTATGTTTTTGTTATGTTGGCCCTTGTCTGGCCCAGCCCATCTCTGAGTCACAGGCGGGAGAGACAGCAGGCACGGCAGGCTGCTGGGAAGATCCTTGGTGATTCAGCAGACTCAACAAGGGGAAAAAATTCAGTCCACAGGGACGAAGAGAACATTTGTACTCTTAGAACGGTTCCGCCGCTCTCACAGTGTCTGGCTCACAGCATCTCCTTCTCTGACCCTCTTACTATGTCCTTTATCCAAAGAATAAAATAAAAACAAGCATTTTAAACAAAAGAAAATATTAGGACGGAATATGTTATTAAATGATTCGCAATCTGTGACGTCGTTCTCACAACTGGATGCGGTGTTGTCTTCAATCCTGAAACGAAGAAACAAAAATTAAATTTGTTTCTGCTGAAAGCTTCTAGCACTTCAGAAGGTTTCACTGGTGATACGGGCAAAGTCTGGCATCGACCCAAAATGGTGAGACCGAATTCAATCCTGGGTTGTATCAAAGGGGCCATAGCGTCGAAATCGCAGGAGGTCATAGCCCCTCTCTATACTGCCTTGGTCAGGCCGCGCCTGGAGTATTGTGTGCAGTTCTGGAGGCCTCACTTCAAAAAGGATGTAGACAAAATCAAGAGGGTGCAGAGGAGAGCGACGAGGATGATCAGGGGTCTGGAGACTGAGCCCTACGAGGAAAGGCTGAGAGCCTTGGGAAGGTTTAGTTTGGAGAAGAGGAAATTGAGGGGGGACATGATTGCTCTCTTTAAGTATTTGAAAGGCTGTCATTTGGAGGAGGGCAGGGAGCTGTTCCAGTTGGCAGCAGAGGGCAGGACCCGAAGCAATGGGCTTAAATTACACGCACAAAGGTACTGGCTAGATATTAAGAAGAACTTTTTCACGGTCAGAGTAGTTCAAAAGTGGAATCGGCTGCCTAGGGAGGTGGTGAGCTACCCCTCACTGGCAGTTTTCAAGAAGAGGCTGGATGAATACTTGTCAGAGATGCTTTAGGCTGATCCTGCACTAGGCAGGGGGTTGGACTAGATGGTCTGTACGGCCCCTTCCAACTCTATGATTCTGTGATTCTAATTCCAGTTACGAAAGACAAGGATTTGCAAAACCCTCCCAGTGACCAGAATATGTTAAATAAATGTATGCAAAAACACTTAATTAGTATAATTAGGCAGACAGCTCAACTTATTTAGATGTGGAGAAACTGCACAAGCAAGATGCAATTTTGATTTTTTTTTCAAAAATAGAGACTGAATACAACTATGACAATACACCCTGTATTACGCTTCCATACAGAAGAGCATAAAAGCAACTGTGCTGGATTAGACCCACGGTCCATCTAGTCCCATCAGAAGCCTCCAGAAAACATGCAAGTTAGGAAAGAGACTCTCCCTTCATTGCCCCACTAGCGATGTTATTTCGAGGTATGCTGCCTCTGAACATGGAGGTTCCATCTAGACAGCATGGACCTATATTCCATAAAAATGTTTAAATCCCTTTAAAGCCATTTATGCTGATGGCCATTGCTATGTCAACTGGTAGTGAACTCCCCAAACTCAAAACTCTTCAGTTTTCCTTGCAGGGAAGATGTATAACCACTGCTTGATCATTTCAGGTGTCCTTTTTCTACCAGGACATTCCACCAAAGACTTAAAGGTCGCTGTGGTTCAACAGAAACCTTTCAAAAACAAAATCCAACGGGAGGCTGCTGAATTGGAATTCATATGCAAATTTGACTCTGTCAAGCTGGGACTGAATAGAGACTATGAATGGTTATCACATTATCACAGGTAACAGATTCTCTTTACAGAGGCGTGATCTGGGGGAGCCCAGTGACACCTGATGTGGGCTTTCGGGGACCACAGTTCTCTTTGTCAGATGCAGCTGGCAGGGAGAGCTGGGGTTATCGAAGGCTTATACTACATAGGAATTGGATACTTCCACTGCTACAAACTAATACGGCAAACTGACTGCACACCAAAAGGAGATGTTTACATTTCCAAGCAAAGAAATGTTTTGATTGCCTCCACGCTAATTGCATTCTGTCCCCTTGTGATTTATGTCCCCTTCTTTCCTCTCTCTCTCTCTTCCCCCCTCCTCTTCTGTATCTGCCCAGTTTTGATCAGGCATCTGACGAAGAGAACGTGATTCTCGAAAGCTTATACTACAATAAAATTGGTTAGTCTTAAAGGTGCTACTGGACTCTTTTTGCTTTTTCAGTGCAACGTTCTTTTTGAGATACGGAGACCACAACTACACACATTTCAAATGTGGCTCCACCACAGATCCATACAAAGGGGAGATGATAAATCTGCCTTTTCTGTTTTCAGTCCCTTTCCTAATAATTTCTAGCATGGCGTTTGTCCTTTTTGCCACTGCCAGACACCCCGATGAAGCCGAGTCCAGGCAACAGAGAGTTAAGGATTCTTAAGGACCTCAAATGTAAAACTGAGTCCAGGTACTCTCCTAAAAAAATGCAACTGGTTATTAAAACTGACCTCTCTTCCAAAGAACTGGAAGGTAGTCAATGTGACACTAATTTTAAAAAAAGGGATCCAAAGGAGATCTGGGAAATTATAAATCAGTTTGCCTAGTCTTTCTTGGTAAAATGGTGGAGACTTATTAAAGAAAAAAAATAGCTTTTTATAAAGTCTCTCAACAAAGTGATCAGTGCTCATGGGATAAGAGGACGGGTATTCTTGTGGGTTAGAAACTGGCTAAACGAAAGGAAGCAGAGAGCAGGCATAAATAGATGGTTCTCTCAGCAGCGTGCAGTTTCCACAAAGATCAGTATTGGAACCTGTAGTATTTCATGTGTTCATAAATGATCTGGAATGGGGGTGGTGGTGGAAGTGAGGTGTCCAAGTATGGAGATATCACCCAATTACTCAGGATGGAGAGAACTGACGCAGATTTTGAGGTGCTCCTAAAGGAACTCTCCAAACTGGCTAAGGGGAGACAACGTTGCAGAAGAGGGTCAATGGGAAGAAAGTGATGTATAATAGGACCAGGAAGGTGGTAAAGGGCTTGGATGACAAAGAGTAAAAGGATTGCTAAAGGAAGACAGGGAGACTGAATACACACGAAAGCTGCCTTTGACCAAGTCAGCCCATTGTTCTATCAAAGTCAATATTGTCTCCTCTGAAAGTGGCTTTCCAGGGTTTCAGGTGCTGATCTTTCACCTCACCAATTGACCTGCTCCTGGAGATCCTCAGGACTGAACCTGGGACCTTCTGAGCACAAAGGAGATGCTGTACTGCTAGGCTGTTGCCCACCAATAATAATAATAATAATAATAATATTCGATTTATATACCGCCCTTCAGGACAACTTAATGCCCACTCAGAGCGGTTTACAAAGTGTTATTATTACCCCACAACAATCACCCTGTGAGGTGGGTGGGGCTGAGAGAGCTCCAGAGAACTGTGACTCGCCTGAGGTCACCCAGCTGGCTTCGTGGAGGAGTGGGGAATCAAACCCGGCTCTCCAGATTAGAGTCCCATGCTCTTAACCACTACACCAAGGTTGCAAAGGAGCTGAATGAATTCTTTGTGTTGATTTTCACCACCCAAAATTGGGACAGTTACCCAGGCTGGAGCAGATGCTTTCGGGAAAGGCATCCAAAGAACTGCCTTAAATGGATAGTTCCGAGACTATTTTCCTGGCTCAGTCACCAGACCTTCATTGGCATACATTTAAAGTTAGGATATTTTTGACCCAATGTCCACCGTTTGCAGTGAACCTCATTTGCCATACTGATGCCCACTGAAGAGTTCCTCCTGACGTTCTTTCCCATCATTTCGGTTCTCACCATTCTGCTGCCAGCTGCAAACCGTGGCACATCACACAGTTAATCCTCGATTTGGACTCAAGAGGCAAAAAAAGAGAAATACACTTTCTTTTAGGAAGAGTTTCACTTGCGAAGGCTGTCATACCTAGATAGGGGGAAGCACCCACTTTTTACAGAGGAACATTTTCATAGTTGTGAGTGGGGGATGCAGTTTGATATTTTCAATTGACGGCATTCACAGATGTGGAAACAGGCTGTTTTCAATCTGAGCGCCAACATGCCAGACCAGGTCTGGGGAGATTGAAGTTTAAATCCCTGCTCAGCAATGAAGCTAATTTGGTTGATCTCTGGTGAATTGCATTTTGGGATGCCAACCTCCAGGTGGGGACTGGAGTACTCCCAAAATTACACCTGACCTCCAGACTGCCGAGATCAGTTCCTCTGAATAAAATGGCAGCATCAGATGACAACATCTATGGTATAACAGGCTTCCTCAGGAGGTGGTGGGCTCTCCTTTGGAGATTTTTAAGCAGAGGCTAGATGGCCATCTGACAGCAATGCTGATTCTGTGAACCTGGGCAGATGATGAGAGGGAGGGCAGGAAGGGCTACATCAGGGCTCAGTTCTCATGGCGCCTTCTTATATGCCCAGGGTAAGGCCGATCACCACCTTAAGGTCAGGTAGCAATTTTCCCCAGGCCAGTTTGGCTAGGGATCCTGATCGAGTTTTGCCATCTTCTGGGCATGGAGTAAAGGTCACTGTGTGTGTGTGTGGGGGGGGGGGTAGTTGTGCATTTCCTGAACTAGATGACCCTCAAGGTCCCTTCCAACCCTATGATTCTATAATATACCATAGATTCTAGACGAAACCCCTCCCTAAATTTCCCCTCCACAGGCACTGCCCTCAAACCTCCAGGAATTTCCCAGGCCAGAGTTGACAACTGTATTTAACCTAACCAGCCAGAGATTAAAAAGGAGAAGCAGAAAACCGTTTGTGCACTGCCACCCCGAGTTCCTTGGGAGAAAAGTGAGAATAAAAAAAGCTACCAAGAACTAAATCAATAAAGTAGACGGTGCAGTAAAGGAGCCATCGGCCACTCTGTGCGCGCCTGCGCATGGAGGCAGGCTGATTTTGGAGCTGGGGCGGGGTTGTCCTCTCGCAGTCTCCTTTGCAAGGATTGGTTGAGGGGAGTGGAAAGGAAGGCGGCCCCTCGCAGCTGAGCCGGAGGAGTGTGTGCTGGGCAGGGCTTCGGAGGCTGAGTTTTGGAGATGCTGGTAAATGCGTGCGGGCGTGGACCGGAGGGCAGGATGCGTGCAGAAGCCGGGGAAAGGGCAGGGCAAATGGCCTTTTCTTTTTGCAGTCACCATTTGAGTGGGGTGGGAATCGTTTGTGTGAGGATCGTTTCAGGTGGGTAACCCTGTCGATCGTCAGTCGAAGAGCGAGATTCTAGGAGCGCGTTAAAGACCAACAAGAATTCCAAGCTCTGGATTTTCCAGCTTCAAAGCTGTTCTTCACATAACATCGAGAACTGGAAGTATGTAGGATTTTACCCAGGTGGGAGAGGTATTTAAAATAAGGGGTATAATAAGGTGTAAAAATACTGTAATTGGCTTGATAGAGTTGGGAGGGGGGCGTCTAGGTCCATGTGATTGCACCCAATGGGGCCGTGAGAAGCGCTGCGGTCTCAGCGACGCTCCCCTTTGCAACGAGTTTGCAACAATACTAAAAGCGCACAGGCTGCGGGACGCTTGAAAGCGCAAGGCCGCCAGCCAACCAGAAGCGTCGGCACAGGCGGCCCCGGTGCGTCTCACCAATCAGATGGCCCGGGCCAGCAGGCTCGGGGTGCTGGGCGCGGCGACTCCGCTGCAATTGACTTGCAACGGTGAACGGAAAACTCCGCTTGCGAAGGTCTCCTCGGCCCGTGGCAATTCCGTACCGAAAATGTGCACCCGAAAGTTGATAGTTGAACAAATCGACCCTGCACGGAGGACGTTAAGCTGAGGTTATTAGCTTTCTACTAGTTTCAGGGAGGTAGCTCCGTTGGTCAGCGGCAGAACAGGGGGATTTGAGTCCAGCAAGGGAGTCCAGCTTTGGCGTCAAACCTCTAAAGGGAAATTTGACTCCTCAAAAACGTATACCTTGAAAATCTTGTTGGTCTCTAAGGTGCCACTGGACTCAAATCATGCTACTGACAGGGTGACTTTTGGGAACGTTCAAAGATGCAAGTCCCTGCCCCAAACCGTATACACTTGAGAGAAAATAGTAGAGTCCAGTAGTATCTTTAAGACGGAACAACTTTATTGTTGCACAAGCTTTCGAGAAGCACAGCTCTCTTCGTCAGATGTACGGAGCTGTGGTTCTCGAATCTTACGCTACAATTAAGTTGGTCAGTCTTAAAGGTGCTACTGGACTCTTTACTGTTTGGCAACTACAGACTTAACATGGCTAACTCCTCTGGACATGTGAGGGAGGCTTACAGGCTACTGTCCAAGATAGCTTGACTGTGGAAAGCTTATATGCTGGTGTTACGACCCTTCCCTCTTTCTCTTGGGTAGATTTGGTCTTTAAGCCTTTTCTTCTTGCCCCCTCTGGGTAGATTGCTGCCACCAGGAATTATATTCCAAAATAACTTAAACTTCCCCTTTAATAACGTGCCCAAGCATCAGGCTCCTTCACGGGACTATGTGGCCCTGAGGACAGGAATGGGATATGGGAATAACAGATACTCGGGGTTGGAAAAAAAATAAACTTTTATTTTTACAATCAGCATATTGGTTTCATATTATTTCTTGAGCTTGATGATTTCAAAAAGCGTTATCTGTTCTTAAAAGTTTCTTTTCCTAGGCACAGTCACTCAGATCTTCATAAACTTTCTCAGGTTGTAGAGAGTTTGCTTGCTTTAGATATAATTGTTTTCTCTCGGGCACAGGAGAGTTCAGATTTCCGCACAGGTTACATTGCTTTTAGAAATTCACAGACCTTTTCAGGCTGCACATAGCTTGCCTGTCAAAACCAGACTCAGTATCTCTCTCAGAAATGCTTAGACTTGCTCAGCTGCACACAGCTTGCCTGCTAAAACCATCTTTTTTCTCCTGAAACAGTTCACTCTGCCCACACTCAGACATCAGCCAATCATATCACTCACTCACCCCTCTCCCCCCCCTTCATCTATACCACACCAAGCATTTAAGGACACACATTTAAAATCATTACAGCTGGAAATCTTGTTGGTCTTTTAAGGTGCTATTGGACTCCAAGCTCGCTCTTGATTCTACTGAGTTTATCAACTGATCTTTACTTCTGGAAGGTGAGGTTGAAGATAGTTCCTTGTTCTCTGGTCAGACCCCACTTGTCAGTAAACAGTTCTGCACCCCACAATAACCTCCAGGCCCCCTCCACAACTTATCCATTCTTGGAATGGATCCCTAACCAAAGACTCGTTTTTGCACAAATATTGTAGGGATTAGAGATGAGATGGAGGGAACGTTCCTCCCCACCCAAGTATGGGGAGGATTAACAGAATGCTTCTGAGCATACCTCAAAGTCCATCTCCCTTGTGTGTGTGTGGTCCAAAATCCCCAATATGCTTTTATACATATAGGGCAGGGGGAAATCTCACCTGAAGGCTCAACTTTTGGGTGCAGGAGTTATATTAACTTCAAGCAGGTTCACGTGTATCAGCCCCCCAGTGCTTCTGAACAGATGGGCAACTGGTCTAAAATGTGTTGCTAAAATACTTCTAGGAGCAATTTTAGAAAGGCTTTGAACAAACCACCTGCTCCCCCACTCTGCACGATACACACTTGCTGTTCTGGGTAATGCTTTGAAGGGCGAGGCCTTCCAGGCAAAAGGGCCGGCTTTGAAATGCTGGTGGACGCTTCTGCCATTCAGACGGTAACCACCACAGAGGAAATAAGGGTGTGCACATACCTGGGGTAGCTTTCCCCTGCCTCTGGAAACCTGGTTTTGTGAGTTGTGTGTCCCCCCTGGAGCTGAACAGGTTCCCAATGTCAGTTTGTGTTCCAGAATTGAAGACTCAAGTTTCAACAGTCCCTAAAAGAGAGATCAGTTGCAGCTGTTGCATGGATAAGGGGCGTTTGCTGTCCCTCAGGTGGGCACAATCTGGATTTCCATTTATTGCATTTAGCTCAGCACTAGAAACAAGCTTGCTGTACAGTTCCCTATCCCAGGACAGAAACCATAGGTTTCCACTCCTCCCTCGGGGAACCTTGGTAGTGGGGAAGACACTTGGGCTGCATAGCTGTGTCATGTAGTACGTTAAAAATATTTAAATTAGCCACCATGGATCTCACAAGCTATGGAGCTCAAGACACAAGAAGCATTTCGCCTTCCCTGCTAACCACAGGGGACCGCTGAGAGAACTCAAAAACTTGCATCGTTGCGTGATCTTAAGAAAAGGCGTGATATGACTTTTGGTTTTGGAACTTGCTTGTAGACCAACAGAGCTTTGGGCAGCCTTCTTGTACCAGACAACGCAAATGAAGAAGACGTGGTGAAGTGAGGAGCAGTCATGAAGCAATAAAAGAATGACAAGAGGGGGGGATCACAGAGTACAGTGAGGTGCCCTGAAGGCCTTTGTAGGCAGGGAGAAGATTCTGTTAGAGTCCGCTTAAGTTATAAACCAAACCCTGTACACAAATACATGCAGGGGTCATTTTGTAGAAAAAGAGCGGGAGGAACTCATTAGCATAACTGATTAGCATATGCCACGCCCCTTGACGTCACCAGAAGTGTTATTAGCATAACTGATTTGCATATGCCACACACACCCTGACATCACCTATCCTGGCTGTTTTGGACCCAATCCTGGCCATTCAGGGCCAAAATTGAGCCCAAAATGGCAAAAACAGGCTGAAAATGGCCAAAAAAGGGCCCAAAATGGTTAGGATCGGGCTGCTGCTGAGTGGGAGAGTAATCCACCACCCGTCAGAGGCCCAATCCGGGCTGTTTCGCCCCCAATCCAGGCGGAAACGGGCCCAAAATGGCAAGAGTCAGGTGGGTGGGGCCACTGACGTGACCTCTTTGGGGAACTGCATTCCAGCACGTTCCCTCTCAAAATGAGCCCTGCATATATGTATCTAGAATGTGAAACCCATGTTTATCTTAAGCCCTCAGGCCTTGGCTACAGTAGCCTAATAAAGAAGTAGCACACACAAAGCCACAATTTGTTTTTCAGTTGTTTTACAATGAACCAGAAAATACAGGATGCCACTCTAATCGAACAGGACAGTCAAACGCACAAGATTCCTCGTAGCAGAAAGAGGAAACAATCATCTGCTCAGTGTCCTAAACACAAAAAGTAGCTGGTAGGCCCGAAACAAGAGTATCAACACACACAAAAGAGAGTTTAACTGCAAGCGGAGATTGCTTTGGCCACATCATGGTTTGGGAACTAAACTAAAAAAAATAAAATCAGTGGGGGGTGGGGGTGGAGAGGAAAAGGTACCATGGCTACTGCTAGCCTCTTAAAAGCACGGTGGGCAGAAAAGACAAGACAGCCGATGCCAGGAGAGCCTGAAATTTATTTATGACGTGGCAAGAGCTGCCACCTTGAAATCCAACAGGTACAGCAGCTGCATCTCTTCAAGGTCACAGTTTAATAGCACTGGAGTCCTCCAGTTTGCAGTATGGCGCATTTGTTTGGGTGGGGGGAGGGGGAAAAAAGGGGAGGGGCACATGCAAGGCTTCCCCTGCTTTGTAGGAGCGGAGAAAAGGGGGTGGTGAGTACAGCTCAATGTTCTGCCTCCACTAGCACACTGGGCATCCCCTGGGGATGGCAGGTCAGTCACATTCATATTTCCAACGGTTTTAAGAAATATATATATATATAAAAAACACCCCCCCCCAACTATTCGTTCAACACAAGAGTATCAAAATGTAAAAGGAACACATTAAAGTTGTAGCGCCTGCCCCTCCCCACCCCCCAGGCTAGCAAGGTCCTTTCCTCCCTTGCATGATCAGCTGTGGCTGTCCTTCACTTGGAGGGGGTGGTGTGTGTGTGTGTGTGGGGGGGGGGGGTAGGGACCCACACAAGACAATCACAGCAACTGTCTACAGCGAGCGGGCATCAGTCGTTGGTTTCTGGGTCTGTCTGGGCCATGTAGGCGTCCAGCTCGGCGTCCAGGTGCCCTTTCGTTTTGGACATGTAGGCATCCAGCTGGTTGTCCAGCTGCTCCTTGGTCAACGCGGGGCGGGTGGAACCTCTGCCTCGCCCTCTGCCTCGCCCACGACCGCCAAAGCCGCCTCTGCCCCGGCCTGCCATGCCACGACCTGGCCCGAAGGGAACAAGAATGGGGCATTACACTGTGCTGGCCTGACAGGAGGTTGGATTTTTAATCGTTCCCCCCTCCTTGTGCAAGTGTCTGAGCTGTTATTGGCCTTTCTTGTGTTTGGCCATGTGCCTGGGGAGTTCCAGGATAAAGCATAACGGCAACCAAGGTTCCAGGTCAATCGCTTGGCTCTCCAGTTAAATTCCAGCTGGCAAGACGACATTGGAAAGCACCCCCCTGGATCAGAATGGATTTGGGGCTGGGTGAACCCAGGACCCTGCCTCACTATCAAGCCACTTCCCCAGCGTTCCCTGCTTCCCTCCCACCTCTGCCACACTTTCAGTGTTGTCATTTTCCCAAGGCAGTGGCAGAAACTGGACTGGACTGCATGCGGTCAGCGTTCCGAAACCCACGAACTAAGTCAAACCAGATCTCCAGAGCCTGCTGCAAAGATGCTTCATTAATGTTGCAATACAAATCTGGACTCTGTCCTGTCACATCAATTGTGTGAAGGGGGGGGGGGGCTCGATGAGGCAAACACCAGCCATAAATCCAAAGTTGTCTCTTCAAACACAGTAATTTTCAACAGGGGCAGTTCCTGTCTTCCTAAGTGCACATGGGAGTTATTGAGTGACCACAGACTGAGCCACAGATGGCAGAGCACTCGCTTTGTGGGCAGAAGGTGCCATGTTCAATCCCTGGCATTTCCAGTTAGGGCTGGGACAGACCTTTGCCCCAGACCCTGGGCAGCTGCCACCAGTCAAAGGAGCGGACATTGGGCTAGATGGATTGCTGGCCTGACTTTGCATAAAGTAGTTTTGTATGTGCAGGAACAAAACAAATCCCTCGCTGTAACGTGGCCTGCTGGTAGCAGGCACATGGCCCTTTTTGCATAGGCAAACTGGAGTATTAAGATCAAAGCTGTCTCTAAAGTCTCTCCCTCTGGGCAGATCCCCCTCCTGTATTACAAGATACACATGACCCATTAGTCAGGCTGCCCAAGTCTGAAATAAAGTCATACACTTCCAGGGTAGATACAGGGGTGGTAGCACCTTAAAGACCAACTAGATTTCCAGGCTATGAGCTTTCGACACAAAGGGAGCTTTAACTCTTGAAATCTAGTTGATCTTTAATGTGCTACTGGACCCGAATCTTGCACTTCCAAGGTAGAAGATTGGTGCGGGCTATACTGAGCAAGTACTGGCAAGATACTCTCCCCAATTACAATGGGAAACTACCCCCCCCCCCAATTAAGGAATATTCACTAAACCCGTAAATGGGTCAGACTTTTTCAGCGGCAAGTTACAGGGCAGTTCATCCCTCGAGCTCATTCCACTCACCTCTGCCTCCCATTCCGCCACGCCCCATGGGTCCTCTGCTGAGTCCGCCTCTGCCAGGCCCCCCACGTCCTCTGAGGCCTCCTCTTCTCAGGCCTATCCTAGGAGAGATGCCACGCCCACCCCGAAGCAAACTTTGTCCTTTAATAGGATGAGAGAGAAAAAGGACGTTGCCGAACTCTGATGGGACCGATTATGAGAATCAAACTGGGCGGTTTCTGCTTAACACGAGGTTCTAAAGGGCTGAATACTGGGTTCTCGGAAAAAGTAATGAGATTTGTGTCCCTGATCCCGTCTCTGAAAATTCTCTTTTGAATCCTTAGCTTCTTCACAGGCTCTGGAGCTTCTCTCTGTAACCACAAAGACTAGAAGCCTCCTCTGTGCTTTTCGCCACAGAGGCTGAAGGGTTAAAACCTCCTCTCCTTCCACACATAGCTTCAAGGTAAACTGAGGCTCTACAAGGCTGCAATCTGCATTTTATGGACTAAATGAGAGATGCCCAATCATTTGATTTCGCTCTTACCCTTCCACCCACTGCTCCCCACCCACATATATTCCGTGTCCCTCAGAGTTTCCCAAACATTTCTAAAATTAAAATGTTAGGGAAACTCTTTGGGAAACATGGAAATAGAAAAAAACCACGGTACTGAAACCATGCCAATTAAGAACAGGTGATTCATCAAATTAGCAGGGAGAAACTGGGACTCTGTGCACGGCAATCACAGGAAACAGCCAGCTCTGGCAAATGTACCACCTCAAGTGGGATGTGCCGACTACTTTTACATTACGTGTACTCACCTCTGAGGGGAATTCCTCCTCGTAGCAATGCTCTCGCTCCACGCCCACCACGTATGGCTCCTCGGGGCAAACCTCTCTGACCCATAGGCAGCCCTCGCCCCCCTAATGTCCCACGAGACAGGGGTCCTGCCGGTCGGCCTAAGCGTGCTTGGATGTTGCTCTTCCCCAGGCGTTGTTTCAAGCTCTTCTGGAAGAAGAGAGTGTTAAACAGGGGGAAGTCCTACACAAACCTGCTGGCACAGAGAGATGTGCAGACACCTCTGAGATGGGGGATAGGAAAGGAAGAAAGACCATGGCAGCAATCTGTTAAATCCTTTGAGGCCTAAGGGAGGAAGGAGAGAAGTCAGAATATTGGGTTTGGATAAATGGAGGTCAGCATGCCAATTAATGGAAACTGGAGCCACGCCCAGTATGTTTCAACACACACCGGCCTCCGTGTTGACAACCAAGTAACTCACACACAGTTAATTACATCACTGGATGATTCTTGCAATCACAGCAGGAGTCAAGTAGGCCCATGAAATGCTAGCTCAGTGCATGCACAATGCAACAGCGCCAAGAGGCATCTGATGAGAAACAATGGAAGACTCTACCGCAAGAGACTTGAAGCCACACAAAGAATCGAGTCAACACTTCCTGAACGGACAGGTATGTCAGTGGAAGCACTCACATTCATCAATAGCCTCGTGTATGTGTGTGTGTAAATGGTCCTCTGCTAACACTCACATTATTAAAGTGCACACAAAAAACAAAATTAGGCACCCCTTTTAAAGCTTCTATAGTCTGCTATGAAGCTGAAGTATTCTTCATTACATTCTTTGAAGAGCAATCTGCCTTCTCCATTAACCATTAAATGCTACATGTGCTGATATCATTACATGATACATTTTAAAGAGATGACAGGCCAGTCTGGCCACCCAGGAGACAGCCCCCAGGACTGGCCAGGCACAGCTTTTCCTACCAAGGCCCACTTCTTTAAACAACAAACTACTCTCATTTCTCTCGGCTCTACAGACAACGAGGAAGGCAGGCGCCCTACGAAAGAAGATGCCCTTCCGGTGGTATACAACCACACTCTGCATGCATCACTTCCTTTTGGCAGCTAACTTCCCACTGACAAAACCATTCTGCAGCTTGCATTTCAACTGATGCTGAAACCCCACATAAATAGAGGCTTTGCACAAAGGCCAAAAGGCATGCTTGTCTGCCTTCATAAAGCTCTCTGGGTCTAGTGAAGTCACACAGCTGTCTAAGCAGTCAAAGCTGGTAATATGAATTCCAGCCATTCAGCAAACTTCTTCTGGGTTTCCACGCCACATGCCAGAGGATTGGTGCAGGGTGCTATATTTAACTATGGCTGTATGTGAGTCAGGCAGATCTCTTTATTCACAACCAACATGAAGCTTAATAAGAATCTTTTCTAGAACAGAGATTTCCCCCCAGCTCAGAGTTCAAGAGAAGCTACTCTTCTATTTTAAACTTCATTTAATACATCTTTATCTATCTATCCATCCATCTGCTGCTTGGGCAACAGGTGTTCTAAGTAGTTTACAATAAAGCAAAAGGAGAGGAAGCAAAATAATTGTATACAAAACAAACAGCCCTCTAAAGAGAAATCCCTTAGGAGAAACAGGAAGGTTTTATAGCCCCTTTTAAAAAGGCAAGTAAGGAGGAACAATTCCTCAGTGTTAAAGGGAGGTCATTCCAGAACGTTGGGACCACAGATTTAAAAGCCCTGCTTTCAACAGCCCGTGTTCGGGCCTTGCTACTGTCTCTGTACAACTCGTAACTGTTCTGTAAGGAGCGACTCGGAGGATGCAACCTTTGTTCACGAACATCACCTTGCTGCATTAGACCAAGATGCACCCATTGTACCCAGTGTCCTTTGCAAGACTACTAGCAAACTAGTAGTGCACCACTTTATCCACCGGAAAAGTAGTGTGTTACTAGACCACAATCAGTTTCCTGTCCTCTCATTTTAAGATACTTAGTGTAGGAAGGGAGAAACTGCCTAACACAGCGATCTACACAAATGTAGATTTACAAGGGCTTTATGAAAACCCATTTCCATGAGCTGGTTTCCTTTCAGGAACATCTCTGCAGGCATCATCTGCAGCCGAAGGCTGCAAAAAGAGCAGAAAGGGACTAAAGGTATTAGTCGCGAGGGCTTGGAAGGATTGAAATCTTAAAAATCATTTAATAAACCATAAGGACGGTTGGCTTAGGACGCAATGTGCTGAGACCGCTGGGTGTAATATGGACTACCACAGTTCAGACCCACTTATTTACATTAACCACAAGTTACGGTGAAGTTCCACCCTGCCTCCCCGAAAGTAATTCACAATCGATGAATGCACAAAGCTGCCTTATACCGAATCAGACAACTGGCCCATCGAAGTCAGTATTACTCTGGCAGCAGAAGGTCTTTCACATCACCTACTATCGGATTAATTTTTAACTGGGGATGCTTGCGACTGAGCCTGGGACACGAACCACAGCCTCTCCCCCTTTGAGTGATCCTCAAACAATGTTGTTTCTTCAGCTGGTCCTCTCCCGTAACTACCACAGCGATAGCACTGCAGGATCATACCAAAGATCCTTCTGTCCGGACCAGCATCCGACCAGATGCTCTGCTGCCCTAGCTCCAAGATTCTACATGCAAGAAGCTCTCCCTTCTGCCAACGCTCTCACAAAACGGTACGCTGCCTTTCAACCAGGAGGTTCTGCACAGTAGTTGGCAAGCACCCGACCCTCCACGGACGAGGTTAAGTGCCGTGTTAGTCCTTCACGCCAGTTCCCCCACCCCGCTGCTCAGGCGCTGGTCGTTCTCTGCCCCGCTCTCACCTGCTTGAGCTTTAAGGCAGCCTGCACAGAAGGTCTGTTCTCCATCTGCTGGGCCAGCCTCCTGTTGCGGGCACTGGCTAGCTGCTGCTGCTGCATAGTGGCTCGAATGTTGACGGGGATCGGCTGTTTGTTCTTCAGCATGTTAGTGAAGCTTCAAGGTCGAACAAAACGGGGTGTTTAAATAAAAAAGGTTCATTACAAAGCATTTCAATCGGCATTTCACGGCCCTTAGAGAGCGGGTAGCCGCAGCCCATGGACTTTACGCAACAATGTGGTACACGTTTAGTATCACGGTAACGAGTTATGTATTCTCCTCGTTTTCCAGGAAACGTGCAAGGACAAGACACTCAGAAGGTGTGGATTAGCACAGTATATTAAAACCAGACGTGAAAATCTTTTATAAAAAGGTTTTATGGTTTTGAAAAGGCAGAGATGAAAACATGAAGCGTTAAGCAGAGATGGAGACAAGAGACTGGGGAGAGGAGATGTAGAAGAGGAGGACAACACCAATTGAAGAACATACAGCAAGCATCCAGGACAGGGCATTTAAGGGGGGAAATGCTAAATCAAATAGTTTCGAATTACAAGGCTGTGATATTCTAAGTCTGAAAGACTGGGCCTCATACAACCCTAGCAGACTAGGTTGGAAAAGGATTAGTTCAGGGATCTTGCAGAACTATAGTTCCCAGGTTACAACTGAGAATTAACACCTTTTGCAAAATACAAGCTGTTGGGGCGTATGTTACCATCTTCCATTTTACCTCCTCAACCCTCAAGAAGCCAGAGGTTCTTGGATGGAGAACTGCACTGGCCGCTAGAGGCTGCTGCCAGATGGAAAAATGGCCCCTTCTGTGGGTGCACAGGAAAGCATTTTCTGTTCAGGATGGTGGTGGAGAGAGACTGGGATCGAGCTCTATGAATGGGTGAGCTGAAAGAACTTGGGCAATGTGCTGCCTGTTTCTTTCAGGACCGCATCTGCTGCCTGAGAAACACCCCCCTGCCTCCAAACCTCCCTTCCGCCTCTCCACTTTGTGGTCACAAGAACGGAGGCTGAAAAACCAAAAGAGGCCCAGCTAAATCTACAAGCTGTAGCGGCAGAAGCTCCAACAAAGCCTGCTGTCCAACTGAGGCTGAGAGCCACCAAGACCTAATACAGATTTAGATTAGCGTCCTGTGGGAAACATTAAAAAGGGGACTGCATAAAGTGACTGGTGCATGTGTGGAAGGAGTCCATTAATGAATTATGGGCAACACTATTATGAATGTATGTGCAGGGAGAGCACCCCCACCCCAGTAAGGCTTCCTCTGGGTAAACAGCGTATTGTCCCTCCTGTGCCCAGAATGGTGACAAGACCATGAATACCAAGCAGTACTAATATAAAATGATCTTTAAGACAGGGCAAGCCCTAAAATGTGACACCTTCTCAGCCAAGTCTCTTTACATACCTGAGATACAAAATATGAAACTGGGCTATTTGACTGCATCCTATGGTGCAAACAGAGCACCCCCATGTGCCAGTAACTAACCCCATGAGCCCGCCAATAGCGCGGCACCAGAGATTTACATCTGGTAGCCACTGCTATATTAACGCTCCCCTCCAAGCCTGCCTCCGGTGCCCGTTACAAGCAGCAGGTGAAGGCAGAACTGGTGACTTTTTAAAGACTACCAACCGTATTGATCAGAGAGGGGGATTTTGTGCAGAAGAAGAACGCACTGGAAGCTTTGCTCATTAGCGTAACGCATGCTTTCACAAACGCATAGGAAGAGGAAAGGACTGAGGGAAAGAGAGGGTGCGCAAAGGAAAGGAAGCAGACTCTGGATGAAGCGGAGCGCTTGCCTCTTACAAGGTCCAAGGCGGGTGCCAAGGAGCCTTCGGGCTGATCACAGCGGCCTGCTTGCCTGCCTCTTACAGGCCGGACCACACAGGGGTGTGTCTGCCTTGGACACAGCAGCAGGCCTCCCACAGCTTAGGTAACATGCTACCACACTGCAGGGTCGCCTATATAACGTGAACACATGTGGAAGAAAAGGAAAGTATGAAGTTTCCTTTTTTTTTTTTTTTGGTTTAATCAGACACATCCCACCACATTAACGTTTCAGTTGACTATCAGACAAACAATTTTGCCCTTTTAACCTCGTGTACCATCGTTTGTTGTGGGATTTCAGGCAGGATCGAACTGCTGCCTGCTTGTTTGCATCTGGGCAGATTAAAACCAGGGCAAGGACCATGCCGGTTCTTGATACTGAACACAGGGACAATTAAGCAGAGGAAAAAAAAATCTTATGAGCTGTAGTTGGCCGTTGGGTTCCTCACCGCTCGTTGAGGGACATCTTGGTGGTGCTCTTAAGCACAACTTTCGGCGCTGACTGCGCTGCCATCTCAGGTCCCCGGAACCTGCGAGGAACGAGGGGAAGATTCGGAAAGGAGACATTTAAAATTTGTACCTCATCCTTTTTCAAGGAACAAACAAGTGTTCTGCAGGGATCACAGTGAAATCTCTCCTTCGAATACTTGACAAACCTCTTGGGTTCCTAGCCAGAGCTAACTAAGACTTGGCACACTTCTGGACTTGGTTTAGGCATCTGGTGCTGCCTACTCCACAGGAACTGACCTGGGATTTTTATATTTTTGCAGTTTTCTACCTATGACATACTGTGAGGCTTTGCATTTGTGGGGGTTAACTGCAGGGCATCTCTAGAGCAGTCCTGGGTGTCTGGGTGTCATCACATAAGGTTTGATGAACTTTAAAAAAAGGATCACGTGAGAGTGTCTAATGCAGTCACTCCCCTTGTCAGGAAAGTAGCAGCCATCTGTTGCAGTTTGTTCCCGGCATCTAATCCTCAAAGGCCAAATGCTTCCCCAACAGACACGTTAAAGTTCACTAGCACATGCTGACAGAGATGCACGGCAACTTTTTTTAAAGGATTGTACAATTTTTTTTAAAAAGCTGCCTAAATTAGGATGAATAATCACAATTGAGAACAGATCCTACTATATAATTCTGTAAACGGGTTTCTGACGACTCACTAGGATCCCAAGGCGCAGGCACGTTAGTGCGCCCCTAGTGGGGATAAGGGAGAGTCACTCCCAGCAGCGCTCACTGCCTTCTGCAGCCGATCCAGCCCACATGGGGCTGAAATGGATAGCTGTTGGGCAGCTGCCCGGTCAGGGGCTGGAAGGCCAATGGAGAAGCGCAGTGAGATGGCCTGAAGGAGCCTTCTGCTGAGGTGTGGGGCTGCCCGGCCTAGCAGTGGAGCACCCGCCCGTCCCCCCCTGCAGGTGGGTAGGGAGAAGGCTTTCTCCTTGCCGGCTGATCCGCGGCCACAACTGAGCTGCGGAAGGGCGAGCCGCCTGCTGCCCTCTGAAGCCCCATTTGAGTCAGGGAAAGGGGAGGAAAGGGGAGCCCTCCTGCCAGCCCTTTCACGCCCCTCTGCCTGCCAGCCCTTTCATGCTCCCTCTGCCTGCCAGACCTTCCATGCCCCCTCCCGTCTGACAGCCCTCCCCAGCCCCAGGTTTCTAGAGCCTATTGTATTTTCCCCCACAACGGGCCTTCTTGCTAGTGCATCCATAAAGTGATTGTTGCCAGCATCAAAATGGGTACAAAGGCTAAAGTTGCTTGTTGCAGCAAAATCAAAAAAGGAACCTTGTGGCAACTTAAAGCTCTGTGTTAAACTCTAGTGGGTCAAGCCCTCCATGCCTCAACCAGGGAGGCCTTCTGTCAGAACAGCATGCCTAAATAGAGCACTTGCTCTCCACTCTAGAGGAAAAAAACTGTTCCTTTTCCATGGAGATAGCCAAGAGATGTGCCCGAAGAAACAATCGGGGAAGCAACCAAAACGTTTTCACAGCCCCTGGTGATCCCAGCCTTTGAAAACCAGGGCTGATTCGATCTCTCTGCCTTAAACTGAAACAGACCACTGCTCCATCAAGGCCGGCCTTGTTCACTCAAACTCAGAGCAGCTCCCCAGGATCTTAGGCCTTTCACATCACTTGATACCTGATTCTTTCAACTGGAGCTACCAAGGACTGAATCAGGGACCTTCCACATGCCAAGTTCCTCGCCACTCTACCAGCCAATCCCAATCGTGGGCTCTGTTGATAACTTTCCTTTTCTTCCCAATGGGGATGCAAATTAACGCCATCCTCCCTTCCATCCTAAGGCGAGCTTGTGAGTTAGGTTAGACGGGGTATGCCTGCCTAGCCCAAGGTCATCTACCGAGCTTCCCTAGCAGAGCGGTGCGACGACGTCGTACTCATTTAACAAACCATCTGAAACTTGAACTACAGAGAAAAATATGGACTTCTCCTCAATCTAGAGAAACATCACTTTGCAATGCTGTCAAAAAGCAGTGACGCCAAAGCACAGCACCCGCTGGGGACACAGAGATGATGGAGCAGGCTTGATTTGTAAAGGCTAAAATTCACCAAACCTAGGAAATCGGCTTCTCTTGGCCCTGGCCCTGCCCCCACCTCCTATGTGATTTTGGGTAAAAAAATAAGAAGAGAACTAACAGAATACTGGAGTCTTAGGGAGGAGAATTAAGCAGTCAGTGATGGGCAGAAAAAATGAAGCCAAACATTGGTGGTGAGAGGCAGCAATGAACAGAGAGAAAAAAGAAAGACAGGCTGAGGCGGGTAGCCACACTGGTCTGCAGTAGAACAGCAGGATTTGAGACCAGTGACACCAGAGACCAGCAAGATTTTGGAGTATGAGGTTTCTAGAGTCAAAGCTCTGAAGAAGGGAGCTTTCATTCTTGAAAGCCTATATTCTTCAAACCTTGATGGTCTTTAAGGTGCCATTAAGACATTGTGTCAGGTGGGCAGCCATGTTGGTCTGCAGGATTTGAGACCAGTGGCACCTTAGAGACCAATGAGGTTTTCAGGGCAGAAGCTTTCAAGAATCTGAGCTCCCTTCAGTACCTGATAAGAGAAGCTCTGACTCTTGAAAGCCAATACCTAAAAACCTTGTTTGGTCTCTATGGTGCCACTGGAGTCAAATCCTGGTATAAAGTAAAAAAAAAACAACATAAGGGAGATGGAGAAATCATTAGAGAGCAAGGCAGCGAGATAGGGGACAAAGAGCAAAACAAGACTGTAGCCTGGGGGGGGGGAGAATTGAGATAAGAGAGAGAGCACGTGTGAATGTGCTGGTGGAGGTACAAGAGCAGATCCTGGCTGCTCCCCAAGAAAGAGAATCCCCCCCATTCTATTAGAGAACCAAGTCCCACCCACTCTAGTTAAGCCCCGCCCGCAACCATCAGGCCCCTCCCCGCAGTGGCTAGCCACGCCCCCAGCAATCCGGGGCTTTCCCCCTCCCCCAGTGGAGCCTTTCATGCCGAGGCCTGGCCTCGCCTCCTCTCGCTTCATTTGCTCGGCTCACCGTCGGGGGCGGGTCTGGCTCTGCTCCGTCGGGGGCGGCGGCGGGAGGCTCGGCTCGGGCTGGCCTCCGCCCTCAGGCGCCCTGAAGGGAAAGAGCGGGATGGTGGCGGTCTCGTTCCCCAAAGCCGGACGGCGGCACCGAGCTCGGCTCCTTCGGCCTCCCCTCGGCGTCTGAATCCCCCCTCAGAGAAGGCCGGCAAAATGGCGCCACGCACCTCGTCCCGCGTTGCGCCTGCGCCGACGCGAATAGGCGGAGAGGAAAAGAAGCTCCGTCGCGCAGGCGCAGAAAAGAGGCGGGCTCTCGTGTGTGGTAGTCACGTGAGCTTAAAGAGAGGCGGAGCCGCTGGGTTTCGCTGCCAGCCGTTCCAACACGGAAGGCGGGCTTTGGTGTGATTGACGGCCCTGTGTTCGCCGAGTGGAACGGCTCTACCCGAGCGGCGTGCGTTCTGAGGGGGCGGGGTTTCTATGGGAATGGGCGGAGCTAGGCTAGCTCTGGAAATGTTGGGAGCCTGGCTGGGAGGGGCCTGGCGATTGGGCGGGGTTAGCGACAGTGGGCGTGGTTTGCTTCTCGGGAGACTTAAATTGTGAAACTTTTGTGCTTTTCTAGCATTTTATTTTAAAGGTAGATTTTTTTTAAAAAAACCCCTCATTTAAATTTTTTAAATTTGCAACTGTGGTTTGACTCCAGGATGAATGAAAAAAGGGTGCCCTTAGGCCAGTGCAAATTTGCAGCTGATAAACTTGGAACCTGGTTAACTTTTTTTGTGAATAATGTGGAATTGGCTGCCTAGGGTTGTGGTGATAGATGCAGAGGAGTTAGCCGTGTTAGTTTGTGGTAGCAAAATCAAAAAGAGTCCAGTAGCACCTTTAAGACTAACCAATTTTATTGTAGCATAAGCTTTCGAGAATCACGTTCTCTTCATCAGATGCCTGATACAGAGACTGGTCTGTATCAGGCATCTGATGAAGAGAACTTGATTCTCGAAAGCGTATGCTACAATAAAATTGGTCAGTCTTAAAGGTGCTACTGGACTCCTTTAGGGTTGTGGTGGGTTCCCTCTCATTGCCACTCTTAGAGGAGCATGTTGTCAGTGTCCGATGAGAGAATCACACAATGAAAGCCGCTAACTATGAAAAAAAGCTACTGTGAAAACTTACTAAATGAACATTAATATACTCAGAGACTGCAAAAATGTTTTATGTGTATTAAGTGCAAATAAACACAGAGTTACTATTAAAATACTATGTATCTCTTAAATGCATTCATCACAAAAAATCCATAGGCAATAGAATACTAACACTGTACACTGAGAATCCCATGGAACTAACAAAAAATTCTTTTTGCAGTTTGTAGTCTTCAAGGAGCGGCGGGACAAATACTTGTTGGGGATGTTTTAAGCTGTTTCTGCATTGGCTAGGGGATTAGAGTGTCTGAAAGACCCCTTCCAACTCTGTTTCGGTAATTCTATGAATGATTTATTGGTTAATGCTTGCATTTATATATTACGTTTGGGGTACAAAGACTTTCATATCCTGTAAATAAGAAAGCCCAGTAAGTTAGTAAAGAGTCCAGTAGCACCATCTTGTAACTAACATTGGCCCTGTAAGGTAGTAAAGAGTCCAGTAGCACCTTTAAGACTAACCAACTTTATTGTAGCATAAGCTTTTGAGAACCACAGCATTCTTCGTCAGATGCAACTGAGAGCTGTGGTTCTCGAAAGCTTATGCTACAATAAAGTTGGTTAGTCTTAAAGGTGCTGCTGGACTCTTTACTATTTTGCAACTACCAACGAACGCGGCTAACTCCTCTGGACCTGTAAGGTAGGTCATTATTATGTTCAATGCCCAGATAGAGGACTGACAGTGTATGGCTTGCCTCAAACTGGCTTGGAAGATGCCTCCCCCCCTCAATCTAGCCACTTGGATTCATGCCACTGTAACATCAAGACTGAACGACTATAATGTTCTATATGTAAGTCAACTCAGAATCCAGCTGTTGCAGCATGCAGCAGCTCAATTATTGGTAGGAGCTAAGTGGAGCATACATATTGCTCCTATTCTGCAGTCACTCAGTTGGCTGCCCTTCAGTTGTCAGGCTCAGTTCAAGGGTTTGGCTATTACATAGCCCTTTGTGGCCTTGACCCCTCATATCTGCAGGGTCGTATTCTGCAGATACCCCCTGGCAGTAGGGCAAAATCAGCTGTCCGTACACACACATTCTCTGTGGTGGCCCCCACCTTATGAAATGGCTGGTCTGAAGACATCAGGAAAACTTCCGCAAACTGCAGAACTGAATTATTCAAGAGGGATTTTTTAAATTCAGGCAATAGGGCTGTGCTGTAAGGAAATGGCTCAGAGAGATGTTTTGATAAAAAGACAGGGACTGTAGACCATGCTGCAGTGTACTTACTGTTGATGTAAATATGCTCCTAGCAGATAGTTTCTGTGTTGTTTAATATGGTATGTTTTGTTTCGGCTCTGTATTCGAATTTGTTTGTTTTCAAATTTCTGCGATCCTGACCCTATTATATTGTTTATTGAATGTCCCAGTCATTGATCGTATTGACGTGTGCTGTGTAGCCCCCAGCTCCTGGAATGGCCTGTCTGAGGAGGTCAGGAGAGCTCCTGCTTTCTGCAACCTATACAAGACTGAATTATTCAGGAGGGTTTTCTGCACAGATTATAAGGCTGTCTCATAAGATATAGCTGTAAGAGAGAACTTGGTAAGGGCCGGGGACTGTAGACTAGGCTGATGTAGATATGCACCTACTGGGTAATCCAATGTTGCTAAAGATGTCATGTTAATAAACAAAATAATAATTACAAATAATGTAAATAAATAAATAAAGGTCAGCAGGAACATTCAGAGCTTGCTTGGCAAAGGTGACCCCTCTGCAAGAGAGGGGAAGGAGCAAAGAAACAGCACTGCTACTTGATTCCTTGTTATATTTGTAAATAAAGCAGGTGGTTACAAAGGGCTCATCAATCTCTAGTGCTCTCATGTACAAAGGAAACTAAACTCTATTGTCCTTGGGAACTTTTCTCTGCTTGAGGCAGTAGACAGAGCAAAAAAAAAAAAAAGTAGCAATAGAACAGTCTCTTCCACAGAAATATTTGCTTTTCTGGGTCTCAGGGAAGGGAGAAGCATTCTTGTGTATCCTCCCTCCCCATCCCACACCTAGTTAGCTGTAACATATATCATGAACACATGCTCAGTGCTTTTTTTCTTTAAAAGTGGGGCTATTACTCATGATTAGAGATGGGCACGAACCAGGAAAAAACCGGACCATGTGGTTTGTGGTACGTCACGTTTCACGAACCATGAACTTTCACGAACCTGTCCCGGTTCACGGAATCGGCTCATTTTGGTTTGTGAAAATGTCAGCAGAAGGTCACTTCCGGGTCAGCAGAAGGTTTGCAGGAAGTCCATCCCCTGTTGCCTAGGAAACTGATTGATCGGCACCAGGCTGTCTGCAGTGATGAACTGAAAAATGAACCAAACAAACCAGCCTAAAGTTTTTGACGGTTCATCGGAAATGCGATCTGACGAACCGCTGGTTCATGAACCATGAACCGGCCTGGCTCGTCATGAATTTTGGTTCGTATTTCGGTTCGTGCCCATCTCTACTCATGATTTTCTCTGCCTTGGGGGTCCAAGCACACTGGCTAAAACAGGTGCGGTACTGCAGAAGGACCCTGACCTAGATAGCCCAGGTGGGCCTGATCTCATCAGATCTCAGAAGCTAAGCAGGGTTGGCTTTGGTTAGTAATTGGATGGGAGACCTCCAGCGAAAACCAGGGTTGCAGAGGCGGGCAATGCCAAACCACCAGTCTCTTGCCATGAAAACCACGCCAGGGGTTGCCATAAGTCAGCTATGACTTGAAGGCACTCTACGCCACCACACTGCAGAAAGAGGTGCCAGTTTTGTGTACTAGTGCCCGTCACCAGAAAAAAAAGTCTTGGCTATCCTTGAAACCTGAACGTGGCTTAATAATTTCTGTGGCTGGAGTGCATTAGGAACTCCTGAATGGTCTGATAATTTATTATACAGAAGTAGTTCTCTGCAGGCAATCATATGAATATATGGATATGATGTGTGCTTAGTCATGGGAAAAGCCACTGAATTTCACTGGGATGTGTATGTGTAGGATATGGTCACAGTGTTCTAAGGTAGTATTTACATTTATCTTCCATATGAGCTGTGCCAAGGTTGCCCACAGGGTGGCAGCCGTCTCCATGATCATCAAATAAGGCCCGGCAGAGCTTTTTCAAAAAGCCAGTTTGTTCCCTTGAAACCCCGGTGGTTCCCCCATGGAGACCGGCTTGTGTGGTTTCCTGCTGATATGGTACATGGCAAGTTTCCCTGTAGTTTCCTGGCAGTGGCAATCTCTCCTCCAAGAACCAGGGGGCCCTTTTTGATTTTTTTAAAAAATCAACAATTAAATAGCATTGTATTATGTAACGATATTGCAATCTGTGTTTCAAGTTCTGTGGATTTTGCTGCCTGAGATTGCCAGCTAGGTGCTGGCAAATCTAGGGCAGGGCCATGGAAAATGGCTGCCATGTCGGTGGGAAAATCTGAACGTTCCCACTTCCACAGCAGCCATCCAGGGTTTACTGCAATCTTTCTAGGGTTAGCAGCCTCCAGGTAGTGGCTGAAGATCTCCTGGAATTACAACTGGTCTCCAGGCCACAGAGATCAGTTCACCTGGAGAAAATGGCTACTCTTGGGGTGGACTTTATGGAATTATGCCATGCCAAGGTCCTTTCCCTCCCCAACATCGACTTTCTCCAGGTTTCACCCCCAAGATCTCCAGGAATTTCCCAACTTGAAGCTGGCAACCCTAGATTTCCCTCAAAACTTTATAGCAAAGCAGGTTTGAAAAAGACAGGAGAAAAGCCAGGGCTGTTTTTCACACGTCTTTAAAATAGCGCAAGACTCACTGAATGCTGGCAGCTTCGTTGCGTGATTTCTGACGTCACCCTGTCATGATTCCGTTTTCGTGGTGCCCTCGTAACTGCCTGCATCCAGGTGACATCAGAAAGCATGCTACAAAGCTGCCAGCGTCCGGTCAGTCTTGTGCTGTTTTAAAGACGTGAAAACGGCCAGGGAAACCCTGGGAGGTGCCGTGAACGCCTTTTGATGCTCTGGGGAAGCAGGGAAAAAAAATCCCTACAAGCATTCAATCCAGGGGCAAATAGTCCTTAAGCCGATGCATTTACTCAGAAGTAAGTCCATCTTAATTAAATTGGGGTTTCTTTCTAAGAAAGTGTGAATAAGCCTTACCAGGGGTCATTTCATAGAAAAAGAGCTGGAGGAACTCATTTGCCTGTGCCACGCCCCTTGACATCACCAGAAATGTGTCATTAGCATAATTGATTTGCATATGCCACACCCTCTGACATCACCTATCCTGGCCGCTTTGGACCCAATCCTGGCCATTCAGGGCCGAAAGTGGGCCCAAAATGGCAAAAAGGGACCGAAAATGGCCAAAAAGGGGCCCAAAATGGTCAGGATCGGGCTGCTGCTGAACAGGAGAGTGATCCACCACGCTCGATCTGGGGCGTTTCGGCCCCAATCCAGGACGAAACAGGCGCAAAATGGCTGAGAGTCAGGTGGGCGGGGCCACCTGACATGTGACCTCTTTGGGGCACTACCGAAACTGCGTTCCTGTGCGTTCCCCCTCGAAATGAGCCCTGAAAGTGAATCCTCTCTATTAGGGCTATCCGTCGTCTGGCATTTTTAATTAGCATATATTGACTGCTGCCATCTAGTTATTGTACTGTTTTGTATGTTGTGCTGTTGGATGTTTTAAAATGTTTTTACTGTCTGATGGTGTATAAATTATATGATGTGTTTTTAATTTGCCGTAATCCGCTTTGAGCCCGCCGCGGGGAGGGCGGAATAAAAGTCTAAAGTAAACAAATAAATATATTTTGAAATACAGGAGTGTGCCAAATCCAAGATAGCGAACACCTTGTTTATTCTTTTTATTAATAATAAAAATTGACATTTATAAATGACTTCTCTGGAAAGTTCAGCTCTGGGATTCTAACACTAAGAAAAACTTGGCTGTCTTAAAAATGTCATGACACCATGCAGATGTCTGCTGCTTCTCCCATGCTGTCATTATTTACAGGGACAGACCCTATTTTCTGTCACTTGCTCCTGGTAATTTTCTCTCCCTATTTTTGCCTTTTGAAGAAACTGAATTTTTAAAATATAAAGTTGCTAATGTGGCCTTTCAGTAGAGGCCAGCTGTGTCCCTGAAGTCTCTAGAAGTCAAATCTCAGAGTGGGGAACAAGTGTATATAAGTCTATAGTGCACACAATTAAGAGCCAGTGTTGTGTAGTGGTTAGAGCACTGGAACTGGTGGAGAGTGCTGTCAAGTCATAGCTGACCCCTGGCTGGGTTTTCATGGCAAGAGACTAACAGAGGTGGTTTGCCATTGCCTGCCTCTGCAACCCTGGTCTTTGTTGGAGGTCCCTCCTCCAATTAATCACCAAGGCCGACCTTGCTTAGCTTCTGTTATCTGACAAGATCGGGCTTGCCTGGGCTACCTAGGTCAGGATGGGCTTGGAACTGGTGGGCCACTCACTTGCTTTCAGCCTGACCTACCTAACAGGGTTAGCGTGTAGGTAAAATTGAGAGGGTGGGAACCAGGGACGTCACCCCAAGTTCTGTGGTGGGATAAAAATGCGATAGAAATGCATGCCAGTGAATGCACAAAAGAACGTATATCCTTGTGCATTGCACAGCCGTGTACTGCAGGCCAGTTTTGAACAGCTGATAACTTCTGGCAGGACAATGCAGTTATCCTTGAACCCCAAAGATTATCTCTGCTTTGAAACCAGTGGAAAAAAGGGCTGAAGCTTTCTATTGAATGAGGCCATTTCCAGTCAGTGGAGAAGGGTTGCCAGCCTCCAGGTGGGATCTGGAGATCTCCTGGAATTACAACTCATCTCCAGGCCATAGAGATCAATTCCCCTGGAGAAAAAAGCTGCTTTGGAGAGTGGATGCTATGGCCTTATACACCACTGAGGTCTCTCCTCCCCCTAAACCCTGCCCTTTCCAGCCCCCCATATCTCCAGGAATTTCCAGCCCTGGCAACCCTAGTCACCTGACCTTCCAGGTTTGTGTTTTCTGAGATCCTTTCAGCTGGGCATTGCCAGGGATAGAATCCGGGACCTTCTCACAGGGCCGCTGCTATCAGCCTCAGAAGCCAATGAATGCAAGATTAAAGAAGGGGGCTTTGCTGATGTGAAATAGTGTGTGTGGAGGGGTAGGGATCCCTGTGTTAGAAACGTGCCCTTTATTTTCATCAATGAAATGTTCTCCACAAAGTCTCTTTCCTAACCTCCCCCCCCGCCATCCCTCTCCTTCTCCAGGTTCCTCGTCGCACCCCCAGAGAAAAGAGGACAGGCCAAGTGCAGGCAGAGTGGCTTTAATAAGCATTGCCGTCACAACGGTTGATAACATGGTACTTGCTTTACGCCGAACTGGAGGGGAAAGCTGCAGGGCTAGCAGAGGGCCTGGGTGGGAGAGGGCGGGGTACATGTGGGGCTCTGTGACTCAGCCACTCCCAGATCGGGCCTGCTGGTGGCCTTCCTCGAATTCCTCAGGTGTCCTCGCAGAAAAATTCATTGCAAGCCACGGTCAGGGCCGCCACCATGACCACAAACTCCTGGAAGTCCACCTCTCCGTCACCGTTCTCATCCAGGTCATGCATGATGTTGTCTACGGCGCTCGTGTCCTTCGGGTTCTGTAATGCAGAACACACAGTGAGAGGGGTTCTGGCGTGACCGATCGAGAGCCTTCTCAGACCCCGGGCCCGCCTTTACTCAGACGGCAGCAAAGAAGCCGCTTAATTTGATTTCATCCCCCACCCCCCTGTCTTTAGGGTGATCATACACTTTTAAAATTCTATCCTTTTAAAGACTATGCACGGGTTTTCCATTCTTATCAGCCCTGTGAGGAAGGTCTGGCAAGAGAGAGAGAGGGAAAGGGGGAGAGGGTGGATGAAGATTCTCTGTTAATCTTAAGGACTCTGTGGGAATTCGAACCCAGGTCTCCCAATCCTAGTCCAACTCTCTAACCGTTTCTCCACAGACCAGAGGCAGTCCTTGCTTTCTGGACCTGGTCAAGCGTTGGCCCTATTTTCTTCCCCCTGGGGGAATGCCATCATTTTCTGAGCATGAGTTACTAGTGTTGTCGTTCTTCAGGGTTAATCCCGCTTTGTTGGGAAGTTAAATCTCTGAGCGGAAGCGTCTTGCTGTTGATGTCAATGCGAGTGCGTCAGCACTAAGATGCCATTTAACACCTGTAGGCTGCTGAAGTACATTTTCCACTGGTAGTCATCTATCATAGGAGAAGCAGCGAGATATAGTGGTTAGAGTGTAGACTAGGCCCTGAGAGATCTGGGATCAAATCCCTACTCGAACATGCTACTCGCTGGGTGACCCTGGCCGAATAATTCTCAGAATCACAGAATCGCAGAGTTGGAAGGGGCCGTACAGACCTTCTAGTCCAACCCCCTGCCCAATGCAGGATGAGTCTAAAGCATCCCTAACAAAGATTCATCCAGCCTCTTCTTGAAAACTGTCCGTGAAGGGGAGCTCACCACCTCCCTAGGCAGCTGAGACCACCTCTGAACTACTATGACCGTGAAAATATCCAGCCGGTACCTTTCTGCATGTAATTTAAGCCCGTTGCTTCAAGTTCTATCCTCTGCTGCCAACTGGAACAGCTCCTTGCCCTTCTCCAAATGACAGCCTTTCAGATATTTAAAGAGAGCAATCATGTCCCCCCTCAATCTCCTCCAAACTAAACTTTCCCAAGGCCCTCAGCCTTTCCTCGTAGGGCTCAGTCTCCTTCTCAGCTACCCCACAAGGATGTTGTGAAGACATAACAGCAATGTGGGGAGGGGGAGAGATAAAAATGGATAGCTTATCTAGCATATTCATTATCTAAGGAGCCAAACTCTCTTGGCTTTTAAAAGAAAGGAAGAGATCTATTGCAGAGGAAATGAAGACAGCAGGGGGCTGAGACTGTCAGCTCAGGGTAAGGCTGCCAGCAGCCGAGGCTCGCAAAGTGATTCTTGGCATGAAAGTTTTTAAAACATGCATATGAAATGTTGGAGCACATTTGAAAAAAGGCCTTCTTTAGTCTTGTTCCAATGAGAAATAAATTGCCCCGCTTTAAATCTGCTCATTTCCTCAACTTTGTCTTTTGCTTGCTCTCTCTCAAACCCCCCCCCCCAAATGAAAGAATGAGTCTCTCTACACGAGGCATCTTACACAAGGAAGCTCAAGTATAGAAGTAATGCAATGTTAGCTGGGAAGCATAGTTTAAAAAGTCAGAGCCAAAGGGGAGGTGAAATTGACAGAACCTTCAGGGCGGGGAAGATGAAATTAATATACCCTCTGAAGAGCAATCTCTGCTGGCTCTGTGCAGAGCGATGAAATCTTTTTAAACTACGGTTCCCATCTAACATTGCGTCTCCCTACACTTGAGCTTCCTCGTGTAAGATGCCTCTTGTAGAGAGACTCATCGATGGTAGGGTTGCTATCATCATGGTGGGACCTGGAATTCTTCTGGGATTACAACTGATCTCCAGATTGCGGAGATCAGTTCCTCTGGAGAAAAATGGCTGCTTCAAAGGCCAGAATCTAGGGGATCACACACCCGATGAGCTCCCTCCCCTGCCCCAAACTGCCCTTCCTAGGCTCTGCTTCCAAATCTCCAGGGATTTCCCAAGCTGGAGTTGGCAACTCTACCATGGGCCAATCCGGGGCTGGCATCCGAGATAAGCCAGGTAAGCACCTGCTGGATATTTGGCCTGTTTCCAGTGGGAAATGGGAGACAGGCTGCCCTTTGATCCTACAGAGGCCTTCCGGGGAATCTCTCTCATGTCCTGATTGGAGAGATCTGGGACGGAGAGCAGTGGCCTTCTGGGTCCTCCTAGCCCTCGATCCCAGAGAACTGGGTAGGGAATGCACGTGTGCTCGTGTGTGTGTGTGTGAGTGAGGAAGGCACTGTGCTGTGCAGAATGCATTACAATTGTGGTTGCCAACCTCAAGGTGTGATCTCCCAGAATTACAACGGATCTCCTGGCTGCAGAACTCGGTTGCCCAGGAGAAAAAGACAGCTTTGGAGGGTGGGAATTTCCCAACGTGGAGTTGGCAACCCTCAGTTGAAAAGGAAGCTGAGACATGAGCATTGGTGGGTTGGCGGGGGGGGGGGGCACCAGGCATCAATCCCAAAACGGAATGGTTTCAAAACTGGCTCTGTGATTTGATGGGGGGCCCTCGTCAGAACACCATGCAGGGGGTCTCTCCACTCAAAGTTGCGATGTCCTGAGCGGCTGGAGAAGTGAACCACCAGCGGTTCAGCTATCCCCACTGGCTGGGGCCAGCAGCTACTGATACTCTTCCTCAGCATGAGGGGTTGGGTAGCCTCCAATTTGGAGCAGATCCACTGTCAGTGGCTGGCACGTCTGGGCAGTTGCTAGGGTGCCAAGTAGGCCCAGCCCTGCCTGATGCCAACTCCTGACATGGGGCGTGTTCAAAAGTAGGAGCTGGTCTCCCTTATCTTGTTGAGGGGCCCGCAAATTGCCCACTGGATCTCGCTTTCTTTTAGACTGCCAAGTTGAAAGTCTCCGGATTGGAACTTAGGGGGCCCAGGGTAGTGTTTGGGGCTTGCGAGAGTATGCGGAAGGCGCCGGGTTCCTCTCCGTACCTCCAGAAGAGTACCAAGCTCGGTTTGCAGTAGCTCCTTCAGCTCCTTTTTGTTCAGCTTGTACTTGTCACCCTCCTTGCCCGAGTAGTTGTGGAAGACGGCAATGAGTCCTTCCACTGCGCTTTCCAGTTGTGATGCCATTGCTGAGGAAAGAGTAGCCCACCGAAGGAACTGGACCTGCAGATGAATGGAGATTACTGAGAGAGGGTCCTCTGTATGTACAGAACTGTATAACAGGGACAAGCCACCACAAGGTGAGAACCGCCCAGTGCTCTTGCTTGCTTCACTAAATATCTTTAAACCAGACAGTGTGCTGTAGTGGATAATTGGACTACAACCTCTTCTGTCCTTACTTAGCCATGGAGACTCATGGGATAATCTTTGGACCAGTTACCATCTCTCAGCTTAAATTACCTCACAGAGTTGTTGTGAAAATAAATATGGAGAAGAGGAGCCCATGTGTATATTGCCCTGAACCTCTTGGAGGGGTTTGGTGTAGTGGTTAAGAGTGGCAGGACTCTAATCTGGAGAACCGGGTTTGATTCTTCTGCTTGAAGCCAGCTGGGTGACCTTGGGCCAGTCACAGTTCTCTCTGCCCCACCCACCTCACAGGGTGATTGTCATGAGGATAATAATAACAACACACTTTGTAAACCTGAGTGGGCATTAAGTTGTCCTGAAGGGTGGTGTATAAATAGAAAGCTGCTGCTGCTATTTGGAAGAATGGTGGTATAAAAAGAAACAAATCACCACCCACCCCAAAGCACTCTACAAACACAAATACTTGCACTAAAGCTTAGTTACAGTTTGAGGACAGGTATGACAGAAGAGAGAGAGGTAGGCACCATGCAGGTATTCTGAGAGAGTTTCAAGCATAAGGGGTAGTGAGGGAAAATGGCAGGGAGTTCCAGGAAGGAAGGGCAGTGAGGGAGAATGCCAAGGAGTTCCAGGCATAAGGGCCAGTGAGGGAGAATGGAAGGGAGTTGCAGTGAGGGAGAATGCCATGGAATTCCAGGCATAAGAGCCAGTGAGGGAGAATGGAATTCCAGACATGAGGGGCAGTGAGGAAGCATGGCGGAGTGTTGCAGGAATGAAGGGCAGTGAGGGAGAATGCCAAGGAGTTCCAAGCAGCAAGGGAGAAAGACTGTGCAGCCACTGTATAATTCATACAGGCCTCTGTTTTCTGTCTTTGGTAACATAACCACCTAGCCCTTGAAGTCAACTGTTACATCCTTCAAGTCCCTTGCACTCACTTGCCATCCTCTCCAGACCTCCACAGTTCCGTCACCACTCTTGTTCATCTGCCCCCCCCCCCCACCTGGATGGGTTTCCAGTCCCTCTTTTCTCACCTGCCCTCTTATTCCTGGATCGTCTTGTTTGTATCGCCAGCTGCCTTGCCTCAGTCTCTGACAAAGTAAGCCCAAAATAGTTGGTCAGTGGCTTTAAATAAGATCTGAGCTCCCTCCCCTTTCTCGTCTCGTGGAAGAATCCGATACTAGCAGCCGGACAGTCTCAAAGAACAAACTGGGCAGGAAGTGTCCGAATTTAAAGGGACAGAGATGTGGGGAGAAGTCTGTGTGGATGGATTTTTGGGATTTTTTCGAATGTGTACCTGCTAATCTCAGGGTGAGGCTATGCATACAGCGGAATTTTTTTGACGTGTTGCGAACGGAGACCTCCTCACACACACCCTGTTGAATATATCACACAGACATACACAGAACTCATGCTCCCTGTTGGACACAAAGGCTCATCAGGGCAGGGCGTGATCTGTTCTTAGAAGGAAAGTTGGATTCAGCAATCGGTACAAATCAAAGAAGCACGCAACTGTATGCAATCTCTCTTAGGCCTACTGTCTGCTGAACTAGAAACCCATGTCTGGACATTATCTTTACCAGCTGTGACGTGTCTGACTGAACACTGTGTGGCACTGTAGTGTGTATGCGATTGTGTTTACATGCATGTATGCAAAGAGGCATCCACCATCCACTCAGAGATTTATTTCTTGGAGACAAAGGGCTAAAATAGAGGCAGGCGTTATGTCGTACTGGCAACCAGACTATGTTGTACTGGCAGCAGCACGGAGGCATGGCTTCATTCCACCGTTTCTGGCCAAGTATAACTCTTCCCCTGCCCCCTCCCCTTGTTGGCATACCAACACCTTTACAGTTTTAGATTTGTGTTTTCTGGAAATCAGGCCAAAAAGGGTTGCCTGGGCTTAAATCTGAATAATTGCAACTCCAGCTTCCTGACAGTTAATATCTGATGCTAAAGACCTTCTCTGTAAAACCCACCTTTGGTGCGTGCTTGCACATTTCTCAAAGACAGGGGCTTTCCCAGGCATTGGGATTCCCTCTGCACCACGTGTGGGGGGTGGCCTGTTTAACTTTAGCTGGGATATACAAATCAGCTCCCTTTCTTTTTTTAACATTTCATATGCTGTTGGTGTCACACCATCCCTTTTCCATCTCATACATTTTTGTTGTTGGGGTTCCCAACTCGTTTGTTTCTTTTTGTGCCGTCTTCACATCGTTTTCCTCACCAGTTTTACATTGGATGCTATTTCTGTATCATCAGTATGTGTCCAGTACAAGAAGAGTGTTTAACAGTGCCATTCGAAGCAGAATTACAACCTTTTAAGCCCGTTGATTGCTTAGGATGGTGTTGTAAGTTGCACACACATTTAACAGGGAAAATCCCCCCCCCCATATAAATAGAAATTGGTGTGAAAATGCAGACTCGTGGGTTCAATTTACATCAGGGAGAATTTTTGTTTCACTGTGCTCTGTCTCAAGTTAGTCCACTCCCCTTTAGCTTGGGCGAGGGCATTTTCAGGGATGGGGCAATAACTCTAACCAAAGAGGTGCAGACGACACTTTTGCTTTATTTATTTATTTATTTACATTATTTATAGGTTGCCTTTCTCGCTGAGACTCAGGACAGATCGCACAGTGTAAGTCAATACGATCAATGTCTAGGGGAAACAAAAATCCGATACGTAGCCAAAACAATGCCGAAAGAAGACATAAGCAATTTAACATGACATAGTCTACCACGCCCATCGCTTTACCAAAACCAGGGGTCATTTTGTAGAAAAAGAGCAGGAGGAACTCATTAGCATAACTCATTAGCATATGCCACACCCATTGCCATTCTGGCTGAAAAGGGGCCCAAAATGGTCAGGATTGGGCTGCTGCTGAGTAGGAGAGTGATCCAGCACCCATAAGAGGCCCGATCCAGGCCGTTTCGGGACCAATCCAGGCCGAAACAGGCCCAAAATGGCTGAGAGTCAGGTGGGTGGGGCCACCAGTCATGTGACCTCTTTGGGGAACTGGCGGAACTGCCGTCCTGTGCGTTCCCCCTCGAAATGAGCCCTGACCAAAACCATTCCCTTAGAGCACCAATCCTGTGACCTGTGCAAAAAGCTCTCTTGAATAATTCGGTTTTGCATAGGACATGTAAAAGTTATCCTGTCAGAGGGTCATTTCTACCGTAGATATTACACGATATTTGTGGGCCCTGGAGGCTCCTTATTATGTATGACATATTTTAATCAATATGTCAATTGACTCCAAAATGAGGATTTTCAAGTCAAATAGGTAGCAGTTATGAAATTTGCTAGGCTTACTGTGCCATCCTAAGCCGAGTTAAATTTTGTTTAAGATGGCAAGAGGGTTGCCAAGGTGGGGCCTAGAGTCCTCCCAGAATTACAGCTGATCTCCAGACTATCAAGATCAGTTCCCAGGGAGAAAACAGCAGCTTATGGGTATAACATAAATTCTAGGGGAAATTTCTCCCCAAATTCTCTCCTCCAAATCTCCCAGAATTTCCCAGGCTGAAGTTGGCAACCCTAGATGTTAGGCACAGAGCTTGCTTACTTTGTGTGTATTTTTCATAGACTAACAACAACAACATTTGATTTATATACCACCCTTCAGGATAATACCCACTCAGAGTGGTTTACAAAGTATGTTATTATTATCCCCACAACATTTACCCTGTGATAGGGCTGCCAGCTCCAAGTTGGGAAATTCCTGGAGATCTGGGGAGTGAAACCTGGAGAAAGTGGTGTTTGGGGAGGGAAAGGACCTTGGCATGGCATAATTCCATAGAGTCCACCCCCAAAAGTAGCCATTTTCTCCAAGTGAACTGATCTCTGTGGCCTGGAGACCAGTTGTAATTTCGGGAGATCTCCAGCCACTACCTGGAGGCTGGCAACCCTACCTGTGAGGTGGGTGGGGCTGAGAGAGCTCCGGAGAGCTGTGACTGACCCAAGGTCACCCAGCTGGTTTCAAGCGAAGGAGTGGGGAATCAAACCCGGTTCTCCAGATTACAGTCTCATCACACGGCTTTCATAGAGTTGGATGGCATCTCCAGGGTCATCTAGTCCAACCCCCCCGCACAATGCAGGAAATTCACAACTACCTCCCTCTCCACATCCCCAGCGACCTCTGCTCCATGTCCAGAAGATGGCAAGAAACTCCCGGGATCCCTGGCCAAACTAGCCTGGAGAAAATTGCTTTGCAGTCCTAAACACAATTTACTAGAGAGTAAGTCTCATTCAGCTCAGTAAGACTTCTGAATACACATGCTTAGGATTACACATCTGATAAAGCTTTCTTTCTGTGGATGAACTGAATATTTTATTCCCCTGGGTTTCCTATGGGTGTTAATTATTGTTATTATGCTTAATATTGCCTCATTTTATCAGTATGACTCTGCTCTCTCCCTTTCTCTGTGAGAAGTGAGATCAAATATTTAAAATTAAACTGACGCATAAATAAAAAACACGTTGTTTTTAAGAGTCTCTTCCTATTTTTCCCAAGTGTAGGAAAATAGGAGCAGTGATTTTACCAGAGACCGGAACCCGAAGATAGGGCCGTCCCTGGTAAACAGGGATCCCAGATGAAACATTGCCTCTGGAAATGGAAGTAGTTTGCAAAATCTCAGCGGTGGTGTGCCAGACAGGTGTTATTCCCCAGGGCCTATGTCAGCGTATGGGCTATTAATACCTTGAGAATGATTTCTGCAGTGACTGGCAAGAGAACCTTATCCTTCTGATAAGAGACCCGCTATCATGTATCTTTGCTGGCTCCACTCACGCAATGGGAGCTGTCAGCGGAGACTTCTCAGGTAACGCATCTGAGGCCCACCTGACTGGAGGTGACATGGGTATAAAAAGGTCCCTTGTCGAATGAAAACATTCCTTCCTCAATGGTTGCTGTGGAAACGGAGGAGCTGCGAAACCGGATTCCGGGCCTGGAGACGGGACAAGCAGGTCCGATAAACCTACCTTGGGTCTTGTTACAGGCTTGGCGCTGGGGGGAAGAATAAACTGTCCTCTGCATTAATCTTGCACAGGGGGAGGTAATGAATTATGTTTTGTCATTGTGCTTCCCTGGGTCGGGTTTGCATCACCGGAAGGCGTAAAGTCATGCCGTTTAATGCCCTTCGTGGCACAAAGCTGGAGTCGGCCCACGTCAGTCAGGCCGGGGCCTCCCCATCCCTGCGCATGGAAAACGTCAGAGGAAACCCTGGGGTGTGGTTCGGCTTGTGATTAGTTGTCACTCTTCCATTGAGTCAAGACCAAACCCTGAATCTCGTGGGCAGTTGATTAACAAGTGGGTGAGGCTGCCATGGTGATTTTAAACGTGCCAAATCAAGAAATTAAAACCAGAGTGTCATTTTGAATGGTCTGGGGATAGAACCCGGGGAGTTCTTTGTAGGGTTGCAAGGTCCCCTCACCCTCCGGGCGGGAGGCCTAGCACTCGCCTTTTTGGATGGTGGCATGCGATGATGTCACTTCTGGGAAGTGATGTCATCGTTCAGGGCCTCGTGTTTCCCCTGGGAGTGTTCTTGTGGGGCCGAATTCGGCTCATTTGGGGCCTAAATTGGCCTACTGTAAAGCACAGGAGCTCTCCAGGGCCCTCCCGAATTGCTTCCGAATTGCTTCCGAAGTGCTTCCAAATTGGGCCCATTTGGGGAACTGGCAACCTTAGTTCTTTGGCATGTCAGGGGTTGAACCCTGGTGGTTTGAGGGTAGGCATGCCAACCTCCAGGTGGGCCCTGGAGAGCTCCTCGAATTACAACTGATCTCCAGACTGCAGAGATCAGTCCCCCTGGAGAAAATGGCTGCATTGGAAGGGGACGTTATATTCCGCTGATATCCTTCCCCAGGCTCCGCCCCCAGATCTCCAGGAATTTCCCAACCCAGAGTTGGGAACCCTATTTGAGGACAAGGGCCTGTTGGATTTTTGTATATCGGGGCCTTATAGATCAGGATTTGGAGGCCAAGAAACAAACAATTGTAACTTCCCAAATAACTGAAGTTATTTATTAAAAAAACACACTTGAACCTGAAGTAAAAATAGCAATCAATAGGGTTGCTAACTCCAGCTTGGGAAATTCCTGGAGATTGGAGGGCAGTACAAGGGAAGGGCAGAATATGGGTAGGGATGCGAGTCGATCCTTTGAAGCGGCCATTTTCTCTGGGGGAACAACTGATCTGGGTAGTCTGGAAATCAGTTGTGATCCTGGAAGAACTCCAGGCACTTCCTGGATGTTTCAACCCTATGGAAGAATGGGAGCTCAGCGAAGATGTGATGCCATAGTCTACCCTCCTAAGCTGCCATTTTCTCAAGGGGGGCTGATTTCTGTTGATCTGGAGATTAGTTTTAATTCTGGGAGAACTCCAACCCATACCTGCAGTTTGACCACCCTAATAGGTAAAATGCCTAATGGTTAGCAACTGTTGGCGGCTGGGATATAGGAGACGTGGGGTGTTATGGACACATGCGTCCTGCCTGCGCAGTCATGTTTAGAAGCCATTATGTGCTGACTTGCTTGTGGCAAATCAAGGCCAGGTCAGTAGCTGATGAAATCTTTTTCAGTTGGCAGTAGTATTGCTTGTAACTGGTCACTCTGGCAGACAGAAATTCAATCGGTACAGCTTTCCCTACCTGGAACCTACTTTTAACACAAAGCCTCCCTTCCCAGAGACGCAAGATGAAAATAAAGGACAGAGTGGGCCTCGGAGCAGTTTGTAAGATGACTGTCTGAGCAACCCTAACAGGCTCCGCACATCCTTTTGCAGACCCTGGGGCCAGAAGGTCCATTTTCCAAACATGTGACCCTGCCTTCCTGCTGATATCTACTCTGGAGGGCCTTCTTCAAGTATCCTCACCTGAGGCCTATTGGATGGTGACTAGGAAAAGGGCCTTTGGTGGCGTTGCGTTTCTGGAATTCTCTCCCGAGGGAGATCCGCTCTAGTTCCTTCTCTGCTGCCTTTTAAGCACTGGGAACAATCTGTTGTGGTTGCCCCAACTTTTGGGATGTAAGATTTCCCCTTCCTTTTTCCTTTATTCTCTTTAAAAGATTGTAACAAGATCTGGGTTGTTTCCAGACAGCTTACCTTCTGCCGCTCCATGCCGCAACGCCGCGGCTCGTGCTGTGGCGAACGCGAAATATCGCGTTTTCTCGTGCGAGTTTTGCGCGATGTTGCGCAAAACTCGTGCGAGAAAACACGCTATTTCGCGTTTTCTCCAGCACGAGCCACGACATTGCAGCATGGAGCGACAGAAGGTAAGCCGTCTGGAAACGGCCCTGGGATCATTTCATTACGGAAAAATTGAGTGACAAAATTTATCAAGCCGAGCACTTTCCCAAAAGCACTAATTTTCAGGAGAAATGGTCTCCATTCTTTGAATATCTGGAAAACAATAATATCTGGGCTGTATCAAAGTTTCACAAATCTGTTTTTGAATTGCTATAATGTAGTTCTTAGAATTTAAGCCTTTTCACTGTTACTTTACATTGTATATAGTATTGTTATTTGGTTATTGGTTGTGTTTTAGTTAGCAATTGTTACTTGTTAATCTAGGCTATCTTGTAATTTATTGTATGCTTTTTATTAATAAAATGTTTAATTAAAAAAAAGATTGTAATTAGATTGTAAGTGCTTCAGGGCAGAGACATGCACACCAGTGATGCTATATTATTATTGTTATTTTTAAAAATGTTGTTGTTGTTATTTGATGTTATTACAGTCCACCAGATGTTTGGGCTGGAACTTTTTGGTCCTTCACTGACTCGGATTTAAACCAAATCTAAGAGTTAGTGAGATATTGCCGTAGTATGTGCATTTTTCCAATACTGCAACTGTTTGAAACTGTCCAATTGTTACCCTGTCTATGCTGCTATTGCCTGAATGTTTAATTTATTATTATTATTAATTGTTATTATTTTATTTAGTTTGCAAATGCAATAGTCCAATAGTCTGCCAATGTGAAATAATAATATTAATAATAATATCAGTTAATTATGCCAGCTTCTAGATAAAGTGGTTGCTATGTTAATAACAGTAATGCTGGATTAATTGTGTAGATGGTTTGGTTACAGGGTGCAATTTCTAGACTTTTGTCCTCAAGCATTGATAATTTTCTTAGTACTTTGTTTCATCCTTACTACTAGAATTTCCTTATCCACCTATTTTTTAAAAAAATATCAGGCCCATTTTGCTGAGAACAAGTCTTTCTGGGCACATCTGAATTGTGTAGTCACCTGTGGTAAGTCAAAATTGCCTCCAGGTAACCAGGCAAAGACACCCTACAATTTAAACCATACATTTAAATATTCACATAGTGGGTGAGGGTGGAAGGAGTAATAAACATTTTTGTGGGTTTTACTTGAAAGACTGCTATACCACATTGGTGTTCCACGCAGCATCAGGCATAAGGGGCATGCTAAAATAAATGTGAAGTACTAGCCATCGGCCACTAGTGGGGGATGTGAGCTGCAATATCAGCTGCATTTTTAAAAAAAACCCTCTATGAGAATTTCTGCCTGGTTCCTGATCGCTCCACAATGATTTTTGCAAGAACCTAGATGTGAACTCGTGACTTGGGACATGCCTGCATTCCATTTCTCTGAATTCCACCTCCGTCTGAATTCTTCCTTTGCATCCTTCTCCAAACAGTTGTGCAATTGTGCTGCGTGCTTGTGGAATGGCCTGTCGTTTTTCCAGAATGGAATGACCTTCTGGAATGCTGCCCAGCCTTGTGCCTGGCCCTTTATGCATATTCAATGAAATAAGTAAATTGTTTTTATTTACCACCGTCATTTCTGTGGTATTGATTTATCATTTCTTATCAAGGCACACCTGCCAGGCACGCTAACGTAGGGATCGGCAGCGGATGTCCTTGGGCCAAATCTGGCCTTTTGGGAAGTACTCAGGCTAAAGAGTTTGGGGCTTTTCAGTTAAGAAAAAGGTTGAGCAGATAATTATAAAATTATGCATAGTAGGGAGAAAATGTCTACTGACCTTTCCCTCTTCCATTTCCCCATATTATTACAATTCAGGCTCACCCACTGAGCCATACGTTCTGGACAGATAATAGAAAGTCTTTCCCAGGACTTTTTTTCTGGGAAAAGAGGTGGTGGAACTCAGTGGGTTGCCCTCGGAGAAAATGGTAACATGGCTGGTGGCCCCGCCACCTGATCTCCAGACAGAGGGGAGTTGAGATTGCCCTCCATGCTGCTGAGCGGCGCAGAGGGCAATCTCAACTCCCCTCTGTCTGGAGATCAGGGGGCGGGGCCACCAGCCATGTGACCATTTTCAAGAGGTTCCGGAACTCCGTTCCCCCGCGTTCCCCCTGAAAAAAAGCCCTGGTCTTTCCTTAGTGCCATTTCTGACTGGAATTTTATTGTAATTCCTCACAAAATAATAAAATATTGTATTATACTATGGTATTTTTGTGTGGGACCAACTAGTTGTGGGTTTTCTTTTCATATTGTGGCGCTGCCACCAATTATGACCATTAGGAACTCACTGCCACAAAATTTAGTGATGGCCACTAGTTTAAATTGGTCCCAAAAAGAATTAGACAAATTTATGGAGGAGGAAGTTCAATGGCTGTCAGTCTGGATAGTTATATGCATCCTCCATGTTCCAAGGCAGTGTATCTTTGAGTACCAGTAGCTGTGTGGGGACTCAGGACGCTGTAGGGGAAGGCTGTTTCTTTCATGCCCTTCTTGTGGACTTTCTAGAGGCATATGTCTGGCCACTTTGGGAAACAGGATGCTGACCTAGATGGACTTTGAGCCTGATCTAACATGGTTCTTCTTATGTACTATAATTTTTCAGTTTAATTACACCTTTTTGCTCCTCCATTAAAAAAACCTATCATATATTGTGTGAATCAGTTATGAATGAAAAAAATAAAAGCTGTAGGTTTTCTAGAAAAGTGACAGTTTGCAATAACAAATATAAAGAGTCCAGTAGCATCTTGAAGACTAACCAACTTCATAGTAGCATAAGCTTTCGAGAGCCACAGCTCTCTTCGTCAGATGCATCAGATCAGGGGTCATTTTGTAGAAAAAGCTGGAGGAACTCATTAGCATAACTCATTAGCATATGTCACGTCTATTGCCATCACTGGAAATGTGTCATTAGCATAACTGGTTTGCATATGCCACCCCCCTGACATCACCTATCCTGGCTGTTTTGGACCCAATCCTAGCCATTCAGGACTGAAATTGGGCCCAAAATGGCAAAAGGGGCTGAAAATGGCCGAAAAGGGGCCCAAAAAGGTCGGGATTGGGCCGCTGCTGAACAGGAGAGTGATCCACCACCCGTCAGAGGCCCAATCCGGGCTGTTTTGGCCCCAATCCAGGACAAAACGGGCCCAAAATGGCTGAGAGTCAGGAGGGCGGGGCCACCTGACATGTGACCTCTTTGGGGAACTGCCGGAACTGCGTTCCAGCGCGTTCCCCCTCAAAATGAGCCCTGCATCAGATGCTTACAATAAAGTTGGTTAGTCTTAAAGGTGCTACTGGACTCTTTACTATTTTGCTACTACAATCTAACATGGCCAACTCCTCTGGATCAATAACAAATGTGTTAAGGTTCAAGACTTTTGCCATGGAAATCTTAGGAAAGTGGGCTTTAACTACTTCCCCCTCTGGGACGGCTTCCTATTGATGTGCTCCGCATGGCACCACGCCACCCAGGAGCCAGAGCAGCTGTCCCTCCTCCCTGCCTTGTTTGCCAGGGGTCTTTCAACATGGCATGGCAGACCATGCATGCCCAGTAGGGCTTCCTGAACTCTTGCACGAGTTCAAGAAGCCCTATTGGGCATGTGCAGCTTGATACATGGTGTTGATAAAGATGGCTGGCAAACTGTGTAAAGGGTTAACTGTGAGATGGCGGCAAAAGCGACTGCCTCCCCAGAACCCATCACTCAGGATAAAGGCTTGTCCTCGTTTAATTTCATAACCAGTCCTCGGCACCTATGGCAAGGGAAATGACTGGCTATGCGCTGCACGACACCTTACTTTTCATGCGCTCACAGTGATGTACGTGTGTCCTGCAGAGCAGATGCAGTTATCCGGCTGCTCTACTCGAAGAGTTAGCTGCTAGAGACGTGCGGAGCGAGTTGAAGAATGGCAGATAGCCGCTCATGTAAGCAGTGTTTAAAATGCACACCGAGGAGCAATGTAGTGGTTTGATATTCCAGAAAACTGGGGCAGGCCGCAGAGGTACAGACCAGAGCCAGACATGAGTCCCGTCAGCAAGGTTGCCACAGCCATGGGGATTTATGAGGCTTGCTCTGATTTAAGCATCATGTACACAAATACTGCGATCCAGCTCAGACTGAATCCACCCATTCTCCATAAATATTCCTTCTGTACAGTTCATTCTTCTCTTGTTCTCTGGCTGACCAAGGAGGGGAGGGAGGAGAAGGCTGCCGGCAGCTGGTAAGACAGAGAACTTATTCAGTTCCTCGTCCAGTGGTGGGAGTGATGCATAGCCCCACCCCTCTACCCTTGGGATTTTGGAAAGGTGAATGGGGAGGGAAGAGGAGGGGCGGAGCGGAAGGATTCAAGTTGAGAGAAAACACTTCTTAGGTGGTGGAGAAAACGGATTTTGTAGCACAAAAAACAGCCTTAGAAATTCTGCTCTACTGGTGACAGAACAGCTGAGTTAAATTTGGGGGGAGAGTTTTCCTCTCCTCACAGACTTTCCCCACCGTTTGATTCCTGATAACTGGTAGTCTGAGGTACACTGCCTCTGAACATGGAGGTTCTGCTTAGCAAAGTTCTGGTCTCCAGCAAGCTTGTGGTGACCCTATGAATGAATGCCCTCCAAAACATCCTATCTTTAACAGCCTTGCAAATTGGAGGCTGTGGCTTCCCTTACTGAGTCAAGTCATCTCATTTTGGGTCTTCCTCTTTTCCTACTGCCTTCAACTTTTCTTAGCACTACTGTCTTTTCCAGTGGGGTTTGTCTCTCTAGGATACTTTGTACCCTAGATCCAGAGGGGTTAGCTGAGTTAGTCTGTGGTTGCAAAACAGTAAAGAGTCCAGTAGCACCTTTAAGACTAGCCAACTTTATTGTAGCATAAGCTTTCGAGAACCACAGCTCTCTTCGTCAGATGCATCTCATGAAGAGAGCTGTGGTTCTCGAAAGCTTTCCCTACAATAAAGTTGGCTAGTCTTAAAGGTGCAGAACAACTATATGAGGGAATGGTCTTCAATTGACAATACCAAGAAAGGACAACCAGTCCAAAAAGACCATATAGTACTTATTTTTCACAGTCATACACATTTCATTAAACAGTTGGTGTACATTTTAAGAATCTGATCCACCCAAAGTTACAGCATTTACGCTATTTTCTTTTTCCTTTTCCAGAGACACAGAACATTCATAACCGCAAAGACGCTTACATGTGGCAAACGATGTTTCTAGCCGCCGGGCTGCTCCCCCAGGAGGCTCCTGGCAGGAGGATGGCAACGGGTATCCCGGCCTCGATGGTACCCTGTTTCGCTGTACCTCGCTTCTTCACAAGCCTTTATAATGTGCAATGTCAAGTTTCCATTTTCCAATTCAAAAGTCAATGCATCATTCCCAGCTGGTTTCGCCGTCCAAATGGACTCTTTACTATTCTGTACCCTAAGATAACTCTTAAGAAGTGTCAGAGGGCCTCTGAGCACACGCAGAGTAGCTAGCTACCACCCCTCCATTCAGTGGCATCAAGGGCGAGGCACAGACTCAGGTTGGAACTGTGGGAACCCAAATGTTTGGAAATTAAGCACAGGAATTTAAATCCTTAGTCAGCCTCAGATTTCATATGTGAGTCAGTAAATCTCAGCCTCTGTTCTTCATCTGTTAATGGGAGCAGGCATGTCCCCTCCACCCACATCCAAGAGAGAGGAAGTTTTAAAGACAAAGTCATTTCCCTTTGTTCATGCAACCCGCCCTTTAATAAGGCTGAATCGTCTTTCTTCTGAAATTTAATCCTATCTCCTTTCCAGTCTCTTGCACGTAATTGCATGGTAAAATTGCCCCTCTCCCCAAATCTCTCTCACTGAGCGCCCTGCTTCCAAAAGCCAGCTGGATGCCTTTGGGAAACATCTGGTCTTCAGAGGTAAGTTGCCTCTGAACATGGAGGTTCCATTGAGAAATCATTTATCCACTCACAGATTATGTCCTTTTATTTCCCCCTCCAAATCCTTCTTTAAAGTTTTCTGGGCTTGTGCCCATCAGCATATCTTGTGGTGGTGAGTTCCACAGCTTGGTTACAAACTGAACCAGTCCTCTCGCTTATCACCCCAGTCAATTTCACTGCATGACCCCGAGTTCTAATGTTACCAGGAAGGAAGAGGGAAAAATTCCTCCTTATCTAAACTTTCTGTTTATAACTTTGTACGCCTCAGTCGTGGCTTTCTCGGTGCTAGGAAAGTGATCTGACTCCAGATCATTTCTTTCGTCTTTTTTTTAACCAGCTGCCGATCTGCCTGCTACACTTTGCACCCACCTTCTGAAAAACCCACATCAGACAAATAAGTAGAATGCCCTCCCAAACATGCAGTTAGAAAATATGGGCGAGAAATGTTTGTACCCAACATCATGAACACCGCCAGATTTCCTTAAATTAAAATTACTTACGGAGTTAAAGGCGAAGGGTGTGCAAGAAGCAGCCGGACTGGGGGTGCCCTGCTGGAGGGATCTTGCCTAGTACCAGGGGACGGATCCTCCCTCCAGACCCACCCCACCTAAGTGCACCAATGAAGGGAGCAGGCGGATTGGACAGAAAGCACAGGACAGGAGTCTGTTTGTTTAGCCTTCTATGGTCTGGCTGGAGCAGCCGCGAATGCAACAAAGGATGCTTGTACCCCTCTCTCCAAAGGCACTCTGCTGTCACGCCCCTACCTCTCGGCTCCTGAATCATAAAATGAGAACAAGAAGCCCTCTAAAGCTCAGACGCTGCAGCTTCAAACTGGGCAGGGCTGGCTGTCCTTTGCACCAATGAAACATGCGTAACGATCAACCCTGCGCCTAGGGGACCCCGCATATTGCCACGGCTGAGATCTGGATCGGTCACGCAAATAACCGCTGCATGATTGCAAAGATGAGCTGTTATTTATTTACTTATTTATTTATGTTGTATCGTTTATAGTCTGCCTTTCTCACTGAGACTCAAGGCGGATTACATGGTGTGAGATCAGTACAATCAGTAGCAAGGACGTTTCCGTACAGTGTCAAGGACGTTTCCGTACAGTGTCAAGGACATTTCCATAAGCGATGCTTTCCCACTGAGACTCAAGGCGGATTACATAATCTGAACTCTTCAATAGCATTTTGTAGAGAATTGGATATGGTGCTGCAAATACTTTTTCTCTGTGAAATGCTTGGTGACCTTGGGCCAGTCTAGGGTTGCCAGCTCCAAGTTGAGAAATTCCTGGAGATCTGGGGGGTGAAACCTGGAGAAACCTGGAGAAAGTGGGGTTTGGGGAGGGAAAGGACCTTGGCATGGCATAATTCCATAGACTCCACCCCCCCAAAAGTAGCTATTTTCTCCAGGTGAACTGATCTCTGTGGCCTGGAGACCAGTTTTAATTCCGGGAGATCTCCAGCCACTACCTGGAGGCTGGCAACCCTAGGCCAGTCACATGCTTTCAGCTTAGCCTACCCCATGAGGTTATTGTGAGGATAAAATGGAGGAGATTCAGAGCGTGATGTAAACCCTTCAGGTCCTCACTGAGGAGAAAAACAGGGTATCAATGAAGTAAATAAAAGGTGTAGGCCCAGCTCAATGGTATCTACCAAAAAAGTCTGTTTATTTTTCCTCCATATAAGCAAATGGCTGACGTGTGCTCCTCTGGGAAAAAGTACCGCATCTCTTGGATGGGGTTATTGGAGCTAAGTACATCTGGATGTGGCCAGTACCAAGCTAGAAGAACTCCTAGGGATCCCATTCCCCTGGTTGGGGCAGGAGATCCCCCACTCCCACCTTTTGTCCCCCGCCACTGCTTACCTGGCTGCCAGAGGCGGGGAACGGGCCTCCCCGGCGCCTTCCCAGGGCCAGAGTGACGACGTCACTGACGTCATTGCACCACTCCAAGAGTGTCCCCGCATTTCGCAGAGGACCAATTTGGGCCCCCAATGGGCTGAATGGTCTGCTTGGGGCCCAAATTGACCCGCAACGAAGCGTGTGCTCCCTCCCCCGCTGAAAAGGTAAGCGCTGGGTACCCTCCCCCCACTCTTGCCGGGAGGGTCAGGAGACCTGGGAACCCTAAGACCTCCTGAGAAATCTTTCTCAGCTACTTTGAGCTCCGTGGTGGAAAACAAGTGGGACATCAATGCAACAATCATGTTGCAAAGATACCTGGGAAAGGATCTCAGAGGAGAAGGCGCAGTGCGTCTTTGCATGCAGAGAAGCATTGCAGAGGATTTCCCCCGTATGTCATCGTGGCATGCATTTTGCCAGTTTCGGACAACACACAGCATTCTCGAATCATCCGGACTCTGTGTCTGTCTCCAGGGTTCCCAACAATCACCATCTTGGCAAAAGTTTGCATTCTTCTGCCAAGTGCACAACCTACCCAAAGGATGGCAATCCTAGGTGCACAACCCAAGAAAGGTCTGTGAATGCGGCAAAGTTATCCGGGGAGGGGAAGCTACCTTGTAACCTGGTTTGGGCAAAGATTTTTCCAAGCTGATTTTGTTTTCTATTGTTTTGGAGCAGCTGCAGCCTTCTAACCCTCGTAACATGTGCAGCTCCGAGATCAGTACTGTCTACTCAGATAGGCAGCAGCTCTACAGGGTCTCAGGTAGGGGTCTTTCACATCAGCTACTGCCAGGTGCTTTTAATTGGAGATGCTGGGGATTGAACCTGGGACCTTCTGCATACTAAGGAGATGCTCTGTTACTGAGCTGTGACCCCTCCGTCTCTTGCTGCCACTGCCAGGGCTGGCTGTCAGAGCAATAAAGTCCTCGCTGTCCCTGAAATGCTGGATTTTGCCTCTCCTCTAAAAAAGATGAACAAAAAAGGCCCTGTTTTGGATCTGCTGGAAAAAAATGGAGAGGCATGCCTGCACATGCACATGCGTGCATGCACACGCACATGCACGCACACGCATGCACACACAAAGCAAACACAGATCCAAACAAAAGACAAAAGAAGAAACTAAACTCCAGCCCGGTGCTCGGAAATGAAAATTTATTCTAATCTCCGTTCGGCCTATTTTGAAAATACGATCTTGTGCCGAGGCAAAAGAGACTCGACTGAACGCCTTCCAAGAGGAATTGTGAAAAACAATTTGCTGTGTCTTTTCATGTCTGAACACCAGCTCATATTGCCCTTTTTGTAGAGCAAAATTCAGGTCCAGTAGCACCTTAAAGGCCAACTAGGTTTTCAGGGTGTGAGCTTTCCAGAGCTCTTTTTGTATAAGTTTTATTTTATTTTATCAAAACAAAGAGGAGTACAGAAGAGAAAAAAGGAGGGGAGGGAGTAGTAAGGTCAAGAGAGCTAAAAAAAACTATGCGCTACAAGGGTTATTAAAATACAGAGCACAAAAAGCATAACCTTTATCAAGATTTGTCAGTATTGAAATGGAGATTACAACCATTATTAAATCTGATTAATGTGTGTTTTCCATCTGTACTACACAAACCAAATACAAAAAGATCATTCACCACCACCCACTCCATCAATCAAGGATTTCATGAGATGTTACTTTTTATCAGTTTTTTAATCCATTCTTTGTTACTCTTTTAATGGCTTTATTGCGGTTTATGTTTTTAATGCCTTCTGATCTCTTCTTTTACTGCACTGGTGTGTTACCTAATCTACTCTGCACTGATGTTTACGGCTACTCTAACAATGCAGTCCTAAACAGATGCAGAGGAGTTAGCCGTGTTAGTCTGTGGTAGCAAAATCAAAAAGAGTCCAGTGCTACAATAAAATTGGTTAGTCTTAAAGGTGCTACTGGACTCTTTTTGATTGTCCTAAACAGAGTTACTCCAGTTTAAGCCCATTGATTTCAATGGGGTTAGACTGGAGTAAATCTGTTTAGGATTGTATTGTAAAAATCTCAAATTGGCAGGCACGGTTCTCCCTCCTTGCAACACTGTGTGGCTGAGAGAGAGTGAGTGGGCTATGAGCTTTGTGCAGCAAGGATTAGAAATAGAGTTTCCAGCCTCCAGGTAGGGCCTGGAGTTCTCCTTACAATTGATATCCAGATGACAGAGAGCAAATGGAGAAAATGGCTGCTTTGGAGGGGGGATTCTGTGGCATTATAAACGGCTGAGCTCCAGCCCCTCTCTAAACCCTGCTTTTCCCAGGCTCTGCCTAGGCTTGCCAGCCTCCAGGTGATAGCTGGAGATCTCCCGGAATTACAACTGATCTCCAGGCAACAGAGATTAGTTACCCTGGAGAAAATGGCTGCTTTGAAGGGTGAATTCTATGGAATTATACCCCACTGAGGCCCCTCCCCTCCACAAACCCCACCTTCTTCAGGCTCTGCCCCCCCAAATCTCCAGGAATTTCCCAACCTGGCCCTGGCAACCTTAGCTCTGCCACCCCCAAATCTCCAGGTATTTCCCAACGCAGAGCTGGCAACCCTAATTTTGAACCCAAATCTCTGCAATGGCAGTCCAACCTGTCGCCCGCCACACAACACTGGTTATTGCTGGTCATTATGTCTGCTGCCCTTCGTGATTTTTTATGCTGCTTTAAAAATAAATAATATCTGAGTCCATGTAAGGACCAACAAGATTCCCGGGTTATAAGATTTTGAGAGTCAAAGTTCCCTCTGTCAGCTTTGACTCTCGAAAGCTCACCCCCTGGAAATCTTGGTCTTTGAGAGCCAAGCTACAAGTGATGCCTGACGCAGGTTGGACACTTGTCAGCTTCCCTCAAGTTTTGATGGGAAATGTAGGCATCCTGGTCTTGCAGCTTGGCTCTCCATTTAATTGAAGTTTACAGAATCCCCCCGACACACACCCAGCGGATGGGAAGGGGGGCTCCTGGTGCGAGCTCAATGCCTGTTCTCCCCTCCCGACCGCATGTTCCTCCTCCCATAGACTGCTGCTCTGTAAACTTCAATTAAATGGAGAGCCAAGCTACAAGACCAGAACACCTACATTCCCCATCAAAACTTGAGGGAAGCTGACAAGTGTCCAACCTGTGTCAGGTGTCACTTGTAGCTTGGCTCTCAGGTGCTACTGGACTCGAATCTCGTTCTTCTGCTGCAGAGCAACACAACAATCCCACTTGAAACGATCTCTTTAAAACAGTTATTTTAATTTATTGTAATTGTTTTTAAAGCAGCTGCTTTGGAAACATTTTACTAAGCACGCAGAGGATATAAAGAATTTCAAAGAAACCTGGACTCTCACCAAGTTTGCCTCCTGTTGTCTCGATCTCAGATGGCTTGCCCTCTCCGCCTGGGGTCCCCCCAACTGAGTTGAGTCCTACTTCTTTGCGCTTTCCTTTTATACCCTACTCCTGTCCAGTCTCTAATATGATTGGTGTCGCTCTGCAGCCAAATCAGCGCATGCCTGTTTTTAGCAACAGGTATATTTCGATACTATCCTAATCAGCACTTAATAGCAGCAGTCAGCACAAATCAGTAAAAACAGCAGCCCAGGTTCCCATAAGAGTTCCTTTCAGTATCTGTTCTCAAATGGCTTTGTAGACTTTAGGTGCTTCCTCTATACTATAAAAGAAAAACTTGAAACTGAACATGCTTCATGCCTGTGTCAGCAATTTCCGCTGCCGAGCTGAAAGAAATCTTAACACGTCTCCATGTTTGTTACTCCCGTTCCTCCCATTTCAGAGGCTTGCTCTGACCAGATGGGTCCAGATTTCTCCACCCCTCATTACCTTTCCCAAGAACCCCCAACTCTTTCCTACAGCTTGCGTTGTCAACCTTCAAGTGGTAAACCAGGATACAAGAGGGCTCCACCGGTTACAGCATAGCTGCTAACCAAATCAAAAAGAGTCCAGTAGCACCTTTAAGACTAACCAATTTTATTGTAGCATAAGCTTTCGAGAATCAAGTTCTCTTCGTCAGATGCATGGTACAGAGACTGGTCAAATATAGAAGAGGAGGGGGGAGGAGGGGAGGAGAGAGAAGATGCAGTTGGGGGGGAGAGGGAGGGTGCAACCAAAACATTCCTTTGCTAGTAAATGTAAACATCTTCTTTTGGTGTCGGGATAAGTTGGCTTCAAAGGAGTTTGCTGTGTTAGTTTGTAGCAGCAAAACAGCTAGACCATCCAATTCCAATGCAGTATAAGCCTTCGATTATCGATCTCCTTTGATTACAAAAGGAGATGGTTACATTTACTAGCAAAGGAATGTTTTGGTTGCACACTCCATCTCCCCCCCTAATTGCATCTTCTCTCTCCTCCCCTCCTCCCCCCTCCTCTTCTATATTTGACCAGTCTCTGTACCATGCATCTGACGAGGAGAACTTGATTCTCGAAAGCTTATGCTACAATAAAATTGCTTAGTCTTAAAGGTGCTACTGGACTCTTTTTGATTTTGCTACCACAGACTAACACGGCTAACTCCTCTGCATCTGCTAACCAAAGAGAGCAATCACCCGGGGGTGGAAAAATTTACAAAAAGTACTAAACATAAATCAATTTTTAGGATTTTTATAAAGTGCAAACATGCTGAAAGTACTCAACTAGTGTATAATAGTCATCAAAACAAAGGAACAATCCTAATATCCACTGTGTGGTACAATACAGAGTCCACAGGAAACAATCAACAATTCCTATAACAATAAACACATCCATTAAATATTATACATCTCCTGTAAGCAGGGTTCATTTCGAGGGGGAACGCGTCGGAAGACAGTTCCAGCAGTTCTCCAAAGAGGTCACTTGTCTGGTGGCCACACCCACCTGATTTTGGGCCATTCTGGGCCTGTTTCGGCCTGGATTGGGGCTGAAATGGCCAGATCAGGTTGGTGTTGGGTGGGGGAACCCTCCCCTGCCCGGCACTGACCCGGTCCCTGCCATTTTGGTCCAAATCCGGGCCCAAAATGGCCACTTTTGGCCATTTCGAGCTCTTTTTGGCTGGGATTGCGGCCAAAACAGCCCGGATCAGGTTGGTTCTGGGCAGGCCTCCACCTGGCACTGACCCGATCCAGGCCATTTCAGCCCCAAGCTGGACCCAAAAGAGCCCAAAATAGCCAATTTTGGACGCTTTGGGCCCGTTTCCACCGGGGTTGGTGCTGAAACAGCCAGGATCAGGTCGGTGCTGGGCAGGTGAAGGTTCCCCCACCAGGCACCAACCCAGTCCCAGCCGTTTCGGCCCCAATTCAGGCCCAAACAGGCCCAAAATTATTTTGGGCCTGTTTCGGCCTGGATTGGGGCTGAAATGCCCAGATTGGGGGTGAAACAGCCAAGATTGGGTTGGTGCTGGGAGGGGAACCCTCCCCTGCTTGGCAACAACCTGGTCCAGGCTGTTTCAGCCCCGATCTGGGTCCAAACAGCAATTTTTGGCCATTTGGGGCCTGTTTTGGCCGGGATCAGGGCCAAAACTGCTGGGATTGGGTTGATGCCTGGCTGGGGAAGCCTCCTTTGCCTGGCACTGACCTGATCCCAGCCGTTTTTGGCCCCGATCGGGCTCAAAGCAGGCCCAAAAGCAGCTTTCCCTCCAGGTGAGGCAAAAGCTGTGGCGCAGCCAATGGGGAGGCCGCGATCCCCACCACCACCAATAGGCCCCCATCAGGGGGCAGGCATCCCTCCCAGGGAGGGGGGCAGAGGTGACAGTGAAGGTCCATATTGAACACCCCCCCTCGCCCGTCCAGCCCCCATTTCCGATGACGGCCTGGCCGGTGGTTGCAGCTCAGTGCGCCTGCACATACCCGCTGTCGCTGCCACCACCGAAAGAAAAAGCTTCACCCCCCTTGAAAAGTAGGGCCAGACAGCAGGGAGCTGATCTCTGTTACCTGGAGAGCAGTTGTAATTTTGGGAGATCTCCAGCTACCACCTGGAGACTGGCAACCCTAATTAGTCTTCAGGTTCTGGAGAAGCAGGTGCCCCCCCACCTGCTTCTCCATCACCTGGAGACTAATTAGGGCTGCAGGGCCAGCAATGAGTGACAGGAATGCCCATTGGGAACCATGTGGGAGGCTGGGAGGCCGTTTGGAAATGAGAGGAATGAGAAGCGCGCTCAGACTTGCTGCCGTGCGACGTGAACACATCACTGCATCTCTACAAAGCGAGAGCGGGGGCCGGACCTTGACAGCCATGTCCCTGTACTGGGGAGATGCCCCCCCAGAGTGAACTGAGAGACCCTCCCCATGCCAAGCCCATCCCTTCTTCCGCAAACACAACCCCCACCCCCTGGCAGCAGCTTTCTACCTGCACCCCATCTTCCTGGCTTATCAGATGCCAGCCACTCAGCCTATCAGAGAATGAAAGTCCTCAGTGCCTCCCCCCTCCTCGCAGACATTCATGGGCCACAGTTCAATTCCCACCCCTCTGCCTGACATTACATTGGGGGGAGGAAGGGGGCGGGGAGGCTGAACGGAGTCTGCTTGATACATTTGTGGGGATGCGTGAGTGGAAATGTGTGACAGGATTTTGAGGGAGGGGCTAATGACAATGTCAGTGAGGCATGCAAACACAGAAGTTTGTTGTTTTTCAACTCGTTTTATTAAACTGGAAAAAGTGCCATTGTTTCTAGGCTGGAAAGGGAGCCAAGGCATTTCGCACAGCTCTCCTTCTGTGCTCCCAGGGGTGAGGCTGAGATGTGGACTGCTGTGAGATATTGCTTCCTGGGCTGGATCCGAATGTCACTCGCAGAGGATTACCAGGGAGGGCGGGGGGCGGGGGGAGGAAGCAGACATGCTTGGTCGGTCATCTCCCAGATGGGTCATGATGTGCCTGCACTCCAACATCTGAGAAGATGCACATAGTAGAGAGCAGCAGCGGTAGCAACTGGCTGATGCGAGGCCCTCTGGCGAGGATGCGCTCTGCCTCGGGGTGCTTTTACCTTTAAGGGAGAAAACAAGCAGGTAGTTACAAACACCTGGTCAAGAGTAGTTTTCTGGGCAACTGCCTCTGGGGCAAGCAGGGGCTGCTGCCACCATCCTCTCCCCCGCCACGGCTAGCAGTCAGGCGAGTTCAGGTGATGGGGTGGCCAGCACAAATCAGCCAGCCGGCTTAGCCACCGCCCCATCTCCTTCTTGCAAGTAAGTGCTACCTCGCTCCTTACTGAGATGGAACTTCAGAGTCAAATAACCTGCAAGGAAACATGAGTGGCTATTGTTAGTTAGCCAGACAGTCTGGACTTTGCTCCTCTTCCCTTCAGCGAGTGCAAAGTTCTCCCACTTTTCTCGCAAAGTCCCCAAAGTACACTCCGTGTCTGCCACCGTGGGCACCCTCTCTCCCGCCTCGTGTTCAAAGTGCCCGCGGCAGGACGCAAACAGACAGAGCTTTCAGTCGTGTGCTCACTTACCTGAGGGTGTGGGCAGCACGGCTGGATGTTTTGTAGAGTGCGTCTGCAGGTGATTGGGTGCAAGGAGGGGGGCTCATCCATGCTGGAAGCGCACGCGGATTGGCCCCCATGATAGTTTCCATCCTATGCTCCTTCAGGCCATGGGGGTGGGGCTGGCCGCTGCCGAGTTTTTGCTGTTCAATGGGCGCCTATGGGCTATGCCTTGTTTTTTCATGGCGTAGCTCTTTTGTGCCACTGTGGGCATTCCTGCTTCTGGATGGGCTTAGGGAGCAAACTAACTCTGGCCCCGCCCTCTCCTGCACCGGCGCAGGGCCCTATGCCACTTCTCCGCCTCTGCCTGGCCACTTCTCGCTCACGGTGGTGCCGGCTGGGCAGCGGTGGTATGCCTTGTGCCGATGCCGACGGAAGGGCATTTACGCCCATGTAGGAGCCAGTTCCACCGTCACAAGCCTTAGTTCAGTTCCTATTCACTTTCCCCGCCCCCCCCTTAGGATTGCACTGCCCGATGTTCAGCTAATTGTTAATTTTCAGTAAACAAATCCCTTCAGCAAGGGTCTGCCAAAAAATCAAGTTTGCAGTGTATGCCAAGCCTGGACAGGAGAAGAGAAAGAAAGGTTTGCAGGTGGAGAGACTTATCTGTTATATGGGCTATTAATAAAACAAATTTTTCCCTTCAATTGGAAAGGTATAAATGGAGTGGCTGGACTGTATCAGGAGGGGTCTCTCACCCGTGGGGAAACTGTTAGGTTTTTCTTCAGTCTTTGCACCTCTGTGTTTAATTACTTTGTCAACTGAGACTGAGATGTGATTTGCGAACGTTCATTTCAACAGGAGCCGAGAGGCAGCTTTAATAGACAACATAATATGTGATAAGTAAGTGATGGGGAGGTGTGGTCTGGGATTTTTGAAAGTATTTGGGGGGGGGTTGGAATGGGGGGAGAGCAGGCAGCATGGGATAACCCGATCTCATCAGATCCCGGAAGCTAAGCAGGGTCGGCCCTTGGATTGGAGACCACCAAGGAAGCCTGTGCAGAGGAAGGCAATCGAAAACCTCCTCTGCTTGCCACTTGCCTTGAAATCCCTTTGCCGGGGTCACCATAAATCAGTTGTGACTCGATGGCACAAGATGTGCCAAGATGGTCCTTCTTTGGAGGTTTTTAAACAGAGGCTAGATGGCCATCTGACAGCCATGCTGCTTCTGTGAACCCAGGCAGATCAAGAGAGGGAGGGCAGGAAGGGTTACATCAGGGCTTAGTTTTTGCGGCCCCCTTCTTACACGGCCAGGGTAAGACCGATCGCTGCTTTGGGGTCAGGAAGCAATTTTCCCCAGGCCATTCTGGCTAGGGATCCTGATTCCTGATGGTGTTTTGCCATCTTCTGTGCATGGAGCAGGGGTCCCTGAGGGTGTGTGTTGGGGGGAAGGTAGTTGTGAATTTCCTGCATTGTGCAGGGGGTTGGACTAGATGACCCTGGAGGTCCCTTCCAGTCCTATGATTCTAAGAATTCGCATGGCATCTGCATGTATCTTCTCTTAGTAGTCAATTCCAGGAACCATGTCCAAATATGGGGGTTCAGGTGGCGATCATTCTGTGATTCTCTATGGCAGGCCTTGCCAGTGACCCTGAGTATCTTGAAGATCCCAGCAATGGCTTTGGGAGGGATCCAGGCCCAAAACAAGATGGGGCAAGGGTATGTGGGTCGATCATTGTGACACTTTGCCAACGGGCCCGTTGTGGGAGACCTCAGAGGCCTTGGCTAAGAAGGAGTAATGCCTGGAGACTCAGTGTGTGGACTATCCGTCGTCTTTCTTTTTGACAGGTAACCCTCCACTTCTCTTACGAGGGAGCCAGGCTTGCTTTTTGTTTTGTTTTGTGCCTTATATGGTTGTTGCTGCCCCCCCTAGTCGGGGACAAAAAAAATAAACTGTATGCCCTCCCATCCAATGTCACCTTCCATCTCCCACATATTTTTCTGGTAAAAATGCTGTAGAGATGGTGAAAAGGTGAGCGTCTAAATTATGTGCTGCTATGTTTCTTGTTTTTATATTTATATAGATGTAGTATTTTAAATGGTGGTATGTAGTATTTTATGCTTTTAATGGTAATAATGGTTGAATTGTGCAATGTGTTTTAAGCCTTGCTGTGATCCGCCCTGAGCCCGCTGGTGTGGGGAGGGCGGAGTATAAATTGAATAAATTAAATTAAATAAAAGGTGTTAGAGTGTCTGCAGAATTTTTCTGTAGAGCAATACAGGTAGATACAATGCTTGTTTTAACTCTAGCAGATACAATTGATACCATCATTGACCTCCTGCCCTGGCCACTCTTTATCGAGAATTTGGCTGCAATAACATCTCATTACTTTCCCAAGCAAGTTGGTTTGGGAGTTTCCCCTGGCCAGACACCATTCCAACAACTGCACATGTGCCACCTCACGGCTGCAAGAGCTTAAAGGTGCCTCTACCTTCTCCTGTGCTGAGCTGGGTGTGGCTCCGTTCTCTGATCTACAAGGCACAAGCTTAGCAAATAAGCATTACAAACAAGATCGACACAGACAAGAAACAAGAAAGACAGTGCAGTTCTGGGAATCCTGGGTAACAGTTAAAGAAGAATTCAAGCAATAAAAACGAGAAAAGGACGGGAGGGGATGTTACGGCGGTGTGGCAGAGCAGCTGCCCTGCGTGCAGAAGGCTCCAGGTTCAATCCTCAACATTGCCAGATAGCAGGAAAGACCATTCCCCATGGCAGACCCCTAAAAGACACTGCCAGAGAATGCTGAGTGGAATGGAGGGGCAATAACTCGGTGGTAGAGCAACAGCTTGGCATGCGGAAGGCTCCAGGTTCAATCCCCAGCTTCTCCAGTTAAAAGGACCAGGCAGCGGGTGATGTGAAAGACCCTGGAGAGCTCCTGCCAGTCTGGGTGGGCAATATTGATCATGACAGACGGGTCTGATTTGGAGTAAGGCAACTTTATGTGCTCAGGGGACCCACCTGGTACAAAGATTCCCAGGTTCGATCCTGGAACTGTCCTTTTGACTTATGCGCTGTAGTAACTCGGATACACCATGGACGGCCAAAAAGACAAATAAGTGGGTATTAGATCAAATCAAGCCTGAATTCTCCCTAGAAGCTAAAATGACAGAACTAAGGCTATCGTACTTTGGTCACATCATGAGAAGACAAGATTCTCTGGGAAAGTCAATAATGCTAGGAAAAGTGGAAGGCAGTAGGAAAAGAGGAAGACCTAAAACGAGATGGCTGGACTCAATAAAAGAAGCCATGTCCTCCAGTTTGCAGGATCCGAGCAAGTCTGTTAATGACAGGGCCAGATCAAGGGGAGGCAGGGGGGGTAGCCTGCCCCTGGCGCTGCCAAAGAGGGGGTGCCGGGTGTGGCTGCCAGCTGCCGGGAGCGCGCTGCGGTTTCCCACAGGGGAGGCCGAGCACAGGGTTGGGAGGCCCTCGCCTGCCCTGCTGATGGGGCAGCTGGCTTGCCACGCGTGCAGGACCTCCCAGCCCTGTGCTCAGCCACCCGCGCGGCAAGCCAGCCGCCCCAGTACACACCTGCACTGCCGCTGCCGCCAGCTCCATGGCGCACTGCGCGCTGGGGCGGCCGGCATGGGGCAGCAGGGCAGGCAAACCATGCAGAAGGCCTCTTAGCCCTGCGCTCAGCTGCCTGCACAGCAAGCCGGCCGCCCCAGCGCACACACGCATGTGCTGCCGCCGCCGCTGCTGCCAGCTCCGCGGCACACCGGGCGCTTGGGCGGTGGGCTTGCCATGTGGGCAGCACACCTCCCGCCCCTGCGTGCTGACATCACAGAAGTGACATCATCATGCAGCACTGGGAGCACGTGCGTGCTGCGCGCATGCGTAGAGGCCAGAGCAAGGGTTGCACCGGGTGCCGGCAACCCTAGATCCGGCCCTGGTTAATGATAGGACGTTTTGGAAATCTTTCCTTCATAATCAAAAAGAGTCCAGTAGCACCTTTAAGACTAACCAATTTTATTGTAGCATAAGCTTTCGAGAATCAAGTTCTCTTCGTCAGATGCCTGATCTCTGTACCATGCATCTGACGAAGAGAACTTGATTCTCGAAAGCTTATGCTACAATAAAATTGGTTAGTCTTAAAGGTGCTACTGGACTCTTTTTGATTTTGCTACCACAGACTAACACGGCTAACTCCTCTGCATCTTTCCTTCATAGGGTCACCATAGGTCAGAGGCGACTTGATGGCACATAACACACACACAGAGTTGTCAGAGCGACTTGATGGCACATAACACACACACAAACACTCACACAGTTGTTTTAGTAAAAATGTGTTGCCTTGACAGGAACCAAGGCCTTGGCTGCTTGCTAATGCTATGAAACCAGACCCCCTCAGTCGTACTTTTGGGCAGCAACCAGGAGCAGGGGAAGTCATAGAGAAGCAAGATGTGGTGGCATCCTACCCAAGAGGAATCTTAGAACCCCACTTCATGGGGAGAGCAGGCGACCAAAGGAATGACTTCTGTCCCAGCTGCATTTCATCTTCTCTCTCACGTGCTGTTTGTCTAGACAGGGGGTGAAAATATCCTGCTGGGGAGCTGGCCAGAACCGTCAAACAATCTCTATGGTTTCCTCCAGTTTCTCAATTCCTCATGAGTGGGGTTGTGTGGGAAACTGGGGTAGAAATTCCCTGAACACAGCTGGTAACTGGGAGGCATAGTTCATGCAGGTTAAAAAAATCCCGTTGAGGGAACACCTTCTGACAGTGAGGAGAGGTCTAGACTTATCCCTCTCCATCTTGGGGTTGCTCTGCCAAATGCACTTGTCCCCCCCACCCAAGGAACGGCCAGGCATCTAAACTGCTACTGACAGGCTAGGACTTACACAACCCCAAGAATGAAGACTGAGAGCCAAGCTACAAGTGACACCTGACACAGGTTGGACACTTGTCAGCTTCCCTCAAGTTTTGATGGGAAATGTAGGCATCCTGGTCTTGCAGCTGTAATGGAGAGCCAAGCTGTAAAACCAAGCTGCCTACATTTCCCATCAAAACTTGAGGGAAGCTGACAAGTGTCCAACCTGTGTCAGGCATCGCTTGTAGCTTGGCTCTGAGCACAGAGTTGCCTGGAGAAGGGAACGCACCTGATTCATGCAAAGATCTCTTTGTCTCTGCAAGCCAATGTTTTGCTTTTGAGCAGCCAGGGATCCAGATAGACCTGTCACTCTTGCTGCCAGGGCCAAAGCGTGGTGTTTGAGAGCTGTGTCACCCAATTGCTGCCAGTTGTCCCCACCCCACCCTCTCTTTTTAGAATCCTTCTCTGAACAAAAAGGCCCTTTTGGGGATCGGTAGATGGAAAAGGAAAAGACGCACACAAGTAAACCACAAAACAATTGAGATCCTGACAAAAGGCAAGAGGAGAAACCAACCGAGCCTGGTGCTTGGAAGTGAAAATGAATTCTCATATGCTCAGTGTGTTTCGAAAGCTGGTCTTCTGGGGGAGCAAAGGAGTCTTGCAGTGAAATCCTAAGGAGAGTTACTCCACTCTAAGCTCATTGAAATCAATGGGTATAGACTAGAGTAACTCTGCTTAGGATTTTACTGTTGATCTTTCGGGGACTAAGCAGCTAAAACAGTCCGCTTGAAGTATCATTTCGTTTTCATTTTGGGGGGTTTTGCTTCTCCTTTCCCCTCTTCCCTTCTCTATTTTGGTTCTAGCAATTCCTTGCCAAGCAAAAACAGATGCTGACTGGCTCTTTCCGGAGAGCAAAGCCTGACCTTTCTTGGCCCAACTAGTGTTCCACGTGTGAAGCATTTCATTAGCCTGGCAGGCAGGGCTGCTTGCACAGTGCGTGAAAAATAAAATGGAATCAATTCTTCCCCTTTGATGTATTAGATGACTTGATTTCCAAATCTATTTTGAATGCTGCAATGCCGTGGATTTTCCCAGGCCCTAACTCTGAAGACAGATCTAGGTCTGGCTAAATCAGCCTTTAAAATCATGAGTTTTGGATGTTGCCATCCATCCTAATATAGTTTTGGTGGGTTGCCACGGAACTGCCACGGGCCCTCCATAGTATGCTCTGTTTTAATACCAATACTGACTGGAGAATTCACAACAACAACAACATTCGATTTATATACCACCCTTCAGGATTACTTAACACCCACTCAGAGCGGCTTACAAAGTGTATTATTATTATCCCCACAACAATCACCCTGTGAGGTGGGTGGGGCTGAGAGAGCTCCAGAGAACTGTGACTAGCCCAAGGTCACCCAGCTGGCTTCAAGTGGAGGAGTGGGGAATCAAACCCGGTTCTTCATATCAGAGTCCCGCGCTCTTAACCACTACAGCAAACTGGCTTGGATTGTTCAAACAAACTGGCTTGTTCCTTGGTACAAAGAAGAGCTTTTTCCTCTCTTGAGGTTTAACGATGTTAACTGGTTTTTTGGAAAGTAGATTTTCTAATATCCCCTATTCGGCTCCTACCCCACTGCTGCCTGAATATGCCTCTTACTGCAGGTGAAATTGAAGCTCGCTAGTTTAAAATAAACATCCTACTATATAATTCCCTTAGCGTCTTTCTGACGACTCACATTTATACTGGTGCACCTGCGTGAGCACCAGGATAAAAAGTGAGTGGTTGGTTCTGGCCTCCAGAGGGCGCTGCTGGCGGTTGATGGCTGGGCGAGGCTGCCCGGCCCTCTGCTGCCCACCTGCCCACCCGCCGGACGACGAAGCCCAGCTGGAGGGGGAGGCCGGCGCAGGACGAGCAATGCGCCTGTAGGCCGCAGTGGAGCCCAGGCAACGGGGCATGACCAAAGTGCCCGCCGCCCTGGGAGCCCCGCAGGAGCCAGGGTGCGCTGCTCTTGGACATTTCCCGCAAGTCTGAGGACTGGATAAATTCACTGAGGGCAGGCCCACCAATTGCTATTAGCCACAATGACTGAGTGGAACTGCCATGCTCATGTTTGGGGTAGTGGTTAAGAGTGCGGGACTCTAATCTGGAGAACCAGGTTTGATTCCCTTGGGTCAGTCACAGTTCTTTCAGAGCTCTTTCAGCCCCACCTACCTCACAGGGTGATTGTTGTGGGGATAATAATAACATACTTTGTAAACCACTCTGAGTGGGCGATACGTTGTCCTGAAGGGCGGTATATAAATCAAATATTATTATTATTATGTTCAGAGGCAGTAACTCATTGGATATCAGTGCTGAGGAGGGCTTCTGGGGCATTAAGTTGGTTGCTGTGGGAAGCGAGATGCCGGAACAGACGGATCACGGGCCTGACCTAGCAAAATAGGTTTTATGTTCGTATCCCTTGTAGCTAGGGTTGCCAACTCCAGGTTCAGGAATTTCTGATGATGTGAAGGTTGAGCCTGGGTAAGGCGGGGTTTGGGGCGGGGAAAGGCCTCACAGTGTCCACTCTCCAGAGTGGCCATTTTCTTTGGGGAATTGATGCCTATCATCTAGAAATCACTTGTAATTCCAGGACGTCTCCAGGCCGCACCTGGAGGTTGACAACCATACATGCGTTTGAGTGTCCCAACACGTGTTTTCTGTCTGCCAGGCCACCTTGTTCAGCATCAACTTAGAAATCAAACTTTCTTCGCTGATGTTCCCCTTCTCTGGAATTCTCTGTCTGAAGCCTCAACGTTGTTTATTTAAAGCATTTTCAATCTACTTGGTGTTCAAGCCTTGTAGAAGGGCGTTTAAAGGACTTTTGTAAGCATCGATGCTTTCTGGTTTTCAGATTTCTGCTGAACTGAAAGAGGGAGAAATTTATTTTAGCTCTAGGGCAATTTCTGTGTAATCTCTGCTATGTAAATTGGTAGTTTTGTATGGACCTGTTTTTCACGTTATTGTTATAAGGTGCCCTGGGGCAGGCATTGGAAATAGGGTTGACGGCTTTTAGAAGGCACAAATCTGGCAAGGGGTGGAGCCAGTAGAGTCAAGGGGCGGAGCTGGGACAGAGCTAAGGGACTGAAGGTGACCTGGAAGGGAGAAGCAGAAATGGCAGAAAACACTATTCATTATATGAAAAAAGCGAACTCGGAAACTGAAAATACAAACGAAACAACAAGCAAAGGAAGTTAGAAGTAGAGCTTTTACATAAATAGGCCCCCGACTCCTTCCTGAAGAGCTGATATAATTAGCTTTTCTGCTAAACTTTCTCTTTTCCAAAAAGGAAAAGAGCATCAGTTTGGTAGAAAAGCGGTTAAGAAACCAAACTAATTTAACCTAATAATCTGGCCGTTAGTTTTTGCTCTAATTCTGTGATGTCCCATTTTATTTTAATTGCCTTTTTGTTATTTGTGTCGAACTGTATTTAATCGTAAACCATTCTGAGCTATTTTGGGAGGAAACGTATTTAAACACGGGTTGCCTCCTCTGGTTTAGGAGATTCCTGGAGATTTGGGTGGTGGAGCCTGGAGAGAGAAGTGTTTGGGGAGGGGAGGGGATCTCTTGGGAATGTGATGCCACAGAGCCCACCCTCTGAAGCTGCCCCCTTCTCCTGGGGAACTGATCTCTGTTGCCTGGAGATCTGTGGTGATTTTGAGATAACCCCAGACCCCACTTAAAAGTTGGTAACCCAGCATATAAATAAATAAACACATTGGTCAAATCCACATAGACCCATTACCCGCATGTTTATCGGATATCTTAATAATAATAATAATAACATTCGATTTATATACCGCCCTTCAGGACAACTTAATGCCCACTCAGAGCAGTTTACAAAGTGTTATTATTACCCCACAACAATCACCCTGTGAGGTGGGTGGGGCTAAGAGAGCTCAAGAGAACTGTGACTCGCCCAAGGTCACCCAGCTGGCTTTGTGGAGGAGTGGGGAATCAAACCCGGCTCTCCAGATTAGAGTCCCGTGCTCCTAACCACTACACCAAACTGGCTCTTCCGTTTGCCTCCAATCCGCGATTTTTCCCTCTTCGTTCACATTCCTGCTTCCAATCCGTCTTTCTCGCGCGTCCCTCCGGTCACACGGCCGCTCGAAAACCGCTTTTTTGGGCGGGACCTTTTTTCCCGCCCATTTTTTTTTTATTTTTTTGAGCGCACTTTTCCGTTATTTCGATCTTGCCTTATAAAGAAACATCATTGAAGATAATGATGCCTCTCTTTCCCCCACTGACAGCACTGATGGCTCTCTCCCGTTTCTTTTTTGGAAATTTGGAAGCATGTGGGAAGCTTTCGTGGGCATTTCCTATGCAGGACAGTTCAGTGCCTGAATTTTACTGAAGTTTCACTCCCTTGGAGTGTCATTATTTCGATATTTCGTAATTTCGATATTACAGTAATATAAAATAAAAAAAATAAAAAACAGTTAAAAAGGAAGTTTTGCGAGTCCGTTCTGAGGATGGATTCACCCCAAAATGATTTTTCAAACTACCAGATTTGATTCAGAAACAGCATAATCAATAAATCCAATGCTATGAAGTCAAAAACAGTCTTTTGCAGACTACGGAGCACTTGCAAGTTGAATCAGCCAATAGGAACTCTCGGAACGGCCAGAGAGACAGGAAGGGGGGTGGTTTTTAAAAAAACCGTGTAAATTGCGCATTGGCCCGTTCACGGCCACCGTGAAACTCCCGTTGAAAACCTGTGATCACATATTCAGGAGAAATGCGAATGAAATGTGTCTGTTTAATGAGGTAATGTGACCGGCACTCGGGATTGCGTGGGGAATGCGGGAAACATGCGACTTAGAATGAGTAATGTGGATTTGACCATTGTCAGCCTATTAAATAAATGCCATTCATCAAATAGTGGGAGGAGGCTTAAAGATTGTACTTAGATCTGGAACTCAAAGCCAAATATAGGTCTGCTGACTTTGAAGAGTAGTAAATTGCTGACTGGGAAATTTCCCCAACTGTTGATTGATGGACGGATACCACAATCTTTACAAGCCTTTGAAACAAATGACCAAATACAAGACAACACTTGGGAAAGAAAAATGAATCATGCAGTGAAACAATATAATACAAAATTTTCCTCTATATTAAAGTGCTCAGTGCAAAACTATGAAGATAATTTTACATTTAACAATAAACTCACAATGAATACAACAAGGATTACATATAGTTAACCGTGTCCCTTTAAGAGTCTCTCTCAATAGTTGCCTTGAAAATCTTATAAGGGTGTATATTCCTTGTTCTTGTTTCACATTGGAGACTCCCAAACAACTGGCAAGTTGGAGAAATGAATGTCCACAGTCTATAAAAAGTCTATTGTGAAGCTGAAACTGAAGAAAGAGAATCTGACTGATTCATAAACGACTTCAAATGGACGGTAAGTAATGTTCAGTCATGCCTGCCTATATGTCTTTGTTTGGGTTCCATTCTCATGGTGAACAAACATCAACCCATTTTAAACTTGGGGGCTAAAAACATAGCCCTGGCAGTACCTGGCTTGTGAGATTACAGAAGGTATTAGGTGCAAAAAAAATGCGCTACGGCTTGCCAATCTCCAGGTAGGGCCTGGAGTTCTTGTGGAATTACAACTGATCTGCAGATTACAGAGATCAGTTCTCCTGGAGAAAATGGATGCTTCAGAGAGGGCAAACCCTATGGTTTCTCATAGGTACTAGGTGAAATCCTTCTCCAGACTCTCTTGTCCGCAGCTCCCTTGCTCCAATCTCCAGGAATTTCCCAGGCCAGAGCTAGCAATCCTAGAACGTACATTGGTCTGTTCCAGCAAGAAAACTGTTCTGTTCGTTAACCAATACAGAACAGAGCACCAAGCTACAAGTGATGCCTGACACAGGTTGGACACTTGTCAGCTTCCCTCAAGTTTTGATGGGAAATGTAGGCATCCTGGTTTTACAGCTTGTCTCTCCGTTACAGCTGCAAGACCAGGATGCCTACATTTCCCAGCAAAACTCGAGGGAAGCTGACAAGTGTCCAACCTGTGTCAGGCGTCACTTGTAGCTTGGCTCTCGGAAACTGCAACTTTGGGGAAACACTTTCTTCATTAGATAAACACCCGTCTCACAGGACCACAGTTCCCAGTGTTCTTTGGAAAGAGGGAATGCCAAAGTCCTGTCCGTTTAAGAGTGACTTGATGTGTGCAAATGGGCAGGTGAAGGTCTTCCTGGCACAGAGGAAAACGATATATCATCTGGTAAACATTCTGTCAAGTATTCATTAAAGGGACCGGACATCTTGTCTCCAGGTAGCGCCTGCAACCCTAGCAGGAACGCAGAGATTCTCGGACACATTTGCCCACGAGGTTTAAAGTGGCTTTTGCTATAGCCACTATGTAATATGAATAAAAGACAAATACTGTATAGGTCAGGAAACAGGATGCTCATTTGCATAACAAATGTCTCTCTTCTGCATTCATATAAAGAGTGCAAAATAGGATCTCAAAGCAGATGATTGACGTGGCATGAAAAAATGTACTTATTCACGGTTGTTCTTAAAATAACAAAAATAAACACCATCTGTATGCAGAAGCCGAGCATTTGCTTGTTTGACATTTTTCTCCTTGGAGGTGACCTTTCTACTCAGAGCCAAGCTACAAGTAACGCCTTACACAGGCCGTTTCCACACGGCTTACCGCTGCTCGTATAATGGGAATAATGGTGACCTACTTCGCAGGGTTGCTCTGGGGATGACTGATAGAGGAGATGACTGATAGACAAGCCAGCTCCAGGTTGTGAAATTTCTGGAGATTTGGGGGTGGAGCCTGAATAGGGTGAAGTTTGGGGAAGAGAGGGACCCATTACAAAGCTGCCATTTTCCCCAGGATCCCTGTGGCCTGGAGTTCAGTTGTCATTCCGGGAGGTCTCTAGCCACCACCTGGAGGTTGGCCATCCTAGACAGAGGCCTGCTTTTGTAGCCAAGGCAATCTGCACCAGCCAAAATGAAGAGTCTTGGGTCATGTTAAAGCAAATATGTTTACTATGCTATAACTAACTTTTGCGAGCCATAGCCCACTTCCTCTGATGCACGAATTGTTATACTCAGTTGGCAGAGAGGTGTGTACTCAACAATACAAAGAGTAGAAAGGCAGGGGAAAGACATAGTTGTAAAGAGCGGTCAGGAGGCCCAGTTTCCCAAGATAAAAGGTGTGACTTTAGAGTGCAGAAAAGAAGAAGCCAGTCAACAGCTAGTGTGAGGCCCAGTGTGGAGTAAGAGTGCTGGACTAGGATATAAGTAGGGTTGCCAGGTAGGGAGGGCAGGGTCTTTAGTGGAGTATAATGCCTAGGATTGTCCTGCCCCCAGATTGTGCTTCCTGCCACTTGTCAGCTTCGGCCAAATAGCAGAGTGGTTCCGGTAGCCGTGGTAACATGATGACATCACTTCTGGAAGTGATGTCAAGGCATTGCTAGCAGCATCACAACATCACCGATGAGCCTCCCTACCCTTGACCAGTCTCTCCCTTGCCACCTGCTAGTAGCTGGGCGGGGGGGGACCCGGCAACCCCACATACATCCCATGCTCCAAAGCAGCCATTTTCTCCAAGGGAACTGATCTCTGTAGTCTAGGAGATCTTCAGTCCCCATCTGGAGGTTGGCAACCTTAGATCCGGGAGACCCAGGTCTGAATCCCCATTCTACCAAGGAAGCTTACTGGGTGACTTTGGGCCAGTCACACGCTCTCAGCCTAGGCTACCTCACAGAGTTGTTGTGGGGATAAAATGGAAACGATGAGAACTATGAAGGCTATGAAGGAGTTCTCACTGGGCAGAAGGGTGGGGTATAAATAAAGTAAATAACAAGCCAGTTTGGTGTAGTGAATAAGAGCACGGGCTCTGATCTGGAGAATGGGGTTTGATTCCCCACTCCTCCACTTGAAGCCAGCTGGGTGACCTTGGGTCAGTCACAGCTCTCTCAGAGCTCTCTCAGCCGCACCCTCCTCACAGGGTGATTGTTGTGGGGTTTACGAACCGCTCTGAGTGGGTATTAAGTTGTCCTGAAGGGCAGTATATAAGTCGAATGTTGTTGTTAATAATAACAACAACAGTAATAATAACAATAGAGTAAATGATCAACTCAAACTGGGTGGAGACCACTCCCAATACTTGAGACATCTCAATAGTGTATAGAAACAGTGTCAGGAAGAACAATTACCTTTTAATGGAGGTTACCATCCCCTACGTCCCTGGTGACAGTAAGAAGTCTGCACGTGAATTCCATCTCAGCACCTCACTGCAGACTCCCTCTGAAACTTTTAAGTCCTGAGGCTTAGGGAGGACGAGCTCTGCCTTGAATACGGTAAACAGATCCGCCCTACCTAATTTTATTTTTTTCAAAATACAGGACACTGTGAGACTTTCTGTTCCCTAGTTCTCTGTAGGGCTGGGATGGTCAGTCTGTCCCTGTCCCTGAAGGACAGCCTAATTTCTTGCATCTCATCCTTGCTTAATCATCATCCCAATTTTTGCCTTCTGAGGATACCTTACAATTTTCTAAGTGTGAGGTGGTAACATTGCCAGCCATCAGGACTCGCCTCCCTCTGCAGTGTTTCTGAAAGTCGAATCTTTGAGTGAGTGGGTAGATGTATCCAGGGCTTTTTTTTTCTGGGAAAAGAGGTGGTGGAACTCAGTGGGTTGCCCTTGGAGAAAATGGTCACATGGCTGGTGGCCCCGCCCCCTGATCTCCAGACAGAGGGGAGCTTAGATTGCCCTCCCCTCTGTCTGGAGATCAGGGGGCGGGGCCACCAGCCATGTGACCATTTTCAAGAGGTTCCGGAACTCCGTTCCACCGCGTTCCAGCTGGAAAAAAGCCCTGGATATATCACATATCTGGAGCGCATGAATGTCAATGCATGTGCAGGAGCACTCAGGTGCCATGCGGCGTGCAGCCTCCCATTTCCTGCACTGCACTGCAGCTGCTCAGGTATGCATCAACTGTTGACAATATGTTGTAGGACAATGGCATTTTTCTAGCACACCTGTAGCCAAAAGAAGAAACACCCTTTTGCTTTGAAATCCACCGAAGAGAGGCTTTGACAAAGCAAAGGAATGCTGCATGCGGTAGGTGGAGCAGAACCTTACTCGATGTGTAAGTGGGTGTGGGAAGCACTCAGGCAGGCATCCTTGGTGCGACAATAGGAGTGTTACAAGTCCGTCTCTGTGAAATGCCGGATGCTAAAATTCTACAAGCTGGAGGTGTGTGAAGAATTGTGGGGTGGGGAGGAGGGAGAAAATCCCTCCACACCCCAATGTCCTCCTTCAGGATTCGATGCGGAGAACCTGGAGAAATATGGTTTCAGTGGCTTGAGCAGAATATTTTCCCCTCATCACTTTCCCCCTTTAACTGACTCTTAACTGCTCTCGGCATCCTGTGCCTCTTGGAGTCTCTCTACACAAGACATCTTACACGGGGACACTCATGTATAGGGAGACACAATGGTAGTCAGGAAGTGTAGTTTAAAACCCCGTGACATTTTTTCTTCTCATTTTGGTTAATTTATTGGGTCACTTTTCTGCATAATCGGGGAGTCACCTGAAAATATAGAAACCTTCACTCCCACCTGGTGGTGCCTGGAGTTCTCCTGAAATAACAACTGATCTCCAGACTGTAGAAATCAGTTCCCCTGGAGGAAATGGCACCTTCGTAGGGTGAACTCTAAGGCTTCACACACAACCCTGCTAAACTCCCTCCCTTCTATGGACTCTGTCTGTCACTGGGAAAATGGCCAGGAAAATCAGCGTTGTCACTTCCAGCAAACACCTGGAAGTGACATCACCGGGCCGACATGACGTAGGATTCGCCTGAAACTCTATGATTTCATTGTAAACTTTGGAGTAAATCCTAAAGCATCACATGAGTGCAGTGATGTCACTTTTGGGTATTCTCTGGAAGTGACGTTGTGCCCCATCTCTCCCCCTCCCTCTGCAACTGGTTGCTAGCCCATGATTGGCAACCCTATTCTACTTCCCAAGCTGTACCTTCCCTATGCAACACTCCCAAATCTCCAGGAATTTCCCATTCTTGTTGGTGACTTACTACACAAGTAACAAACTGGGATGGTTGTTGTGGATTTTCCGGGCTGTATAGCCGTGGTCTTGGCATTGTAGTTCCTGACGTTTCGCCAGCAGCTGTGACTGGCATCTTCAGAGGTGTAGCACCAAAAGACAGAGATCTCTCAGTGTCACAGTGTGGAGGAGAAGATGTTGGGCTGAGACTCATGACTCAGCCCAAACCCACCTTCCTGAGTAGATATAAATTACCTGCCAACATCTTCTCCACACTGTGACACTGAGAGATCTCTGTCTTTCGGTGCTACACCTCTGAAGATGCCAGTCACAGCTGCTAGTGAAACATCAGGAACTACAATGCCAAGACCACGGCGATACAGCCTGGAAAATCCACAACAACCATCGTTCTCTGGCCGTGAAAGCCTTCGACAATACAACAAACTGGGAGTTTGTGCAGAATTGTGTGTGTGTGTGTGTGTGTGTGTGTGTGTGGGAGAAACAATCTGGAAATCTCCCCTTCCTAAATTCTCTCCCTCCCTTTAACTCATTCTCAGCTTCTCTCAATGTGGTGCGCCTCCTGGAGTACATCCATCTTTTGCAGTAATTTATTCTGTCTTTTATGTTAATTTACAAATTACATTTTTTTGTTTACCTTCGTGGGGGGTGGCCCTGAGTAGGTAAAGACCCTCACTTTGCCTGAGGGTAGCCTAGCTTTGCCCCATTCATGACTGACATAGACGTCAGATATAGTTAGAGTTGCCAAACTCCAGGTGGTGGCTGGAGATCTCCTGGAATTCCAACTGATCCCATGGCCACAGAGATAATTTCTCTTGGAGAAAATATCAGCTTTGGAGGGTGGACTCTATGGAATTATACCAGGGTTGCCAGCCTCCAGATGGTGCAAAGAAACCACACAATACCAGGACACCACTATAACGAATGTACATATATTCCTGTCCACATGTAAAAGTGCAAAGTGCAAAGTGCGATGTGTTCAAATATATACAATACAAAAATACACAGTATAATCATATACAGCACATATGTTATTCAAACAAGTCTTTACAGTCCGTATAGTTCCTTGCTTTCATTTAAAGTGCAACATGCAAAAATTTTTTTATATGGAAGCCCATGTTGGAAGTCCAACAACGCCGACGGGGATGTGCAGGCAATTGTCATTAACCCGTTTCGTGAGAGAACTCACTTCATCTTGGGCATACAAAAATTCAGACTGGATACACTGTAAGTGTAAAATAAAATGAATTACACAGCCAAAATAAATCACAATTAGCAATATATACACACTACAATGACTTTTTACTTACAGAAAATTGCAAGAACCAAACTCATTCTCTGAGGGCTTGAGAAGAAGGTGGTGTTAACGGACTCATGATTGAATAAACAGCAACTGTGTATATAATTCAATTTGGGGCCGAATCAATCAATGTACTAACTAGAGCCAGCTGGAGGGTACTGAGTCATGAAACAACTTGCAGCCCAAGTTGCCAATTTGATTCGGCCCCAAATTGAGTTATATACACAGTCCCCTTGGAGAGCAGTCCCCTTGGAGAAAATGGCTGCTCTGAAGGTTCAACTCTATGGCATTATATGTGCTGTATATGATTATACTGTGTATTTTTGTATTGTATATATTTGAACACATCGCACTTTGCACTTTGCACTTTTACATGTGGACAGGAATATATGTACATTCGTTATAGTGGTGTCCTGGTATTGTGTGGTTTCTTCGCAACAATTGTTCCAGGGCCGCCCGTGGTTTTTCCAGCCTCCAGATGGTAGCTGGAGATGTCCCAGAATTACAACTGCTCTCCAGGCAACAGAGAGCAGTCCCCTTGGAGAAAATGGCTGCTCTGAAGGTTCAACTCTATGGCATTATATCCCACTGAGGCCTCTCCCTTTCCCAAAGCCCACCCTCTCCAGGCTCCACCAGCAAAATCTCCAGGAATTTCAAAACCTGGACCTGGCTACCCGAAATTATACCCTGTTGAGGTCCCTCTCCTCCTCCAAACCCAACCTCTCTAGACTCCACCCCCTCCATCTCCAGGAATTTCCCAACTTGGAGCTGGCAACCCTAGGTATAGTGAGGTTTTTAAACGAAGGATATTCTTGTTGCAAAGAATGCTGGGAACCCTGAAAGGAAGGATTCTGGGAGAAAAGTGAATGAACCATGGCTCTGTTGCCTGATCCAAGCATGGAAAGAATGGGTCAGTGGCCACAATTAGCTGGGCCAGCCCAACTGAGTAGACAAGCAACCCCGTTGCTCGAGGCCTAATATTTTTTAAGGGCAATGGATGATGCAAGAGGTGTGCCCCAAGATCCTTGAAGCTCTGAAATCATGCGCAGCTCTGCTTGTGGCTCAGCAGCTCTCTGAGGACTCCCGGAGAGTCTGCCTTTTGGACAGAGAAGCAAAATATCTTTAGTTCCACCCTGGGAAAGGGGAGCATAAGCAAAAAGCGCATCGGACTGCGAGAGAGACCAGAGATCTCAGAATTCATCTCTTGCGAAAAGCTCACTGAGACAGAAAGGCAAGTTCAGCAATGCCTGTAGCTGGCATCGCCCGAGGCTCGTCTTCAGTGGCTGCCAAGCTGTGTTGGCAAAGAGCCCAGCATGCCTATCCTGTGCCAACAACTGGCCCGGCCTTATTTTCAGCATCTGTCTCTCTCTCTCTCTCTGGCGTCACCAAATAAAATCGCAACCTCATCTTACAAGCCTTCTTTCTCTTTGGCCTAAATTCCCGAGACGTTGCGCACGTGTCCGAGTCTGGATGCCAGTTGGATATTGAAGGATATTGCTTGAGGCTGATGCAACGCCTCTCCCTCCGATCAGGTCAGAACATACCTTGGTGCAAACAATGTTGTACTGTTTCATCATGCTTTCTTTACCGCATTACTGAAAGGTGGCCGTCTAGGGTTCCCAACCTTCAGGTAGGGCCTTGAATTCTCCCGGAATGACAACTACAATTACAGAGAACTCCAGACTTACAGAGATCAGTTTTCTGTAGGACATGGCAGCTTTGGAGGGTGGAGTCTGTGACTTCGCATCCCTGCTGGCCTCTGTTCCTTTCCTAAACTACGCCTTTCCCAGGCTCTGCCCCCAAATCTCCAGGGATTTTCCAAGCCAGAGTTGGTAACCCCATGGCCATCTTTAAGGTAGAAATGGGTGTTCACCAATGTTTACTCAAGTGCCAATGGACAAACTTTTAACATGTTTTCACTGCTGCATGAAAAGGAACAGCCAAGAGGAATGGAAGAGCCTGGAAACAAAATAAAACAAGAAGCGGCGTGGGTGGGTGGGGGGAATGCTTGGGACTTGTGTAGTGGTTAGAGGATCACAGTAGGATCTGGGAGATCCAGGTTCAAACTGCTACTCTGGCCTGAAGCTTGATGGGTGCCTTTGGGCCATTCACTTGTTCTCAGTCTGACCTACTTCACAGAGTTGTTGTGAGCATAACATGGAGGAGAAGAGAGCTATGCCACCCCAAGCTCTTTGGAGGAAGGACAGAACCAAAAAATAGTTACATCCTGAAACAAAGAGGAGGAAAAATGCAGTGTGTTCGTTTTAAATGCTTGGTTATTGACCAGGAATTGAGCAAATTGCAGATCTATTCACATATTAAACCTGCAGCATTTAATGAATGACATTATTCTATAACAAATGGGCTGATCAGTTAAAAAGGTACTCCTAAGACTTTTTTTTAAAAAAAATTCTTTTAACACAAGGATTTACCAAAACCATCTCTGAAGCGGCACGCCTTCTTCTCTGTCACACAAGAGGGAACACGTCACCACAGGCCTGGCTCAAGGCCAAACTAGACGTTAAGGCATCTAAGGGTCCAACCCGTGGATGCCGATGACATTTTAGATCTGAACTTGGCCATTTAAAAATGCCGTGAGTGCAGTGGGACCATGCAATCTTGTCCCCCCACTTTTCAAACGCCACTCCCCCGGCTGTTTCTGGCTAGGGCTCTGGCCAGGACTTTTTTTCTGGGAAAGAGGTGGTGGAACTCTCAAGAGGGGAATGAGGAAGAAACACATGGGATTCTTTGAAACAACATTATTTTCACGCGCTATTGCCAAGTATTTTCAAGAGGTGACGGAACTCCATTCCACCACATTCCCACTGAAAAAAAGCCCTAGCTCCGGCAGCATTTTAAAGTGGTTTTGGGTTAGACCTGTGGACATCGTAACGTCTCGTTTGGCCCTTGCTGCCCAGAGACACACACAGCCACTTGGGGTGTCACAATTTGGTCACAGTGCTGACACAGTGGCAGTGTGGGAGGGAGGGGACAGTGGGGTTTGTTCCTGTTGCCATTTCCCAGAGCCAGGCCATTATCCATGGTGGCACAAGAGGAAATATTACATTTTGCCTATATTTATTGTCTCTTCCTGGGTCCTTTGGCACTGTTGGCACCGCAGGGGCTCAGCTTGGACCAGAGATGGGTGGTTTGCTTGTGGCAGCAAAAGGTCATGAGCTCCCTCTATCTCTTCTATGGTTATGGCTTCAAGGACACATGGATGCATTATCTGAAAAGATATGCAAATTTAATGGGTTATCTAAATGCCTTATCATACCTATTCATAGCGTCATAGGAAGCAGAATGCAGAATCACGTGCAACAATAACAGAAAATAAATGGTGAAAGAAAATTCATGGTAGGTATGGAACACCATGCACTTTCTGGAATATATCCACCAAACTGATCGTAACAGACACATGGGCCGTTTCCACACTACTCATTTTCATCTGGAACGCTGCGGAACGTCGCGAAAAAAACATGGAAGATAAGTGTCTTCTCATGCGAGTTTTGCGTGATGTCGCGCACAACTCGTGTGAGAAGATGCTATCTTCTGGGTTTTTTTCGCGATGTTCCACAGTGTTCCGGATGAAGGTGAGTAGTATGGAAATGGCCGTGGTTTCTATCTGATGGGATGCTGTTTCAATACCTATTCATTCAGGAACTCCTATAGACTGACGATCAATCAACTGGTAGTTCTCATTCATAAAAAATATCAAAAGTGTTATGCTCTAGTCGTCCAACAGATTGCAGTGTTGTATCTGTAGAATCAGGGAATGGTGCTGAAAGAAAATTATACCCGTGTGGTCATAGATGCCATTGGAATCATGATGAGAAACTATCAAAAGATGCTGGAGGAAAGAGTTGGACTCTATTAGTCGCATTCAATTGTCAAAGAAATTTCCAAATGGGAAGTGCAGTTGAATCATTTCCTACTCGATACCCAGCCAACTGTGGAATGGCAACTGGAGAAATGTGCACCACCCAAAAGATTGGCCAGCGCATTCATGTTACTTCTATCCTGCTTAAACTGCTCCTAGAGTTTGGCCTTGGAAGATTTACCTTCTCTCTTTCTGAAGACCACCTAGAGGATATTCTGAGGGGCAGAACTCTATTGGCACAGCATTCAAGACCATGGAGGCTGGCTTGGCTCACACCATCACATATCCAAAGGAGTTAGCCGTATTAGTCTGTAGTTGCAAAACAGTAAAGAGTCCAATAGCACCTTTAAGACTAACCAACTTTATTGTAGCATAAGCTTTCGAGAACCACAGCTCTCTTCATCAGATGCATCTTTGCTATTTACCATTACATATGTATGTCACATCAAGTTGGAGATGGTTTGCCTTTGCCTTCCTCTGCAGAGTCTTCCTTGGCGGTTCCCCATCAAAGTGCTGCCTCTGCTTAGCTTCTGAGCTCTGATGAGATCAGGTTATGCCATGCCACCTTCCCACCATTCACAGCATTACGTAACAGCAGTTAATAAACAGCAACCCTCGTTGGAATTTCCTGGGTGGTTCCAAACTCACTTCACTGATAAAGTCACTAACTGCCTGCAGCCACTCTGGAATGGGTTTACAGAATGTAGTTTGCCAGCCAGTGGGAGACTGAGAGGGTGACAATGTGGGGTGGGCGGGTGCTGTCACACCAATGCCGTGATGGCATTTTGACGGTGAACCCAGAAGTGAGTTCCCATCTGGAAGTGAGGTAACGCCCCTCTAGGATTCAGCAGAGACTCTATGGTAAAACCATAGAGTTTCCATTGAATTCTAGAGCATCGTGACCATACTTCCAGGTTGACAGTGGGAATGATGACGTGCTGGGGATGCAACAGCCATTTTTACTCATTTCCTCTCCGCCTGCTTACCAAGCAATGACAGGGTCTGAAGGGCTGCTGGCAGGAAATCTGCTATAGCAGCTGATCCGGCAATCCTAATTGCGCATGATGCAATAGATCATGTACTTGTCCTCCATGCTCATTGTTCTGGAATAACTACTCCCCCGTAGCTCCATCTTTTAAATGCCTAAAGCATATCCTTCTGAATGAGCCGGCCCCCGACTCTTAAGATTTATTAATGAGTTCCTGCCGAAAGTTTCTTATCTTTTTGAGGCCTGTGAAAATCAATGGAACCTGCCTGCATGGTCACGTTTTCCTTCTAAGAGGCCTCCTTTGGTGGACCACCAGAACCAGGACTCTGTAAGGTCCAGCCAAGATTGGAACTTCAACTCCCAAATTAAAAACATTTCCCCCTACACCTTTGCCCCAAGGAGTTCAGGTTGGCGTATGTGGTTTTTCGCCTAAATTTCTTCTAACAGCGATCCTGTGAGGAGAGTTAGGTGGAGAAAGAATGAATCGACCCAAAGGGCCAGCAACTTGAAACCCAGTTTTCTTTGCCTATCAGAAGTTCCACCATATCCTGACAGGAGAGGGTCCTAAGAGCACAATGACCTGAAATATCTGCTCCCTCCCTTTTAAAAATTTTGTATCATCTGGCTCGATGAGTTCTGAGGAACTTGAAACCTTGTGCACTGTCATTGAGTTGGTCTTCAGAAAGGTATTACATGGATGGTGTTTTGGGCTTTTTGGATTTCTTTTTTTTGGCTCAACACAGTTGTAAATAACTTGCCCAAGGTCATATAGTGAACTTCAAGGCAGAGGGGGATTTGAATCCAGGGCTGCTTCTACATGAGCGTTTTCCCCCATACTGTTCAAGTGTGATCGTTCATATGGCAACGGACTCACAAAGGAATGGAAGAAATGGCACTGTTGGCAAATTCCCAACAGATATCAGAAGTGATGTCATGTTGGCGGTGTGACATCAAGGTGATGTTCTAGGATTTGGGCAAAACTCTATGGTAAAATCGTAGAGTTTGGCCCAAATCCTAGAGCGTTGCATACTTCTGGATATTTACCAAAAGTGATGTAGTGCTGCCAGCATGGTTCCCTTAAAAAAGTATTCCTCCTGCATCATAAATCAGGAGTTGGGAAGACATCCTATTCTCCGTCAACTTTTAAAAATAATTGTGAGGCATGTCTGTAGAGCTACATAGGAACAGCCAAAATTGCAACCCTTTCAAATACCTTCTATTAGCTGAATTTTTGCAAATGAGGCAAGAACGGCTATCAACAGTGAGCTTATTCAGCCCTCTAAGGAGGAGGCCTGCAGCTGCCTTGAGCCTCTTTGAGGTGGTGCAGGTAGCTGTTCTCATTGGCTGCTCGTTCTGAAACGGCAGTGGCTGAAACAGGGAAATTCTCCATGTGGAATCAGCCCAGGTGTCCCCTCTTCATTGCTCAGCTCATTAACCGCTGCAACAAACTGGCCACTGAAAAGCTCCTCTGGGATTCTCTTGTGTAGTTGGTGTGCCTGTGTGGGCATTGAGCCTGATTTAATTGTGATGTGAGCCTGCAGGAAGAGCCGACCCATACAATGGTTCATGTGCCCAGTTAAATAGGGCGACGACGCTTGCCAAACATGCAATTTTCAAATGCCAGAGATCTGTAGCTTGGGGGGCGGCTGTGCTGGCCTGCTGCAGTTGCACGGGCCGCTGCTTTGTACGGGTAGCTGCTCAGTTTAAACCAGATGCTGGGCATGTGCAAGGTCATGTGGGTATGTTCTCCTTAGGGTTACCAACCTCCAGGTGGGGCCTGGAGATCTCTTGGAATTACAATTATTCTTGATATGACAGCGATCAGTTCCCCAGGTGAAAGTGGCTGTTTTGGAGGAGGAGGAGGAGGACGACGACGACAACAACAACAACAACAACAACATTCAATTTATATACCGCCCTTCAGGACAACTTAATGCCCACTCAGAGTGGTTTACAAAGTATGTTATTATTATCTCCACAACAATCAACCTGCGAGGTGGGTGGGGCTGAGAGAGCTCTGAGAGAGCTGTGACTAGCCCAAGGTCACCCAGCTGGCTTCAAGTGGAGGAGTGGGGAATCAAACCTGGCTCTCCAGATTAGAGTCCTGCACTCTTAACCACTACACCAAACTGGCTCAAAATAATATCCTTTCTGGTGAGACATAAAAGTGCCATATCATGCCAAGGGCTGGATAGAGTGCACCGGGTCGGCCAGTTCTCCTCACCTTTTGGCCAGGTGAGCAGTGGTGATGGGCAGTGGCTGGCAGCAGCTGGGGGTGGGGGATCCCCCAAGCAGGGAACTGGCAACTTTATGCCACCCTGCAGGTGACAACCTTAGTTTTCCTTGCCCGCTAGTCTATTTAAATCAGACTGCGGAGTTATAGGCATGGGACATAAAAAACAAAACTGGGTTGCAATTGGCCACCTTTTCTTTTGTGACTCCAAGGGCGGCCTTAGCTAATAGGCAATAGGGGCAGCTGCCCTGGGCCCTGTTCTTGAAGGGAGGCACTTTCCCATAGCCCTGCCCCCTTAGTAGCAGGGGAAAGATGAACAACACCGGGCTGTTGTTACTATCTGCACTTGCTGTGTCTGGGGTTTCCAGTGTCAATGGTTGCTCCCACCCACCTCACTGGGGCGACAGCCACCCCTGTTTTGACCCATGCTGGACTTTTGGCCAAGGCTCCAGAATAACGAAGACCTCCCCTACCTGGCCCCAACCTGCTAATTCACCAGCATTATAATAACATAATAATAACATTCAATTTATATACCACCCTTCAGAACAACTTAATGCCCACTCAGAGCAGTTTACAAAGTATGTTATTATTATCCCCACAATAAAACACCCTGTGAGGTGAGTGGGGCTGAGAGAGCTCCTAGAAATTGTGACTGACCCAAGGTCACCAGGAATCAAGCTCGATTCGCCAGATTAGAGTCCCGCGCTCTTAACCACTGCACCAAACTGGCTCCCTTTAGGGTTACGAGGTCTCCCTAGCCTCCTAGTGGGAGGCAGGGGACCTGGTATTTATTTATTTATTTATTTATTTATTCATTTATTTATTTATTTATTTATTTATTTATTTATTTATTTATTTATTTATGTATGTCATTTATAGTCCACCTTTCTCACTGAGACTTGAGGCAGATTACATAGTGTGAGATTAGTACAATCAGTAGCAAGGACATTTCCATACAGTCTCAAGGACATTTCCTTAAACAATGCCATAGGATAAATAAATACAAATTTACAAAGACATAGCATTAGCAAGGATCCAATACAGAGTTGAAGAAACGGAATATAATCAATTTTAGGACTGACATTAGACAACATGAAGCACATATTTAAAGCAACAGATAGTACGTAAGGCAACATAGTGGTGAAGTCTGTGGTCCTTAACTCATTAGCGAAGCATCTGAGACCCCTTCCTACAACACTGTCTTTCTACTTACCTTTCTGGCCTTCCGATGACCCTTCTCCCACTCCTTTTAGAGCCAAAATTGGCCTGCAGCGAAGCCCGGGTGTGATGTCACTTTGTGGCCCCTGGAGCATGCCCAGGAGGCCTGTTCCCGTGCTGGCCAGGTGAGTGGTGGTAGTAGGTGGAGAGTGAAAGCCGGGGATCCTCCGCCCCCACTGGGGGAACTGGATCCCTAACCAGAATGCCTCACTGTTTGAGGAAGGCTGCATTGCTTGAGGGAAGCTGTTCAAAGAAGCAGCTGCATGACAAGTCACAAAGTTCCTGGTTCAGCTCTTCTCTCGGCCATGAATAGGTGGCCCTAGGCAAGCCACTCTCTTTCAGCCTCTTTGTCAGGGATGAGCAAATGTTCCTTCTTGCCCGCATAATGTCCTGGTTAGTGCTTTGGGCTGGGACCTGGGAAACCCAGGTTGAAATCGTCGCTCTTCCAAGAAGCCAACAAAGTGGCTACCAAATTCAAGCAGACATATTAAAATCTCATCTTAAAAACCATTAAAACCAACATGTTATTGCCCAGCTTGCATAGTGTAGCAGTTAGAGTACTGCATTAGTGCCTGGAAGATCTTGGTTCAATTCCCTACTATGCCATGGAAGCTTGTTGGTGTTTTAGGAATAGAAGTAGTAAATTTGGTTGCATGCAGAAGACACCACATTACTAGCAGAAAATAGCGAAGACTTGAAACAACTACTGATGAAGGTTAAAAGAGAAAGCACCAAAGCAGGATTACAACTAGACATGGGCATGAACGGACCCCCCCCCCCCGAACACCCTGTTCGTCGTTCGGTGCCATCCACGAACAATGAACAATGAACATGGACGAACATGAACTGTTCCCGGACATGTTCATTGTTCGTTGTTCGTGGGGGCCAGAACCCACCCCACCCCACCCCACTTAGCCCCTCTCCATTCAAACCCACTTAAGTGGCCCTTTAAAGATCCCTTTAAACTATCAGCTGGCAGGCGGCAGGGGGGATTCCCCCCACCGCCTGCCAGCTGATAGTTTATAGGGCCGTTTCCTGCCATGTGCAAGGGGCAGGGCCCTTTAAACACCCCACAAACTGACCTTCCCAATGTCCAATACCCACCAAATTTGCAGGGGACAAAGTCCTCACTGTCCTCTGAAGACCCCCCAAGTTTCAGAGAGATTGCACCCCAGGAAAGGCATGATCCACAGGTCTCCCCATTGGCTGTCATTTTCTCTTCACAGTGGCAAAAACGGGACTCTCTGCTGGAAGTACTTCAAAGGGTTAAAGCCAGAAGGAAAGCCAGAAGGAGTTCAGACAGAGTTCAGTCCCTCGCTGCCTCCGGTTGCCAAGGGGATTGATTGCAGCAGGTGCCAGACTGTCTGGCTTGATGAAGGGCAAGGTAACAAACGAGGCTTGCAATGTTCGTTTAGGATGGGGCCTCACAAACAGCTTGTTTGAGAACAGATTAGGCTGTTTGTGGGTTTTTTCTGTTCGTAATGCTGTTCATGCCCATGTCTAATTGCAACTGAACATCAAGAAAACAAAAGTAATGACTACCAATTACACAATTTTAAAGTTGACAATAAGGAAACTGAAATGTTCAAGATTTTTTATTCCTTTGGCTCAATCATCAACCAACAGGGAGACTGCAAGGAAGAAATCAGAAGACTGAGACTCGGAAGAGCAGCTTTGAGGGAGCTAGAGAAGATCCTTAAAGATGTCTCTCTGGGAACCAAGATCAAGATAATTGAAACTATGGTATTCCCCATTGCCATGTATGGATGTGAAAGTTGGACAGTAAAGAAAGCTGAAAGGAAGAAAATTGATTCATTTGAAATGTGGTGCTGGAGGAGAGTTTTGCGGATACCATGGATAGCTAAAAAGACAAATAAGTGGGTACTAGATCAAACCAAGCCTGAATTCTCCTTAGAAGCTAAAACGACAAGACTAAGGCTGTCGTACTTTGGTCACATCATGAGAAGACAAGATTCTCTGGAAAAGTAAATAATGCTAGGAAAAGTAGAAGGCAGTAGGAAAAGTGGAAGACCTAAAACGAGATGGCTGGGCTCAGTAAAAGAAGCCACGCCCTCCAGTTTGCCCGATCTGAGCAAGTCTGTTAAAGATAGGATGTTTTGGAGGTCTTTCATTCATAGGGTCACCATAGGTCGGAGACAACTTGACAGCACATAACACACACCATTTAGCATTATTGTATTTTGCTGCTCTTATTTTACAATTGAGTTTTGTTGGTTTTTTTCTAACAACTTTGTGCTGCATTCAGTTTCTCACTCCAGGGTCTGCATATTGCTTTGAATGCTTCCAGTTTTAATGCAAGACTTGAACATTCCTTTTTTTCCCCCAAAATTTTTTATTGGATGGGTTAACAAACATAAACATGATAATCATTATCATTTTCCACCCCATTACATTTTCCCCATCCTTCCCCCTCCCTTATCTATTGACTCCCAACAGTTTTCCATACCCAACTTAACCTAAAGAATATATACTATAAATTCTTAAAATCTATAATAATATGTATAATATATATATATATATATATATATATATATATATATATAATACATACTAATCTAGTCTATTTAATTGTATTAACTATATCAATATAATACTTATCTAACTTAAGAGTATACAAAATATATAAGTATATAATAGGTACATATACTAACTAACTAACTAACTAACTAACTATATAATATACTAATCCTTAAATACCTATTATCTATATTATAAATCTATTACTTCTAATACATCACAAAAATATTATATATATTCCCTATTACCTATTCAACCTTATTATTCAACCTTATTACTTCCCATATGAATACACTATCTTACTCTTAACTTTATAATACTATAATACTATAACTCTATACTAATCCAATAAATTACAGTAAAATATACCCCCTTTTAACTTTAAGTTCTATCTCCCCCTTAACAACTATCAAAAGACCACAATTTCCCCTTCATGTCCTAAGACTTGAACATTCCTTTTAAATCTGTCTTTCATTTGATTGGCATATTTTGGTTAAATCCCTGGCATTTTGATCATTGGGCCATACAGCAAACCCTTGGATTTGTTTCACTTGTGTGGCTCCTTACTGGTTCCGCGTGGCCCGCTTAGGATATTGGGATATAACAGGGATATTGTCTTGCCTAGATTACAACTAGATAAGGCATTTCTCTTTTCACACTTGAAAAGTGCATCATAATTGCTGATTAGGATTAATAAGTATTACATAAATAGGTTTGTCAACCACTCATTTTATAGCTGCCGCCAGGAAAACCTCTAACTGGCAGGTAATCATTATCAGAGGCCAAAAAAAGTCTGATAATCTCGTTCCTTGTTCATCAAGTTGAGAACAGCCTTGGGATGGTTCTTATTCTCAACCAGGCACGAGACTGCATGTGGCTGCAAACTGGACCATTAATTAGGCTTGCCGATTCTGGGTTGGGAACTTCCTCGAGATTTGGGGTGGAGCCAATGGAGGGAGGAGTTTGGGGCGGCGATGTGATGCCATAGAGTCCATCCTTCAAAGCTGCCATTTTCTCCAAGGAACTGATCTGTGTAATCTGGAGATCCATTGTAATTCCTGGAGCTCTCCAAGCCCCACCTGGAGACTGGCAACCCTAGACTACCTCATTTGATTTAATTTTTTTTATCCCTCATTAGATGTAAGTTGACCCCCCCCCCACACTTGCCATTGCTGACTTTTGCTGCAAATTGCTCTTCTTATAGAATAGTCTAGGAATAACTGGTTACCTAACAGGGGTCCAGTAACATTTTTTTGGGTTTCTTTTGAATCGGCATGGAAGGAAGCCTTTTCCCATCAGTTCTGCATTCTTTGAGGGATTGGTGGTTTAATTTTCATTAGGACTTTGAACTGGTTATGACATAATAAGGGATGGCAGGTATAGTTCGAGTTGCTAGGGAATAGGGAAAGCAAGCACTCTGAGATATCACAACATGAAGAACTAATCCCGGACCACCCAGTGGCTGGCAACCAGCAGGAGTTGGGATGTATACAGGAATGGGGGGCACTGTAGGGTGATGGTATTACAGGAAAAACCTGGAAGTGATGTCATGCCTCTCTAGGAATTGTTGGTGTTACCATTGAGTTTCCAGCGATTCCTGGAGAGGTACGGTTTATGTCCAGTGGTATCTTACATAGAAACATAGAACTGGAAGGTACCCCAATGGTCATATAGTCCAGCCCCCTGAACAATGCAGGAAGTTCACAGCTGCCTCCCCTCTTTACCTCCCTAAGTGATCCCTTCTCTATGCTCAGAAGAAAGCAAAAAAACCTCCAGGATTCCCTGCCAATCTAGCCTGGAGAAAAAGTCCTTCCTGACCCCAAAGTGGTAGTAGTTGGCATTACCCTGGGCATATAAGGAAGAGCCATTTGAGCCTAGCCCCAGCTAATCCCTTCATGCCCTCCCTCTCTTGATCTGCGTACATTTGTATGGAGTTGTGGCGGAACGGGCGCTGGCTCTGTCCAGGCAACTGAGCCGCCGTCAATGGCCTGCTAGCCCCGCTATCTGCCTCCCACCATCCTTGGTGGGCGTGGCTCACCCTCTTTGTCGCTGCCACCACTCACTGATTTGTACACCGCCTGACTGAGGGGCAGTGAGACCCCTCTGGCTGAAGTTCCCTACTGGGAAGTGAATCCCCCAATCTTTGGGTGGGCCCTGGAGAATTGGCAACCCACCAAGGTCTGGCCTGATCAGTTCTCCTGGGCTCCCTCCCTTCCTGTAGCGTGCCAAGTGGGGGAGCTTACGTAGTCAGAGCACCATAAGGTTCTTTATATTCCAAAAAACTATAATTTAATAACTATGTATAGAGCACTATATACAAAGCAGGTAAAGGCACCACACACAGGGGCAGACCCCCCTGTTCAGAACTCATAGGGCAGAAAATCAAACTGAAGAGAACCACTGTCTGCTTTCCCTACCACACTGTTCCCTACTCTACCTTAAGGGGCTGGTGGTCTGAAGGAAAGTTCACCCTTTACTTCCTTTCTGCTGCCTCCCAGGCCCTCCACATTTAGAGCCTAGGCACCCGGGTTTCACCCAGCAGCAGGAGCCTCTCCTCCTTCAACCAAGAAGGTGACTAACTGCCTTTCCCCCCCTCAGGATCAGCTGAGTCCCTCAATTCAGGCTCCACCCCTTATTTTTCCCGCACTTTCTTGGCCCGGGGCAGCTGGGAGTTGTAGTCCAGGAAGAAGTGCGTCCCACACCAAGACTCCTGCAGGCCTCTCCCTGGCCCCACAGCCCATCAGACCTCACGGGGAACATTTCCTCCCCTTTCTTTAAAGACAGAATAACAGCAACTGGCACTCATTTCACCCCTGGAAACCATTTCGTTACAGAGTCATAGAATCATTATTGCTGTCAGGCGGCCATCTATCCTCTTCTTAAATACCTCCAAGGAAGGAGAGCCCACCACCTCCAGAGGAAGGCTATTCCACTGAGGAATAAAAGATGCCCCCCCCCTTTTCTACTGAATCCTGTTGAAAAATGAGGATATTCTCTTTGGGATGTGTATTGGTGAAACACCCCGGGGTTCAGATTGAGATGTGACATAAAGACATTGTTTTGTTTATGATGTCACTTCCTGCTTATCTAGACAGCTCACTGACTCCCCCTTTGCTGTATTTCGAGCAATGGGAGAGGGGAGCATTCCAACCAATTGGAAGTTACTCATTGGGAAGCTGTTCGCTTATTCATAGATGCTCACATTCTAAGTCCATTCCAAGGTTCTCATGTGACTTAGTTTCAGCAGCCAACAGTCGGAGAAAAGAAAATATGACGGTCCGTGCTTTCCGGAAGCTCATCTGCCTTTGGCATGGAGTAAAACTGGCCCAGTGCTTTGTGTCGAAGAAGGAATTAGCATATCAGTGAATGAAAGGCATTTGTGTGTGGGCACGCAAACAGGCTGGGCCTGTATTGTGCCTTGTGTATTCCCAGAATACCAGGTGACTTGGACAGGTTGGTGCTTATCTCCAAAGGAAGTTGCCAGGACTCACAGACTTGGCTTGCAAAACGCCTTGTGGTTGTTGTTAGAAGCTGCTCCTGAAGGAATGAATGCATTTTAATAAATGCATTTAATAAATAAACAGTATTACCAGTGTGGTGGTTAGAGTGTTGGATGAGGACTTGGGAGGCCCAAGTTCTAATCCCGCTGTTGCCATGGTAGCTTGTTGGGAGATAGGGTTGCCAGCTCCAAGTTGGGAAATTTCTGGAGCTCTGGGGGGTGAAACCTGGAGAAACCTGGAGAAAGTGGGGTTTGGGGGAGGGAAAGGCCCTTGGCATGGCATAATTCCATAGTCTACCCACCAAAGTAGCCATTTTCTCCAGGTGAACGGATCTCTGTGGCCTGGAGACCAGTTGTAACTACCTCCACTACCTGGAGGCTGGCAACCCTATTGGGAGACCTTGGGCCAGTCATATGCACTAGGCCTAATTTACCTCAGAGAGTTGCTGTTGTGAGGATAAAATTGAGGCGAGGAGAATGACGTGAGACCCCAAACTAGGGTGAAAGGCTGAAGTGTGAAAGAAGGAAATAAATATATTTTCATAAACCAACATTCCTCTAGCCCCTAGGCTGGTGTGTTGTGAAGAAGTCATGACAAAGTAAAGAAGCTGTAAAACATGAAATGTTGGAAAGTGATCCCAGCGAATTGCCAAGAACAGAGCCATGTGGCTCTGTGGATTCGAGAATAATGAACAAAAGTGTGTTCCTGAGCACGTTCAGAGTACCACTCACTCACTAATGCACCTGAGGTCATAGGATAGGGCTCTGAGGTAATTCGGCGTGATTGTGAGGATGATTCGAACTCTGGCATCATTTTTTATTGCAGCGGCACGTTCAATTGATTTAATTAATAAATTAATCAACTGAGATATCAGTTGATTACTCATTGAGGATTCATTTGGATTGCTGGTGTGCCGATGCTCAAGTGTTTCTGAGATGATCAATCAACCAATTAATCCATCTTCATTAATACTGTCTTAGACCAGCACACACTTCTGAGATGAAAATTCAGATGCGCAGCAGCCATATATTCGTTTGAAAGATCACTTCACAAGACCCATAGGCTGCCTTCTACAACACATTAGCCCTCTACGGACAACATTATACCCCTGCTAAGGTTGCCAGGAATCCGGTTTTAACCCGGACAGTCTGGTATTTTGTGGGACTGTCTGGGAAAATGTCCACCAAAAATCAGAGACCTGGTCCCTTCCCTTTCCCCTTCTCCTCTCCCCTCCTATGGCTGCATCGCGCCACCCAGGAGAGGCCGGCCAGTCTGGGCACCCAGTAGGGTTCCCACGTGCCTACTGGTGGTGGGCAAACTTCTGGGGATTTGCCCCCTTGTTTGCTGATCACCCAGTGAATGGCGGGAGGGGGCAAGCTCCCGGAGGTTGCTCACCACTGGTAGGCTCACCACTCAGGAGCAAAATAAAAAAGAGCCCAGTAGCACCTTTAAGACTAACCAATTTTATTGTAGCATAAGCTTTCGAGAATCAAGTTCTCTTTGTCAGATGCATGGTACAGAGACTGGTCAAATATAGAAGAGGAGGGGGGAGGAGGGGAGGAGAGAGAAGATGCAGTTAGGGGGGGAGAGGGAGGGTGCAACCAAAACATTCCTTTGCTAGTAAATGTAAACATCTCCTTTTGGTGTGGGGGTCAGTTGGCTTGTGTGAGGCTTCAAAGGAGTTTGTCGTGTTAGTTTGTAGCAGCAAAACAGCTAGACCATCCAATTCCAATGCAGTATAAGCCTTCGATAACCACAGCTCTTCCCGTCAGATGCATCTGACAAAGAGAACTGTGGTCCCCGAAAGCCCACACCAGGTGCCACTGGGCTCCCCCAGACCCCAACTCTGTAAAGGAAATCTGTTACCTGTGATAATGTGATAACCATTCATAGTCCCTATTCAGTCCCAGCTTGACAGAGTCAAATTTGCATATGAATTCCAATTCAGCAGCCTCCCATTGGATTTTGTTTTTGAAAGGTTTCTGTTGAACCACAGCGACCTTTAAGTCTTTGATGGAATGTCCTGGTAGATTGAAGTGTTCTCCCACTGGTTTCTAGACGTTTCCATTTCTAATGTCAGATTTGTGTCCATTTATTCTTTTGCGTAGAGGTTGGCTGGTTTGTCCAATGTACAGAGCAGAAGGACATTGTTGGCACATGAGGGCATATATCAGATTGGAGGATGAGCAGCTGTAAGAGCCAGAGACAGTGTAGTTGATGCCATTGGGTCCTGTAATTGTATTCCCTGGGTAGATATAGGGGCAGAGCTGGCATCTGGGTCTGTTGCAGGGCCTGGTACCTGTGCTGGTGACTCTGCTGGCCGATACAATCCATTGACAACCTACCAGATGACACCATCCTAGCAACCATGGATGTGGAGGCTCCCAACCAGCATGGCGACATTGCATCTGGAAGTGATTTCATTGCGCTGCCCGTGGGAGCGTTCCCACACTTCATTTGGGGCCAATTTGAGCCCTAAATGGGTCAAATCAGCCCTGTGCAGAGTGCGGAAGCGCTTGCACAGGTGGCATGGTGATGTCACTTCTGGAAGTGACGTCATCATGCCAACTCCGGGGCACATGCATGAAACAGGACCTCATGCAGCGCACAAGGTAAGTGCCAGGGACCCCACCCTCCCGATGCGAGGTGAGGGGTACCTGGTAACCCTAGCACCCAGCCAGCCTCCTGCCACTGGGAGGTGCCACCTAGGAGTGGCATCTGGAAGTGGGGAGGCGGTGGTATGATGATGTCACTTCCTGCAGTGATGTTATCATGCTGCTCCGGGAGTGCACACATGCTGCACGTGTGTACGTTGTACAAAAAAAAAGTAAGTTCTGTCTCTCCTCAGGATCCGGTATTAGACCAGTCCCCATCTGGCAACCCTACCAACTACATTTGTCATATGTTGAGGGGGAGCAGATGCAAGCACACTGGCCCTGCCGTCCTCCTAAACACAATTGCCAGCTCGTGAGCAGGGAGTTCATGCATACAGATAGTGCATGCGCACAGGCTCTGTCCCCATGATTAGGGGGTGCGGTTTTTCAACCATGGACTAGAGTTATCGCGCATGCGCTGTTTTCACGCTGAATCCATGCTCGCGAGCCAGTTAGCCTGGCGGGGGCAAGGCAAGCACACTCACCTCCATTTTCCTGTTACATGTGTGATTTCAATGTTTTTATATTTTTAATATATGTTTATGTATTTTATATTTTGGGGCTTGATTTTAAAAGGCAAGAAGGTGTTTGTACTTTATCGAAACAGAAATCCGGCAGCCCCTGAAAGACTAACAACATTTATACTAGTCTGAGCTTTTGTGAGACGGAGCTCACTTCTTCAGATGCTATGAGGAGGAAATCATACGCCACATATTTCACTGAAGAAGTGAGCTCTGTCTCACAAAAGCTCACACTGGTATTTTTAGCCTTTCAGGTGCCGCTGGACTTCTGTTTTGGTATAATGGTCTACCATGGCGACTGCAATGGAGTTATCATAATCTGTACTTTAGGTTGAAGTATACTAGAAAAACACCATTGTCCTGCTATCTCTTATCAACTGTTCAAAACCTTCCACAGCGCCTGCAGGGTGTAAAATGACTGGCTGTGCATGGTATGTCATCGTAATGGCCATGCACAAGCATTGATAGGGTTGTGTGCTGGAGATAAGATGCATCTACCATGACACCTGAGAGATTTCTAGAGATCCTGAAAAAGATACTAAACTCTGAATTACAACATTGGCATCTCTCACTATTTTAAAAAGGCATCCCCCAAAGGCGACAAAGCTCTGTTAAGGCTGATACGTTATAGTTAAAAGGAATTAAAAGGTAAAACACTAAACATGACCTTTCCATGGAAAAATGATAGAGAGGATTAAGGGGAGATCTATGTATAGAGCCCTGAGAGCTTTGGAAGAAAGCCAGGGTCAAAATGGACATATGGATTTTCTCTTTTCTTTTTCCACAGTCCCTTGCATTATACTTCTCCTGAGTTCTGGTTTAATCCAAAATGTTTCTACAATGAATTCCGTAACTGGGTCATGTGATGTTTGTATGGACTCTTTTAGTTTGTCTGCACCCCCCCCCCCATAACCTCTGCGTATGCGCGTGCAGATAAAACATTGTAAAAAAAATCTCGATGTGATCAGATGCAGGATAGCTTCGAGATTCTTTTTATGTGGTATTTTACTGTGTATCGGCAAACTGCCGCACAAAAAGAATTGTGTTTCAGTTGCACGTATAATTTATTTAATTTATTTATCTATCTTCAATTTCTATTCCACCCTCCTCGCACCGGCAGCATAAACTTCAAAATTACATTCCACGATTAAAACCACAATAAATACAATATAAATATTTAAAACATGAGCAGCACAAACTAGTTTGACTCAGTCCAACACGCAACCGTCACTAAAAGATACTTTAAAAGAAGGTTTCTTTAGGGTGGATGCTCGGATAATGGTATCAAGATTGCATTTTAATGGTTTTATCAGCGCAGAAGACCAGAAGATGTGGCAAACTGGGCATGCACAAGGCTGTTTGTGAAGTTCAGAAACTAAAATAAAGTACGGCAGAAAATATATAATGAATTGGTTCAATTTTCATTATAATAACAGGTAATTCAGAATTCCAAAATCTAGGGAGAAACGGGGATGGAAAAATGTGGCAAGGTGAGGGAAGGTGAGAGCAGATTTTGTTGTTCAATTGTAAGTTACATATATTTAATGCTATCCTTCCTCCGAGGTGTTCAGGGTAGCATTCATCATTCTCTGTTTATCCCTGCAACGTCCTTGTGAGGTAGGCTGAGAGGACCCAGTAAGGTTAATTTTTGAGTGAGAATTTGAGCCTAGTCTGACTCTCTAACCACTAGACCATACTGGCTGTCTCGACACAATGTTTTTCAGACTTCCTTTACTATCTCAGGCAATAGATCAAGATGGGTAGCTGTGTTAGTCTGCCTGAAGAAGTAGAAAAGAGCAAGAGTCCAGTAGCACGTATAAGACTAACAAAATTTTCTGGTAGGGTATGAGTTTTTGTGAGACTCAGCTCATTTCTTCAGCTGTTCTTCGGATTTTCTTCACACTCATGAAAGTTCATACTTTACCACAAATTTTGTTAGTCTTATAGGTGCTGCTGGATTCTTGTTCTTTTCTACAATCTCTGGCAAGAGATCTAAAAAAAGGTTTTGGTGCTACGGAAATGTATTTAAAAACTTGGTTAAGTTAGTTAAAAGGCTGGTGGGTAATCCACTAACAATTCTCTCATTGGGCGGGAGCCCAATTTTGAAGAAGTTAATCACTCTTGTAGCCTTTGTTGTAGGATTTTAAAAGTATTTGCTTCAACACCACATCTATTCCCCATAATAAAGCAGCACGCCTAGTTTGCGCATACAAATGGCACAAATACGACACTTTATTGTCGGCCCTTGTGAACGTTTCAGTTTTAAAACCCGTTTACTTCTTTGCAGGATCAGGGGTGTCCATTGGTATGCCAAACAATCTTTCTGGTAATTCTTGTCAGGCTGGCTGGCTTGCGTACCAGTATTATCTCCCTTTGAGCACAAGAAAGATGACATAACCTGTTATTGTCAAATAACAGCCAGCTATCTTTCGGTCTCCTTCTGTTTTCCCCCTCACCTATAAAGAACGCAATCCAGATCCTTTTGCTAATACTTCCACCTTACCAAGCAGGGAAATGGATTTTTAGAGACACATCCCAAATGGTCTGGCATGGCACAGAAGCATCTACAAAATTGGTGGTGGATTAATTACGTTGTTTTATCCCATTTTTCCTCCAGATGCCAGATGGAAGGGAAGTTTGTAAAAGTTCGTGGTTCATGGTTCACGAAATGCGACAGACCACGAACCACATGGTTCGGTATTTTCCCGGTTCGTGCCCATCTTTGCAAGTTTCCTAAACACATAAAGGTGTTCTAGAGGAGGAGGAGAAACAGACTCATAAAAGATGTTATTAGAGAAGACCGCTTGTAATTTCTAAAGGACTTTTCTGTGCTTTTTGATAATTGTTGCATTTATTCTAGCAATAACCCTGTAATGGAGATTCAGCAGAGAGACAGCAAACTGCCCAAGGGCACCCCACGCAGGCCAGACTGCTCATCTCGATTGAGAATTGTCATCTGTGCAACTAGAAAACAAAGATTAGCATTCTTTGGCACGGCAACTCAAATCCTGCTGCGGAGCAGAATTCTGCAAATTGTATCGATTATGGCCATTTGCAAGGAGTTGCTTCTTTTGCAAAAGTGACTGCGCTCTTGCTGTTCACAGAGAAGGGAAAGAAAAGCTCGCTACCCATCTGTGACAAAGTGAAAATATTTAACATGGCAAAAATTCCTACAACCTGTCAAGCATATATGCTGACTTGGGCAAGAGTTTGAGGGGGAACACCCATTTCAAAGAGTTCCTTCACCAGGTAGTATTGACAATTTCATTACACAGTGCTCCTATAAAAACAATATTATTGCATTGTCAACATTTAAAAAAAATATCTTAAATAGTTGACGCCACATGCTCAGAAAGGGATTTGAAATGCCATGCAATTGAGCTCACAAAAGAGGAACAGTTATCTCTCCTTTTCCCATTTATCTAGTAAAGGGGGAAGGGGGAAGTGACGTGCGCCGTCAATTCTGACGGCGGAGGATGGAACTGCCCACTGTAATGCTTTACTCAGGGGCGTGTGGAGAAATGATTGCACCATGAAGACGCACTGGAAGGGTGAATGTGACGATGCACAGCATGGTAGCGGAATGAACCCGAATGCCAGGACCGCGCAAGATAAGCGGATGGTGAGTGAGTGTGGATTCAGCCTGTGATGCAACGTCCCCCCCATCGGTCAGTAATGACTCAGTGTTTGCACGAGGGACTACCTTTACCTTTAAGGGGGAGGGAGGCTCTGAGAGGAGAACAGAGAGACCAGTAGTAAGCAGGGGCTGAGAGGGTTGAACAGAGGACAGAGTGGGGGGAAATAACAACAACAACAAAAACAACAACAACATTCAATTTATATACCGGCCTTCAGGATGACAACACCCACTCAGAGCAGTTTACAAAGTATGTCATTATTATCCCCACAACAAAACACCCTGTGAGGTGAGTGGGGCTGAGAGAGCTAGAAGCTGTGACTGACCCAAGGTCACCCAGCTGGCTTCAAGCAGAGGAGTGGGGAATCAAACCCGGCTCTCCAGGTTAGAGTCCTGCTCTCTTAACCGCTACACCAAACTGGCTCCATTTTCCAAATGGAAAATTTTCCATTTTCCAAAGGAAAATTCTGCACGATTGAAAAAGCTGGCTCAAAACCACATCAAGAGAAACACAGAGGAATAAGTCCAAGCAGAAAATTCGCAGAGAAACCTTGAAAACACCTCATTGAAATCTGAAGGGGGAGTTAAGAGTGTGGAATTCGGAAGAAAACCCGGCCTCAGTCTCTTTCCGTGAAAAACCTAGCAAGTGGTACTTTCCACCACCAAAACAGCATCCTTTAGCAAGAGAGGCATATGTAATGTGCATGAGGTTTTTGGCTAATGTATGCTTCCTTTTTGCACTGCAAAGCCACTAAAGCAGTTTAATCCATTTTTAATTGAGCTTTCATCTGCATATATCATTGACGCTGCCGCCATCAGCCAGCCACGTTACACCAGTATAAATCACTCAGTCTGCTAGCCGTCATTAAAGATTAATCTCGATTAACAAAAAGAGTTCATTGGGAGAAAATGAATAAGTAAAGGAGCGGAAGGAATACAAGACTGGTCAACAAAACAATCGAAGACAGTATTTCCAATTTTGTCACAATGCGCTGCCTTGTCTTGCTTCACTTTTTAAAATATACATAAATCAGTAGCTGACTTGTGTCTGTATGGAGGGACATCAGATCTCCGGCGTTCTGAGAGTAATTTTTTTAGAAACCAGAAAGGTGCAATTTAGCCATAAACGTCATCCCATTTTGGATAGGCAATAGGAAATATTTCCGAAGTCCCTTGCATAAAGGAAAACAAACAGGACAAATGATTGCATTACAATACGGAAATACTACTTGCCAGATTGGTACTGCCTTAGACTTTATTTTATTTATATTTATTTATTTATATTTCAATTTATATACCGCCCATCCCCAGGGGAAATTCTGCTGCTCAGAGTGGTTTTCTGCTTTTAGTAGTTAACAACATGGATGCTCAGAGTGTGATATTTGTGATGATGGCTCAGATTGTGGTTGGCATGGTTCGCAGCACAGCCATGTGACACCACAAGATGATGCATTCTGTTTTTCGCACATGGTAGAATCTCCCACCTGCGTCCTAAGCTTTCAGGAATATATTTGTTTTCCGCACCTGCTGTTTACTGGAGACGATCATTGTGGGAAATACAGGATTGCTTGGCTTGGCTCCTTGCACTCTTAAAAATGGCAGGACACAGTAGGGAAACGGTCCCCGTGTGACATGCGCATGCTCCAGTGACCGTTTCTTTTCCCACGCAAACCGCTGCTCACTACAGTTGGTTTACTGGTATACCGACCTTTCTGCACTGTGCAAAAAAAAAAAAGGCGGGGAGAAAACAGATTTCCGCCACTATCACATGGTTTGGAAGGAAGGCACAATTGTGGTGCGGTGATGGCGGGGAACACGTGGAATGGGAAAGCGTGTGAGTATCTGGGGATTTGGTTTCATTTTCCCGGCCGTGTCAGATGCTCCTCTCCGCAGGTCCAGGAGGAAGCAGCCGAGCAGCCTGACCGGGTGGTTGACCTGCGAGGGTTAACCCCCAGGACTCCCAGGTAGGGGGTCAGGGTCCGGAGTGCTGTGGGAAGACCCCTCTGAAGTCGATCCAGGGGGTAAATAGCCCATCTGCTCCTATGGAGGCCGGCAGACTTGCGCAGCACATCGCATGCTGCCGGGCCATGGAGAACGGCAACAAGCAGATTTAAGGTGAAAACCTGTAAGTAAGCGGATCCCTTCTGTTACTCTAAGCGTATGCGAAGGATTGGTGAGAGTTGAAGCTTAAGAAGGTTCAGATATCTTCCCCTTCATTGAGTTTTGGAACTTAGTTGGCGGACCCCCCCCCCCAAGATGGCGATGAAAAAGCAGAGCCCTGCTGTGGGCAAATCGGTTTCGGCTGTGTTGCAGGGGAAGGGAGAGACTCTTGAAGAGGTGGTTAAACGGTCGGTCGTTGAAGCTATGAAGCCCTTTGTTGATAAGCTAAATGAAATCGGACAAAGGGTTGGCTCAGTTGAAAACGAAGTGAAAACCATTAAAGATGTAGCGCTCGAGGCAGAGAAATCTGCTTGTGAAAATGCAACACTCATGAGAGCTACAAACAAAGAAGTAAAGCTTTTGGAGAATCAATTGATAGGACTACAAGTGGATCGTGCTCAGACGGTATTGCGTTTACAGAATGTGAAGGAGGAGGAAAGTGAAAATTTAAAGGATTTGGTGTCGGAACTTTTGGCGTCATTCGCAAAGGCAACTAAAGAAGAGTTAAAAAGCGATATCCTGGAAGTTCGTCGGACATCTTCAAAATATGCAATGAAGCGTCAGCTGCCTCGCGAGATTATTATTGATTTTTCATCTAAGAAGACTTGGGACACCATTTTATACAATTCGACTAACGTGGACTTGGACTTTCTTCGCAACAAGGTTAAGATATTGAAGGACGTTCCATTTTTAGCTCGGAAAAGAAGATTCAAATACAAAAGGTTTGCAGCTCTTCTGAGAAAGCGTGATATAAAATACAAATGGTTATTTCCGGAAGGCATCTGGTTTAGATATAAAGACCAAGCCTACAAGATAATATCGGAAGTACAGCTGAAGGATTTTGTGCTTAATCATCAAGAGTTCGAGCAAGAAGAAGATCCAGAATCTGAAGGGGGGAGAGGGGAGGAGGGAGTGAGCGCAGCTATTGTAGCTGTTCAAAGAGAACTGAGACCAAGACGCGGAGGGGGGGGGGAGAAGACCTGATCCTGACTGTAGTTTGTATCTTATAAGATCTACCAATCTAATAGCATATTAAAAAGTTTAACTTTAAATAATTGTATTATGAAGGGAATTCAATACTTGTAGTTGTAGTCTGTGTTCTTATGTTGTTTTTTCCCTCTCCCCTTGTTTCCTTTTTCCTTTTTCTGTTTGTAGTTTGGATGTTAGTAATTAGAAAATAAAAAAAATTCATTTAAAAAAAAAAGGAAAGCGTGTGAGTATCTGCATGAACAGCGCACCGCTTGCGAAAAAGGCGCGGAAACAAAAAGGAAGTGTGGATTTGGCCACAATGTCTTCTTGGCAGACTTTTTGTTACGGCCATTGCCTTCCCCAGTCGTCTACACTTTATCCCCAGGAAACCGGGGTACTCATTTTACCAACCTTGGAAGGATGGAAGGCTGAGTCAACCTTGAGCCGGCTACCTGAACCTGGGTTCCACCAGCATGAAACTCAGGTCATGAGCAGAGCTTGGACTGCAGTACTGCATCTTACCACTCTGCACTATGGGGCTCCCCCTTCCCCTCTCCTATTTCCCCTCTTCCCTCTCCTTTCCCAAGATGTGTCTTTTTTTAAAAAGGAAACTTAATGATGTTATAACATTGTAATTTCATTGTTATTGCATTGTGTAGGTTTGCCTCCCTGGAGCTGGCCTCTGCTTACCAGCTCTGGGTCATCCCAGGTAGGGCTCTCTAGTTTGGACTGGGGGTGGGTGGGATGGGTTGTAAATCCCAAACAAAAACAGCTATTCGAAGTATGGCTGTTGTGTATTGGGGATTTTAAAAAAAATCTTGCATAATGATGCTATAATGTTGTAACATCATTATTTTCGATTTTAAAAAAAATCCCCGATACATACTTGAACCCCAGTAAGATACACTTCTTCTAAACATGGAGGTTCCCTGTAGACACCATTGAGCTAGTAGCCATGAATGGATCTCTCTTCCATGAATTGATTGAATCTTGTTTTTATAAGCTCAGCCTTGGGGTATGGCCAGCATCTGGACGTTGATTGGCAGGAAAGGGCTGCTTTAGAAGGGGGACTCTCCCCTCCCCAAACTCTGCACCCCCTCAGACTCCATTCCCCAAATCTCCATGAATTTCCCAACCTGGAGTTGGCAACCCCACTCTGGCTCCTTTAAATCTTACCGAAGCAAATAAAAAGAGAGTGGGAACGTTGTGCTCTGGTCTCCTTGGCACAGCTGCAGTAGAGTTGCTGTCTCTCGGTTGGGAAATTCCTGGAGATTTTGGCAGTGGAGACTGGAGAGGGTGGGGTTTGTGGAGGAGAGGGAGCTCAGTGGGGTATCATGGTGTAGAGTCCACCTTCCAAAGCTGCCAGAGCAAGATTGGAGTCCAGTAGCACCTTAAAGACCAACTAGATTATCAGGGTATGAGCTTTTGAGTGTCAAAGCTCCCTGGCAATCTTGTTATTCTTCCCAAATCCTGCTCTTCCACTGCAGCCCAACATGGCTGCCTACCTGAAACCTTTTCCTCCAGGAGGACTTATGTCTATCATCTGGCAATCAGCTGTAATTCCAGGAGACCACCAGGCCTCTTCTGCAGGTTGAATCCAAAGAGGGGGGTGGTCTCAGAAGCAATGAAAACCAAAAAAAATCACAGGGACCACAATCCAACAATGAAGTTTTATGTTCAGAAGTACAGAACTAAATTTCACACCGCACAACTTCATTGTTGGATTGTGGTCCCTGTACTCTTCTGGAGGTTGGCAAGAAGAAGGAGGCCACATCTGGGAGTGGGGAACAATGGTTACAGCTGGGGAGGAAGGAACTGCAAAGAGGGGGGTGGTCTCAGAAGCAATGAAAACCAAAAAAACCACAGGGACCACAATCCAACAATGAAGTTTTATGTTCAGAAGTACAGAACTAAATTTCACACCGCACAACTTCATTGTTGGATTGTGGTCCCTGTACTCTTCTGGAGGTTGGCAAGAAGAAGGAGGCCACATCTGGGAGTGGGGAACAATGGTTACAGCTGGGGAGGAAGGAACCGCAATGGAAGGCCATAAAAACCTGCAATTGATGAGTTGGACATCTTGCAGTCCATTTCGACCTGGGCTGCAATTTGGTTTGTGTGAGTGTGCGTGTGTGCATGTCTGTGTCTGACTCCAAAAAAGGCGCAAGCCTTCTGAGTAGGGGAAGTTTGCTTTTTGAGATCCCATCTTCCAAGTTTAGCAGCCTCTCTTGTCTCCAGTTCGAGTCCTGCATCTGCTGTCAACTTGCTGGATGCCCTTAGGCCAGAAATTATTATTTTGGCCTTGGCCCCTCCTTCTTCTGCAACAAGAGAATGGTCATAATAGTGTAGGGCTGCTAGTTCTCGGCAGGGAAATTCCTGGAGATTTTGGGGGTGGAGCCTGGGCTGGGCGGGGCTTCGGGAGGGACCCCAACATGGTTTAATGTTATGGATGGGTTCCAGGCAGGGTTTTTTTCAGCTGGAATGTGGTGGAACGGGGTTCTGGCACCGCTTGAAAATGGTCACATGGCCGGTGGCCCCGCCCCCTGATATCCAGACAGAGGGGAGTTTAGATTGCCCTCTGCGCCACGGCACGGAGGGCAATCTAAACTCCCCTCTGTCTGGAGATCAGGGGCGGGGCCACCGGCCTTGTGACCATTTTCTCTGAGGGCAATTTAAACTTTAAAAATCTCCCCCTTGTTCCAGCTGACCCAAAGTGACAACATTGCGCGGCGGTCCTGGAAGCGTGCGCGCACTTTGCACATGCACACGTGGTACCAGGGCACCACCTCCCACCAGGAGTTGCCCCCCTGTGCTGGCAACCCACTGAGTTCCACCACCTCTTTTTCCAGAAAAAAGCCCTGGTTCCAGGTATCACTGGATCATTCCACCAGACAAGAAGATGTGGCTCAGTGATAAAGGTCAGACTTGGCATGTAGGCAGTGCCTGGCTCAACCTGTGGCATCTCCAGAATCTTAGAGGTAGCCGATGCTATGAAATACCTTGCACAGCCTGATGAGGATAGAGAAGGGTGCCTGTTGCGTTCCTGCCTGTTACTGCCAGTCAAAGCAACTGTTAAGGAGCTAGACAGTTTTCCACAACCGGTATGGAGTTATAGGGTTGCTAATCTCCAGGTGGGGTCTGGAGGTCTCCCAGAATGACAACTGATCTCCAGATGATAGAGATGAGTTCCCCTGGAGAAAAGAGCTGCTTTGGAGGGTGAGCTGTGTTGCATTATATGGCACTGATCTCTCTCCCCTCTCCAAACCCCAGCCTCCCCAGAATCCACACCCAAGTCTTCAGGAATTTCCCAATCAAGAATTGGCAACCCTAGATACACACCACTAAGCAACCCAGTGGCTGGGCTGTTCACTGTCTCACAGCATAACCTGCCTCTCCAGGTTGTTATAAGGACAGAACAGGTAAAAACCATCTATGCTTTCATAGCCAGTGTGATGTAGAGCAGAACCACAAGTGACAAAAGGCACAGATTGGACACTTGTCAGCTTCCCTCAAGTTTTGATGGGAAATGTAGGCATCATGGTCTTGCAGCTTGGCTGTCTGACTGCTGTCCAATGGACTTTTCAACTGTCACTTGTCCAACATTCCGCCAAGCTGCCTACATTTCCCATCAAAACTTGAGGGAAGCAGACAAGTGTCCAATCTGTGCCTTTTGTCACTTGTGGTTCTGCTCGTAGTGGTTAGAATATCAGACCAGGATCTGGGACCCTCAGCTTTGCTCTGCCGTGCTCACTTGGTGACCTTCATCCAGTCACACTCTCACCACCTAACCTACCTCACTGGGTTGTTGTGAAGATAAAAAAGAGGAGAGGAGAATGATGTATTCCATTTTGGGTCTCTATTGGGGAGAAGGGCAAAGAACTAACTAACTAACTGACCGACCGACCGACCAACCACTCTGTCCTGGAGTTCTTTTTCCACAACTGGTGGAAAAAAACTAACCAACTAACTAATGAATGCTTCTTGGAGTAAAGCCAGGATGAAAACGAGCGACTGCTTGCACAGGTTTCTTGCTGTCCTAGGAGGTTGCCTGTCACAGCTGTGAGTTTGTGTCCTTCCCAGGAACTGGATTCCGCTAATGGGGCACACAGGGGGACACATATACTAAAAAGTGAATTCTCTAGGATCTAAGGTTTTCGTGTGCCTCCAATTTTAATTCATCAGCCTGTCTGAGTGTTTCTTAAGTTCAGAAAACTCGGCCTTTTCTAAATGCCGTGTTGTCTCGACATGTGGTCTTTGCCTGGCCATATCCTGTTGATCCGGCCTAGCAAAATATATATTCCCAATGAGCAACCAGTCATGTTTTGATAGAAACCAGAACTGTGCATGTCACCCGATGAAATCCATTTTCCTGGACAGCTTCCATCGGACTGGCACAAAATCATCTGCTTTGGGTGGAGAAAGTACAAAATCGCCTCTTGTGTGTTTTTTCCAGCCTGCGGCACACAAGGCCCCCCTTTTGTGGGGGGGCCTCGCTTGGATGGATTCCTTTGCAAAGAAAAGTTTGTTTGTGAGCAGCCGGACTGGGCCTAGATGTGGAACATTCTGTTGTCAACAACCAAGGAAGCAGCGGTGCACATCATGAGCTATGAAGGGGGGGGGAGCAGCGGATGGGATATGGGCAGTCTCTCTCTCTGCCTGGAAAGTGAAACCAAACACCGTTCGGGCAGGCTCTAATGCTAATGGAGCACTGATCCTTCTGACCTGCCCTTCCCTCCGAATTCTGGCTCCCCTGAAGTGTATAAAAACCTTTGCCCCTTTCCTCTGCTTGCATTTTCCTTGCAAGAGATCAGCTTTGGGGTAAGTGGGGGATTCTCTTCTGAAAGGGGCAGGCTGGGCTTTGCAGTAGGGTGTGACTCGGGGCTTATCTGCTGTTGTGTGTTTGCGGACGAACTCTTAAGACTCTTTTAAGACAAGAGAGATAAAGAGAGGATTTTGTGGGTGGTGATTCATCTGGCAATTAACTGACAAAAGAATCTTTTCCTACGCTTATAAAAGTTGCGCATGTCTCTGAAAACTCCCATAGAATAGAAATGCCCTATTGAGATGCTGACGAACAAGTGAGAAAGCTTGCAAGCGAATAAATGCATCAATAGGTTGTCCTTAGAAGGGAAGGTGAAAAGGTAAAGGTAGTCCCCTGTGCAAGCACCGAGTCATTTTTGACCCACAGGGGGACGTTGCATCACGTTTTCTTGGCAGACTTTTTGTTACGGGGTGGTTTGCCATTGCCTTCCTCAGCCTTAGAAGGGAAAGTTACCTTTAAATGTCACTGCTATACCTCTAGACATATTCCTAACATTCCAGAATCAAAATGGTCACGAGGTGTAGTTGACAGCCTTGGCTTAAAAAAAAAAAAGGACTTGGACACATTCATGGAGAAATTTAATTGTGGCTACTATCTATGATAAAACCTCCAAGATCAGGGACAGTCTACCTGTGAATTCCACATGGGGGGACAGCAGGAAGAATGAGGTACTTTATGACTTGCTGGGGAGCTTCTCAAATGGCACCTGGCTGGTCTGATCCGGCAGGGCTCTTAAATGGACCATTGATTCTCAGCTCCACTGGTTGTAAATGCAAGCCTATGCATGCTTACCAAGGAGCAGGGGTCATTTCGTAGAAAAAGAGCTGGAGGAACTTGTTAGCATAACTCATTAGCATAACTCATTCGCATATGCCACGCCCCTTGACATCACCAGAAATGTGTCATTAGCATAACTGATTTGCATATGCCACACCCCCTGACATCACCTATCCTGGCTTGCTTTGGACTCAATCCTGGCCATTCAGGGCCAAAATTGGGCCCAAAATGGCAAAAGGGGCTGAAAATGGCTGAAAAGGGGCCCAAAATGGTCAGGACTGGGTCACTGTTGAATAGGAGAGTGATCCACCACCCATCAGAAGCCTGATTTGGGCCGTTTTGGCCCCAATCCAGGACGAAACGGACCCAAAATGGCCGAGTCAGGTGGGCGGGGCCTGTTTGGGGAACTCTTTGGGGAACTGCCGGAACTGTGTTCCTGCGCGTTCCCTCTCGAAATGAGCCCTGCCAAGGAGTAAGCTCCCTTGAACTCCGTGGGAGTTACTTCCAAGGAGGCATGCATAGGATCTAGCCACACAACTAGGCAGCCTGTTCCTATGCAAGTTTCCTCAGAAGTAAGTCCCCTTGCAGTGCATAAAATTGCTGCCCAGATCTGCATCTATCTTTATATTTATGAACATTTTAATAATTGTTACGGCTGCCAGTTTGATTATTCTCCGATTTTTGAGGAGAAAGGCCAATGGGGTGGGAGAGAGCTGGTGTTTCCTTCTGGATCACTGGGGGGGGGCACTCCTCCTGCCTGCTGTACCAAGCTCAGCCTACCCAAAATTATGGCATGACACTTAGAGCAACCTTGAAAATCCACTCTATAAGAGAGACTTGTTCAAAATAGAAAAGAGTCCAGTAGCACCTTTAAGACTAACCAACTTTACTGAAGCATAAGCTTTCGAGAATCACAGCTCTCTTCGTCAGATGCATCTGACGAAGAGAGCTGTGGTTCTCGAAAGCTTATGCTACAGTAAAGTTGGTTAGTCTTAAAGGTGCTACTGGACTCTTTTCTATTTTGCTACTACAGACTAACACGGCGAACTCCTCTGGATCTACTTGTCCATAAGAAGTTGCAGCCGCCTTGTTTGCCCCACAAACTATTTTAGGTATTTGTGACTCATGGAGAGCTTTGAAAGAAAAACAAATCAAGAGAATCTTCGATGGTTGTCGTGGATTTTCCGGGCTGTATCGCTGTGGTCTTGGCATTGTAGTTCCTGACGTTTCGCCAGCAGCTGTGGCTGGCATCTTCAGAGGTGTAGCACCAAAAGACAGAGATGTCTCAGTGTCACAGTGTGGAGAAGATGTTGGCAGGTCATTTGTATCTACTCAGGAAGGTGGGTTTGGGCTGAGTCATGAGTCTCAGCCCAACATCTTCTCCACACTGTGACACTGAGACATCTCTGTCTTTTGGTGCTACACCTCTGAAGATGCCAGCCACAGCTGCTGGCGAAACGTCAGGAACTACAATGCCAAGACCACGGCGATACAGCCCGGAAAACCCACGACAACCATCGTTCTCCGGCCGTGAAAGCCTTCGACAATATAAGACAATCTTCATTTGCTGCAAGAGAATTGATGCAGGGGAGGTATTTTTATTTCACAATTTTTATTCCCTCTTTCCTCAAAGAGAAGCATACGCAGTCTCTCCCTTACCCGCTTGGTAAGGCAGGTTAGAGTGAAATAGAGCACCCAGACCAAAGTTACACAGTGAGCTTTCCGACTGAAATGAGATTTGAATTCAGGACTCCATAGCACTAGGTCTAACCGCTACGCAACACTGTTTCTGTTAGCTCAAGCACTGCCTCCTCTTGTGCCACAAAATTTCCACGGTGCTCATGGCCAACGCCTTGCGCTGGAAACTCTTTGCTACCCAGAGCTTGTGATGTAGCCCTTGCTCGCGCTGCAGATCTGGTGGCCACTGCAGTCTTTGTAGAGAAGGCTGAGCGTGGCTGGCTTGTGTGCCACGGGCAAAGTTTAACTAACCCCTTTCCAAGATGTAGTGTAGTGTAGCGTCTGGAAGTAGTGGCTGTGAGTAGAAAGTCCCCATTTATAACTTCCCTTGTCCTATGAACAAGTCCGGCGGTGTGGGGTAAGCTACGATTGCCTCCGTCTCCTTGGGGACAAAACAAGGATGGGTGTTGCTCAAGCTGGTCCGCCTTACAGGGGTCTTTTAAGGATTGCTGATATGTTCTGTTTAAAGCTTAGTGCATTTTATTTATTATTTATTTATTATCTTTCTAGTCCACTCTCTCTGCAAGTAGGCTCGGAGTGGAGTACGACAAATATAAAACAGCATAATAATTGAATTTAAAACCAACTTAAAACATGAATAAAAGCAGCGATTTCTAAAAGATAGCAGTGGCGGAACACATATCGCACGATCCAGCAATAGCAACAAACCATGGGGCCCGGTGGCTAACTGCTAGATGTTAGCAAAACATTTACTTCATTTATACCCTGCCCATCGTTCTTCCCTCCTTCGTTTCCTCCTCACAACAACCCTGTGAGGTAGATTAGGCTGAGAGTATGTGACTTGCCTAAGGTTACCCTTTGCAGAATTTGAACCTGGGTCTCCCAGATTCTAGCCATGTTCTCTAACCGCCACATCACACCTTCTCTGAAATACTAAGCATTACTGTTGGCCCCTGTGGCGCAGAGTGGTAAGCTGCAGTACTGCAGCCCAAGCTCTGTTCACGACCTGAGTTCGATCCTGGTGGAAGTCAGGTTCAGATAGCAGACTCAAGGTTGACTCAGCCTTCCATCCTTCTGAGGTTGGTAAAATGAGTACCCCCGTTTCCTGGGGGTAAAGTGTAGATGACTGCGGAAGGCAATGGCAAACCACCCTGTAACGAAAGTCTGCCAAGAAAATGTTGTGATGCGATGTACCCCCATGGGTCAGCAATGACTCGGTGCTTGCACAGGGGACTACCTTTACCTACTGTTGGCAAAATAACCATACAATAATACTGATAAAAATAACTTATCCATTGAGGCTTTCTCGGGTGTGGGCCCTTTCTGAGTCTACAGCACCGAGTCTACAGCACTTGGACTCCTTTGGTTTTCATTATTCTTCTTTCCTTCTTTCCTTCTTTCCTTCCTTCCTTCCCATCTCATTCCCTCCCTTTTCCTTTTCAACTTTTCCTTCCTTCTTTCCTTTCTCTCCCATTGATTTCCATCTCTCTCTCCCTCTCTCTTATTTTCACAGTGCAAACCTTTCACCCCATCTCCTGCCTCTCCTACACGGCAGGTGTCACCTGACATCTCCTCCCCATCCATTGACCGACAGTCCCAGCAGGTAGAAGACATCTTGAGGATCATGGCCAGCGTTGAACCAACCGAGCTGGAGGTGGCCATTGAGAAAATTGTCTGTACCTTCTTCATGTGCGCCAGCCGCGAGGGCAAAAAGGGCACACTGACGATCAACGAATTCAAGGAACTTGCCACCACGCAGCTCCCGAACCTCATGAAGGTGGGTAGGGGCAGTGGGTTAAGCAGCAGGGTGGTGGCAGCCAGGAACATTCTTCTTTTAGAAGCAGTCTAAGTCTGTGTCTTTTTAAAAGAAAATAGTTATGTCCACGTCTCTTTAAAAAATCTATTTTATTAAACTTATATACCATTAATCATCTAATCGAATACGTTCTTCTCTACACATGCAACAGAATGAGATTGAAATTGACCAAATCGGATGGTACTTGGAGGATACTACTTTTTATTATTATTTATTTATTATTTCATATTTATATCCCGCCCTCCCCGCAAGCAGGCTCAGGGTGGGTAACAACGTTTTGTGTTTAAAAAGTGCCTTGCAAGTAGAAAACCAGCATAGCAGAGCATGGACTGGGCTTAATCCTGATGTGCTAGCTTTCTGCTTGCAGGGTCATTTGTTTAACATGGGATAAACGTTTCACCAGCTTAGGCTTCTGCTCCCTCCTTCTGCTGCTTGAGCACACCATGCTGATCTAAACAACATAATGCTGGGGGGAAAGCGCGTTCTTGTGTGAGGTTGTGTGTACCTGCCGTCTCAAGTGTTCAGTGCATGGTGTTACTGCCTCAGAGGTCTGTAACTTGGGTAGGTGTTGTGCTCATGTGCTAACAAGCACAGCATTTGATTTTAAATAGGACACTGGGTTATTAAAGGGCTGCACACGTCCGTTGTTCCTGCCCATAAATATCCCATGTAAACCAAGCCTAATAAACAGCAACTGGTGTCTCGGCTACTTCAGACTACAGTGATTTAGTGCTCCTCCATGACAACAAAGCCCTGCAGCTAGAAAGCTAGTACATCAGGAAGAAAAAGTTAGGCTAGAACCCTTTTACCCTAATATGCTCGTTTTCTAAGGAGAAAGAACTTTTGTTTAGGGGAGCTTCAGTTGCTTGAGCATCCCCTTTTTCTGCTGTTCATGAGAATGAGGCCTTAGTGGTACAAAGGATTATGCAATATAAACACCGGCCGCAACTATCTCTTGAGGTACAGAATTGCATCAGCGTGTTATGGATTTGTGCAAAGAAGGACTCGCTTTTTTCTATTGTGAACAAGTGCCGCTCTATTTTTATCGGGCGATGCTGATTCTTAGAGAGAAGGAGACAAATCCCCTTTCTTGCCAACCCGTTCATGATTTCCCAAACCCTCAGCATTTATTTATTTATTGGCATCCTTTGTTGTCCAGCTTTCTTGATGAAACTCACAGCAGATTACAGAGTTATAAAAGACAAGGCAATGAAGAGATTACAATGCATACAATTAACAATGAAATAAAACTGGATAATGCCAATTGGAAAATGAAATGGAAACCAGTATAATGCATCATATAAACTGGATTTCACAATGAGAGAACAATGGAATAATAACCTAGGTCTCATAATTAGAGAATGCTGAAGTGAAGACAGTATAGGGGGAGGAGGAAAACTGCCATAAACAGGGGTCCTCTACCCTTTTTGGATGGGAAGGCAGCTTGGTATAGCTTGATCTTGTCAGATCTTGGAAACTAAGCAGGGTCAGTACTTAGATGTGTGACCACCAATGAAGACAGTTCAGAGAAGAGCGAGCTTTCGAGAGTCAAAGCTCTCTTATCTGACAAAGGAAGTCCTGACTCTCGAAAGCTAATATCGTGGAAATCTAGTTGGTCTTTAAGGTGCGACTGGACCCAAATCTTGCTCTTCTACTTCAGACCAACACAGCTACACACCCGAAATTACCTGCATTAAGTACAGAGGAAGGTGTTGGCAAAGCACCTCAGCTTCTTATTTGTCTTGAAAATCTGTTGCTGGGGTTACCATAAGTTGGTTGCAACTTGATGGCACATACGCACGCGTGGGCACAACCGTTTTCAGACAGCAGGCACCTTTGGAATTCTGACACAGGATGGTGGGCACAACTTCAAAATGCCTGCCAGGAGACGTGAAGCCAGCCACAAAATGCCTGAGAGTAAGTTTATGCATAACTCTGATAGTAAGAGTCTCTCTACATAAGACATCTTACAGGGGGACGCTCAAGTGTAGGGAGATGCAATGTTAGCCAGGATGCGTAGTTTAAAAAGACAGAGCTGGTGGAGATTGCTCCTCAGAGGGTTTGTTAATTTCAACTTTGCCTCCCTGAAGGCTCTATGATGCAATTGCCATAAAGACTACCTAGGGTAGGTCTCATGCAAACAAGAGAACCAAAGGGGAGAAGGAGTCCGCAGAGACCTAAAAGAAATATATAATTTTAAATAATTTTTATAATCTTTATAATTTTTAGAAAATGAAAGTGCAAAAGTGTGTAAACAAATTCAATAATACTATGCTATTCATATCATATCCCCAAACCCCAATCAATCAATAATTCCAAATTGGACAATGCCATAAATGTACAATTCTAACATTTATTGATTGACAAGCATTGGTTTGGTTAGAATTGTACATTTATGGTATTGTCCAATTTGGAATTATTGATTGTTTGGGGTTTGGGGATATTATGCATAGCATAGTATTATTGAATTTGTTTACACACTTTTGTACTTGCACTTTCTAAAAATTATATAGAGTATAAAAATTATAAAAAGTATATATTTCTTTTAGGTCTCTGTGGACTCCTTGTCCCCTTTGGTTCTCTTCCCTAAAGGCTCTGTCATTTTCATCTCTCTACACCAGAGTAGTTTAAAAAGACATAGCTGGCAGAGATTGCTTCTCAGAGGGTTTGTTAATTTCATCTTTGGGAAAGGTAAAATTGACAGAGCCTCTGGAGAGGTGAAGATGAAATTAACAAACCTTCTGAGGAGCGATCTCCACTGGCTTTGTCTATTTAAACTATGCTTCCCGGCCAACATTGCCTCTCCCTACACTTGAGCGTCCTCGTGTAAGATGTCTTGCATAAAGAAACTCTCAGTCTTCAACATTTCTGGCAGAATGTCTGCTTGACAGGATGCCTTTGAAAATGAACATACTGTTTTAAAAATATTTTCCTGCAAACACACTCAATACACACTGAGCTAGCTAAGAAACCCTGATCAGGCAGTATCCATCTTCATTTTTCAGGCTTGAACACATTTTTGCAAAAGGAAAAAGAATAAAAACTGCTTCCCCTTCTGGCTTATCCCCTTTTACACGAGCCCTTCTCTCATGAGCCCAGAATTTTTTTTTACTTGCAATATTACTTGTAACAACAACATTTGGAGTTGAAGAGCTGGTGAGAGCTCCTTGCACATGTAGTAAAGAGTCCAGGAGCCCCTTTAAGATGAACCAACTTATTTGTAGCATAAGCTTTCGAGAACTACAGCTCTCTTTGTCAGATGCATCTGTGGTTCTCGAAAGCTTACGCTACAATAAAGTTGGTTAGTCTTAAAGGCGCTCCTGGACTCTTTACTATTTTGTAACTACAGACTAACATGGTAACTCCTCTGGATCCTTGCACATGTGTACAGCAAAAGAGGGAGGCTTTGGTCTGATTTGGATAGAACCATTTTGAAAAGAGACCAAATCCGAGGTAGTGATGTTATCAACTTCAACCTAAATTATTAAAATACATTCAGATCTGATGACGTTAATAGAAATTCCAGTTAGATGCATTAAACACTTTAGCCATGCAGCCCAATCTTGTATTGTTGAGTCAGAATCAAGTCCAGCTGTGTCTTCGGAATATCCCTTTTTGCATAGGTAAAATACTTTATCTCAAGCCACTGTCGATTTTATACCATAAAGATCAAAAACTCACAAAGCCCCATCTGGCTCCACTCCCTTTCTAAAAAAATGACTTGGTGGGTGCTAGGAAATGTGCTGGGGAACCACAGGTGGCCACAGGTATAATGCTAAGGAATGTGGGCCTAAAATTTTCATAGGGAATTAAAATTACAGCCTCATTACCTATATAAAACGTGCCTTTCCTGTCAAATTCGCTTTTGATACCTCCCCGTTCCCTTCATGAATACGTCTTCCTGTGTGGGTTGCGAGATTTGCCTCTGGAAATCCCAGGAGCTTTGGAGGGTGAGGCATAGGGAGGGAAAGTGTAATGCAAGGGGGTAATATCACTTCCAGGTGAAGACCCAGAACTGACCTCACTGTGTTGCATGATGCTCTAGGAGTCCCCCCCCCCCCCCGATCTATGCTAAAGACCATAGAGACTGGGGTAATTCTTAGACTGCTGATGTGGCGACTGGAAATGACATTGCATGCCTATGACATCCTCCCGAGTGGGTGACAACAGGGGAGAGCTGAATAATTCTGTTTGACACATTCTGCAAAATGATAAAAGTGTGGGAGCCTTTCTTCCCTCCTCAGGCAGGCCGTTCCGTCAGGTGGGGGCTAACCACTACCACCCCGTGAGGTAGTTTAGTCAGCAAGAGAGCTTTGTAGCTGAGTGTAGATTTCAACCCGGATCTCTCCGGTCTTATTATTACACCACACCAGTTAGGAAAGTTCACAGAGTAGGAAGAGAATGACCTTACCTGGTGCAGTATCTGGTATTTGGAGATATACTTTCTTTGAACGTGGAAGCTCTCTTTAACTATCAAAGTGGAACATTATCAGGGTGCTAGTGAGTTCTTAAATAGAGGTGATGATTCAGTATATCCAGTCCGAAAATATACCCCCAAAATTACTGTAGTGGTATTTTTAAGGTATATCCGGAAATCCCAATCAGATTCAGGATTCTCGGATATACCAATACTGGGTTCCCGAATGACAGTCTGGGTGATCCAGTGTCCCATAGGAATGTTGCCTGATTCTAAGATTCTATCGTTTTTTTGTGTACTAGTTAGTGGGCACTGCAAAATGTATAAGTATGTGTCCTATGCAGGGCTTTTTTTCTGGGAAAACAGGTGGTGGAACTCAGTGGGTTGCCCTTGGAGAAAATGGTCACATGGCTGGTGGCCCCGCCCCCTGATCTTCAGACAGAGGGGAGTTGAGATTGCCATCCGCACTGCCGCTCGGCAGCGTGTAGGGCAATCTAAACTCCCCTCTGTCTGGAGATCAGGGGGCAGGGCCACCAGCCATGCGACTATTTTCAAGAGGTTCTGGAACTCCGTTCCACCACGTTCCAGCTGAAAAAAAGCCCTGGTCCTATGTATCTGTGAGGATAGCCCTGTTGGATCATACCAAAGGTACATGGAGCCCAACCTCCAGCCAGCCACCTCCAGGGCGTGAACTCTTCCTCTGTATTCCCACCAGCCTCTGGGATTCTTAGGCATATTCCTTCTGTACGAGAAAGGAGCCCATTGGCCAAAGAAGGTTCCCAGTGGCAACTGACTTTTCCTTTGCTCTTTCTGAAGGATGTGGACCTTGAAGAGAAGATGAGGAGCTTGGATGTCAACAACGACGAGGAGCTGAAATTCAACGAGTTTTGGAGGCTCGTTGGGGAGCTGGCCAAGGACATCAAGAGGGAGAAAGCGGGGAAAAAGAAGTGAGCAGGGTGTGTGGGTTTGTGTGTGTGTGTGTGTGTGTGCAGGCAAGACAGATGGGTGCAAACAGGATGCTGAGTCCCCAGGTCACGGGGGGACAAGGAAGTGGGCCGCAGATGATGCTGAAATTAAAATCTCGTTGCCCAACAGTTGCAAATAAAAATCTTTGCTCCGAGTTTGTGTCACTGTCTTGCATATCTGGAACAGAAATAATGGGCCTGCGGTTCAGTTGTTACCTTGCAACTGGTCACCCTTCGCTTTAACAGGACCACGTGTGTGTGTCTGCTGGTGCTGCCCTACGGTTTTCTCAGTCTGTTGATTATCCCCCTTCTTGCTCAAGCAAGCTGGCTGTTCAACAACAACAACAACAACAACAGCAACAACAACAACAACAACAACAACAACAACAACAACAACAACAATGCTTATATACCACTCTTCTAGACAGATTAGTGTCCCACCCAGAGCGGGGAACAAGTCAGGGCTGGCGTGTCCATGGAGGCAGGTCCGGCAGCTGCCTCTAGCGCTGAGGTGCCGGAGGAGGCACCAGGGGTGGGGGTGCACACCACGGAGCTGATGGTAGCAGCACTGGCGGCTGAGTGGGAGGGCTGGAAAGCTGCCCACGCACCACCCTGGCCACCTGCCATGCCTGGCCCGCAGCTGTTGCGCCTGGCCAGGAGCGTGTGCTGGCGGCGGCATCACGGGGCAGTCTGAGTGGGCACCCTCCCAGCCTCCTGCTCAGTTGCTCCATGCTGCCACTGCCTGCACACAGCTGTGGGCCAGGTATGCAGCTGACATCATCATGCAGTAATGTCATCATGGACATCATCACGCAGTGACATCATCATGCAGTCTGGGTGCGTGCGCATGGGGGCAGCAACAGCCCTGAAGCTGTCCCTGGCCTCAGGCACCAGAAACTCTGGCACCGGCCCTGGGACATGTTAGTATTATTATTATCCTCACAATACAGCTGGGGAGCTGGGGCTGAGTGGCTTCCCCAAGGCCACCTACTGAGCTCATGGCAGTAGTGGGATTTGAACTAGTAGAGTGCTGATTCACAGCCGAACCAGTCGTAGTTAAGAGTGTTGAGCTAAGATTTAGCAGGGTCAGCCATCACTGGCATTACAGACACGGGATGGAGCAGGGCATTCTGGGAGAAGGGCTGGTCCCAAGTGGTGTTCTAACCACTGGCTAGCCCACCCAGTAGCGACAGGGCAGAACGGTGGGCCCAGGGGAACAAAAGAGGGCTCAGAAGCTCAGCTGGGGAGGAAAAGACAAGGACGCTGCGCTTACACCAGACAGAGGGATGGGCACAGCCCGTGGGGAGGTTGTGGAGATGCTCTGAGGGTGACGGGACCCCACACCACACTCCCAATTCTGAGGCTGTGGGACAGCCTTTGGGAGGGAGGCCCGGGCCACGGACAGACACACACAGCACCCCAAGCCAGGGGAAACTCACATTCCGTAGTTTCGAGATTCATTATCTAAGATCTCCAGATTGGGACTCATCTCTATCTTACCCTGCCTCATGGGGAAGATGGAGTCTATAGGAACAAGCTTTGTCCGTCATGGATTACGCACATTTGAAGAGTTACCCAAAATGGAAGAGAGAGGGGAAAAGAGAGAGACTTCTTCATTGAGTCTAAACTTCCCTTTCTCTCCTCCCTTGGGATGGCCTTTTTGTCCTAAAGGAAGAGATTTAACTCTTTCGTCTTCCTGGTTTTACGGCCCTAGGTGTGACTTACTACCAGGGGTCAGGTAGTCAGCCATTAGCGTAACTAGTAGCTTGAGCATTCTGTATTGGGAGCTTGACAGCTCCTATCGCCAACTATGTCCGCCACTCCCTCCCTTCTCCCAGCTGTCATTCTTCAGCAGAGCTCCTGTCCATGGACAGAGAGCAGTCACACTAACCGAAACACTGCGGCGAATTTTTAGATAGAGGGCATTCCTCCAATGTAACAGTAGTTGAAAGTTAGCAAACTGACAGTTGGATCCCACCGGTTGTTCTGCTGATGAGAAAAGGGGGAGGAGGTTCTCTTTGATCACCCGGAAAAAAAGCTGTCCCGAGGATCATGAGACCTGGGTAGATCAAAGCCATGTGGGATGGGGGCTGAAGTAGATGGATGAGAGGGAGGGCAGGAAGGGTTACATCAGGGCTTAGTTCTCGTGCCCCTTTCTTAAACGCCCAGGGTAATGCCGATGGCCACTTTGGGGTCAGGAAGCAATTTCCCCCAGGCCAGTTTGGCCAGGGATCCTCGAGGGGTTTTGCCATCTTCTGAGCATGGAGTGGGGGGCACTGAGGATGTGGGGAGAGGTAGTTGTGAATTTGCTGCATTGTGCAGGAGGTTGGACTAGATGACCCTAGAGGTCCCTTCCAACTCTATGAGTCTATGACGTTGGGCAAGACCGAGTGACCTTAAAGGTGAGCTCCTGAGAACACTTATTTATAGTATATAGTTAAAGGGGAGGGGTAACATTAATTTTATAAGGTCAGGGGGATGGGTCCTTTGGAACTTCCCCAGATCCTGAAGAATCAAGACCCTCTTCCTGAGAACCGATTACCCAAAACCTGACATCCACTTCCTAAGAACTTCGACAAGCCCCTCCTTTTATGGAGGTTTGGGGACACTGGATTGCATTGCCAATTATCTCTGTGCAAAACCCCTTTGACTTCCATTCACTACATAAGAGAACGACCACTTTGGTGTAATTTTTAATATAAAAATGTGGCATAGGTTTACTAAATACATAAAATAAAAATACCTCCTTTAGGTCCCTTGTCAACATGTGTGTTTTGGGGAGGTGCATTTGAAGTTGCTCCCCCTTGAAACCGAGTCCCACGTGGACAACATTATCCAAAGAACTTCTTGGTTGGCAACAAGAGGTAATAGGGGGGCTGCTTTGTGTTTGGTCCCATGAAGGAATGCAACCTGGGCAGGAAAGAGAAACTCTGGGAGTGCCCCCAACAGGCGTGGTGAAGTCAACACAATGGCAACCATCTGAATTCTTTCGGCCTGATCTAGCTCACATTACTCATGAGTAAGTCCCATCGAAAGCAACAGGGTTTGCATTCATCTCATGTGACTATTCCAAGTCCCATCGATGTCATAATAGTAATGAGTAACGTGAGCTGGATGGGGGCCTATTGGGGTATTCCAGTCTAGAGGATGCTTTCAAGAGCCTAAGAAACGGACTTCCTTTATTTTTAAGACAAAAAAGAAATTAATAAGCAGGGCTTTTTTTCTGGGAAAAGTGGTGGTGGAACTCGGTGGGTTGCCCTTGGAGAAAATGGTCACATGGCTGGTGGCCCCGCCCCCTGATCTCCAGACAGAGGGGAGTTGAGATTGCCCTCCGCGCCAGGGCAATCTAAACTCCCCTCTGTCTAGAGATCAGGGGGCAGGGCCAACAGCCATGTGACCATTTTCAAGAGGTTCCGGAACTCGGTTCCACTGCGTTCCTGCTGAAAAACATCCCTGCTAATAAGTATAGTCATATCACTTATATAGTGCTTTGGGTGTTCAAAATGCTTGTAATCCTCACCCCAGACCTGTTAAGGAGGTCAGCATTAATATCCCCACACAGCAAATAGAAAGAAGTTCACGAAAGGGAGGGGCAGCCAGGAACATATTTATGATTCCAGATCCAAGGCAATATCAAAATATCATGGTATTTCTATGAGTCTCTCTACATGAGACGCCTCGGCATGTGTTTGTAAAGTGTAGGGAGACGCATTGTTAGCCGGGAAGCGTAGTTTAAAAAGACAGAGCTGGCAGAGATTGCTCCTAAGGGGGTTTGTTAATTTCATCTTCGCCTCCCCAAAGGCTCTGTCAGTTTCACCTCTCCAGTCTAAAACTGTGTGGGATCACAACCAGAGGAATGGAAATTGGCTGCACCTGCCTTCCAGAGCTCGGCTTGGACCTGGAGAGGTTGTAATGGGCTGAAGTTTCCCTTCTGGCATTTCACAACCTCGTCCCACAGCTCCAGTGTATAGCAAAGGTTTTGCTGTGCCGCCGACTCTGTCTTTTTAAACTACCCTCCCTGGCTAACATTGCATCTCCCAACGTGTCAGATGTCTTGTGTAGAGAAACTCTATGACAGACACAAAGCTGAAAGTTGGTGTACATGTAGTCCAAGATCCTCTTTGAAAATGAGCCTCTCTCTGTTTAATAAGGCATTGAACAAGCTGGTGTTTGCATGTGTTTGAGTGCGTGTGTTTAAAGTTGTGAAAGTCTGAGTGAGAGGAGAGGAGCCTTTCCCGATAATTCCAGCCGCAGAAAATATTATAACGACACGAAAGCTGCTCATTGAATACTGGGAAAATGCTCTTTCTGCAGCACAGAGACATGCCCTTGAGGAAAACCTTCTGAATGCATTAGAACAACCTGTAAACAACAACACATTTACCATGTAACTATAACAACAAAAGAAATTACCTGCAGAAATCTGGGTGAATGCATTTGCTTCCATAGCTTGGTCTAAATATTTGGGTATTGAGCTGAATGATATTGTCTGTCTGAGAGGGCAGAATTATATGTTCTCTGTGATGTGGTTGTACTAATCTTGCACAATGTAATCTGCCTTGAGAAAGAAAGAAAGAAAGAAAGAAAGAAAGAAAGAAAGAAAGAAAGAAAGAAAGAAAGAAAGAAAGAAAGAAAGAAAGAAAGAAAGAAAGAAAGAAAGACAGGGTTATACCATTGTTGCCTTCCCTCCCATACCAACTAACGTCCTTACGTATATTTCTCTATCATGTAACTGTTTTTATATTTCATATAAACTCATATCCAGGCTGTAGTTCAGTGGTAGAGCACATGCAGAAGGTCCTAGGTTCAATCTCCAGTTATAGGGACCAGGCAATAGGTGATGCGAAAGGCCTCTGCCTGAGACCTGGAGAGCGGCTGCCAGTAGACAATATTGACCTTGATGGACCAAGGGTCTGATTCAGTATCAGGCAGCAGCTGCATGTGTCCTGTGCATTCGCCATTTAACATGAATGCCAAACAAGAATATCTGTAATCAATCATGAATATCTCTATGTAACAATAACATTGTGCAATTGCATACACCTATTGTTAGTTGCGGATTCCTAAGCCGATAATCAAAAAGAGGTTTCTAGCTTAGTTTGGAGAAAAGTAAGGATTACACAAGGTATTGTTTCTCAGAGTCATGAGGAAAGAGGCAAATTACATGAGGAGGAGCACGTGAAGGGAGTGAGTGAGTTTTAAAAGGGAGCGGAGGGCTTCGTTAATTTCCCCTCTCTACAGAGCCAGCAAAGATCCCTGCTTAGAGAGTTTGCTAATTTCCTCTTTGCCTCCCAAGGCTCTATCAGTTTCACCTCCCCTTCTAAGAGGCAAAGAGGAAATAAACCTGAGTGAGCAGTGATCTCCCTGGCTCTGTAGAGAAGGGAAATTGGCAAAGCCTTCTGATCTCGTTTAAAACTCAACTACCCAGCTAACATTACTACTCCCTTCATGTGCCCCTCCTCGTGTAAGTCGTCTCTTGTAGCTTGGCTCTCAGTGTACAAACAAGTGACACAAATGGAACAGCAATTTATGAAAGGGAGAATTTTCATTAATTTCAACCCTACCCTAAGCCAGTGGAACAAGCAAGCAAGTGTGGTGACATACCGCCATAAATGAGAAACTTGAGTAGCTTTGAGTGAGAAAGGCAGATTATAAATAATGTAAATAAATAAATAAAAACTGTTCTGTGGGGGGGCGGGGCGCGCTGTTTAGTATTGTCAAAAGAAAGCAATGGGTTTGTGTGGGACTCCTGCCTCTGCTCTGGAAGAAAGTCTGGCTTCTGAGTTATAAGCGTGGGAAGTGAGAAGAGTGGGCTGGCTGGAGAGGGAAAGGCACTCTGCACATGCTCAGAGGACCTTTCATTATTAAATATCTGGTTTGTTTTGGATATAGGATAGCTAGAGAGGGGCTGTGGCTAGACGGATGTGCTCAGAAAAAGTGGAAGGCGGGAAGGGATGGAAGAAGCAGAGAAGACAAATTTTCTCTTTGTGCCCTCAACACCTTTTGCCAAATATAAGTATCTACACTTTCTTACTGTTTCGTCGTACTGCTGTTTTTCACTCCTTGACCTGTTTTAATGCACTGACAATTTTAGATCTACATGGTAGGCTTTCCACTACCCCATGTGGCCAAATGATCTGTTCATATTGGCTTTAGGTCCCTGGATGCCTAACACACCTTCTTTCCATGCAAATTCTGGGATAGTTTAAGAGCTCTCCTGATAACCTCCTTTCTCGTAACATTCCCAGAAGTTTCAGAAGATGATCACATACTTCATTCTCCTTTCTGGGAATTAAAGTTTTCACTGCTTCTGCTGTTGCCGTATATATTTCAGCTGTTCTTAACATTCGAACCATTCTTCCTTAGAATCATTTCTGTTTCAAAATACGTGCATCTGCCTTCTTTTAATTTCAAAAATAATATTATGTGCCTTTGTATTTTAACTTTTTATTATTGTGCCTAAAAATCAATGTGCTCTGTAGACTTTTCTGGAATAAAGGAATAGAGCTCCAAAGTACATACAATGTATGTACAATGTACATATATATGCATATATGTATACATGTGTGTGTGTGTGTGTATATGTGCGTATATGCATATATATATATGTATACATATATATATATGTATACATACATACACATACACATACACATACACACATACACACATACACACATGCATACATACATACATACATACACATACACATACACATACACATACATATACATATATACATACACACACATACATATATGTGTGTATGTATATATGTTTCTGTGTATATGCATGTGTATATGTGTGTGTGTATGGAGAAACCAGTAAAGCGCGGCCCCTTTGCACATTGTCGAGATGCAGCTGCCTCTGGGGAGGGGCAGGGCAGCCGTTTTGTACAGGGACCAGCTGGACCAGTGATGAGCCACAGGCAGCTTCTGGTCAGGGCTTGGCAAGAACCCAGGAATGACGATTGTCATTGCTCCGGAGCCGGATATGAAGCATCTTTCTTTTCTAGGCATCAGGAGAAGGACTTGCACAGGGTGAAAGAATGCGCTTGAGAATTTAGCCCCGGGGTATTGTGCTGTCACGGGTGACCATGGCAACAAGAGACAGTCCTCAAACTACACTGGCTGGCATCCAGAGCTCTTCCTCTCTCTGCAGCTGTGTTTCTGCGCCTCTTGTCAGATGAGCACAGAGGAGGAGAAATGGGAGGAGCCCAAATCAGAGATGCACACAAGAGTGCCAGAATATCTGTATGGATTATCACCCATGTGCAGCACAGGCTTTCCATACATTTCAACAGCAGGGTCAGTGATAGAATCATAGAATCACAGGGATGGAAGGGACCTCCGGGGTCATCTAGTCCAACCCCCTGCACATCGCGGAAATTCACAACTACCACCCCTCCCCCCCCACACCCAGTGGCCCTTGCTCCATGTCCAGAAGATGGCAAAACACTGTCAGGATCCTTAGCCAAACTGGCCTGGGGAAAATTGCTACCTGACCCCAAGGTGGTGATTGGGATTATCCTGGGCATGTAAGAAGGGGTCATGAGAACTAAGCACTGATGTAACCCTTCCTGCCCTCCTCCTCATGATCTGCCTGGGTTCACAGCATCAGCATTGCTGTTAGATGGCCTTCTCGCCTCTGCTTAAAAACCTCCAAAGGAGGGCACACCACCTCCCGAGGAAGCTGGTTCTACACATTTGAGGGAAAAGCAAGCTTGCTCCAATGAAGCGGCTGGTCTGGTCCATGCTTGTCCCAGCCCCCTGCGAATGCTTTGAGTGTGACGTTGCTCACAGCTGGGCTATGCTCCTGTGACATTCCGATTGTGTGAACTGTCGCCTCTTTGTGTGTGGGGGGACAGTAGCTGAGTAAGCAGCTATTGCCATTCCCATGTCCAATATGGAAGATCACAGCAACTGTGCCATGATGAATACTGCTCCGATGCTGACGTAGTTACTTCACACCAAAGTGGGGTGGAGAGTGCTGTCAAGTCATAGCTGCCTTATGGCGACCCCTGGCTGGGTTTTCATGGCAAGAGACAGACAGAGGTGGTTTGCCATTGCCTGCCTCTGCAACCCTGGTCTTCGTTGGAGGTCTCCCATCCAATTACTAACCAAGGCTGACCCTGCTTAGCTTCCAGGATCTGGCAAAATCGGGCTCGCCTGGGCTACCCAGGTCAGGGTTCATGCTGAAGTACCTCCCTGAAAATGTAAAAAAAATATATGTGCATTGAACAAAGGGGCTGCCACTGTAAATGATCCCTTAGATGGTACTTAGAAAACATTAGGCAAAACTCATGAAAGATATCCATGACCTCAGTGGCTGAATAGAACCTCCATTGGCAGAGGCAGTATACCTCTGAGATGCAGATGCTGGTTGCTCTGCTTTTCCCCAGGGGCCTCTGTTGGAAACCCAGGTGGGCCTTGGTGAAATTCAGCAAGGCTCCCTTCTTGAGGTCTGCAGAGAGGAAGAGAGCAAGAGATGCTCCTAAATGAAGAAGACCTGAGAATTTGGGAGCGGGAGGCGCTTGTAAAATGGGCTCCTGTCATTCGCATGGCTCATCCTCTGAGCCGTGACTAAAGATTGGGAAATGGGAGGTGCCCAATTTCTGCGCTGGCTGGGTGCCAGACAATGAAAGAGACACCTTGCACCACCGACTGCAGCTTGCAACCTTCTGGTATCTCCATGAGGTGTCTCCCACACACGCCTTCCTAAGATATAAAACTGGCTGGAGGCACGGCCCTCTCTAGCACACATTGACTTCCTCGGAGCAGGTAAGTGGCTGTCCTCTTCAAGGTCTCTTGCCCGGCCTGGTCCAGAAGAGGTGGGCGCATGTTTGTATATTTGTATAATCTGGATGCCTCTCCATGCACAACCGCCCGTTTTGGTTTTGCTTAATAGCATCATTTTGGGACAAGTTTGGGCAGCTTTTGAGCCTTTGATTTCGCAAACATGCTCGGAATAAGCAGGCTGGGGGGAGGGAGGCGGGAGGCAGAAGCAAATTGAGAATTGAGGTCTCTGTTTCTTCTCCTGTTGCATGCACTAGCGAAACCATCGGCGTGGAATACTTTGAGCCAGTTGGTGGGAATCAGCCAGAGGCCACGCAGAACCGACTGTCGTACCCCAGCCAGCCATTTGCCAAAGAGGATTTCATCGACTCATTGAACTCAGTCAACCGCAAGAGAATGGGTTGTAAATGCTGCAAGAAGCACCAGGTCATTTGAAAACGGAATTTGGTCTTCTGTTTTTTGGGGAAGGGAGAGGAGAAGCAGTGGAAAGCCTTCTAGAGTTTGAGGGCGATGTTTGTATATTTTGGTGACGCAATTGTGGGTCTTCTATGGACTCTCCAGTGGCGAAGGTTGCCTTTACTAGTGGGGTGAGAAGGTAGACATCCGTGTTAAAGGAAGCAAGATGGAACTGAATAAAGATGGCCCTTATGATTCTAGGAGAAAGTTTCACTTACAGCAACTGGCTTCCTGTAATGAAATTTCAGCATCTGGTCTTCCAGACCAAAGCGGCTCTCTCTAGTTGCATGAGACTTTAGGGTTTACAGAGACTTGACTTGAAGCTTCGGCAAAGTTTTTAGCTCCTTCGGAACTGTTTTCCCCCCGAAAAATTGAAATGTTTCAACTAGAAGTGTCTCAGTGGGAGAGGCTTGGTGGTTTGGGCCAGGTTTCCAGTGGGAGTTAAGATCTTTGCCAAGTCTAGCTGTGAATTCAAGTGGAATGCCAGCTGGGTTGTGACTGACGTAGGGTGATGTCTGAAGAACAGGCAGTGGAGGTTTAATGGAAATTAGGAGGCCAATGCATATTTGGAACTAGCATGTGTGCCTCAAAGAAGTTGTCATGAGACCAGGAAAAGGCATGTTATGCCCAGAATATCCTAGCCGGCCGCTCATCTAGTGGAGTCTATGATGGACGTAGATTAGTCCCCAAGTAGAACTTACATTTATTGGGGTAAGCTGCTGGGCTGGCTAAAAAATAAGGCCCATTCCACAGAAATGGCCAAACGCTCCTCTTTCTCTGGGCATTCAAACAGGTTCTCCTCGCTGAAAGTTTTCATTGAAAACAGCAGCAGGAAAGAGCGGAAATGAAATTTCACCGAAGTGCCGAATGGTTCCGAATTCGGCAGTAGTATTGTGAAAAGTTCTTTTTTTGTTTTTGAAATGTGACTTCCTTTTATAAAAAGAAGGGGCTGCCGTCCTATGTTTACTTATTATGGAGGCAATCCCATTGAAAGTTGTGAACTTATTTTTGAACAAATGTGCTTACAATCGGCTGCAACCAAGCACAGTATCAACTTGCTACCACTTCAGAATGGTGTGCTCCCCATAACTGGGAATGTTAAAAAAAAACCCGGTAATGTTAATAACATTAATTAGGAGACTACTTTTACTTTTGGATCTTTCAAGATGGGTAGCTGCGTTAGTCTGTCTGTAGCAGTGGAAAAGAGCAAGAGCCCAGTGGCACCTATAAGACTAACAAAATTAGTGTTAGGGTATGAGCTTTCGTGAGCCAAAGCTCACTTCTTCAGATACCAGACAGCACTTCTTCAGATAATTCGGATCTTTGTAAGCAAAATAAGAGAACATACTTGAAAATGTCTGATAGAGGTCTTGTGTAATGGTTAGAGTCAGGGCTTTTTTTCTGGGAAAAGAAGTGGTGGAACTCAGTGGGTTGCCCTCAGAGAAAATGGTCACATGGCTGGTGGCCCCGCCCCCTGCTCTCCAGACAGAGGGGAGATCTCCAGATTGCCCTCCGCGCCACTTCAGCGCGGAGGGCAATCTAAACTCCCCTCTGTCTGGAGAGCAGGGGGCGGGGCCACCAGCCATGTGACCATTTTCAAGAAGTTCCGGAACTCCGTTCCCCCGCGTTCCCCCTGAAAAAAAGCCCTGGTTAGAGTACTGAGCTAAGATCTGGGAGACCCAGGTTTAAATCTCTGGCCTTCCATGGAAGCTTGCTGGACCTTGGGCCTGTCACAGACCTTGGGCCTGTCACACCCTCTCAGCCTAACCTACCTCACAGGGTTGTTGGGAGGATAAAATGGAGGAGAGCAAATTGGGAGAAAGGCAGGGTATAAATGTAGCAAATAAGGTGGAGGAAAAAGGAGGGGGGGAAAGGAAAAAAAAACATGATGACAGAGAACCCCTATGTCTGTCTCAGGGCATGTCTGAGCTCCATGTGGCACAATAAAATACAATCAAGAGAAGCATTCCTAGAAAAAGCAAGTTGGGATAACTGCTTTTCTCCCGTCTGTAGTATACATAGAAAGAGGGAGCAACATGAGCTGAAGATGTGGCACCTATCGGGAGAACATCAGTTGTGCATCAAATGCTTGTGCGCACTCATGTACATGCGCACTGAATCCTCATTGAACCTTAGATCCAGGAGTGCTCTTGGATTCTTATATCTGCCCATGGAAAGGGAATGAAAGCTTGAGGCCGAAAAGGAGTGCACTATACCCTTTTAGTGCCTGTGGGACTGGAATCTGGAATAGATCCCACAGGGGTCCCTGTTATCCTTAAGGACCCTCAGTGGGACCCCCATGCAACCTTCTCACTTGTTCTGGTTCCCATTTTGCAGTGGACCCAGGTTTATGCTGGTCAGAGGAGACAGAACACCTCTAGCCTAGATGAAAAGAAAGTTCAGGGTAAAAAATGTCAGCGGCTGAGCCCACAGATGTACTGACAAGGCGTCATAGTGGCTTAGAACTGTTCAGTGGACACCTGGATGTCTCCTGACATGTTAGGGGATGGGGCATCTTCCTAGCTCTCTCTGGCAATAATACATTTTAGTTTCCCTTAAGAAAATAAGGAGAGTTGTGCATTCAATCGGTTGGGGTGTAGGATACAGTAATATGAAGAGATGAATGGATCAGTTTTGGCATGAGAGGGAGAAGATGAAGGGCCATCTCTTTTTTGGTCTCCTGTGGAGGAAGAGGTTGGCCTTCAAGGTCTACTGTCCTGGTTTGGAATGGAGCAGGACCCACAACTATTTGAGCCTCACCCTTGGGAAAAAATAGACAGGATATCATCTAGAGAATGGATTGCTCAGCTACACCGGCATGCGATCTTGGGAGTCTAATGATGCTACTAGGAGTTTCAGGGAGGGTGTAATTGTGTGGGAGGGAGATGGGCAGGTTTGACAGCTTCCCCGCCATCCCAGACTTCTGCTGCTGTCTTGCATCTCATAACAATTTCATCCTGTCCTCTCTCTCTCTTTCCCTTTCTCCTCCATCCCTTCTGGCTTCAGAATAGCGAAGAGCTCACCGACGTGGAGAGGGCCATAGAAATTGTCATCAACAACTTCCACTGTTATGCTGTGAAGGGCCGCAAACAGTGCCTAACCCCTAATGAGCTGAAAGACCTGGTGGGACAGAGGCTGCCTCATTTAGCAAAGGTAATGAGATGGGGGCGAGCAGAGAGGGTCAAGCCACGAAGTCACTGAGGGCCAAACTACAAGTGACGCCCGACACAGGTTGGACACTTGTCAGCTTCCCTCAAGTTTTGATGGGAAATGTAGGCAGCTTGGCGGAATGTTGGACAAGTGACAGTTGAAAAGTCCATCGGACAGCAGTTGGAGAGCCAAGCTGCAAGACCAGGATGCCTACATTTCCCATCAAAACTTGAGGGAAGCTGACAAGTGTCCAACCTGTGTCAGGCGTCACTTGTAGCTTGGCTCTGAGAAGGCAGAGTTTGAGGGTCTCAAGGCTGGCTGAGATATCCCCCAAAGGTGACAGATGTGGAGATGTGTCTGCTATCTTTGTTGCCTCCCGATTGCAGCCCACTTGCTTCATGGAGACAAGAAGTAGAAGTAAAATGTTCATTTCAAACAGATTAGGGGGAAAGGGGGTAAGGAAATAAGATTCCTCCTGTGCCAACTCCTGTTACCCAGACAGACTGGGGTGAGAACAGGTCACTCCTGTCAGCTGCAGAGAATAGAGGAAAGTGTCTGCGATTGAAACGTGGTCAGGGAGGAAACACAGCAGTTCCTTTTCATTTAAGTCTCTCTGCATGTTACTAAGTATCTCGGGATGCTCGAGTGTACCTCATTTCACGTGTTCCCCTTCCAACTTTCCATGCACTCGCTTGCACAGTGAGACTTCAGTTTGATGTATTGTCGAAGGCTTTCACGGCCAGAGAACGATGGTTGTTGGGGGTTTTCCGGGCTGTATTGCCGTGGTCTTGGCATTGTAGTTCCTGACGTTTCGCCAGCAGCTGTGGCTGGCATCTTCAGAGGTGTAGCACCAAAAGACAGAGATCTCTGTCTTTTGGTGCTACACCTCTGAAGATGCCAGCCACAGCTGCTGGCGAAACGTCAGGAACTACAATGCCAAGACCACGGCAATACAGCCCGGAAAACCCCCAACAACCATCAGACTTCAGTTTGCTCTGCATGAATTCACGCGTTCGATATCAATTTCTCCTCAGCTGCTAGAAGTGTCCCAGTTTCCCCCATATCCATTCATTGAAATGCAGACCGTGACACTTTCTCGCACCTTAAAGAAATGCAAATTGGGAAGTCAAAGGAGCCTACAGGACTTGTTCTTGCAGCAAAAACAGAGCTGAATTGGCACTTTGCCCTCCGGAAGCACTTGCAGATGCGGTCACACAATGGGAGCTCCCATGAAAGCGGCATTCACGTGCGCCGAGCAAGAACAGCCTGCATGTGAATTGAAGACTACACATACAATCCTGCACTTGAGTGTTTCTAGGTACTTAGTAATGTGCAGAGAGATGTATAGACAGTGAGGGGGTTGGAGCGGAGAGAACACAATTAATTCAGGACAGCCAAAGAAGTCAGGTTCTCTCTGATGACTGGGGAAGACAGCTAAAAATAACTTATATGGTTGTGTGGTAGAGGGGAAGGAAGATGTAATAAGTAGCTTTAGGAGATATCGCAGGCTTTATCCTGCCTGTTTCCTCCTCTGCTGAGAGTTGACTGTTCCTTTCCCATCTCAGGGCGTCGGCACCCTGGACGAGAAGATTGAATGCATCGGGGATGCAGATGAAGCCAAACTGCAGTTCGGCGAATACTGGGACATCATGGGGGATGCAGCCAAAGGATGCCGAGTTCCAGGGAAAAAGAAGTAACAAGATCAGAACCACAAAGCCTCGGACCGTTTACGCAGAAAGAACGAGAGACTGTCTACCTTGATGTTTATGAGTTGTCAATGCAGTGTTAATATTTCGGGGGCTCCCTTTTCACTTCTCAGGCTCTGGAGAATCAAAGAGCTTCTTTCCTTCAAGTCAAGAATCTTTCAATTTTATAGCCCAGGTTTTCTATCTGGGAGAGACCTCTTTTCTAGATTTTTTTTTTCTAGAACACCACAGTCACTAGCTTTCTGGAATGTTTGTATTCTAGGTTCCTGGCCACCCGACTCTGGAATGTGCAGTGGAGAGGGTTTTTTTTAATGACACCAGCTCTGGAACCATAAAGTATTATTTTTTGGCATGTGCTCTAGAAGCTTTTCTGAGACGATTAATTTCCAGATTTGGATTTTAGGTCTTTCATTTTCCAAGTCAGATTGATTTAGATATTCAGCCTTAACATTCTATTTGGAATTCTTCAGAGCTTCATTAAAAACCCGTCTGAACCTCTAGAACCATTAAGCATCGGTTCTCTGGATCTTGAATCCCCCCAACATTGTATTTCCCTCCTTTTTCCATATCTGGAGTCCAGAATCCTTATAATTATTTACTTCAGACTCTGGAAATCTTAACAAAAAAATTTGAAAACCTTAAAACCACCTCCAGATCTCGTGGTTCCAGTCTCCTGCCTTTTGGAAGTTTTGTTAGTTCCTGGATCAACTTTCTCCTGCTCTTTCAAACTATGAATTGTCTAGTTGTGACAGGCTTTCTATTTGGAGACTTTCCACCGTGTTGAAGTGCCTCTCTCTATCAGCCTGGCTTTCACGTTGCTGGTTCACAGAGCAGAAGTAGGTCTGTTCTTACCTTTCTGGCCTTTCGGCTTTACAAAATTGCAGGGAAGGACTTCCAGACCGTCTTTACCAACCCGCTTCTGGACTGTGAACACAAGGATAGGAAAGGAGGGATTTTATGGAGGCAGGGAGGGGGTTGGGCTAGGTAAGCGCCCAGAACTCCTCTGAAAGGAGGGGAAAGAGAGTCATGAAAAGAAGTTTGTTGATAATACAAATCTTGCTTTTGGATGGAGTAAAAGTTATTTATTGGTCCCTTCAGATAAGGTTCTATCTGATATTGCAGTCTGAAATAATTCCACGTTCCTTTAGGCTCAACCGATAGCCCAACATTTTCTAACCTGGCTCTGCCCCCGAGCCAGAGGCCTAGTAATTTTGTAATCCAAATGTGGCAACTCAAACTTGTTCCATGCCCATTTCTTTCTCTATTATGTTCAATATTGGGTGCATTTGAAGGTGAGGGAAGAATCTCCCTTACGAGCAAAAGGAGGCACATTCCTTGGGAGACCCTGTTGTCCTTACCAGTATTTCTGAAGCTCCTTTATCCATCTCTGATAATTTACTGGGGGAACCTAAATAGTCCTCAGAAAAGCCTGGGGCCTGCATGTATGGGCAGCTGTAGAGTTGATATTCCAACCTCCATTTCCTCTCATAGGAATCAGAATCTGAGAGCCAAACTAAAAGTGACGTCTTACACAGGTTGGACAAGTTGGACAAGTTTTGATGGGAACTGTAGGCATCCTGGTCTTGCAGGTGTAATGGAGAGCCAAGCTGTAAAACCAGGGCGCCTACATTTCCCATCAAAACTTGAGGGAAGCCGACTAGTGTCCAACCTGTGTAAGACATCACTTGTAGTTTGGCTCTCAGAGTTATGCCTAACCCTGACAGTGCTGCTGAACAGGAGTCAAAACAAAACAAAAGATTTCAAAGGAATTCAAAATTAACTTTGCTTTCCTCATAGATTAGCTACAAAAAAACTTTGGACAAAGAAAATGGGCCCCAATATTGCATGTTTTCACAGTTGCCGAATCTGAGGTAAATTCCGGAGCCAAACCCAGTATGCTGAAACTGTCCAACTGGTGGCCTGCTGATACTAGATCCATCTTTGGCAGGCTTACTGGTCACTGGTTTCTAGGAACTGGGCTGGGTGGTGGTTCCTTACAACCTTGTGTTGCTTGCCATGATTTTTGTATGAATTGATAAAATATAATAAAAAGGGAAAATACACAATGAGTTTGAATGTCTTCTTGATCGTGCTTTGTTTAAGGAGAGGGGCTGGGGTAGAGAATCACTCAGGTTGCTATCTTGATGGATTTTAATTAGCTTTGGCCAGGATTTCTTCCACATGCCTGTTTATCCACATGGTGTATCTAGGTCAGTTCTGAGAGGCTCATTTGTTCCCAGCTTGTTCCAATTTACCAGGGACATTCCCTGTCTTGTAGTCCTTGTCCCTGGTAAATCACTAGCCTTGGTTCATCCTTATTGTTGGCTTCTGGAAACACCTATGTTAAAATGTTATTAATGTGACTAACTAGCATCGCTGTTGCATTTTTCAACCCAGTCCTTCCTCCAAGGAGCTCAGGACAGTGTACAAACTGTACATAGTTCTCCTTTCCTCCATTTCGCCTCATAAAACCCCCTTTGGAGTAGGATAAGCTAAAAGAGAGTAACTGGTCCCAAATCACCAAAGGATAGGGAATCTCAACATTACCTAGGCAAATATCAAGAGATTTGAGAGGTGGTGACTGGGGAGGGTATATGTTATTTCCAAGCGACACTCTAGGAATTTCCCCTAATCTCTATGATAAAGACCATATAGATATGGGGAAAATTCCTAGAACGTCACCGTGGAGGCTATTTTTCTCCTGCTCCTCAGTTTCTTTTTTTTCTTGAGAGCAAGAAATTGGGAGTGAGGGGGTGAGGATTTCCCCACCAGACCTGGACAACTGGGAAGCCCACTTAGGGGTTCAAAGCATTACCGTCCTTCCGGGCCCAGCTACCTCCTTGAGCTCTGCAGAAGTTAAAAATCTCTGAGCGAATGGGTGGATGCACCTTGTAACTAGGACACATCCATGTCCCTGACTGGACATAAATAATAAGGTGCCATAAAGTGCACAGCTGGTCATTTCACACCCGACAGATGCCACAGTGCGCACTGGCAATTCATTGTAGGATAATTACATTTTTGAAGTATATCTTTACCCAAAAGAACAAACACTCTCATGGTTTTGAAATTATTAGACTTCAATGCAGTGTAGAGAGTAGAGCTTTAAGCAATGTGTAATAGAGGTGAGGTTGAGGCTGGGGTTGGGAAGAGAACTTTGGAGTGAGAACTTTTGTGTTAGCAAGCCTGTCCCTTGAAATACTGGAGGGTTCAGATCTCAATTCTTGCACATTGGGAAAACAGTCTGCGTACGCTCAGAGGCATGAGACCTCCAGAATTTCCTGGCTGAATCAGCCTTCACATATTCCAGAGATCCTTTTTATTTTCCAGACTGCAACCCAGGGTTCAGAAGTGCAATTTGCTGCCCAGCCTCACCTTTTTACGTCCTACATGAAGCACAATAAAAGCCAGAAGGACGGTCTCTTCATCACGTAATCTTCTCGGTCACCAACTCCCAAGGGACAGCCCCCTTTCCCCCACTCTGTTGAAGCTCTGCCCCTATTTTGTGCCATTTTGGGTGGGCTTGCTACCCACCGCTGCTCTGTTGGCTGTCAGGAGAAAAATAAGCTACCCCCGCCCAAATATCACCAGTGATCCCTACAGAGGCATGATATCTCTTCATCAGAAGTCATCTCCCACCCTATGGTATTTAGAAGTTAGAACGAGGAGGGGGGCTAGATTGCTCTTATATCTGTAGCCCGTGCATATCAATGCATGCACATGACGCTAAGGCCCCATGCAAGGCACCTCCTGCCGTTGTCCATGTGTGTGCACTCGAACAACAACTGCCGAACGACGTTGTGAAATGTTGCATTTTCCTTTAA